>NW_027488369.1:14447541-15082904 GCF_051014445.1 Colletes latitarsis
TTGATCGAAACCAGGTTTAATGGACTGTTTCAGTGTGCTACCACATTACTACGTGATCCAAACCAGAAAAAACCCAGGATCTGTTCAACAAGTATGTGAAGAACGCGGAAATATGACCCTGATGAGGGCAAATCCCGGGCCTAACCTAGACCTAACATGAGTTATCCTCAAATATATTGATCGAAACCAGGTTCAATGGACTGTTCCAGTGTGCTACCACGTTACTACGTGATCCAAACCAGAAAAAACCCAGGATCTGTTCAACATGTATGTGGAAAATGCGAAAGTATGTGTCTGATGAGGGCAAATCCCAGGCCTAACCTAGACAGAACATGCGTTATCCTCTAAAATATTGATCGAAACCAGGTTTAATGGACTGTTCCAGTGTGCTACCACATTACTACGTGATCCAAACCAGAAAAAACCCAGGATCCGTTCAACAAGTATGTGAAGAATGCGAAAGTATGTGTCTGATGAGGGAAAATCCCAGGCCTAACCTAGACCTAACATGCGTTACCCTCAAAATTATTTATCAGTACCAGGTTTAATTGAATGTTTCAGTGTGGTACCACAATACTACGGGATCCAAACCAGAAAAAGCCCAGAATCTGGCCACCGAGTATGAGAAATATGCGAAAGTGCGAGCCTGATCAGAGCAAATCCCAGACCTATCCCAGACCTAACTTGCGTTGTCCTCTAAAATATTGATCGAAACCTGGTTTAATTTACTGTTTCAGTGTGGTACCACATTACTACGTGATCCAATCCTGCAAAAGCCCAGTATCTGTTCAACAAGTATGTGAAGAACGCGGAAATATGACCCTGATGAGGGCAAATCCCGGGCCTAACCTAGACCTAACATGAGTTATCCTCAAATATATTGATCGAAACCAGGTTTAATGGACTGTTTCAGTGTGCTACCACATTACTACGTGATCCAAACCAGAAAAAACCCAGGATCTGTTCAACATGTATGTGGAAAATGCGAAAGTATGTGTCTGATGAGGGAAAATCCCAGGCCTAACCTAGACCTAACTTGCGTTATCCTCTAAAATATTGTTCGAAACTAGGTTTAATTTACTGTTTCAGTGTGGTACCACATTACTACGTGATCCAATCCTGAAAAAGCCCAGTATCTAGCCATGAAGTATGAGAAATATGCGAATTTATGAGCCTGATTTGGGCAAATCCTAGACATAACCCAGATCTAACATGCGTTAACCTCTAAAATATTTATCAAGACCAGGTTTAATTGAATGTTTCAGTGTGGTATCACATTACTACGTGATCCAAACCAGAAGAAACCCAGGATCTGTTCAACATGTATGTGGAAAATGCGAAATTATGTGCCTGATTAGGGCAAATCCTAGACCTATCCCAGACCTAACTTGCGTTGTCCTCTAAAATATTGATCGAAACCAGGTTAAATGTACTGTTTCAGTGTGGTACCACATTACTACGTGATCCAATCCTGAAAAAGCCCAGTATCTAGCCATGAAGTATGAGAAATATGCGAATTTATGAGCCTGATTTGGGCAAATCCTAGACATAACCCAGATCTAACATGCGTTATCCTCTAAAATATTTATCAAGACCAGGTTTAATTGAATGTTTCAGTGTGGTACCACAATACTACAGGATCCAATCTAGAAAAAGCCCAGAATCTGGCCATGAACCATGAGGAATATGCGAAAGTACGAGCCTGATGAGAGTGAATCCCAGGCCTAACCTAGACATATCATGTGTTATCCTCTAAAATATTGATAGAGACCAGGTTAAATGGACTGTCTCAGTGTGGCACCACATTACTACAGAATCCAAACTAGAAAAAGCCCAGAATCTGGCCATCAAGTATGAGAAATATGCGAAACTACGAGCCTGATGAGAGCAAATCCCAGAGCTACCCCAGACCTAACATGCGTTATCCTCTAAAATATTTATCAAGACCAGGTTTAATTGAATGTTTCAGTGTGGTACCACATTACTACGTGATCCTCACCAGAAGAAACCCAGGATCTGTTCAACATGTATGTGGAAAATGCGAAATTATGTGCCTGATTAGGGCAAATCCTAGACATTACACAGATCTAACATGCGTTATCCTCTAAAATATTTATCAAGACCAGGTTTAATTGAATGTTTCAATGTGGTACCACAATACTACGTGATCCAGACCAGAAAAAACCCAGGATCTGTTCCACATGTATGTGGAAAATGCGAAATTATGTGCCTGATTAGGGCAAATCCTAGACCTATCCCAGACCTAACTTGCGTTGTCCTCTAAAATATTGATCGAAACCAGGTTAAATGTACTGTTTCAGTGTGGTACCACATTACTACGTGATCCAATCCTGAAAAAGCCCAGTATCTAGCAATGAAGTATGAGAAATATGCGAATTTATGAGCCTGATTTGGGCAAATCCTAGACATAACCCAGATCTAACATGCGTTATCCTCTAAAATATTTATCAAGACCAGGTTTAATTGAATGTTTCAGTCTGGTACCACAATACTACAGGATCCAATCTAGAAAAAGCCCAGAATCTGGCCATGAACCATGAGGAATATGCGAAAGTTCGAGTCTGATGAGAGCAAATCCCAGACCTAACCATGACCTAACATGCGTTATTCTCTAAAATATTGATCGAAACCAGGTTTAATGGACTGTTTCAGTGTGGTACCACATTACTACGTGATCCAAAACAGAAAAAACCCAGGATCTGTTCAGCAAGTATGTGAAAAACGCGAAACTATGAGCCTGATGAGGGCAAATCCCAGACCTATCCCAGACCCAACATGCGTTATCCTCTAAAACATTTATCAAGACCAGGTTTAATTGAATGTTTCAGTGTGTTACCACATTACTACGTGATCCAAACCACAAAAAACCCAGGATCCCTTCAACAAGTATGTGAAGAATGCGAAAGTATGTGGCTGATCAGGGAAAATCCCAGGCCTAACCTAGACCTAACATGCGTTACCCTCAAAAATACTGATCGAAACCAGGTTTAATCAACTGTTTCAGTGTGGTACCACATTACTACCTGATCCAAACCAGAAAAATACCCAGGATCTGTTCAACAAGTATGTGAAGAACGCGAAAATATGACCATGATGAGGGCAAATCCCAGACCTATCCCAGACCTAACTTGCGTTATCCACTAAAATATTGATCGAAACCGGGTTTAATGGACTGTTTCAGTGTGGTACCACATTACTACGTGATCCAAACCAGAAGAATACCTAGGATCTGTTCAACAAGTATGTGGAGAATGCGAAAGTATGTGTCTGATGAGGGCAAATCCCAGGCCTAACCAAGATCTAACATGCGTTATCCTCAAAAATATTGATCGAAACCAGGTTTAATGGACTGTTTCAGTGTGCTACCACATTACTACGTGATCCAAACCAGAAAGAACCCAGGATCTGTTCAACAAGTATGTGGAGAATGCGAAAGTATGTGTCTGATGAGGGCAAATCCCAGGCCTAACCTAGACAGAACATGCGTTATCCTCTAAAATATTGATCGAAACCAGGTTTAATGGACTGTTTCAGTGTGCTACCACATTACTACGTGATCCAAACCAGAAAAAACCCAGGATCTGTTCAACATGTATGTGGAAAATGCGAAAGTATGTGTCTGATGATGGCAAATCCCAGGCTTAACCTAGACAGAACATGCGTTATCCTCTAAACTATTGATCGAAAACAGGTTTAATGGACTGTTCCAGTGTGCTACCACATTACTACCAGATCCAAACCAGAAAAAACCCAGGATCCGTTCAACAAGTATGTGAAGAATGCGAAAGTATGTGTCTGATGAGGGAAAATCCCAGGCCTAACCTAGACCTAACATGCGTTACCCTCAAAATTATTTATCAGTACCAGGTTTAATTGAATGTTTCAGTGTGGTACCACATTTCTACGTGATTCAAACCAGAAAAAGCCAGGGATCTGTTCAACAAGTATGTGAAAAATGCGAAAATATGACCCTGATGAGGGCAAATCCCAGACCCATCCCAGACCTAACTTGCGTTATCCTCTAAAATATTGATCGAAACTAGATTTAATTTACTGTTTCAGTGTGGTACCACATTACTTCCTGATCCAATCCAGAAAAAGCCCAGGATCTGTTCAACAAGTATCTGAAGAATGCGAAAGTATGTGTCTGATGGGGGCAAATCCCAGGCCTAACCAAGATCTAACATGCGTTATCCTCAAAAATATTGATCGAAACCAGGTTTAATGGACTGTTTCAGTGTGCTACCACATTACTACCAGATCCAAACCAGAAAAAACCCAGGATCTGTTCAACATGTATGTGGAAAATGCGAAATTATGTGTCTGATGAGGGCAAATCCCAGGCCTAACCTAGACAGAACATGCGTTATCCTCTAAAATATTGATCGAAACCAGGTTTAATGGACTGTTTCAGTGTGCTACCACATTACTACGTGATCCAAACCAGAAAAAACCCAGGATCTGTTCAACATGTATGTGGAAAATGCGAAAGTATGTGTCTGATGAGGGCAAATCCCAGGCCTAACATAGACGGAACATGCGTTATCCTCTAAAATATTGATCGAAACCAGGTTTAATGGACTGTTTCAGTGTGCTACCACATTACTACGTGATCCAAACCAGCAAAAACCCAGGATCTGTTCAACATGTATGTGGAAAATGCGAAAGTATGTGTCTGATGAGGGCAAATCCCAGGCCTAACCTAGACAGAACATGCGTTATCCTCTAAACTATTGATCGAAAACAGGTTTAATGGACTGTTCCAGTGTGCTACCACATTACTACCAGATCCAAGCCAGAAAAAACCCAGGATCCGTTCAACAAGTTTGTGAAGAATGCGAAAGTATGTGTCTGATGAGGGCAAATCCCAGGCCTAACCTAGACAGAACATGCGTTATCCTCTAAACTATTGATCGAAAACAGGTTTAATGGACTGTTCCAGTGTGCTACCACATTACTACCAGATCCAAACCAGAAAAAACCCAGGATCTGTTCAACAAGTATGTGGAGAATGCGAAAGTATGTGTCTGGTGAGTGCAAATCCTAGACATAACCCAGATCTAACATGCGTTATCCTCTAAAATATTTATCAAGACCAGGTTTAATTGAATGTTTCAGTGTGGTACCACAATACTACGGGATCCAAACCAGAAAAAGCCCAGAATCTGGCCACCGAGTATGAGAAATATGCGAAAGTGCGAGCCTGATCAGGGCAAATCCCAAACCTATCCCAGACCTAACTTGCGTTGTCCCCTAAAATATTGATCGAAACCAGGTTTAATGGACTGTTTCAGTGTGGTACCACATTACTACCTGGTCCAATCCAGAAAAAGCCCAGAATCTGGCCATGAACCATGAGGAATATGCGAAAGTACGAGCCTGATGAGAGCAAATCCCAGACCTAACCATGACCTAACATGCGTTATTCTCTAAAATATTGATCGAAACCAGGTTTAATGGACTGTTTCAGTGTGGTACCACATTACTACGTGATCCAAAACAGAAAAAACCCAGGATCTGTTCAGCAAGTATGAGAGAAACGCGAAACTATGAGCCTGATGAGGGCAAATCCCAGACCTATCCCAGACCCAACATGCGTTATCCTCTAAAACATTTATCAAGACCAGGTTTAATTGAATGTTTCAGTGTGGTACCACATTACTACGTGATCCAAACTACAAAAAACCCAGGATCCGTTCAACAAGTATGTGAAGAATGCGAAAGTATGTGGCTGATCAGGGAAAATCCCAGGCCTAACCTAGACCTAACATGCGTTACCCTCAAAAATACTGATCGAAACCAGGTTTAATCGACTGTTTCAGTGTGGTACCACATTACTACGTGATCCAAACCAGAAAAATACCCAGGATCTGTTCAACAAGTATGTGAAGAACGCGGAAATATGACCCTGATGAGGGCAAATCCCGGGCCTAACCTAGACCTAACATGCGTTATCCTCAAAAATATTGATCGAAACCAGGTTTAATCGACTGTTTAAGTGTGGTGCCACATTACTGCCTGATCCAAACCAGAAAAATACCCAGGATCTGTTCAACAAGTATGTGAAGAACGCGAGAATATGACCCTGATGAGGGCAAATCCCAGACCTATCCCAGACCTAACCTGCGTTATCCACTAAAATATTGATCGAAACCGGGTTTAATGGACTGTTTCAGTATGGTACCACATTACTACGTGATCCAAACCAGAAGAATACCCAGGATCTGTTCAACAAGTATGTGGAGAATGCGAAAGTATGTGTCTGATGAGGGCAAATCCCAGGCCTAACCAAGATCTAACATGCGTTATCCTCAAAAATATTGATCGAAACCAGGTATAATGGACTGTTTCAGTGTGCTACCACATTACTACGTGATCCAAACCAGAAAGAACCCAGGATCTGTTCAACAAGTATGTGGAAAATGCGAAAGTATGTGTCTGATGAGTGCAAATCCCAGGCCTAACCTAGACCTAACATGCGTTACCCTCAAAAATATTTATCAGTACCAGGTTTAATTGAATGTTTCAGTGTGGTACCACATTTCTACATGATCCAAACCAGAAAAAGCAAGGGATCTGTTCAACAAGTATGTGAAAAATGCGATAATATGACCCTGATGAGGGCAAATGCCAGACCTATCCCAGACCTAACTTGCGTTATCCTCTAAAACATTGATCGAAACTAGGTTTAATTTACTGTTTCAGTGTGGTACCACATTACTACCTGATCCAATCCTGAAAAAGCCCAGTATCTAGCCATGAAGTATGAGAAATATGCGAATTTATGAGCCTGATTTGGGCAAATCCTAGACATAACCCAGATCTAACATGCGTTATCCTCTAAAATATTTATCAAGACCAGGTTTAATTGAATGTTTCAGTGTGGTACCACAATACTACGGGATCCAAACCAGAAAAAGCCCAGAATCTGGCCACCGAGTATGAGAAATATGCGAAAGTGCGAGCCTGATCAGGGCAAATCCCAGACCTATCCCAGACCTAACTTGCGTTGTCCTCTAAAATATTGATCGAACCCTGGTTTAATGCACTGTTTCAGTGTGGTACCACATTACTACCTGATCCAATCCAGAAAAAGCCCAGAATCTGGCCATGAACCATGAGGAATATGCGAAAGTACGAGCCTGATGAGAGCAAATCCCAGACCTAACCATGACCTAACATGCGTTATTCTCTAAAATATTGATCGAAACCAGGTTTAATGGACTGTTTCAGTGTGGTAACACATTACTACGTGATCCAAAACAGAAAAAACCCAGGATCTGTTCAGCAAGTATGTGAAAAACGCGAAACTATGAGCCTGATGAGGGCAAATCCCAGACCTATCCCAGACCTAACTTGCGTTGTCCTCAAAAATATTGATCGAAACCAGGTTTAATCGACTGTTTAAGTGTGGTGCCACATTACTGCCTGATCCAAACCAGAAAAATACCCAGGATCTGTTCAACAAGTATGTGAAGAACGCGAAAATATGACCCTGATGAGGGCAAATCCCAGACCTATCCCAGACCTAACCTGCGTTATCCACTAAAATATTGATCGAAACCGGGTTTAATGGACTGTTTCAGTATGGTACCACATTACTACGTGATCCAAACCAGAAGAATACCCAGGATCTGTTCAACAAGTATGTGGAGAATGCGAAAGTATGTGTCTGATGAGGGCAAATCCCAGGCCTTACCAAGATCTAACATGCGTTATCCTCAAAAATATTGATCGAAACCAGGTTTAATGGACTGTTTCAGTGTGCTACCACATTACTACGTGATCCAAACCAGAAAGAACCCAGGATCTGTTCAACAAGTATGTGGAAAATGCGAAAGTATGACCCTGATGAGGGCAAATCGCAGACCTATCCCAGACCTAACTTGCGTTATCCTCTAAAATATTGATCGAAACTAGATTTAATTTACTGTTTCAGTGTGGTACCACATTACTTCCTGATCCAATCCAGAAAAAGCCCAGGATCTGTTCAACAAGTATGTGAAAAATGCGATAATATGACCCTGATGAGGGCAAATGCCAGACCTATCCCAGACCTAACTTGCGTTATCCTCTAAAACATTGAACGAAACTAGGTTTAATTTACTGTTTCAGTGTGGTACCACATTACTACGTGATCCAATCCTGAAAAAGCCCAGTATCTAGCCATGAAGTATGAGAAATATGCGAATTTATGAGCCTGGTTTGGGCAAATCCTAGACATAACCCAGATCTAACATGCGTTATCCTCTAAAATATTGATCGAAACCAGGTTTAATTTACTGTTTCAGTGTGGTACCACATTACTACGTGATCCAATCCTGAAAAAGCCCAGTATCTGTTCAACAAGTATGTGAAGAACGCGGAAATATGACCCTGATGAGGGCAAATCCCGGGCCTAACCTAGACCTAACATTAGTTATCCTCAAATATATTGATCGAAACCAGGTTTAATCGACTGCTTCAGTGTGGTACCACATTACTACGGGATCCAAACCAGAAAAAGCCCAGAATCTGGCCACCGAGTATGAGAAATATGCGAAAGTGCGAGCCTGATCAGGGCAAATCCCAGACCTATCCCAGACCTAACTTGCGTTGTCCTCTAAAATATTGATCGAAACCAGGTTTAATTGACTGTTTCAGTGTGGTACCACATTACTACGTGATCCAATTCAGAAAAAAAACCAGGATCTGTACAATAAGTATGTGAAGAACGCGAAAATATGACCCTGATGAGGGCAAATGCCAGACCTATCCCAGACCTAACTTGCGTTATCCTCTAAAACATTGATCGAAACTAGGTTTAATTTACTGTTTCAGTGTGGTACCACATTACTACGTGATCCAATCCTGAAAAAGCCCAGTATCTAGCCATGAAGTATGAGAAATATGCGAATTTATGAGCCTGATTTGGGCAAATCCTAGACATAACCCAGATCTAACATGCGTTATCCTCTAAAATATTGATCGAAACCAGGTTTAATTTACTGTTTCAGTGTGGTACCACATTACTACGTGATCCAATCCTGAAAAAGCCCAGTATCTGTTCAACAAGTATGTGAAGAACGCGGAAATATGACCCTGATGAGGGCAAATCCCGGGCCTAACCTAGACCTAACATTAGCTATCCTCAAATATATTGATCGAAACCAGGTTTAATCGACTGCTTCAGTGTGGTACCACATTACTACGGGATCCAAACCAGAAAAAGCCCAGAATCTGGCCACCGAGTATGAGAAATATGCGAAAGTGCGAGCCTGATCAGGGCAAATCCCAGACCTATCCCAGACCTAACTTGCGTTGTCCTCTAAAATATTGATCGAAACCAGGTTTAATTGACTGTTTCAGTGTGGTACCACATTACTACGTGATCCAATTCAGAAAAAAACCCAGGATCTGTACAATAAGTATGTGAAGAACGCGAAAATATGACCCTGATGAGGGCAAATCCCAGACCTATACCAGACCTAACTTGCGTTGTCCTCTAAAATATTGATGGAAACCAGGTTTAATTGACTGTTTCAGTGTGGTACCACATTACTACGTGATCCAATCCAGAGAAAGCCCTGGATCTAGCCATCAAGTATGAGAAATATGCGAAAGTATGAGCCTGATGAGGGCAAATCCTAGACCTAACCCAGACCTAACTTGCGTTGTCCTCTAAAATATTGATGGAAACCAGGTTTAATTGACTGTTTCAGTGTGGTACCACATTACTACGTGATCCAATCCAGAGAAAGCCCTGGATCTAGCCATCAAGTATGAGAAATATGCGAAAGTATGAGCCTGATGAGGGCAAATCCTAGACCTAACCCAGACCTAACATGCGTTATCCTCTAAAATATTTATCAAGACCAGGTTTAATTGAATGTTTCAGTGTGGTATCACATTACTACGTGATCCAAACCTGAAAAAACCCAGGATCTGTTCAACAAGTATGTGAAAAACGCGAAACTATGAGCCTGATGAGGGCAAATCCCTGACCTATCCCAGACATAACTTGCGTTATCCTCTAAAATATTGATCGAAACCAGGTTTAATCGACTATTTCAGTGTGGTACCACATTACTACGTGATCCAAACCAGAAAAATACCCAGGATCTGTTCAACAAGTATGTGAAGAACGCGGAAATATGACCCTGATGAGGGCAAATCCCGGGCCTAACCTAGACATAACATGCGTTATCCTCTAAAAGACTGATCGAAACCAGGTTTAATGGACTGTTTCAGTGTGCTACCACATTACTGCCTGATCCAAACCAGAAAAATACCCAGGAACTGTCCAAGAAGTATGTGAAGAACGCGAAAATATGACCCTGATGAGGGCAAATCCCAGACCTATACCAGACCTAACTTGCGTTGTCCTCTAAAATATTGATGGAAACCAGGTTTAATTGACTGTTTCAGTGTGGTACCACATTACTACGTGATCCAATCCAGAGAAAGCCCTGGATCTAGCCATCAAGTATGAGAAATATGCGAAAGTATGAGCCTGATGAGGGCAAATCCTAGACCTAACCCAGACCTAACATGCGTTATCCTCTAAAATATTTATCAAGACCAGGTTTAATTGAATGTTTCAGTGTGGTATCACATTACTACATGATCCAAACCTGAAAAAACCCAGGATCTGTTCAACAAGTATGTGAAAAACGCGAAACTATGAGCCTGATGAGGGCAAATCCCTGACCTATCCCAGACCCAACATGCGTTATCCTCTAAAACATTTATCAAGACCTGGTTTAATTGAATGTTTCAGTGTGGTACCACATCACTACGTGATCCAAACCAGAAAAATGCCCAGGATACGTTCAACAAGTATGTGAAGAACGCGAAAATATGACCCTGATGAGGGCAAATCCCAGACCTATCCCAGACCTAACTTGCGTTATCCACTAAAATATTGATCGAAACCGGGTTTAATGGACTGTTTCAGTGTGGTACCACATTACTACGTGATCGAAACCAGAAGAATACCCAGGATCTGTTCAACAAGTATGTGGAGAATGCGGAACTATGTGTCTGATGAGGGCAAATCCCAGGCCTAACCAAGATCTAACATGCGTTATCCTCGAAAATATTGATCGAAACCAGGTTTAATGGACTGTTTCAGTGTGCTACCACATTACTACGTGATCCAAACCAGAAAGAATCCAGGATCTGTTCAACAAGTATGTGGAGAATGCGAAGGTATGTGTCTGATGAGGGCAAATCCCAGGCCTAACCTAGACAGAACATGCGTTATCCTCTAAAATATTGATCGAAACCAGGTTTAATGGACTGTTTCAGTGAGCTACCACATTACTACGTGATCCAAACCTGAAAAAACCCAGGATCCGTTCAACAAGTATGTGAAGAATGCGAAAGTATGTGTCTGATGAGGGAAAATCCCAGGCCTAACCTAGACCTAACTTGCGTTATCCTCTAAAATATTGTTCGAAACTAGGTTTAATTTACTGTTTCAGTGTGGTACCACATTACTACGTGATCCAATCCTGAAAAAGCCCAGTATCTAGCCATGAAGTATGAGAAATATGCGAATTTATGAGCCTGATTTGGGCAAATCCTAGACATAACCCAGATCTAACATGCGTTAACCTCTAAAATATTTATCAAGACCAGGTTTAATTGAATGTTTCAGTGTGGTATCACAATACTACGGGATCCAAACCAGAAAAAGCCCAGAATCTGGCCACCGAGTATGAGAAATATGCGAAAGTGCGAGCCTGATCAGGGCAAATCCCAGACCTATCCCAGACCTAACTTGCGTTGTCCTCTGAAATATTGATCGAAACCAGGTTTAATGGACTGTTTCAGTGTGGTACCACATTACTACCTGATCCAATCCAGAAAAAGCCCAGGATCTGTTCAACAAGTATGTGAAGAACGCGGAAATATGACCCTGATGAGGGCAAATCCCGGGCCAAACCTAGACCTAACATGAGTTATCCTCAATTATATTGATCGAAACCAGGTTTAATGGACTGTTTCAGTGTGCTACCACATTACTACGTGATCCAAACCAGAAAAAACCCAGGATCTGTTCAACAAGTATGTGAAGAACGCGGAAATATGACCCTGGTGAGGGCAAATCCCGGGCCTAACCTAGACCTAACATGAGTTATCCTCAAATATATTGATCGAAACCAGGTTCAATGGACTGTTCCAGTGTGCTACCACGTTACTACGTGATCCAAACCAGAAAAAACCCAGGATCTGTTCAACATGTATGTGGAAAATGCGAAAGTATGTGTCTGATGAGGGCAAATCCCAGGCCTAACCTAGACAGAACATGCGTTATCCTCTAAAATATTGATCGAAACCAGGTTTAATGGACTGTTCCAGTGTGCTACCACATTACTACGTGAGCCAAACCAGAAAAAACCCATGATCCGTTCAACAAGTATGTGAAGAATGCGAAAGTATGTGTCTGATGAGGGAAAATCCCAGGCCTAACCTAGACCTAACATGCGTTACCCTCAAAATTATTTATCAGTACCAGGTTTAATTGAATGTTTCAGTGTGGTACCACATTTCTACGTGATTCAAACCAGAAAAAGCCAGGGATCTGTTCAACAAGTATGTGAAAAATGCGAAAATATGACCCTGATGAGGGCAAATCCCAGACCTATCCCAGACCTAACTTGCGTTATCCTCTAAAACATTGATCGAATCTAGGTTTAATTTACTGTTTCAGTGTGGTACCACATTACTACGTGATCCAATCCTGAAAAAGCCCAGTATCTAGCCATGAAGTATGAGAAATATGCGAATTTATGAGCCTGATTTGGGCAAATCCTAGACATAACCCAGATCTAACATGCGTTATCCTCTAAAATATTGATCGAAACCAGGTTTAATTTACTGTTTCAGTGTGGTACCACATTACTACGTGATCCAATCCTGAAAAAGCCCAGTATCTGTTCAACAAGTATGTGAAGAACGCGGAAATATGACCCTGATGAGGGCAAATCCCGGGCCTAACCTAGACCTAACATTAGTTATCCTCAAATATATTGATCGAAACCAGGTTTAATCGACTGCTTCAGTGTGGTACCACATTACTACGGGATCCAAACCAGAAAAAGCCCAGAATCTGGCCACCGAGTATGAGAAATATGCGAAAGTGCGAGCCTGATCAGGGCAAATCCCAGACCTATCCCAGACCTAACTTGCGTTGTCCTCTAAAATATTGATCGAAACCAGGTTTAATTGACTGTTTCAGTGTGGTACCACATTACTACGTGATCCAATTCAGAAAAAAACCCAGGATCTGTACAACAAGTATGTGAAGAACGCGAAAATATGACCCTGATGAGGGCAAATCCCAGACCTATACCAGACCTAACTTGCGTTGTCCTCTAAAATATTGATGGAAACCAGGTTTAATTGACTGTTTCAGTGTGGTACCACATTACTACGTGATCCAATTCAGAAAAAAACCCAGGATCTGTACAACAAGTATGTGAAGAATGCGAAAGTATGTGCCTTACGAGGGCAAATCCCGGACCTATCCCAGACATAACTTGCGTTATCCTCTAAAATATTGATCGAAACCAGGTTTAATCGACTATTTCAGTGTGGTACCACATTACTACGTGATCCAAACCAGAAAAATACCCAGGATCTGTTCTACAAGTATGTGAAGAACGCGGAAATATGACCCTGATGAGGGCAAATCCCAGACCTATACCAGACCTAACTTGCGTTGTCCTCTAAAATATTGATGGAAACCAGGTTTAATTGACTGTTTCAGTGTGGTACCACATTACTACGTGATCCAATCCAGAGAAAGCCCTGGATCTAGCCATCAAGTATGAGAAATATGCGAAAGTATGAGCCTGATGAGGGCAAATCCTAGACCTAACCCAGACCTAACATGCGTTATCCTCTAAAATATTTATCAAGACCAGGTTTAATTGAATGTTTCAGTGTGGTATCACATTACTACGTGATCCAAACCTGAAAAAACCCAGGATCTGTTCAACAAGTATGTGAAAAACGCGAAACTATGAGCCTGATGAGGGCAAATCCCAGACCTATCCCAGACCCAACATGCGTTATCCTCTAAAACATTTATCAAGACCTGGTTTAATTGAATGTTTCAGTGTGGTACCACATCACTACGTGATCCAAACCAGAAAAATGCCCAGGATCCGTTCAACAAGTATGTGAAGAATGCGAAAGTATGTGTCTGATGAGGGGAAATCCCAGGCCTAACCTAGACAGAACATGCGTTATCCTCTAAAATATTGATCGAAACCAGGTTTAATGGACTGTTCCAGTGTGCTACCACATTAGTACGTGATCCAAACCAGAAAAAACCCAGGATCCGTTCAACAAGTATGTGAAGAATGCGAAAGTATGTGTCTGATGAGGGAAAATCCCAGGCCTAACCTAGACCTAACTTGCGTTATCCTCTAAAATATTGTTCGAAACTAGGTTTAATTTACTGTTTCAGTGTGGTACCACATTACTACGTGATCCAATCCTGAAAAAGCCCAGTATCTAGCCATGAAGTATGAGAAATATGCGAATTTATGAGCCTGATTTGGGCAAATCCTAGACATAACCCAGATCTAACATGCGTTAACCTCTAAAATATTTATCAAGACCAGGTTTAATTGAATGTTTCAGTGTGGTATCACAATACTACGGGATCCAAACCAGAAGAAGCCCAGAATCTGGCCACCGAGTATGAGAAATATGCGAAAGTGCGAGCCTGATCAGGGCAAATCCCAGACCTATCCCAGATCTAACTTGCGTTGTCCTCTAAAATATTGATCGAAACCAGGTTTAATGGACTGTTTCAGTGTGGTACCACATTACTACCTGATCCAATCCAGAAAAAGCCCAGGATCTGTTCAACAAGTATGTGAAGAACGCGGAAATATGACCCTGATGAGGGCAAATCCCGGGCCAAACCTAGACCTAACATGAGTTATCCTCAAATATATTGTTCGAAACCAGGTTTAATGGACTGTTTCAGTGTGCTACCACATTACTACGTGATCCAAACCAGAAAAAACCCAGGATCTGTTCAACAAGTATGTGAAGAACGCGGAAATATGACCCTGATGAGGGCAAATCCCGGGCCTAACCTAGACCTAACATGAGTTATCCTCAAATATATTGATCGAAACCAGGTTCAATGGACTGTTCCAGTGTGCTACCACGTTACTACGTGATCCAAACCAGAAAAAACCCAGGATCTGTTCAACATGTATGTGGAAAATGCGAAAGTATGTGTCTGATGGGGGCAAATCCCAGGCCTAACCTAGACAGAACATGCGTTATCCTCTAAAATATTGATCGAAACCAGGTTTAATGGACTGTTCCAGTGTGCTACCACATTACTACGTGATCCAAACCAGAAAAAACCCAGGATCCGTTCAACAAGTATGTGAAGAATGCGAAAGTATGTGTCTGATGAGGGAAAATCCCAGGCCTAACCTAGACCTAACATGCGTTACCCTCAAAATTATTTATCAGTACCAGGTTTAATTGAATGTTTCAGTGTGGTACCACATTTCTACGTGATTCAAACCAGAAAAAGCCAGGGATCTGTTCAACAAGTATGTGAAAAATGCGAAAATATGACCCTGATGAGGGCAAATCCCAGACCTATCCCAGACCTAACTTGCGTTATCCTCTAAAATATTGATCGAAACTAGATTTAATTTACTGTTTCAGTGTGGTACCACATTACTTCCTGATCCAATCCAGAAAAAGCCCAGGATCTGTTCAACAAGTATGTGAAAAATGCGATAATATGACCCTGATGAGGGCAAATGCCAGACCTATCCCAGACCTAACTTGCGTTATCCTCTAAAACATTGATCGAAACCAGGTTTAATTTACTGTTTCAGTGTGGTACCACATTACTACGTGATCCAATCCTGAAAAAGCCCAGTATCTAGCCATGAAGTATGAGAAATATGCGAATTTATGAGCCTGATTTGGGCAAATCCTAGACATAACCCAGATCTAACATGCGTTATCCTCTAAAATATTTATCAAGACCAGGTTTAATTGAATGTTTCAGTGTGGTACCACAATACTACGGGATCCAAACCAGAAAAAGCCCAGAATCTGGCCACCGAGTATGAGAAATATGCGAAAGTGCGAGCCTGATCAGGGCAAATCCCAGACCTATCCCAGACCTAACTTGCGTTGTCCTCTAAAATATTGATCGAAACCAGGTTTAATTTACTGTTTCAGTGTGGTACCACATTACTACGTGATCCAATCCTGAAAAAGCCCAGTATCTGTTCAACAAGTATGTGAAGAACGCGGAAATATGACCCTGATGAGGGCAAATCCCGGGCCTAACCTAGACCTAACATGAGTTATCCTCAAATATATTGATCGAAACCAGGTTTAATGGACTGTTTCAGTGAGCTACCACATTACTACGTGATCCAAACCAGAAAAAACCCTGGATCTGTTCAACATGTATGTGGAAAATGCGAAAGTATGTGTCTGATGAGGGCAAATCCCAGGCCTAACCTAGACAGAACGTGCGTTATCCTCTAAAATATTGATCGAAACCAGGTTTAATGGACTGTTTCAGTGTGCTACCACATTACTACGTGATCCAATCCTGAAAAAGCCCAGTATCTAGCCATGAAGTATGAGAAATATGCGAATTTATGAGCCTGATTTGGGCAAATCCTAGACATAACCCAGATCTAACATGCGTTATCGTCTAAAATTTTTATCAAGACCAGGTTTAATTGAATGTTTCAGTGTGGTACCACAATACTACGGGATCCAAACCAGAAAAAGCCCAGAATCTGGCCACCGAGTATGAGAAATATGCGAAAGTGCGAGCCTGATCAGGGCAAATCCCAGACCTATCCCAGACCTAACTTGCGTTGTCCTCTAACATATTGGTCGAAACCAGGTTTAATGGACTGTTTCAGTGTGGTACCACATTACTACCTGATCCAATCCAGAAAAAGCCCAGGATCTGTTCAACAAGTATGTGAAGAACGCGGAAATATGACCCCGATGAGGGCAAATCCCGGGCCTAACATAGACCTAACATTAGTTATCCTCAAATATATTGATCGAAACCAGGTTTAATCGACTGCTTCAGTGTGGTACCACATTACTACCTGATCCAAACCAGAAAAATACCCAGGATCTGTACAACAAGTATGTGAAGAACGCGAAAATATGACCCTGATGAGGGCAAATCCCAGACCTATACCAGACCTAACTTGCGTTGTCCTCTAAAATATTGATGGAAACCAGGTTTAATTGACTGTTTCAGTGTGGTACCACATTACTACGTGATCCAATTCAGAAAAAAACCCAGGATCTGTACAACAAGTATGTGAAGAATGCGAAAGTATGTGCCTTACGAGGGCAAATCCCGGACCTATCCCAGACATAACTTACGTTATCCTCTAAAATATTGATCGAAACCAGGTTTAATCGACTATTTCAGTGTGGTACCACATTACTACGTGATCCAAACCAGAAAAATACCCAGGATCTGTTCAACAAGTATGTGAAGAACGCGGAAATATGAACCTGATGAGGGCAAATCCCAGACCTATCCCAGACCTAACTTGCGTTGTCCTCTAAAATATTATCGAAACCAGGTTTAATGGACTGTTTCAGTGTGCTACCACATTGCTACGTCATCCAAACGAGAAAAAACCCAGGATCCGTTCAACAAGTATGTGAAGAATGCGAAAGTACGAGCCTGATCAGGGCAAATCCCAGACCTATCCCAGACCTAACTTGCGATGTCCTCTAAAATATTGATCGAAACCAGGTTTAATGGACTGTTTCAGTGTGGTACCACATTACTACCTGATCCAATCCTGAAAAAGCCCAGAATCTGTCCATGAACTATGAGAAATATGCGAAAGTACGAGCCTGATGAGAGCAAATCTCAGACCTAACCAAGACCGAACAAGCGTTATTCTCTAAAATATTGATCGAAACCAGGTTTAATGGACTGTTTCAGTGAGGTACCACATTACTACCTGAACCAAACCAGAAAAAACCCAGGATCTGTTCAACAAGTATGTGAAGAATGAGAAAGTATGTGTCTGATGAGGGAAAATCCCAGGCCTAACCTAGACCTAACATGCGTTACCCTCAAAAGTACTGATCGAAACCAGGTTTAATCGACTGTTTCAATGTGGTACCACATTACTATGTGATCCAAACCAGGAAAAAACCCAGGATCTGTACAACAAGTATGTGAAGAATGCGAAAGTATGATCCAGACGAGGGCAAATCCCGGACCTATCCCAGACATAACTTGCGTTATCCTCTAAAATATTGATCGAAACCAGGTTTAATCGACTATTTGAGTGTGGTACCACATTACTACGTGATCCAAACCAGAAAAATACCCAGGATCTGTTCAACAAGTATGTGAAGAACGCGGAAATATGACCCTGATGAGGGCAAATCCCGGGCCTAACCTAGACCTAACATGAGTTATCCTCAAAAATATTGACCGAAACCAGGTTAAATCGACTGTTTCAGTGTGGTACCACATTACTACCTGATCCAAACCAGAAAAATACCCAGGATCTGTTCAACAAGTATGTGAAGAACGCGAAAATATGACCCTGATGAGGGCAAATCCCAGACCTATACCAGACCTAACTTGCGTTGTCCTCTAAAATATTGATGGAAACCAGGTTTAATTGACTGTTTCCGTGTGGTACCACATTACTACGAGATCCAATCCAGAAAAAAACCCAGGATCTGTACAACAAGTATGTGAAGAATGCGAAAGTATGAGCCTGACGAGGGCAAATCCCGGACCTATCCCAGACATAACTTGCGTTATCCACTAAAATATAGATCGAAACCAGGTTTAATCGACTATTTCAGTGTGGTACCACATTACTACGTGATCCAAACCAGAAAAATACCCAGGATCTGTTCAACAAGTATGTGAAGAACGCGGAAATATGACCCTGATGAGGGCAAATCCCGGGCCTAACCTAGACCTAACATGAGTTATCCTCAAAAATATTGATCGAAACCAGGTTTAATCGACTGTTTTAGTGTGGTACCACATTACTACCTGATCCAAACCAGAAAAATACCCAGGATATGTTCAACAGGTATGTGAAGAACGCGAAAATATGACCCTGATGAGGGCAAATCCCAGACCTATACCAGACCTCACTTGCGTTGTCCTCTAAAGTATTGAGCGAAACCAGGTTTAATGGAATGTTTCAGTGTGGTACCACATTACTACGTGATCCAATCCAGAAAAAGCCCAGGATCTAGCCATGAAGTATGAGAGATATGCGAAATTATGAGCCTGATTAGGGCAAATCCTAGACATAAACCAGATCTAGCATGCGTTATCCTCTAAAATATTGATCGAAGCCAGTTTTAATGGACTGTTTCAGTGTGGTACTACATTACTACGGGATCCAAACCAGAAGAAGCACAGAATCTGGCCATCAAGTATGAGAAATTTGCGAAAGTACGAGCCTGATGAGAGCAAATCCCAGACCTAACCTAGACCTAACATGAGTTATTCTCTAAAATATTGAACGAAACCAGGTTTAATGGACTGTTTCGGTGTGCTACCACATTGCTACGTCATCCAAACGAGAAAAAACCCAGGATCCGTTCAACAAGTATGTGAAGAATGCGAAAGTACGAGCCTGATCAGGGCAAATCCCAGACCTATCACAGACCTAACTTGCGTTGTCCTCTACAATATTGATCGAAACCAGGTTTAATGGACTGTTTTAGTGTGGTACCACATTACTACCTGATCCAATCCAGAAAAAGCCCAGAATCTGGCCATGAACTATGAGAAATATGCGAAAGTACGAGCCTGATGAGAGCAAATCTCAGACCGAACCAAGACCGAACTAGCGTTATTCTCTAAAATATTGATCGAGCCCAGGTTTAATGGACTCTTTCAGTGAGGTACCACATTACTACCCGATCCAAACCAGAAAAAACCCCGGATCTGTTCAACTAGTATGTGAAGAATGCGAAAGTATGTGTCTGATGAGGGAAAATCCCAGGCCTAACCTAGACCTAACATGCGTTACCCTCAAAAATACTGATCGAAACCAGGTTTAATCGACTGTTTCAGTGTGGTACCACATTACTATGTGATCCAAACCAGAAAAAAACCCAGGATCTGTACAACAAGTATGTGAAGAATGCGAAAGTATGAGCCTGACGAGGACAAATCCCGGACCTATCCCAGACATAACTTGCGTTATCCTCTAAAATATTGATCGAAGCCAGGTTTAATCGACTATTTCAGTGTGGTACCACATTACTACGTGATCCAATCCAGAAAAAGCCCTGGATCTAGCCATCAAGTATGAGTAAGATGCGAAAGTATGAGCCTGATGAGGGCAAATCCTAGACCTAACCCAGACCTAACATGCGTTATCCTCTAAAATATTTATCAAGACCAGGTTTAATTGAATGTTTCAGTGTGGTACCACATTACTACCTGATCCAAACCAGAAAAATACCCGGCATCTGTTCAACAAGTATGTGAAGAACGCGAAAATATGACCCTGATGAGGGCAAATCCCAGACCTATACCAGACCTAACTTGCGTTGTCCTCTAAAATATTGATGGAAACCAGGTTTTATTGACTGTTTCCGTGTGGTACCACATTACTACGAGATCCAATCCAGAAAAAAACCCAGGATCTGTACAAGAAGTATGTGAAGAATGCGAAAGTATGAGCCTGACGAGGGCAAATCCCGGACCTATCCCAGACATAACTTGCGTTATCCTCTAAAATATTGATCGAAGCCAGGTTTAATCGACTATTTCAGTGTGATACCACATTACTACGTGATCCAAACCAGAAAAATACCCAGGATCTGTTCAACAAGTATGTGAAGAACGCGGAAATATGACCCTGATGTGGGCAAATCCCGGGCCTAACCTAGACCTATCATGCGTTATCCTCTAAAATATTGATGGAAACCAGGTTTAATTATCTGTTTCAGTGTGGTACCACATTACTGCGTGATCCAATCCAGAAAAAGCCCTGGATCTAGCCATCAAGTATGAGTAATATGCGAAAGTATGAGCCTGAAGAGGGCAAATCCTGGACCTATCACAGACCTAACTTGCGTTGTCCTCTACAATATTGATCGAAACCAGGTTTAATGGACTGTTTTAGTGTGGTACCACATTACTACCTGATCCAATCCAGAAAAAGCCCAGAATCTGGCCATGAACTATGAGAAATATGCGAAAGTACGAGCCTGATGAGAGCAAATCTCAGACCGAACCAAGACCGAACAAGCGTTATTCTCTAAAATATTGATCGAACCCAGGTTTAATGGACTCTTTCAGTGAGGTACCACATTACTACCTGATCCAAACCAGAAAAAACCCCGGATCTGTTCAACAAGTATGTGAAGAATGCGAAAGTATGTGTCTGATGAGGGAAAATCCCAGGCCTAACCTAGACCTAACATGCGTTACCCTCAAAAATATTGATGGAAACCAGGTTTAATTATCTGTTTCAGTGTGGTACCACATTACTGCGTGATCCAATCCAGAAAAAGCCCTGGATCTAGCCATCAAGTATGAGTAATATGCGAAAGTATGAGCCTGAAGAGGGCAAATCCTGGACCTATCACAGACCTAACTTGCGTTGTCCTCTACAATATTGATCGAAACCAGGTTTAATCGACTGTTTCAGTGTGGTACCACATTACTATGTGATCCAAACCAGAAAAAAACCCAGGATCTGTACAACAAGTATGTGAAGAATGCGAAAGTATGAGCCTGACGAGGACAAATCCCGGACCTATCCCAGACATAACTTGCGTTATCCTCTAAAATATTGATCGAAGCCAGGTTTAATCGACTATTTCAGTGTGATACCACATTACTACGTGATCCAATCCAGAGAAAGCCCTGGATCTAGCCATCAAGTATGAGAAATATGCGAAAATATGAGCCTGATGAGGGCAAATCCTAGACCTAACCCAGACCTAACATGCGTTATCCTCTAAAATATTTATCAAGACCAGGTTTAATTGAATGTTTCAGTGTGGTATCACATTACTACGTGATCCAAACCTGAAAAAACCCAGGATCTGTTCAACAAGTATGTGAAAAACGCGAAACTATGAGCCTGATGAGGGCATATCCCAGACCTATCCCAGACCCAACATGCGTTATCCTCTAAAACATTTATCAAGACCTGGTTTAATTGAATGTTCCAGTGTGGTACCACATCACTACGTGATCCAAACCAGAAAAATATCCAGGATCCGTTCAACAAGTATGTGAAGAATGCGAAGGTATGTGTCTGATGAGGGGAAATCCCAGGCCTAACCTAGACCTAACATGAGTTATCCTCAAAAATATTGACCGAAACCAGGTTAAATCGACTGTTTCAGTGTGGTACCACATTACTACCTGATCCAAACCAGAAAAATACCCAGGATCTGTTCAACAAGTATGTGAAGAACGCGAAAATATGACCCTGATGAGGGCAAATCCCAGACCTATACCAGACCTAACTTGCGTTGTCCTCTAAAATATTGATGGAAACCAGGTTTAATTGACTGTTTCCGTGTGGTACCACATTACTACGAGATCCAATCCAGAAAAAAACCCAGGATCTGTACAACAAGTATGTGAAGAATGCGAAAGTATGAGCCTGACGAGGGCAAATCCCGGACCTATCCCAGACATAACTTGCGTTATCCACTAAAATATACATCGAAACCAGGTTTAATCGACTGTTTTAGTGTGGTACCACATTACTACCTGATCCAAACCAGAAAAATACCCAGGATCTGTTCAACAAGTATGTGAAGAACGCGAAAATATGACCCTGATGAGAGCAAATCCCAGACCTATACCAGACCTAACTTGCGTTGTCCTCTAAAATATTGATGGAAACCAGGTTTAATTGAATGTTTCAGTGTGGTACCACATTACTACGTGATCCAATCCAGAAAAAGCCCAGGATCTAGCCATCAAGTATGAGTAATATGCGAAAGTATGAGCCTGATGAGGGCAAATCCTAGACCTAACCCAGACCTAACATGCGTTATCCTCTAAAATATTTATCAAGACCAGGTTTAATTGAATGTTTCAGTGTGGTACCACATTACTACCTGATCCAAACCAGAAAAATACCCAGGATCTGTTCAACAAGTATGTGAAGAACGCGAAAATATGACCCTGATGAGGGCAAATCCCAGACCTATACCAGACATAACTTGCGTTATCCTCTAAAATATTGATCGAAACCAGGTTTAATCGACTATTTGAGTGTGGTACCACATTACTACGTGATCCAAACCAGAAAAATACCCAGGATCTGTTCAACAAGTATGTGAAGAACGCGGAAATATGACCCTGATGAGGGCAAATCCCGGGCCTAACCTAGACCTAACATGAGTTATCCTCAAAAATATTGATCGAAACCAGGTTTAATCGACTGTTTTAGTGTGGTACCACATTACTACCTGATCCAAACCAGAAAAATACCCAGGATATGTTCAACAGGTATGTGAAGAACGCGAAAATATGACCCTGATGAGGGCAAATCCCAGACCTATACCAGACCTCACTTGCGTTGTCCTCTAAAGTATTGAGCGAAACCAGGTTTAATGGAATGTTTCAGTGTGGTACCACATTACTACGTGATCCAATCCAGAAAAAGCCCAGGATCTAGCCATGAAGTATGAGAGATATGCGAAATTATGAGCCTGATTAGGGCAAATCCTAGACATAAACCAGATCTAGCATGCGTTATCCTCTAAAATATTGATCGAAGCCAGTTTTAATGGACTGTTTCAGTGTGGTACTACATTACTACGGGATCCAAACCAGAAGAAGCACAGAATCTGGCCATCAAGTATGAGAAATATGCGAAAGTATGAGCCTGATGAGGGCAAATCCTAGACCTAACCCAGACCTAACATGCGTTATCCTCTACAATATTTATCAAGACCAGGTTTAATTGAATGTTTCAGTGTGGTATCGCATTACTACGTGATCCAAACCTGAAAAAACCCAGGATCTGTTCAACAAGTATGTGAAAAACGCGAAACTATGAGCCTGTTGAGGGCAAATCCCAGGCCTAACCTAGATCTAACATGCGTTATCCTCAAAAATATGTATCGAAACCAGGTTTAATGGACTGTTTCAGTGTGGTACCACATCACTACGTGATCCAAACCAGAAAAATACCCAGGATCCGTTCAACAAGTATGTGAAGAATGCGAAAGTATGTGTCTGATGAGGGGAAATCCCAGGCCTAACCTAGACCTAACATGCGTTATCCTCAAAAATATTGATCGAAACCAGGTTTAATCGACCGTTTCAGTGTGGTACCACATTACTACGTGATCCAATCCAGAAAAAGCCCCTGATCTAGCCATCAAGTATGAGTAATATGCGAAAGTATGAGCCTGATGAGGGCAAATCCTAGACCTAACCCAGACGTAACATGCGTTATCCTCTAAAATATTTATCAAGACCAGGTTTAATTGAATGTTTCAGTGTGGTACCACATTACTACCTGATCCAAACCAGAAGAATACCCAGGATCTGTTCAACAAGTATGTGAAGAACGCGGAAATAGGACCCTGATGAGGGCAAATCCCGTGCCTAACCTAGACCTAACATGAGTTATCCTCAAAAATATTGATCGAAACCAGGTTTAATCGACTGTTTCAGTGTGGTACCACATTACTACCTGATCCAAACCAGAAAAATACCCAGGATCTGTTCAACAAGTATGTGAAGAACGCGAAAATATGACCCTGATGAAGGCAAATCCCAGACCTATACCAAACCTAACTTGCGTTGTCCTCTAAAATATTGATGGAATCCAGGTTTAATTGACTGTTTCAGTGTGGGACCACATTACTACGTGATCCAAACCAGAAAAATACCCAGGATCTGTTCAACAAGTATGTGAAGAACGCGGAAATATGACCCTGATGAGGGCAAATCCCGGGCCTAACCTAGACCTAACATGAGTTATCCTCAAAAATATTGACCGAAACCAGGTTTAATCGACTGTTTCAGTGTGGTACCACATTACTACCTGATCCAAACCAGAAAAATACCCAGGATCTGTTCAACAAGTATGTGGAGAATGCGAAAGTATGTGTCTGATGAGGGCAAATCCCAGGCCTAACCTAGACATAACATGCGTTATCCTCTAAAATATTGATAGAAACCAGGTTAAATGGACTGATTCAGTGTGCTACCAGATTGCTACGTGATCCAAACCAGAAAAAGCCCTGGATCTAGCCATCAAGTATGAGTAATATGCGAAAGTATGAGCCTGATGAGGGCAAATCCTAGACCTAACCCAGACCTAACATGCGTTATCCTCTAAAATATTTATCAAGACCTGGTTTAATTGAATGTTTCAGTGTGCTACCACACTACTACGTGATCCAAACCAGAAAAAACCCAGGATCTGTTCAACAAGTATGTGAAAAACGCGAAACTATGAGCCTGATGAGGGCAAATCCCAGACCTATCCCAGACCCAACATGCGTTATCCTCTAAAACATTTATCAAGACCTGGTTTAATTGAATGTTTCAGTGTGGTACCACACTACTACGTGATCCAAACCACAAAAAACCCAGGATCCGTTCAACAAGTATGTGACGAATGCGAAAGTATGAGTCTGATGAGTGATAATCCCAGGCCTAACCTAGATCTAACATGCGTTATCCTCTAAAATATTGATCGAAACCAGGTTTAATGGTGAGAGCAAATCCCAGACCTAACCTAGACCTAACATGCGTTATCCTCAAAAATATTGATCGAAACCAGGTTTAATGGACTGTTTCAGTGTGGTACCACATTACTACGTGATCCAATCCAGAAATAGCCCAGGATCTAGCTATGAAGTATTAGAAATATGCCAAAGTATGAGCCTGATAAGGGCAAATCCCAGACCGATCCCAGACCTAACATGCGCTATCCTATAAAATATTGATCGAAACCAGGTTTAATGGACTGTTTCAGTGTGGTACCACATTACTACGTGATCCAATCCAGAAATAGCCCAGGATCTAGCCATGAAGTATTAGAAATATGCCAAAGTATGAGCCTGATAAGGGCAAATCCCAGACCTATCCCAGACCTAACATGCGCTATCCTATAAAATATTGATCGAAACCAGGTTTAATGGACTGTTTCAGTGTGGTACCACATTACTACGTGATCCAATCCAGACAAAGCCCAGGATATAGCCATGAAGTATGAGAAATATGCGAAATTATGAGCCTGATTAGGACAAATCCCAGGCCTAACCTAGACATAACATGCGTTATCCTCTAAAATATTTATCTAGACCAGGTTTAATTGACTGTTTCAGTGTGGCATCACATTACTGCGTGATCCAAACCTGTGGAAGCCCAGGATCTGGCCAACAAGAATGAGAAATATGCGAAAGTATGAGCCTGATGAGAGCAAATCCCAGACCTAACCTAGACGTAACATGCGTTGTCCTCCAAAATGTTTATCGAAACCAGGTTTAATTGACTGTTTTAGTTTGGTACCACTTCACTACGTGATCCAAAGCAGAAAAAACCCTCGATCAGGTAAACATGTATGTTAAAACTGTGAAAGTATGACCCTGATGAGGGCAAATCCCAGGCCTAACCTAGACCTAACATGCGTTGTCCTCTAAAATATTGATGGAAACCAGGTTTAATTGACTCTTTCAGTGTTGTACTACATTACAACGTGGAGCACACCAGAAAAAGCCCTGGATCTAGCCATCAAGTATGAGAAATATGCGAAAGAATGAGCCTGATAAGGGCAAATCCCAGACCTATCCCAGACCTAACATGCGCTCTCCTATAAAATATTGATCGAAACCAGGTTTAATGGACTGTTTCAGTGTGGGACCACACTACTACGTGATCCAAACCACAAAAAACCCAGGATCCGTTCAACAAGTATGTGACGAATGCGAAAGTATGAGTCTGATGAGTGATAATCCCAGGCCTAACCTAGATCTAACATGCGTTTTCCTCTAAAATATTGATCGAAACCAGGTTTAATGGTGAGAGCAAATCCCAGACCTAACCTAGACCTAACATGCGTTATCCTCAAAAATATTGATCGAAACCAGGTTTAATCGACTGTTTTAGTGTGGTACCACATTACTACCTGATCCAAACCAGAAAAATACCCAGGATCTGTTCAACAAGTATGTGAAGAACGCGAAAATATGACCCTGATGAGAGCAAATCCCAGACCTATACCAGACCTAACTTGCGTTGTCCTCTAAAATATTGATGGAAACCAGGTTTAATTGAATGTTTCAGTGTGGTACCACATTACTACGTGATCCAATCCAGAAAAAGCCCAGGATCTAGCCATGAAGTATGAGAGATATGCGAAATTATGAGCCTGATTAGGGCAAATCCTAGACATAAACCAGATCTAGCATGCGTTATCCTCTAAAATATTGATCGAAGCCAGTTTTAATGGACTGTTTCAGTGTGGTACTACATTACTACGGGATCCAAACCAGAAGAAGCACAGAATCTGGCCATCAAGTATGAGAAATTTGCGAAAGTACGAGCCTGATGAGAGCAAATCCCAGACCTAACCTAGACCTAACATGAGTTATTCTCTAAAATATTGATCGAAACCAGGTTTAATGGACTGTTTCGGTGTGCTACCACATTGCTACGTCATCCAAACGAGAAAAAACCCAGGATCCGTTCAACAAGTATGTGAAGAATGCGAAAGTACGAGCCTGACCAGGGCAAATCCCAGACCTATCACAGACCTAACTTGCGTTGTCCTCTACAATATTGATCGAAACCAGGTTTAATGGACTGTTTTAGTGTGGTATCACATTACTACGTGATCCAAACCTGAAAAAACCCAGGATCTGTTCAACAAGTATGTGAAAAACGCGAAACTATGAGCCTGATGAGGGCATATCCCAGACCTATCCCAGACCCAACATGCGTTATCCTCTAAAACATTTATCAAGACCTGGTTTAATTGAATGTTTCAGTGTGGTACCACATCACTACGTGATCCAAACCAGAAAAATATCCAGGATCCGTTCAACAAGTATGTGAAGAATGCGAAGGTATGTGTCTGATGAGGGGAAATCCCAGGCCTAACCTAGACCTAACATGCGTTATCCTCAAAAATATTGATCGAAACCAGGTTTAATCGACCGTTTCAGTGTGGTACCATATTACTACGTGATCCAATCCAGAAAAAGCCCTGGATCTAGCCATCAAGTATGAGTAATATGCGAAAGTATGAGCCTGATGAGGGCAAATCCTAGACCTAACCCAGACCTAACATGCGTTATCCTCTAAAATATTTATCAAGACCAGGTTTAATTGAATGTTTCAGTGTGGTACCACATTACTACGTGATCCAAACCAGAAAAATACCCAGGATCTGTTCAACAAGTATGTGAAGAACGCGGAAATATGACCCTGATGAGGGCAAATCCCGGGCCTAACCTAGACCTAACATGAGTTATCCTCAAAAATATTGATCGAAACCAGGTTTAATCGACTGTTTTAGTGTGGTACCACATTACTACCTGATCCAAACCAGAAAAATACCCAGGATATGTTCAACAGGTATGTGAAGAACGCGAAAATATGACCCTGATGAGGGCAAATCCCAGACCTATACCAGACCTCACTTGCGTTGTCCTCTAAAGTATTGAGCGAAACCAGGTTTAATGGAATGTTTCAGTGTGGTACCACATTACTACGTGATCCAATCCAGAAAAAGCCCAGGATCTAGCCATGAAGTATGAGAGATATGCGAAATTATGAGCCTGATTAGGGCAAATCCTAGACATAAACCAGATCTAGCATGCGTTATCCTCTAAAATATTGATCGAAGCCAGTTTTAATGGACTGTTTCAGTGTGGTACTACATTACTACGGGATCCAAACCAGAAGAAGCACAGAATCTGGCCATCAAGTATGAGAAATATGCGAAAGTATGAGCCTGATGAGGGCAAATCCTAGACCTAACCCAGACCTAACATGCGTTATCCTCTACAATATTTATCAAGACCAGGTTTAATTGAATGTTTCAGTGTGGTATCGCATTACTACGTGATCCAAACCTGAAAAAACCCAGGATCTGTTCAACAAGTATGTGAAAAACGCGAAACTATGAGCCTGATGAGGGCAAATCCCAGGCCTAACCTAGATCTAACATGCGTTATCCTCAAAAATATGTATCGAAACCAGGTTTAATGGACTGTTTCAGTGTGGTACCACATCACTACGTGATCCAAACCAGAAAAATACCCAGGATCCGTTCAACAAGTATGTGAAGAATGCGAAAGTATGTGTCTGATGAGGGGAAATCCCAGGCCTAACCTAGACCTAACATGCGTTATCCTCAAAAATATTGATCGAAACCAGGTTTAATCGACCGTTTCAGTGTGGTACCACATTACTACGTGATCCAATCCAGAAAAAGCCCCTGATCTAGCCATCAAGTATGAGTAATATGCGAAAGTATGAGCCTGATGAGGGCAAATCCTAGACCTAACCCAGACCTAACATGCGTTATCCTCTAAAATATTTATCAAGACCAGGTTTAATTGAATGTTTCAGTGTGGTACCACATTACTACCTGATCCAAACCAGAAGAATACCCAGGATCTGTTCAACAAGTATGTGAAGAACGCGGAAATAGGACCCTGATGAGGGCAAATCCCGTGCCTAACCTAGACCTAACATGAGTTATCCTCAAAAATATTGATCGAAACCAGGTTTAATCGACTGTTTCAGTGTGGTACCACATTACTACCTGATCCAAACCAGAAAAATACCCAGGATCTGTTCAACAAGTATGTGAAGAACGCGAAAATATGACCCTGATGAAGGCAAATCCCAGACCTATACCAAACCTAACTTGCGTTGTCCTCTAAAATATTGATGGAATCCAGGTTTAATTGACTGTTTCAGTGTGGGACCACATTACTACGTGATCCAAACCAGAAAAATACCCAGGATCTGTTCAACAAGTATGTGAAGAACGCGGAAATATGACCCTGATGAGGGCAAATCCCGGGCCTAACCTAGACCTAACATGAGTTATCCTCAAAAATATTGACCGAAACCAGGTTTAATCGACTGTTTCAGTGTGGTACCACATTACTACCTGATCCAAACCAGAAAAATACCCAGGATCTGTTCAACAAGTATGTGGAGAATGCGAAAGTATGTGTCTGATGAGGGCAAATCCCAGGCCTAACCTAGACATAACATGCGTTATCCTCTAAAATATTGATAGAAACCAGGTTAAATGGACTGATTCAGTGTGCTACCACATTGCTACGTGATCCAAACCAGAAAAAGCCCTGGATCTAGCCATCAAGTATGAGTAATATGCGAAAGTATGAGCCTGATGAGGGCAAATCCTAGACCTAACCCAGACCTAACATGCGTTATCCTCTAAAATATTTATCAAGACCTGGTTTAATTGAATGTTTCAGTGTGCTACCACACTACTACGTGATCCAAACCAGAAAAAACCCAGGATCTGTTCAACAAGTATGTGAAAAACGCGAAACTATGAGCCTGATGAGGGCAAATCCCAGACCTATCCCAGACCCAACATGCGTTATCCTCTAAAACATTTATCAAGACCTGGTTTAATTGAATGTTTCAGTGTGGTACCACACTACTACGTGATCCAAACCACAAAAAACCCAGGATCCGTTCAACAAGTATGTGACGAATGCGAAAGTATGAGTCTGATGAGTGATAATCCCAGGCCTAACCTAGATCTAACATGCGTTATCCTCTAAAATATTGATCGAAACCAGGTTTAATGGTGAGAGCAAATCCCAGACCTAACCTAGACCTAACATGCGTTATCCTCAAAAATATTGATCGAAACCAGGTTTAATGGACTGTTTCAGTGTGGTACCACATTACTACGTGATCCAATCCAGAAATAGCCCAGGATCTAGCTATGAGGTATTAGAAATATGCCAAAGTATGAGCCTGATAAGGGCAAATCCCAGACCGATCCCAGACCTAACATGCGCTATCCTATAAAATATTGATCGAAACCAGGTTTAATGGACTGTTTCAGTGTGGTACCACATTACTACGTGATCCAATCCAGAAATAGCCCAGGATCTAGCCATGAAGTATTAGAAATATGCCAAAGTATGAGCCTGATAAGGGCAAATCCCAGACCTATCCCAGACCTAACATGCGCTATCCTATAAAATATTGATCGAAACCAGGTTTAATGGACTGTTTCAGTGTGGTACCACATTACTACGTGATCCAATCCAGACAAAGCCCAGGATATAGCCATGAAGTATGAGAAATATGCGAAATTATGAGCCTGATTAGGACAAATCCCAGGCCTAACCTAGACATAACATGCGTTATCCTCTAAAATATTTATCAAGACCAGGTTTAATTGACTGTTTCAGTGTGGCATCACATTACTGCGTGATCCAAACCTGTGGAAGCCCAGGATCTGGCCAACAAGAATGAGAAATATGCGAAAGTATGAGCCTGATGAGAGCAAATCCCAGACCTAACCTAGACGTAACATGCGTTGTCCTCTAAAATGTTTATCGAAACCAGGTTTAATTGACTGTTTTAGTTTGGTACCACTTCACTACGTGATCCAAAGCAGAAAAAACCCTCGATCAGGTAAACATGTATGTTAAAACTGTGAAAGTATGACCCTGATGAGGGCAAATCCCAGGCCTAACCTAGACCTAACATGCGTTGTCCTCTAAAATATTGATGGAAACCAGGTTTAATTGACTCTTTCAGTGTTGTACTACATTACAACGTGGAGCACACCAGAAAAAGCCCTGGATCTAGCCATCAAGTATGAGAAATATGCGAAAGAATGAGCCTGATAAGGGCAAATCCCAGACCTATCCCAAACCTAACATGCGCTCTCCTATAAAATATTGATCGAAACCAGGTTTAATGGACTGTTTCAGTGTGGGACCACATTACTACGCGATCCAAACCAGAAAAAACCCAGGATCTGTTCAACAAGTATGTGAAAAACGCGAAAGTATGAGCATGATGAGGGCAAATCCCAGACCTATCCCAGACATAACTTGCGTTATCCTCTAAAATATTGATCGAAACCAGGTTTAATCGACTGTTTCAGTGTGGTACCACATTACTACGTGATCCAAACCAGAAAAGGCCCAGAATCTGGCCATCAAGTATGAGAAATATGCGAAAGTACGGGTCTGATGAGAGCAAATCCCAGACCTATCCCAGACCAAACATGCGTTATCCTATAAAATATTGTTCGAAACCAGGTTTAATGGATTGCTTCAGTGTGGTACCACATTACTACGTGATACAAACCTGAAAAAGCCAGGGATCTGTTCTACAAGTATGTGAAAAATGCGAAAATATGACCCTGATGAGGGCAAATCCCACACCTATCCCAGACCAAACTTGCGTTATCCTCTAAAATATTGATCGAAACCAGGTTTAATTTAGTGCTTCAGTGTGGTACCACAATACTACGTGATCCAATCCAGACAAAGCCCAGGATCTAGCCATGAAGTATGAGAAATATGCGAAATTATGAGCCTGATGATGGCAAATCCTAGACCTTACCCAGATCTAACATGCGTTATCCTCTAAAATATATATCAAGACCAGGTTTAATTGAATGTTTCAGTCTGGTACCACCTTACTTCGTGATCCAAACCAGAAAAAACCCAGGATCCGTTCAACAAGTATGTGAAGAATGCGAAAGTATGAGTCTGATGAGTGATAATCCCAGGCCTAACCTAGACCTAACATGCGTTATCCTCAAAAATATTGAGCGAAACCAGGTTTAATGGACTGTTTCAGTGTGGTACCACATTACTACGTGATCCAAACCAGAAAAATACCCAGGATCTGTTCAACAAGTATGTGAAGAACGCGGAAATATGACCCTGATGAGGGCAAATCCCGGGCCTAACCTAGACCTAACATGAGTTATCCTCAAAAATATTGACCGAAACCAGGTTTAATCGACTGTTTCAGTGTGGTACCACATTACTACCTGATCCAAACCAGAAAAATACCCAGGATCTGTTCAACAAGTATGTGGAGAATGCGAAAGTATGTGTCTGATGAGGGCAAATCCCAGGCCTAACCTAGACATAACATGCGTTATCCTCTAAAATATTGATAGAAACCAGGTTAAATGGACTGATTCAGTGTGCTACCACATTACTACGTGATCCAATCCAGACAAAGCCCAGGATATAGCCATGAAGTATGAGAAATATGCGAAATTATGAGCCTGATTAGGACAAATCCCAGGCCTAACCTAGACATAACATGCGTTATCCTCTAAAATATTTATCAAGACCAGGTTTAATTGACTGTTTCAGTGTGGCATCACATTACTGCGTGATCCAAACCTGTGGAAGCCCAGGATCTGGCCAACAAGAATGAGAAATATGCGAAAGTATGAGCCTGATGAGAGCAAATCCCAGACCTAACCTAGACGTAACATGCGTTGTCCTCTAAAATGTTTATCGAAACCAGGTTTAATTGACTGTTTTAGTTTGGTACCACTTCACTACGTGATCCAAAGCAGAAAAAACCCTCGATCAGGTAAACATGTATGTTAAAACTGTGAAAGTATGACCCTGATGAGGGCAAATCCCAGGCCTAACCTAGACCTAACATGCGTTGTCCTCTAAAATATTGATGGAAACCAGGTTTAATTGACTCTTTCAGTGTTGTACTACATTACAACGTGGAGCACACCAGAAAAAGCCCTGGATCTAGCCATCAAGTATGAGAAATATGCGAAAGAATGAGCCTGATAAGGGCAAATCCCAGACCTATCCCAAACCTAACATGCGCTCTCCTATAAAATATTGATCGAAACCAGGTTTAATGGACTGTTTCAGTGTGGGACCACATTACTACGCGATCCAAACCAGAAAAAACCCAGGATCTGTTCAACAAGTATGTGAAAAACGCGAAAGTATGAGCATGATGAGGGCAAATCCCAGACCTATCCCAGACATAACTTGCGTTATCCTCTAAAATATTGATCGAAACCAGGTTTAATCGACTGTTTCAGTGTGGTACCACATTACTACGTGATCCAAACCAGAAAAGGCCCAGAATCTGGCCATCAAGTATGAGAAATATGCGAAAGTACGGGTCTGATGAGAGCAAATCCCAGACCTATCCCAGACCAAACATGCGTTATCCTATAAAATATTGTTCGAAACCAGGTTTAATGGATTGCTTCAGTGTGGTACCACATTACTACGTGATACAAACCTGAAAAAGCCAGGGATCTGTTCTACAAGTATGTGAAAAATGCGAAAATATGACCCTGATGAGGGCAAATCCCACACCTATCCCAGACCAAACTTGCGTTATCCTCTAAAATATTGATCGAAACCAGGTTTAATTTAGTGCTTCAGTGTGGTACCACAATACTACGTGATCCAATCCAGACAAAGCCCAGGATCTAGCCATGAAGTATGAGAAATATGCGAAATTATGAGCCTGATGATGGCAAATCCTAGACCTTACCCAGATCTAACATGCGTTATCCTCTAAAATATATATCAAGACCAGGTTTAACTGAATGTTTCAGTCTGGTACCACCTTACTTCGTGATCCAAACCAGAAAAAACCCAGGATCCGTTCAACAAGTATGTGAAGAATGCGAAAGTATGAGTCTGATGAGTGATAATCCCAGGCCTAACCTAGACCTAACATGCGTTATCCTCAAAAATATTGAGCGAAACCAGGTTTAATGGACTGTTTCAGTGTGGTACCACATTACTACGTGATCCAAACCAGAAAAATACCCAGGATCTGTTCAACAAGTATGTGAAGAACGCGGAAATATGACCCTGATGAGGGCAAATCCCGGGCCTAACCTAGACCTAACATGAGTTATCCTCAAAAATATTGACCGAAACCAGGTTTAATCGACTGTTTCAGTGTGGTACCACATTACTACCTGATCCAAACCAGAAAAATACCCAGGATCTGTTCAACAAGTATGTGGAGAATGCGAAAGTATGTGTCTGATGAGGGCAAATCCCAGGCCTAACCTAGACATAACATGCGTTATCCTCTAAAATATTGATAGAAACCAGGTTAAATGGACTGATTCAGTGTGCTACCACATTGCTACGTGATCCAAACCAGAAAAAGCCCTGGATCTAGCCATCAAGTATGAGTAATATGCGAAAGTATGAGCCTGATGAGGGCAAATCCTAGACCTAACCCAGACCTAACATGCGTTATCCTCTAAAATATTTATCAAGACCTGGTTTAATTGAATGTTTCAGTGTGCTACCACACTACTACGTGATCCAAACCAGAAAAAACCCAGGATCTGTTCAACAAGTATGTGAAAAACGCGAAACTATGAGCCTGATGAGGGCAAATCCCAGACCTATCCCAGACCAAACATGCGTTATCCTCTAAAACATTTATCAAGACCTGGTTTAATTGAATGTTTCAGTGTGGTACCACACTACTACGTGATCCAAACCACAAAAAACCCAGGATCCGTTCAACAAGTATGTGACGAATGCGAAAGTATGTGTCTGATGAGGGCAAATCCCAGGCCTAACCTAGATCTAACATGCGTTATCCTCTAAAATATTGATCGAAACCAGGTTTAATGGTGAGAGCAAATCCCAGACCTAACCTAGACCTAACATGCGTTATCCTGAAAAATATTGATCGAAACCAGGTTTAATGGACTGTTTCAGTGTGGTACCACATTACTACGTGATCCAATCCAGAAATAGCCCAGGATCTAGCTATGAAGTATTAGAAATATGCCAAAGTATGAGCCTGATAAGGGCAAATCCCAGACCGATCCCAGACCTAACATGCGCTATCCTATAAAATATTGATCGAAACCAGGTTTAATGGACTGTTTCAGTGTGGTACCACATTACTACGTGATCCAATCCAGAAATAGCCCAGGATCTAGCCATGAAGTATTAGAAATATGCCAAAGTATGAGCCTGATAAGGGCAAATCCCAGACCTATCCCAGACCTAACATGCGCTATCCTATAAAATATTGATCGAAACCAGGTTTAATGGACTGTTTCAGTGTGGTACCACATTACTACATGATCCAATCCAGAAAAAGCCCAGGATCTAGCCATGAAGTATTAGAAATATGCCAAAGTATGAGCCTGATGAGGGCAAAACCCAGACCTATCCCAGACATAACTTGCGTTATCCTCTAAAATATTGATCGAAACCAGGTTTAATGGACTGTTTCAGTGTGGTACCACATTACTACGTGATCCAATCCAGACAAAGCTCAGGATCTAGCCATGAAGTTAGAGAAATATGCGAAACAATGAGCCTGATTAGGGCAAATCCTAGACCTAACCCAGACCTAACATGCGTTATCCTCTAAAATATTTATCAAGAGCAGGTTTAATTGACTGTTTCAGTGTGGCATCACATTAATACGTGATCCAAACCAGTGGAAGCCCAGGATCTAGCCAACAAGAATGAGAAATATGCGAAAGTATGAGCCTGATGACAGCAAATCCCAGACCTATACCAGACATAACTTGCGTTATCCTCTAAAATATTGATCGAAACCAGGTTTAATGCACTGTTTCAGTGTGGTACCACATTACTACGTGATCCAATCCAGAAATAGCCCAGGATCTAGCCATGAAGTATTAGAAATATGCGAAAGTATGAGCCTGATGATGGCAAATCCTAGACCTATACCAGACATAACTTGCGTTATCCTCTAAAACATTGATCGAAACCTGGTTTTTATCGACTGTTTCAGTGTGGTACCACATTACTACGTGATCCAAACCAGAAAAAGCCCACAATCTGACCATCAAGTATGAGAAATATGCGAAAGTACGAGCCTGATGAGGGCAAATCCTAGACCTAGCCCAGACCTAACATGCGTTATCCTCAAAAATGTTTATCAAGACCAGGTTTAATTGAATGTTTCAGTGTGGTACCACATTACTACGGGATCCAAACCAGAAAAAACCCAGGATCCGTTCAACAAGTATGTGAAGAATGCGAAAGTATGAGTCTGATGGGGGCAAATCCCAGGCCTAACCTAGACCTAACATGCGTTATCCTCAAGAATATTGTTCGAAACCAGGTTTAATGGACTGTTTCAGTGTGGTACCACATTACTACATGATCCAATCCAGAAAAAGCCCAGGATCTAGCCATGAAGTGTTAGAAATATGCGAAAGTATGAGCCTGATGATGGCAAATCCTAGACCTTACCCAGGCCTAACATGCGTTATCCTCTAAAATATTTATCAAGACCAGGTTTAATTGAATGCTTCAGTGTGGTACCACATTACTACGGGATCCAAACCAGAAAAAACCCAGGATCCGTTCAACAAGTATGTGAAGAATGCGAAAGTATGAGTCTGATGAATGAAAATCCCAGGCCTAACCTAGACCTAACATGCGTTATCCTCAAAAATATTGATCGAAACCAGGTTTAAACGACTGTTTCAGTGTGGTACCACATTACTACGTGATCCAAACCAGAAAAAAACCCAGGATCTGTTTAACAAGTATGTGAAGTATGCGTAAGTATGAGTCTCATGAGGGCAAATACCAGGCCTAACCTAGACATAACATGCGTTATCCTCTAAAATATTGATCGAAACCAGGTTTAGTGGAATGTTGCAGTGTGGTACCACATTACTGCGTGATCCAAAGCAGAAAAAACCCTCGATTAGGGCAACATATATGTTAAAACTGCAAAAGTATGACACTGATGAAGGCATATCCCAGGCCTATCCCAGGCATAACTTGCGTTGTCCTCTAAAATATTTATCGAAACCAGGTTTAATTGACTGTTTTAGTGTGGTACCACTTTGCTACGTGATCCAAAGCAGAAAAAACCCTCGATTAGGGCAACATATATGTTAAAACTGCAAAAGTATGAGCCTGATGAGGGCAAATCCCAGACCTATCCCAGACCTAACATGCGCTATCCTATAAAATATTGATCGAAACCAGGTTTAATGGACTGTTTCAGTGTGGTACCACATTACTACGTGATCCAATCCAGACAAAGCCCAGGATATAGCCATGAAGTATGAGAAATATGCGAAATTATGAGCCTGATTAGGACAAATCCCAGGCCTAACCTAGACATAACATGCGTTATCCTCTAAAATATTTATCAAGACCAGGTTTAATTGACTGTTTCAGTGTGGCATCACATTACTGCGTGATCCAAACCTGTGGAAGCCCAGGATCTGGCCAACAAGAATGAGAAATATGCGAAAGTATGAGCCTGATGAGAGCAAATCCCAGACCTAACCTAGACGTAACATGCGTTGTCCTCTAAAATGTTTATCGAAACCAGGTTTAATTGACTGTTTTAGTTTGGTACCACTTCACTACGTGATCCAAAGCAGAAAAAACCCTCGATCAGGTAAACATGTATGTTAAAACTGTGAAAGTATGACCCTGATGAGGGCAAATCCCAGGCCTAACCTAGACCTAACATGCGTTGTCCTCTAAAATATTGATGGAAACCAGGTTTAATTGACTCTTTCAGTGTTGTACTACATTACAACGTGGAGCACTCCAGAAAAAGCCCTGGATCTAGCCATCAAGTATGAGAAATATGCGAAAGAATGAGCCTGATAAGGGCAAATCCCAGACCTATCCCAGACCTAACATGCGCTCTCCTATAAAATATTGATCGAAACCAGGTTTAATGGACTGTTTCAGTGTGGGACCACATTACTATGCGATCCAAACCAGAAAAAACCCAGGATCTGTTCAACAAGTATGTGAAAAACGCGAAAGTATGAGCATGATGAGGGCAAATCCCAGACCTATCCCAGACATAACTTGCGTTATCCTCTAAAATATTGATCGAAACCAGGTTTAATCGACTGTTTCAGTGTGGTACCACATTACTACGTGATCCAAACCAGAAAAGGCCCAGAATCTGGCCATCAAGTATGAGAAATATGCGAAAGTACGGGTCTGATGAGAGCAAATCCCAGACCTATCCCAGACCAAACATGCGTTATCCTATAAAATATTGTTCGAAACCAGGTTTAATGGATTGCTTCAGTGTGGTACCACATTACTACGTGATACAAACCTGAAAAAGCCAGGGATCTGTTCTACAAGTATGTGAAAAATGCGAAAATATGACCCTGATGAGGGCAAATCCCACACCTATCCCAGACCAAACTTGCGTTATCCTCTAAAATATTGATCGAAACCAGGTTTAATTTAGTGCTTCAGTGTGGTACCACAATACTACGTGATCCAATCCAGACAAAGCCCAGGATCTAGCCATGAAGTATGAGAAATATGCGAAATTATGAGCCTGATGATGGCAAATCCTAGACCTTACCCAGATCTAACATGCGTTATCCTCTAAAATATATATCAAGACCAGGTTTAATTGAATGTTTCAGTCTGGTACCACATTACTTCGTGATCCAAACCAGAAAAAACCCAGGATCCGTTCAACAAGTATGTGAAGAATGCGAAAGTATGAGTCTAATGAGTGATAATCCCAGGCCTAACCTAGACCTAACATGCGTTATCCTCAAAAATATTGAGCGAAACCAGGTTTAATGGACTGTTTCAGTGTGGTACCACATTACTACGTGATCCAATCCAGAAATAGCCCAGGATCTAGCCATGAAGTATTAGAAATATGCCAAAGTATGAGCCTGATGAGGGCAAATCCCAGACCTATCCCAGACATAACTTGCGTTTTCCTCTAAAATATTGATCGAAACCAGGTTTAATGGACTGTTTCAGAGTGGTACCACATTACTACGCGATCCAAACCAGAAAAAACCCAGGATCTGTTCAACAAGTATGTGAAAAACGCGAAAGTACGAGCCTGATGAGGGCAAATCCCAGACCTATCCCAGACATAACTTGCGTTATCCTCTAAAATATTGATCGAAACCAGGTTTAATGGACTGTTTCAGTGTGGTACCACATTACTACGTGATCCAATCCAGAAAAAAACCCAGGATCTGTTCAACAAGTATGTGAAAAATACGAAAGTATGACCCTGATGAGGGCAAATCCCAGACCTAACCTAGACGTAACATGCGTTATCCACAAAAATATGGATCGAAACCAGGTTTAATCGACTGTTTCAGTGTGGTACCACATTACTACGTGATCCAAACCAGAAAAAGCCCACAATCTGGCCATCAAGTATGAGAAATATGCGAAAGTTCGAGCCTGATGAGAGCAAATCCCAGACCTAACCTAGACCTAACATGCGTTATCCTCAAAAATATTGATCGAAACCAGGTTTAATGGACTGTTTTAGTGTGGTACCACATTACTACGTGATCCAATCCAGAAATAGCCCAGGATCTAGCCATGAAGTATTAGAAATATGCCAAAGTATGAGCCCGATGAGGGCAAATCCCAGACCTATACCAGACATAACTTGCGTTATCCTCTAAAATATTGATCGAAACCAGGTTTAATGGACTGTTTCAGTGTGGTACCACATTACTACGCGATCCAAACCAGAAAAAACCCAGGATCTGTTCAACAAGTATGTGAAAAACGCGAAAGTATGAGCCTGATGAGGGCAAATCCCAGACCTATCCCAGACATAACTTGCGTTATCCTCTAAAATATTGATCGAAGCCAGGTTTAATGGACTGTTTCAGTGTGGTACCACATTACTACGTGATCCAATCCAGACAAAGCTCAGGATCTAGCCATGAAGTTAGAGAAATATGCGAAACAATGAGCCTGATTAGGGCAAATCCTAGACCTAACCCAGACCTAACATGCGTTATCCTCTAAAATATTTATCAAGAGCAGGTTTAATTGACTGTTTCAGTGTGGCATCACATTAATACGTGATCCAAACCAGTGGAAGCCCAGGATCTAGCCAACAAGAATGAGAAATATGCGAAAGTATGAGCCTGATGACAGCAAATCCCAGACCTATACCAGACATAACTTGCGTTATCCTCTAAAATATTGATCGAAACCAGGTTTAATGCACTGTTTCAGTGTGGTACCACATTACTACGTGATCCAATCCAGAAATAGCCCAGGATCTAGCCATGAAGTATTAGAAATATGCGAAAGTATGAGCCTGATGATGGCAAATCCTAGACCTATACCAGACATAACTTGCGTTATCCTCTAAAACATTGATCGAAACCTGGTTTTTATCGACTGTTTCAGTGTGGTACCACATTACTACGTGATCCAAACCAGAAAAAGCCCACAATCTGACCATCAAGTATGAGAAATATGCGAAAGTACGAGCCTGATGAGGGCAAATCCTAGACCTAGCCCAGACCTAACATGCGTTATCCTCAAAAATGTTTATCAAGACCAGGTTTAATTGAATGTTTCAGTGTGGTACCACATTACTACGGGATCCAAACCAGAAAAAACCCAGGATCCGTTCAACAAGTATGTGAAGTATGCGTAAGTATGAGTCTCATGAGGGCAAATACCAGGCCTAACCTAGACATAACATGCGTTATCCTCTAAAATATTGATCGAAACCAGGTTTAGTGGAATGTTGCAGTGTGGTACCACATTACTGCGTGATCCAAAGCAGAAAAAACCCTCGATTAGGGCAACATATATGTTAAAACTGCAAAAGTATGACACTGATGAAGGCATATCCCAGGCCTATCCCAGGCATAACTTGCGTTGTCCTCTAAAATATTTATCGAAACCAGGTTTAATTGACTGTTTTAGTGTGGTACCACTTTGCTACGTGATCCAAAGCAGAAAAAACCCTCGATTAGGGCAACATATATGTTAAAACTGCAAAAGTATGAGCCTGATGAGGGCAAATCCCAGACCTATCCCAGACCTAACTTGCGTTATCCTCGGAAATATTGATCGAAACCGGGTTTAATTGACTGTTTCAGTGTGGTACCACATTACTACGTGATCCAATCCAGAAATAGCCCAGGATCTAGCCATGAAGTGTCAGAAATATGCGAAAGTATGAACCTGATGTTGGCAAATCCTAGACCTTACCCAGGCCTAACATGCGTTATCCTCTAAAATATTTATCGAGACCAGGTTTAATTGAATGTTTCAGTGTGGTACCACATTACTACGTGATCCAAACCAGAAAAAACCCAGGATCCGTTCAACAAGTATGTGAAGAATGCGAAAGTATGAGTCTGATGAGTGATAATCCCAGGCCTAACCTAGACCTAACATGCGTTATCCTCAAAAATATTGAGCGAAACCAGGTTTAATCGACTGTTTCAGTATGGTACCACATTACTACGTGATCCGAACCAGAAGAAAACCCAGGATCTGTTTAACATGTATGTGAAGTATGCGTAAGTATGAGTCTGATGAGGGCAAATACCAGGCCTAACCTAGACATAACATGTGTTATCCTCTAAAATATTGATCGAAATCAGGTTTAGTGGAATGTTGCAGTGTGGTACCACATTACTGCGTGATCCAAACCAGAAGAAAACCCAGGATCTGTTTAACAAGTATGTGAAGTATGCGTAAGTATGAGTCTGATGAGGGCAAATACCAGGCCTAACCTAGACATAACATGCGTTATCCTCTAAAATATTGATCGAATATAGGTTTAGTGGAATGTTGCAGTGTGGTACCACATTACTGCGTGATCCAAACCAGAAAAAAACCCAGGATCTGTTTAACAAGTATGTGAAGAATGCGTAAGTATGAGTCTGATGAGTGAAAATCCCAGGCCTCACCTAGACCTAACATGCGTTATCCTCAAAAATATTGATCGAAACCAGGTTTAATCGACTGTTTCAGTGTGGTACCACATTACTACGTGATCCAAACCAGAAAAAGCCCACAATCTGACCATCAAGTATGAGAAATATGCGAAAGTACGAGCCTGATGAGAGCAAATCCCAGACCTAACCTAGACCTAACATGCGTTATCCTCTAAAATATTTATCAAGACCAGGTTTAATTGAATGTTTCAGTGTGGTACCACATTACTACGTGATCCAAACCAGAAAAAAACCCAGGATCCGTTCAACAAGTATGTGAAGAATGCGAAAGTATGAGTCTGATGAGTGATAATCCCAGGCCTAACCTAGACCTAACATGCGTTATCCTCAAAAATATTGAGCGAAACCATGTTTAATCGACTGTTTCAGAATGGTACCACATTACTACGTGATCCAAACCAGAAGAAAACCCAGGGTATGTTTAACAAGTATGTGAAGTATGCGTAAGTATGAGTCTGATGAGGGCAAATACCAGGCCTAACCTAGACATAACATGCGTTATCCTCTAAAATATTTATCGAAACCAGGTTTAATTGACTGTTTTAGTGTGGTACCACTTTGCTACGTGATCCAAAGCAGAAAAAACCCTCGATTAGGGCAACATATATGTTAAAACTGCAAAAGTATGAGCCTGATGAGGGCAAATCCCAGACCTATCCCAGACCTAACATGCGCTATCCTATAAAATATTGATCGAAACCAGGTTTAATGGACTGTTTCAGTGTGGTACCACATTACTACGTGATCCAATCCAGACAAAGCCCAGGATATAGCCATGAAGTATGAGAAATATGCGAAATTATGAGCCTGATTAGGACAAATCCCAGGCCTAACCTAGACATAACATGCGTTATCCTCTAAAATATTTATCAAGACCAGGTTTAATTGACTGTTTCAGTGTGGCATCACATTACTGCGTGATCCAAACCTGTGGAAGCCCAGGATCTGGCCAACAAGAATGAGAAATATGCGAAAGTATGAGCCTGATGAGAGCAAATCCCAGACCTAACCTAGACGTAACATGCGTTGTCCTCTAAAATGTTTATCGAAACCAGGTTTAATTGACTGTTTTAGTTTGGTACCACTTCACTACGTGATCCAAAGCAGAAAAAACCCTCGATCAGGTAAACATGTATGTTAAAACTGTGAAAGTATGACCCTGATGAGGGCAAATCCCAGGCCTAACCTAGACCTAACATGCGTTGTCCTCTAAAATATTGATGGAAACCAGGTTTAATTGACTCTTTCAGTGTTGTACTACATTACAACGTGGAGCACTCCAGAAAAAGCCCTGGATCTAGCCATCAAGTATGAGAAATATGCGAAAGAATGAGCCTGATAAGGGCAAATCCCAGACCTATCCCAGACCTAACATGCGCTCTCCTATAAAATATTGATCGAAACCAGGTTTAATGGACTGTTTCAGTGTGGGACCACATTACTATGCGATCCAAACCAGAAAAAACCCAGGATCTGTTCAACAAGTATGTGAAAAACGCGAAAGTATGAGCATGATGAGGGCAAATCCCAGACCTATCCCAGACATAACTTGCGTTATCCTCTAAAATATTGATCGAAACCAGGTTTAATCGACTGTTTCAGTGTGGTACCACATTACTACGTGATCCAAACCAGAAAAGGCCCAGAATCTGGCCATCAAGTATGAGAAATATGCGAAAGTACGGGTCTGATGAGAGCAAATCCCAGACCTATCCCAGACCAAACATGCGTTATCCTATAAAATATTGTTCGAAACCAGGTTTAATGGATTGCTTCAGTGTGGTACCACATTACTACGTGATACAAACCTGAAAAAGCCAGGGATCTGTTCTACAAGTATGTGAAAAATGCGAAAATATGACCCTGATGAGGGCAAATCCCACACCTATCCCAGACCAAACTTGCGTTATCCCCTAAAATATTGATCGAAACCAGGTTTAATTTAGTGCTTCAGTGTGGTACCACAATACTACGTGATCCAATCCAGACAAAGCCCAGGATCTAGCCATGAAGTATGAGAAATATGCGAAATTATGAGCCTGATGATGGCAAATCCTAGACCTTACCCAGATCTAACATGCGTTATCCTCTAAAATATATATCAAGACCAGGTTTAATTGAATGTTTCAGTCTGGTACCACATTACTTCGTGATCCAAACCAGAAAAAACCCAGGATCCGTTCAACAAGTATGTGAAGAATGCGAAAGTATGAGTCTGATGAGTGATAATCCCAGGCCTAACCTAGACCTAACATGCGTTATCCTCAAAAATATTGAGCGAAACCAGGTTTAATGGACTGTTTCAGTGTGGTACCACATTACTACGTGATCCAATCCAGAAATAGCCCAGGATCTAGCCATGAAGTATTAGAAATATGCCAAAGTATGAGCCTGATGAGGGCAAATCCCAGACCTATCCCAGACATAACTTGCGTTTTCCTCTAAAATATTGATCGAAACCAGGTTTAATGGACTGTTTCAGAGTGGTACCACATTACTACGCGATCCAAACCAGAAAAAACCCAGGATCTGTTCAACAAGTATGTGAAAAACGCGAAAGTACGAGCCTGATGAGGGCAAATCCCAGACCTATCCCAGACATAACTTGCGTTATCCTCTAAAATATTGATCGAAACCAGGTTTAATGGACTGTTTCAGTGTGGTACCACATTACTACGTGATCCAATCCAGAAAAAAACCCAGGATCTGTTCAACAAGTATGTGAAAAATGCGAAAGTATGACCCTGATGAGGGCAAATCCCAGACCTAACCTAGACGTAACATGCGTTATCCACAAAAATATGGATCGAAACCAGGTTTAATCGACTGTTTCAGTGTGGTACCACATTACTACGTGATCCAAACCAGAAAAAGCCCACAATCTGGCCATCAAGTATGAGAAATATGCGAAAGTTCGAGCCTGATGAGAGCAAATCCCAGACCTAACCTAGACCTAACATGCGTTATCCTCAAAAATATTGATCGAAACCAGGTTTAATGGACTGTTTCAGTGTGGTACCACATTACTACGTGATCCAATCCAGAAATAGCCCAGGATCTAGCCATGAAGTATTAGAAATATGCCAAAGTATGAGCCCGATGAGGGCAAATCCCAGACCTATACCAGACATAACTTGCGTTATCCTCTAAAATATTGATCGAAACCAGGTTTAATGGACTGTTTCAGTGTGGTACCACATTACTACGCGATCCAAACCAGAAAAAACCCAGGATCTGTTCAACAAGTATGTGAAAAACGCGAAAGTATGAGCCTGATGAGGGCAAATCCCAGACCTATCCCAGACATAAGTTGCGTTATCCTCTAAAATATTGATCGAAGCCAGGTTTAATGGACTGTTTCAGTGTGGTACCACATTACTACGTGATCCAATCCAGACAAAGCCCAGGATCTAGCCATGAAGTATGAGAAATATGCGAAATTATGAGCCTGATGATGGCAAATCCTAGACCTTACCCAGATCTAACATGCGTTATCCTCTAAAATATATATCAAGACCAGGTTTAATTGAATGTTTCAGTCTGGTACCACATTACTTCGTGATCCAAACCAGAAAAAACCCAGGATCCGTTCAACAAGTATGTGAAGAATGCGAAAGTATGAGTCTGATGAGTGATAATCCCAGGCCTAACCTAGACCTAACATGCGTTATCCTCAAAAATATTGAGCGAAACCAGGTTTAATGGACTGTTTCAGTGTGGTACCACATTACTACGTGATCCAATCCAGAAATAGCCCAGGATCTAGCCATGAAGTATTAGAAATATGCCAAAGTATGAGCCTGATGAGGGCAAATCCCAGACCTATCCCAGACATAACTTGCGTTTTCCTCTAAAATATTGATCGAAACCAGGTTTAATGGACTGTTTCAGAGTGGTACCACATTACTACGCGATCCAAACCAGAAAAAACCCAGGATCTGTTCAACAAGTATGTGAAAAACGCGAAAGTACGAGCCTGATGAGGGCAAATCCCAGACCTATCCCAGACATAACTTGCGTTATCCTCTAAAATATTGATCGAAACCAGGTTTAATGGACTGTTTCAGTGTGGTACCACATTACTACGTGATCCAATCCAGAAAAAAACCCAGGATCTGTTCAACAAGTATGTGAAAAATGCGAAAGTATGACCCTGATGAGGGCAAATCCCAGACCTAACCTAGACGTAACATGCGTTATCCACAAAAATATGGATCGAAACCAGGTTTAATCGACTGTTTCAGTGTGGTACCACATTACTACGTGATCCAAACCAGAAAAAGCCCACAATCTGGCCATCAAGTATGAGAAATATGCGAAAGTTCGAGCCTGATGAGAGCAAATCCCAGACCTAACCTAGACCTAACATGCGTTATCCTCAAAAATATTGATCGAAACCAGGTTTAATGGACTGTTTTAGTGTGGTACCACATTACTACGTGATCCAATCCAGAAATAGCCCAGGATCTAGCCATGAAGTATTAGAAATATCCCAAAGTATGAGCCCGATGAGGGCAAATCCCAGACCTATACCAGACATAACTTGCGTTATCCTCTAAAATATTGATCGAAACCAGGTTTAATGGACTGTTTCAGTGTGGTACCACATTACTACGCGATCCAAACCAGAAAAAACCCAGGATCTGTTCAACAAGTATGTGAAAAACGCGAAAGTATGAGCCTGATGAGGGCAAATCCCAGACCTATCCCAGACATAAGTTGCGTTATCCTCTAAAATATTGATCGAAGCCAGGTTTAATGGACTGTTTCAGTGTGGTACCACATTACTACGTGATCCAATCCAGACAAAGCTCAGGATCTAGCCATGAAGTTAGAGAAATATGCGAAACAATGAGCCTGATTAGGGCAAATCCTAGACCTAACCCAGACCTAACATGCGTTATCCTCTAAAATATTTATCAAGAGCAGGTTTAATTGACTGTTTCAGTGTGGCATCACATTAATACGTGATCCAAACCAGTGGAAGCCCAGGATCTAGCCAACAAGAATGAGAAATATGCGAAAGTATGAGCCTGATGACAGCAAATCCCAGACCTATACCAGACATAACTTGCGTTATCCTCTAAAATATTGATCGAAACCAGGTTTAATGCACTGTTTCAGTGTGGTACCACATTACTACGTGATCCAATCCAGAAATAGCCCAGGATCTAGCCATGAAGTATTAGAAATATGCGAAAGTATGAGCCTGATGATGGCAAATCCTAGACCTATACCAGACATAACTTGCGTTATCCTCTAAAACATTGATCGAAACCTGGTTTTTATCGACTGTTTCAGTGTGGTACCACATTACTACGTGATCCAAACCAGAAAAAGCCCACAATCTGACCATCAAGTATGAGAAATATGCGAAAGTACGAGCCTGATGAGGGCAAATCCTAGACCTAGCCCAGACCTAACATGCGTTATCCTCAAAAATGTTTATCAAGACCAGGTTTAATTGAATGTTTCAGTGTGGTACCACATTACTACGGGATCCAAACCAGAAAAAACCCAGGATCCGTTCAACAAGTATGTGAAGAATGCGAAAGTATGAGTCTGATGGGGGCAAATCCCAGGCCTAACCTAGACCTAACATGCGTTATCCTCAAGAATATTGTTCGAAACCAGGTTTAATGGACTGTTTCAGTGTGGTACCACATTACTACATGATCCAATCCAGAAAAAGCCCAGGATCTAGCCATGAAGTGTTAGGAATATGCGAAAGTATGAGCCTGATGATGGCAAATCCTAGACCTTACCCAGGCCTAACATGCGTTATCCTCTAAAATATTTATCAAGACCAGGTTTAATTGAATGCTTCAGTGTGGTACCACATTACTACGGGATCCAAACCAGAAAAAACCCAGGATCCGTTCAACAAGTATGTGAAGAATGCGAAAGTATGAGTCTGATGAATGAAAATCCCAGGCCTAACCTAGACCTAACATGCGTTATCCTCAAAAATATTGATCGAAACCAGGTTTAAACGACTGTTTCAGTGTGGTACCACATTACTACGTGATCCAAACCAGAAAAAAACCCAGGATCTGTTTAACAAGTATGTGAAGTATGCGTAAGTATGAGTCTGATGAGGGCAAATCCCTGGCCTAACCTAGACATAACATGCGTTATCCTCTAAAATATTGATCGAAACCAGGTTTAGTGGAATGTTGCAGTGTGGTACCACATTACTGCGTGATCCAAAGCAGAAAAAACCCTCGATTAGGGCAACATATATGTTAAAACTGCAAAAGTATGACACTGATGAAGGCATATCCCAGGCCTATCCCAGGCATAACTTGCGTTGTCCTCTAAAATATTTATCGAAACCAGGTTTAATTGACTGTTTTAGTGTGGTACCACTTTGCTACGTGATCCAAAGCAGAAAAAACCCTCGATTAGGGCAACATATATGTTAAAACTGCAAAAGTATGAGCCTGATGAGGGCAAATCCCAGACCTATCCCAGACCTAACTTGCGTTATCCTCGGAAATATTGATCGAAACCGGGTTTAATTGACTGTTTCAGTGTGGTACCACATTACTACGTGATCCAATCCAGAAATAGCCCAGGATCTAGCCATGAAGTGTCAGAAATATGCGAAAGTATGAGCCTGATGTTGGCAAATCCTAGACCTTACCCAGGCCTAACATGCGTTATCCTCTAAAATATTTATCGAGACCAGGTTTAATTGAATGTTTCAGTGTGGTACCACATTACTACGTGATCCAAACCAGAAAAAACCCAGGATCCGTTCAACAAGTATGTGAAGAATGCGAAAGTATGAGTCTGATGAGTGATAATCCCAGGCCTAACCTAGACCTAACATGCGTTATCCTCAAAAATATTGAGCGAAACCAGGTTTAATCGACTGTTTCAGTATGGTACCACATTACTACGTGATCCGAACCAGAAGAAAACCCAGGATCTGTTTAACATGTATGTGAAGTATGCGTAAGTATGAGTCTGATGAGGGCAAATACCAGGCCTAACCTAGACATAACATGTGTTATCCTCTAAAATATTGATCGAAATCAGGTTTAGTGGAATGTTGCAGTGTGGTACCACATTACTGCGTGATCCAAACCAGAAGAAAACCCAGGATCTGTTTAACAAGTATGTGAAGTATGCGTAAGTATGAGTCTGATGAGGGCAAATACCAGGCCTAACCTAGACATAACATGCGTTATCCTCTAAAATATTGATCGAATATAGGTTTAGTGGAATGTTGCAGTGTGGTACCACATTACTGCGTGATCCAAACCAGAAAAAAACCCAGGATCTGTTTAACAAGTATGTGAAGAATGCGTAAGTATGAGTCTGATGAGTGAAAATCCCAGGCCTCACCTAGACCTAACATGCGTTATCCTCAAAAATATTGATCGAAACCAGGTTTAATCGACTGTTTCAGTGTGGTACCACATTACTACGTGATCCAAACCAGAAAAAGCCCACAATCTGACCATCAAGTATGAGAAATATGCGAAAGTACGAGCCTGATGAGAGCAAATCCCAGACCTAACCTAGACCTAACATGCGTTATCCTCTAAAATATTTATCAAGACCAGGTTTAATTGAATGTTTCAGTGTGGTACCACATTACTACGTGATCCAAACCAGAAAAAACCCAGGATCCGTTCAACAAGTATGTGAAGAATGCGAAAGTATGAGTCTGATGAGTGATAATCCCAGGCCTAACCTAGACCTAACATGCGTTATCCTCAAAAATATTGAGCGAAACCATGTTTAATCGACTGTTTCAGAATGGTACCACATTACTACGTGATCCAAACCAGAAGAAAACCCAGGGTATGTTTAACAAGTATGTGAAGTATGCGTAAGTATGAGTCTGATGAGGGCAAATACCAGGCCTAACCTAGACATAACATGCGTTATCCTCTAAAATATTGATCGAATATAGGTTTAGTGGAATGTTGCAGTGTGGTACCACATTACTGCGTGATCCAAAGCAGAAAAAACCCTCGATTAGGGCAACATATATGTTAAAACTGCAAAAGTATGACACTGATGAGGGCAAATCCCAGACCTATCCCAGACCTAACTTGCGTTATCCTCTAAAATATTGATCGAAACCAGGTTTAATTGACTGTTTCAGTGTGGTACCACATTACTACGTGATCCAATCCAGAAATAGCCCAGGATCTAGCCATGAAGTGTCAGAAATATGCGAAAGTATGAGCCTGATGATGGCAAATCCTTGACCTTACCCAGGCCTAACATGCGTTATCCTCTAAAATATTTATCAAGACCAGGTTTAATTGAATGTTTCAGTGTGGTACCACATTACTACGTGATCCAAACCAGAAAAAACCCAGGATCCGTTCAACAAGTATGTGAAGAATGCGAAAGTATGAGTCTGATGAGTGATAATCCCAGGCCTAACCTAGACCTAACATGCGTTATCCGCAAAAATATTGAGCGAAACCAGGTTTAATCGACTGTTTCAGTATGGTACCACATTACTACGTGATCCAAACTAGAAGAAAACCCAGGATCTGTTTAACAAGTATGTGAAGTATGCGTAAGTATGAGTCTGATGAGGGCAAATGCCAGGCCTAACCTAGACATAACATGTGTTATCCTCGAAAATATTGATCGAAATCAGGTTTAGTGGAATGTTGCAGTGTGGTACCACATTACTGCGTGATCCAAAGCAGAATAAACCCTCGATTAGGTCAACATGTATGTTAAAACTGCGAAAGTATGACCCCGATGAGGGCAAATCCCATGCCTAACCTAGACCTAACATGAGCTGTCCTCTAAAATATTGATGGAAACCAGGTTTAATTGACTGTTTCAATGTTGTACTACATTACTACGTGATGCACTCCAGAAAAAGCCCAGGATCTAGCCATCAAGTATGAGAAATATGCGAAAGAATGTGTCTGATGAGAGCAAATCCCAGACCTAACCTAGGCCTAACATGAATTATTCTCTAAAATATTGATGGAAACCAGGTTTTATTGACTGTTTCAGTGTGGTACTACATTACTACGGGATGCAATCCAGAAAAAGCCTAGGATCTAGCCATCAAGTATGAGAAATATGCGAAAGAATGAGCCTTATGTGAGCAAATCCCAGACCAAACCTAGACCTAACATGAATTATTCTCTAAAATATTGATCGAAACCAGGTTTAATGGACTGTTTCAGTGTGGTACCACATTACTGCGCGATCCAAACCAGAAAAAACCCAGGATCGGTTCAACAAGTATGTGAAAAACGCGAAAGTATGAGCCTGATGAGGGCAAATCCCAGACCTATCCCAGACATAACTTGCGTTATCCTCTAGAATATTGATCGAAACCAGGTTTGATGGACTGTTTCAGTGTGGTACCACATTACTACGTGATCCAATCCAGAAATAGCCCAGGATCTAGCCATGAAGTATTAGAAATATGCGAAAGTATGAGCCTGATGATGGCAAATGCTAGACCTTACCCGGACCTAACATGCGTTATCCTCTAAAATATTTATCAAGACCTGGTTTAATTGAATGTTTCAGTGTGGTACCACATTACTACGGGACCCAAACCAGAAAAAACCCAGGATCCGTTCAACAAGTATGTGAAGAATGCGAAAGTATGAGTCTGATGAGGGCAAATCCCTGGCCTAACCTAGACATAACATGCGTTATCCTCTAAAATATTGATCGAAACCAGGTTTAGTGGACTGTTGCAGTGTGGTACCACATTACTACGCGATCCAAACCAGAAAAGGCCCAGATTCTGGCCATCAAGTATGAGAAATATGCGAAAGTACGAGTCTGATGAGAGCAAATCCCAGACCTAACCAAGACCTAAGATGCGTTATCCTCTAAAATATTGATCGAAACCAGGTTTAATGGACTGCTTCATTGTGGTACCACATTACTACGGGATCCAAAGCAGAAAAAACCCAGGATCTGATCAACAAGTATGTGAAAAACGCGGAACTATGAGCGTGATGAGGGCAAATCCCAGACCTATCCCAGACCTAGCTTGCGTTATCCTCTAAAATACTGATCGAAACCAGGATTAATGGATTGTTTCAGTGTGGTACCACATTACTACCTCATCCAAACCAGAAAAAACCCAGGATCTGTTCAACAAGTATGTGAAAAACGCGAAAGTATGAGTCTGATGAGGGCAAATACCAGACCTATACCAGACATAACTTGCGTTATCCTCTAAAATATTGATCGAAACTAGGTTTAATCGACTGTTTCAGTGTGGTACCACATTACTACGTGATCCAAACCAGAAAAAGCCCACAATCTGACCATCAAGTATGAGAAATATGCGAAAGTACGAGCCTGATGAGAGCAAATCCCAGACCTAACCTAGACCTAACATGCGTTATCCTCAAAAATATTGATCGAAACCAGGTTTAATGGACTGTTTCAGTGTGGTACCACATTACTACGTGATCCGATCCAGAAATAGCCCAGGATCTAGCCACGAAGTATTAGAAATATGCGAAAGTATGAGCCTGATGATGGCAAATCCTAGACCTTACCCAGACCTAATATGCGTTACCCTCTAAAATATTTATCAAGGCCAGGTTTAATTGAATGTTTCAGTGTGGTACCACATTACTACGTGATCCAAACCAGAAAAAACCCAGGATCCGTTCAACAAGTATGTGAAGAATGCGAAAGAATGAGTCTGATGAGTGAAAATCCCAGGCCTAACCTAGACCTAACATGCGTTATCCTCAAAAATATTGATCGAAACCAGGGTTAATCGACTGTTTCAGTGTGGTACCACATTACTACGTGATCCAAACCAGAAAAAAACCCAGGATCTGTTTAACAAGTATGTGAAAAATGCGTAAGTATGAGTCTGATGAGGGCAAATCCCAGGCCTAACCAAGACCTAACATGCGTTATCCTCTAAAATATTGATCGAAACCAGGTTTAATGGACTGTTTCAGTGGGGTACCTCATTACTACCTGATCCAAACCAGAAAAAACCCAGGATCTGTTCAACAAGTATGTGAAAAACGCGAAAGTATGAGCCTGATGAGGGCAAATCCCAGACCTATCCCAGACATAACTTGCGTTATCCTCTAAAATATTGATCGAAACCAGGTTTAATGGACTGTTTCAGTGTGGTACCACATTACTACGTGATCCAATCCAGACAAAGCTCAGGATCTAGCCATGAAGTTAGAGAAATATGCGAAACAATGAGCCTGATTAGGGCAAATCCTAGACCTAACCCAGACCTAACATGCGTTATCCTCTAAAATATTTATCAAGAGCAGGTTTAATTGACTGTTTCAGTGTGGCATCACATTACTACGTGATCCAAACCAGTGGAAGCCCAGGATCTAGCCAACAAGAATGAGAAATATGCGAAAGTATGAGCCTGATGACAGCAAATCCCAGACCTATACCAGACATAACTTGCGTTATCCTCTAAAATATTGATCGAAACCAGGTTTAATGCACTGTTTCAGTGTGGTACCACATTACTACGTGATCCAATCCAGAAATAGCCCAGGATCTAGCCATGAAGTATTAGAAATATGCGAAAGTATGAGCCTGATGATGGCAAATCCTAGACCTATACCAGACATAACTTGCGTTATCCTCTAAAACATTGATCGAAACCTGGTTTTTATCGACTGTTTCAGTGTGGTACCACATTACTACGTGATCCAAACCAGAAAAAGCCCACAATCTGCCCATCAAGTATGAGAAATATGCGAAAGTACGAGCCTGATGAGGGCAAATCCTAGACCTAGCCCAGACCTAACATGCGTTATCCTCAAAAATGTTTATCAAGACCAGGTTAAATTGAATGTTTCAGTGTGGTACCACATTACTACGGGATCCAAACCAGAAAAAACCCAGGATCCGTTCAACAAGTATGTGAAGAATGCGAAAGTATGAGTCTGATGGGGGCAAATCCCAGGCCTAACCTAGACCTAACATGCGTTATCCTCAAGAATATTGTTCGAAACCAGGTTTAATGGACTGTTTCAGTGTGGTACCACATTACTACATGATCCAATCCAGAAAAAGCCCAGGATCTAGCCATGAAGTGTTAGAAATATGCGAAAGTATGAGCCTGATGATGGCAAATCCTAGACCTTACCCAGGCCTAACATGCGTTATCCTCTAAAATATTTATCAAGACCAGGTTTAATTGAATGCTTCAGTGTGGTACCACATTACTACGGGATCCAAACCAGAAAAAACCCAGGATCCGTTCAACAAGTATGTGAAGAATGCGAAAGTATGAGTCTGATGAATGAAAATCCCAGGCCTAACCTAGACCTAACATGCGTTATCCTCAAAAATATTGATCGAAACCAGGTTTAAACGACTGTTTCAGTGTGGTACCACATTACTACGTGATCCAAACCAGAAAAAAACCCAGGATCTGTTTAACAAGTATGTGAAGTATGCGTAAGTATGAGTCTCATGAGGGCAAATACCAGGCCTAACCTAGACATAACATGCGTTATCCTCTAAAATATTGATCGAAACCAGGTTTAGTGGAATGTTGCAGTGTGGTACCACATTACTGCGTGATCCAAAGCAGAAAAAACCCTCGATTAGGGCAACATATATGTTAAAACTGCAAAAGTATGACACTGATGAGGGCATATCCCAGGCCTATCCCAGGCATAACTAGCGTTGTCCTCTAAAATATTTATCGAAACCAGGTTTAATTGACTGTTTTAGTGTGGTACCACTTTGCTACGTGATCCAAAGCAGAAAAAACCCTCGATTAGGGCAACATATATGTTAAAACTGCAAAAGTATGAGCCTGATGAGGGCAAATCCCAGACCTATCCCAGACCTAACTTGCGTTATCCTCTGAAATATTGATCGAAACCAGGTTTAATTGACTGTTTCAGTGTGGTACCACATTACTACGTGATCCAATCCAGAAATAGCCCAGGATCTAGGCATGAAGTGTCAGAAATATGCGAAAGTATGAGCCTGATGTTGGCAAATCCTAGACCTTACCCAGGCCTAACATGCGTTATCCTCTAAAATATTTATCGAGACCAGGTTTAATTGAATGTTTCAGTGTGGTACCACATTACTACGTGATCCAAACCAGAAAAAACCCAGGATCCGTTCAACAAGTATGTGAAGAATGCGAAAGTATGAGTCTGATGAGTGATAATCCCAGGCCTAACCTAGACCTAACATGCGTTACCCTCAAAAATATTGAGCGAAACCAGGTTTAATCGACTGTTTCAGTATGGTACCACATTACTACGTGATCCGAACCAGAAGAAAACCCAGGATCTGTTTAACATGTATGTGAAGTATGCGTAAGTATGAGTCTGATGAGGGCAAATACCAGGCCTAACCTAGACATAACATGTGTTATCCTCTAAAATATTGATCGAAATCAGGTTTAGTGGAATGTTGCAGTGTGGTACCACATTACTGCGTGATCCAAAACAGAAGAAAACCCAGGACCTATTTAACAAGTATGTGAAATATGCGTAAGTATGAGTCTGATGAGGGCAAATACCAGGCCTAACCTAGACATAACATGTGTTATCCTCTAAAATATTGATCGAAATCAGGTTCAGTGGAATGTTGCAGTGTGGTACCACATTACTACGTGATCCAATCCAGAAATAGCCCAGGATCTAGCCATCAAGTATGAGAAATATGCGAAAGAATGAGTCTGATGAGAGCAAATCCCAGACCTAACCTAGGCCTAACATGAATTATTCTCTAAAATATTGATGGAAACCAGGTTTTATTGACTGTTTCAGTGTGGTACTACATTACTACGTGATGCAATCCAGAAAAAACCCAGGATCTGTTCAACAAGTATGTGAAGTATGCGTAAGTATGAGTCTGATGAGGGCAAATACCAGGCCTAACCTAGACATAACATGTGTTATCCTCTAAAATATTGATCGAAATCAGGTTTAGTGGAATGTTGCAGTGTGGTACCAGATTACTACGTGATCCAATCCAGAAATAGCCCAGGATCTAGCCATCAAGTATGAGAAATATGCGAAAGAATGAGCCTTATGTGAGCAAATCCCAGACCAAACCTAGACCTAACATGAATTATTCTCTAAAATATTGATCGAAACCAGGTTTAATGGACTGTTTCAGTGTGGTACCACATTACTACCTCATCCAAACAAGAAAAAACCCAGGATCTGTTCAACAGGTATGTGAAAAACGCGAAAGTATGAGTCTGATGAGGGCAAATCCCTGGCCTAACCTAGACATAACATGCGTTATCCTCTAAAATATTGATCGAAACCAGGTTTAGTGGACTGTTGCAGTGTGGTACCACATTACTACGCGATCCAAACCAGAAAAGGCCCAGAATCTGGCCATCAAGTATGAGAAATATGCGAAAGTACGAGTCTGATGAGAGCAAATCCCAGACCTAACCAAGACCTAAGATGCGTTATCCTCTAAAATATTGATCGAAACCAGGTTTAATCGACTGTTTCAGTGTGGTACCACATTACTACGTGATCCAAACCAGAAAAAGCCCACAATCTGACCATCAAGTATGAGAAATATGCGAAAGTACGAGCCTGATGATGGCAAATCCTAGACCTTACCCAGACCTAATATGCGTTACCCTCTAAAATATTTATCAAGGCCAGGTTTAATTGAATGTTTCAGTGTGGTACCACATTACTACGTGATCCAAACCAGAAAAAACCCAGGATCCGTTCAACAAGTATGTGAAGAATGCGAAAGAATGAGTCTGATGAGTGAAAATCCCAGGCCTAACCTAGACCTAACATGCGTTATCCTCAAAAATATTGATCGAAACCAGGTTTAATCGACTGTTTCAGTGTGGTACCACATTACTACGTGATCCAAACCAGAAAAAAACCCAGGATCTGTTTAACAAGTATGTGAAAAATGCGTAAGTATGAGTCTGATGAGGGCAAATCCCAGGCCTAACCAAGACCTAACATGCGTTATCCTCTAAAATATTGATCGAAACCAGGTTTAATGGACTGTTTCAGTGGGGTACCTCATTACTACCTGATCCAAACCAGAAAAAACCCAGGATCTGTTCAACAAGTATGTGAAAAACGCGAAAGTATGAGCCTGATGAGGGCAAATCCCAGACCTATCCCAGACATAACTTGCGTTATCCTCTAAAATATTGATCGAAACCAGGTTTAATGGACTGTTTCAGTGTGGTACCACATTACTACGTGATCCAATCCAGACAAAGCTCAGGATCTAGCCATGAAGTTAGAGAAATATGCGAAACAATGAGCCTGATTAGGGCAAATCCTAGACCTAACCCAGACCTAACATGCGTTATCCTCTAAAATATTTATCAAGAGCAGGTTTAATTGACTGTTTCAGTGTGGCATCACATTACTACGTGATCCAAACCAGTGGAAGCCCAGGATCTAGCCAACAAGAATGAGAAATATGCGAAAGTATGAGCCTGATGACAGCAAATCCCAGACCTATACCAGACATAACTTGCGTTATCCTCTAAAATATTGATCGAAACCAGGTTTAATGCACTGTTTCAGTGTGGTACCACATTACTACGTGATCCAATCCAGAAATAGCCCAGGATCTAGCCATGAAGTATTAGAAATATGCGAAAGTATGAGCCTGATGATGGCAAATCCTAGACCTATACCAGACATAACTTGCGTTATCCTCTAAAACATTGATCGAAACCTGGTTTTTATCGACTGTTTCAGTGTGGTACCACATTACTACGTGATCCAAACCAGAAAAAGCCCACAATCTGCCCATCAAGTATGAGAAATATGCGAAAGTACGAGCCTGATGAGGGCAAATCCTAGACCTAGCCCAGACCTAACATGCGTTATCCTCAAAAATGTTTATCAAGACCAGGTTAAATTGAATGTTTCAGTGTGGTACCACATTACTACGGGATCCAAACCAGAAAAAACCCAGGATCCGTTCAACAAGTATGTGAAGAATGCGAAAGTATGAGTCTGATGGGGGCAAATCCCAGGCCTAACCTAGACCTAACATGCGTTATCCTCAAGAATATTGTTCGAAACCAGGTTTAATGGACTGTTTCAGTGTGGTACCACATTACTACATGACCCAATCCAGAAAAAGCCCAGGATCTAGCCATGAAGTGTTAGAAATATGCGAAAGTATGAGCCTGATGATGGCAAATCCTAGACCTTACCCAGGCCTAACATGCGTTATCCTCTAAAATATTTATCAAGACCAGGTTTAATTGAATGCTTCAGTGTGGTACCACATTACTACGGGATCCAAACCAGAAAAAACCCAGGATCCGTTCAACAAGTATGTGAAGAATGCGAAAGTATGAGTCTGATGAATGAAAATCCCAGGCCTAACCTAGACCTAACATGCGTTATCCTCAAAAATATTGATCGAAACCAGGTTTAAACGACTGTTTCAGTGTGGTACCACATTACTACGTGATCCAAACCAGAAAAAAACCCAGGATCTGTTTAACAAGTATGTGAAGTATGCGTAAGTATGAGTCTCATGAGGGCAAATACCAGGCCTAACCTAGACATAACATGCGTTATCCTCTAAAATATTGATCGAAACCAGGTTTAGTGGAATGTTGCAGTGTGGTACCACATTACTGCGTGATCCAAAGCAGAAAAAACCCTCGATTAGGGCAACATATATGTTAAAACTGCAAAAGTATGACACTGATGAGGGCATATCCCAGGCCTATCCCAGGCATAACTTGCGTTGTCCTCTAAAATATTTATCGAAACCAGGTTTAATTGACTGTTTTAGTGTGGTACCACTTTGCTACGTGATCCAAAGCAGAAAAAACCCTCGATTAGGGCAACATATATGTTAAAACTGCAAAAGTATGAGCCTGATGAGGGCAAATCCCAGACCTATCCCAGACCTAACTTGCGTTATCCTCTGAAATATTGATCGAAACCAGGTTTAATTGACTGTTTCAGTGTGGTACCACATTACTACGTGATCCAATCCAGAAATAGCCCAGGATCTAGGCATGAAGTGTCAGAAATATGCGAAAGTATGAGCCTGATGTTGGCAAATCCTAGACCTTACCCAGGCCTAACATGCGTTATCCTCTAAAATATTTATCGAGACCAGGTTTAATTGAATGTTTCAGTGTGGTACCACATTACTACGTGATCCAAACCAGAAAAAACCCAGGATCCGTTCAACAAGTATGTGAAGAATGCGAAAGTATGAGTCTGATGAGTGATAATCCCAGGCCTAACCTAGACCTAACATGCGTTACCCTCAAAAATATTGAGCGAAACCAGGTTTAATCGACTGTTTCAGTATGGTACCACATTACTACGTGATCCGAACCAGAAGAAAACCCAGGATCTGTTTAACATGTATGTGAAGTATGCGTAAGTATGAGTCTGATGAGGGCAAATACCAGGCCTAACCTAGACATAACATGTGTTATCCTCTAAAATATTGATCGAAATCAGGTTTAGTGGAATGTTGCAGTGTGGTACCACATTACTGCGTGATCCAAAACAGAAGAAAACCCAGGACCTATTTAACAAGTATGTGAAGTATGCGTAAGTATGAGTCTGATGAGGGCAAATACCAGGCCTAACCTAGACATAACATGTGTTATCCTCTAAAATATTGATCGAAATCAGGTTCAGTGGAATGTTGCAGTGTGGTACCACATTACTACGTGATCCAATCCAGAAATAGCCCAGGATCTAGCCATCAAGTATGAGAAATATGCGAAAGAATGAGTCTGATGAGAGCAAATCCCAGACCTAACCTAGGCCTAACATGAATTATTCTCTAAAATATTGATGGAAACCAGGTTTTATTGACTGTTTCAGTGTGGTACTACATTACTACGTGATGCAATCCAGAAAAAACCCAGGATCTGTTCAACAAGTATGTGAAGTATGCGTAAGTATGAGTCTGATGAGGGCAAATACCAGGCCTAACCTAGACATAACATGTGTTATCCTCTAAAATATTGATCGAAATCAGGTTTAGTGGAATGTTGCAGTGTGGTACCACATTACTACGTGATCCAATCCAGAAATAGCCCAGGATCTAGCCATCAAGTATGAGAAATATGCGAAAGAATGAGCCTTATGTGAGCAAATCCCAGACCAAACCTAGACCTAACATGAATTATTCTCTAAAATATTGATCGAAACCAGGTTTAATGGACTGTTTCAGTGTGGTACCACATTACTACCTCATCCAAACAAGAAAAAACCCAGGATCTGTTCAACAGGTATGTGAAAAACGCGAAAGTATGAGTCTGATGAGGGCAAATCCCTGGCCTAACCTAGACATAACATGCGTTATCCTCTAAAATATTGATCGAAACCAGGTTTAGTGGACTGTTGCAGTGTGGTACCACATTACTACGCGATCCAAACCAGAAAAGGCCCAGAATCTGGCCATCAAGTATGAGAAATATGCGAAAGTACGAGTCTGATGAGAGCAAATCCCAGACCTAACCAAGACCTAAGATGCGTTATCCTCTAAAATATTGATCGAAACCAGGTTTAATCGACTGTTTCAGTGTGGTACCACATTACTACGTGATCCAAACCAGAAAAAGCCCACAATCTGACCATCAAGTATGAGAAATATGCGAAAGTACGAGCCTGATGAGAGCAAATCCCAGACCTAACCTAGACCTAACATGCGTTATCCTCTAAAATATTTATCAAGACCAGGTTTAATTGAATGTTTCAGTGTGGTACCACATTACTACGTGATCCAAACCAGAAAAAACCCAGGATCCGTTCAACAAGTATGTGAAGAATGCGAAAGTATGAGTCTGATGAGTGATAATCCCAGGCCTAACCTAGACCTAACATGCGTTATCCTCAAAAATATTGAGCGAAACCATGTTTAATCGACTGTTTCAGAATGGTACCACATTACTACGTGATCCAAACCAGAAGAAAACCCAGGGTATGTTTAACAAGTATGTGAAGTATGCGTAAGTATGAGTCTGATGAGGGCAAATACCAGGCCCAACCTAGACATAACATGCGTTATCCTCTAAAATATTGATCGAATATAGGTTTAGTGGAATGTTGCAGTGTGGTACCACATTACTGCGTGATCCAAAGCAGAAAAAACCCTCGATTAGGGCAACATATATGTTAAAACTGCAAAAGTATGACACTGATGAGGGCAAATCCCAGACCTATCCCAGACCTAACTTGCGTTATCCTCTAAAATATTGATCGAAACCAGGTTTAATTGACTGTTTCAGTGTGGTACCACATTACTACGTGATCCAATCCAGAAATAGCCCAGGATCTAGCCATGAAGTGTCAGAAATATGCGAAAGTATGAGCCTGATGATGGCAAATCCTTGACCTTACCCAGGCCTAACATGCGTTATCCTCTAAAATATTTATCAAGACCAGGTTTAATTGAATGTTTCAGTGTGGTACCACATTACTACGTGATCCAAACCAGAAAAAACCCAGGATCCGTTCAACAAGTATGTGAAGAATGCGAAAGTATGAGTCTGGTGAGTGATAATCCCAGGCCTAACCTAGACCTAACATGCGTTATCCGCAAAAATATTGAGCGAAACCAGGTTTAATCGACTGTTTCAGTATGGTACCACATTACTACGTGATCCAATCCAGAAATAGCCCAGGATCTAGCCATGAAGTGTCAGAAATATGCGAAAGTATGAGCCTGATGATGGCAAATCCTTGACCTTACCCAGGCCTAACATGCGTTATCCTCTAAAATATTTATCAAGACCTGGTTTAATTGAATGTTTCAGTGTGGTACCACATTACTACGGGACCCAAACCAGAAAAAACCCAGGATCCGTTCAACAAGTATGTGAAGAATGCGAAAGTATGAGTCTGATGAGGGCAAATCCCTGGCCTAACCTAGACATAACATGCGTTATCCTCTAAAATATTGATCGAAACCAGGTTTAGTGGACTGTTGCAGTGTGGTACCACATTACTACGCGATCCAAACCAGAAAAGGCCCAGAATCTGGCCATCAAGTATGAGAAATATGCGAAAGTACGAGTCTGATGAGAGCAAATCCCAGACCTAACCAAGACCTAAGATGCGTTATCCTCTAAAATATTGATCGAAACCAGGTTTAATGGACTGCTTCATTGTGGTACCACATTACTACGGGATCCAAAGCAGAAAAAACCCAGGATCTGATCAACAAGTATGTGAAAAACGCGGAACTATGAGCGTGATGAGGGCAAATCCCAGACCTATCCCAGACCTAGCTTGCGTTATCCTCTAAAATACTGATCGAAACCAGGATTAATGGATTGTTTCAGTGTGGTACCACATTACTACCTCATCCAAACCAGAAAAAACCCAGGATCTGTTCAACAAGTATGTGAAAAACGCGAAAGTATGAGTCTGATGAGGGCAAATCCCAGACCTATACCAGACATAACTTGCGTTATCCTCTAAAATATTGATCGAAACCAGGTTTAATCGACTGTTTCAGTGTGGTACCACATTACTACGTGATCCAAACCAGAAAAAGCCCACAATCTGACCATCAAGTATGAGAAATATGCGAAAGTACGAGTCTGATGAGAGCAAATCCCAGACCTAACCAAGACCTAAGATGCGTTATCCTCTAAAATATTGATCGAAACCAGGTTTAATGGACTGCTTCATTGTGGTACCACATTACTGCGCGATCCAAACCAGAAAAAACCCAGGATCGGTTCAACAAGTATGTGAAAAACGCGAAAGTATGAGCCTGATGAGGGCAAATCCCAGACCTATCCCAGACATAACTTGCGTTATCCTCTAGAATATTGATCGAAACCAGGTTTGATGGACTGTTTCAGTGTGGTACCACATTACTACGTGATCCAATCCAGAAATAGCCCAGGATCTAGCCATGAAGTATTAGAAATATGCGAAAGTATGAGCCTGATGATGGCAAATGCTAGACCTTACACGGACCTAACATGCGTTATCCTCTAAAATATTTATCAAGACCTGGTTTAATTGAATGTTTCAGTGTGGTACCACATTACTACGGGACCCAAACCAGAAAAAACCCAGGATCCGTTCAACAAGTATGTGAAGAATGCGAAAGTATGAGTCTGATGAGGGCAAATCCCTGGCCTAACCTAGACATAACATGCGTTATCCTCTAAAATATTGATCGAAACCAGGTTTAGTGGACTGTTGCAGTGTGGTACCACATTACTACGCGATCCAAACCAGAAAAGGCCCAGAATCTGGCCATCAAGTATGAGAAATATGCGAAAGTACGAGTCTGATGAGAGCAAATCTCAGACCTAACCAAGACCTAAGATGCGTTATCCTCTAAAATATTGATCGAAACCAGGTTTAATGGACTGCTTCATTGTGGTACCACATTACTACGGGATCCAAAGCAGAAAAAACCCAGGATCTGATCAACAAGTATGTGAAAAACGCGGAACTATGAGCGTGATGAGGGCAAATCCCAGACCTATCCCAGACCTAGCTTGCGTTATCCTCTAAAATACTGATCGAAACCAGGATTAATGGATTGTTTCAGTGTGGTACCACATTACTACCTCATCCAAACCAGAAAAAACCCAGGATCTGTTCAACAAGTATGTGAAAAACGCGAAAGTATGAGTCTGATGAGGGCAAATCCCAGACCTATACCAGACATAACTTGCGTTATCCTCTAAAATATTGATCGAAACCAGGTTTAATCGACTGTTTCAGTGTGGTACCACATTACTACGTGATCCAAACCAGAAAAAGCCCACAATCTGACCATCAAGTATGAGAAATATGCGAAAGTACGAGTCTGATGAGAGCAAATCCCAGACCTAACCTAGACCTAACATGCGTTATCCTCAAAAATATTGATCGAAACCAGGTTTAATGGACTGTTTCAGTGTGGTACCACATTACTACGTGATCCGATCCAGAAATAGCCCAGGATCTAGCCATGAAGTATTAGAAATATGCGAAAGTATGAGCCTGATGATGGCAAATCCTAGACCTTACCCAGACCTAATATGCGTTACCCTCTAAAATATTTATCAAGGCCAGGTTTAATTGAATGTTTCAGTGTGGTACCACATTACTACGTGATCCAAACCAGAAAAAACCCAGGATCCGTTCAACAAGTATGTGAAGAATGCGAAAGAATGAGTCTGATGAGTGAAAATCCCAGGCCTAACCTAGACCTAACATGCGTTATCCTCAAAAATATTGATCGAAACCAGGTTTAATCGACTGTTTCAGTGTGGTACCACATTACTACATGATCCAAACCAGAAAAAAACCCAGGATCTGTTTAACAAGTATGTGAAGAATGCGTAAGTATGAGTCTGATGAGTGAAAATCCCAGGCCTTACCTAGACCTAACATGCGTTATCCTCAAAAATATTGATCGTAACCAGGTTTAGGGGACTGTTTCAGTATGGTACCACATTACTACGTGATCCAAACCAGAAGAAAACCCGGGATCTGTTTAACAAGTATGTGAAGTATGCGTAAGTATGAGTCTGATGAGGGCAAATACCAGGCCTAACCTAGACATAACATGTGTTATCCTCGAAAATATTGATCGAAATCAGGTTTAGTGGAATGTTGCAGTGTGGTACCACATTACTGCGTGATCCAAAGCAGAATAAACCCTCGATTAGGTCAACATGTATGTTAAAACTGCGAAAGTATGACCCCGATGAGGGCAAATCCCATGCCTAACCTAGACCTAACATGAGCTGTCCTCTAAAATATTGATGGAAACCAGGTTTAATTGACTGTTTCAATGTTGTACTACATTACTACGTGATGCACTCCAGAAAAAGCCCAGGATCTAGCCATCAAGTATGAGAAATATGCGAAAGAATGTGTCTGATGAGAGCAAATCCCAGACCTAACCTAGGCCTAACATGATTTATTCTCTAAAATATTGATGGAAACCAGGTTTTATTGACTGTTTCAGTGTGGTACTACATTACTACGTGATGCAATCCAGAAAAAGCCTAGGATCTAGCCATCAAGTATGAGAAATATGCGAAAGTATGAGCCTTATGTGAGCAAATCCCAGACCAAACCTAGACCTAACATGAATTATTCTCTAAAATATTGATCGAAACCAGGTTTAATGGACTGTTTCAGTGTGGTACCACATTACTGCGCGATCCAAACCAGAAAAAACCCAGGATCGGTTCAACAAGTATGTGAAAAACGCGAAAGTATGAGCCTGATGAGGGCAAATCCCAGACCTATCCCAGACATAACTTGCGTTATCCTCTAGAATATTGATCGAAACCAGGTTTGATGGACTGTTTCAGTGTGGTACCACATTACTACGTGATCCAATCCAGAAATAGCCCAGGATCTAGCCATGAAGTATTAGAAATATGCGAAAGTATGAGCCTGATGATGGCAAATGCTAGACCTTACACGGACCTAACATGCGTTATCCTCTAAAATATTTATCAAGACCTGGTTTAATTGAATGTTTCAGTGTGGTACCACATTACTACGGGACCCAAACCAGAAAAAACCCAGGATCCGTTCAACAAGTATGTGAAGAATGCGAAAGTATGAGTCTGATGAGGGCAAATCCCTGGCCTAACCTAGACATAACATGCGTTATCCTCTAAAATATTGATCGAAACCAGGTTTAGTGGACTGTTGCAGTGTGGTACCACATTACTACGCGATCCAAACCAGAAAAGGCCCAGAATCTGGCCATCAAGTATGAGAAATATGCGAAAGTACGAGTCTGATGAGAGCAAATCTCAGACCTAACCAAGACCTAAGATGCGTTATCCTCTAAAATATTGATCGAAACCAGGTTTAATGGACTGCTTCATTGTGGTACCACATTACTACGGGATCCAAAGCAGAAAAAACCCAGGATCTGATCAACAAGTATGTGAAAAACGCGGAACTATGAGCGTGATGAGGGCAAATCCCAGACCTATCCCAGACCTAGCTTGCGTTATCCTCTAAAATACTGATCGAAACCAGGATTAATGGATTGTTTCAGTGTGGTACCACATTACTACCTCATCCAAACCAGAAAAAACCCAGGATCTGTTCAACAAGTATGTGAAAAACGCGAAAGTATGAGTCTGATGAGGGCAAATCCCAGACCTATACCAGACATAACTTGCGTTATCCTCTAAAATATTGATCGAAACCAGGTTTAATCGACTGTTTCAGTGTGGTACCACATTACTACGTGATCCAAACCAGAAAAAGCCCACAATCTGACCATCAAGTATGAGAAATATGCGAAAGTACGAGTCTGATGAGAGCAAATCCCAGACCTAACCAAGACCTAAGATGCGTTATCCTCTAAAATATTGATCGAAACCAGGTTTAATGGACTGCTTCATTGTGGTACCACATTACTGCGCGATCCAAACCAGAAAAAACCCAGGATCGGTTCAACAAGTATGTGAAAAACGCGAAAGTATGAGCCTGATGAGGGCAAATCCCAGACCTATCCCAGACATAACTTGCGTTATCCTCTAGAATATTGATCGAAACCAGGTTTGATGGACTGTTTCAGTGTGGTACCACATTACTACGTGATCCAATCCAGAAATAGCCCAGGATCTAGCCATGAAGTATTAGAAATATGCGAAAGTATGAGCCTGATGATGGCAAATGCTAGACCTTACACGGACCTAACATGCGTTATCCTCTAAAATATTTATCAAGACCTGGTTTAATTGAATGTTTCAGTGTGGTACCACATTACTACGGGACCCAAACCAGAAAAAACCCAGGATCCGTTCAACAAGTATGTGAAGAATGCGAAAGTATGAGTCTGATGAGGGCAAATCCCTGGCCTAACCTAGACATAACATGCGTTATCCTCTAAAATATTGATCGAAACCAGGTTTAGTGGACTGTTGCAGTGTGGTACCACATTACTACGCGATCCAAACCAGAAAAGGCCCAGAATCTGGCCATCAAGTATGAGAAATATGCGAAAGTACGAGTCTGATGAGAGCAAATCTCAGACCTAACCAAGACCTAAGATGCGTTATCCTCTAAAATATTGATCGAAACCAGGTTTAATGGACTGCTTCATTGTGGTACCACATTACTACGGGATCCAAAGCAGAAAAAACCCAGGATCTGATCAACAAGTATGTGAAAAACGCGGAACTATGAGCGTGATGAGGGCAAATCCCAGACCTATCCCAGACCTATCCCAGACCTAGCTTGCGTTATCCTCTAAAATACTGATCGAAACCAGGATTAATGGATTGTTTCAGTGTGGTACCACATTACTACCTCATCCAAACCAGAAAAAACCCAGGATCTGTTCAACAAGTATGTGAAAAACGCGAAAGTATGAGTCTGATGAGGGCAAATCCCAGACCTATACCAGACATAACTTGCGTTATCCTCTAAAATATTGATCGAAACCAGGTTTAATCGACTGTTTCAGTGTGGTACCACATTACTACGTGATCCAAACCAGAAAAAGCCCACAATCTGACCATCAAGTATGAGAAATATGCGAAAGTACGAGCCTGATGAGAGCAAATCCCAGACCTAACCTAGACCTAACATGCGTTATCCTCAAAAATATTGATCGAAACCAGGTTTAATGGACTGTTTCAGTGTGGTACCACATTACTACGTGATCCGATCCAGAAATAGCCCAGGATCTAGCCATGAAGTATTAGAAATATGCGAAAGTATGAGCCTGATGATGGCAAATCCTAGACCTTACCCAGACCTAATATGCGTTACCCTCTAAAATATTTATCAAGGCCAGGTTTAATTGAATGTTTCAGTGTGGTACCACATTACTACGTGATCCAAACCAGAAAAAACCCAGGATCCGTTCAACAAGTATGTGAAGAATGCGAAAGAATGAGTCTGATGAGTGAAAATCCCAGGCCTAACCTAGACCTAACATGCGTTATCCTCAAAAATATTGATCGAAACCAGGTTTAATCGACTGTTTCAGTGTGGTACCACATTACTACATGATCCAAACCAGAAAAAAACCCAGGATCTGTTTAACAAGTATGTGAAGAATGCGTAAGTATGAGTCTGATGAGTGAAAATCCCAGGCCTTACCTAGACCTAACATGCGTTATCCTCAAAAATATTGATCGTAACCAGGTTTAGGGGACTTTTTTTTTTTTTTTTTTTTTTTTTTTTTTTTTTTTTTGTCGTGGGGAAAATCTTCGAAAGACTCCCTCCCACCTCCTTGGGGAGAGGTGGGAGGCGTGTGTGGGATTCCCCGCGCCCGTACAACGACAGGCGCGGGACCTACCCACTAAAAACCCCACGGTGACCCTTCGGCACGCTTTGGGAGGATACCGGGAATCGCTCGAAGCATTCTTCCGGTATCCTCCCCGTGCCCGCGCTTTCGCGCCCATCCCCCGGGGGGACAATCGGTCCCCCCAGTAGACACACTGCCTCATAGCGGCGGGACGGGGCCACTCCATCCCGCCGCTATCCGTCCCGGGGCCGCGTTTAGTGGCGGCTGCGAACCCCAACTCGCAACCGCCCGCGACCCCGTTTCCATCCCTCGGCGGCCGGGCGTTCATGGCCGCACCAGACCGCCGAGGGTGCCTCCCCTTGCGTCGGACCGGTAGGGGAAGGCACTCCTACCCCCAACCGGTCCGACCCGGCGCCGCCTGGCGGGAGGAGGGTCCCCTCAGGACCCCCCTCCCAGCCTAGGTCATCCGCCACGCCGAGGTGGCCGCCCGCGACGGCTCGCGACCGGGCGACGACCTCGGGCCACCGCACGAGCGCGAGCTTCAGCGGCGTGCTGAAGCTCGCGCTCCCTCCCCGCGGCCTCCTTCTGCAACATTACGTTCTCGCAGAAGGAGGCCACGGCCCTCCACTTCTCCTCGCTGCCGAGCATGGCGCGCACCACGCCCGGCAGCGAGACATCCCGCCCGACGACGCCGACCAGGACACGGCGCTCCCCCTCCCACGCGGGGCATACCTCCAGGGTATGATCCGCCGTGTCCTGCTCAGCGTCGCAGTGGCAGCAACGCGCCGTCGGCTCCTTCCCTATCCGGCACAGGTATCTTCCGAAGCTGCCATGCCCGGAAAATACCTGTGCCAGCCGGTAGGTGAGGCTGCCATGGCCTCTGTCCAGCCACTCCTTCAGGAGTGGCCGAACAGCCCCGACAGTCCGGTGCCCCGCGGTTGGCAGAGCCAGCCGCTCCTGCCACGCGAGCAACACGGACTGCCGGGCCTGGCGCTTCAAATCGCCCCAAGCAGGTTCCTGCCCGCCTGGGACCGCCCCCACCCCCGCGCGACGGTTGACGCGGTGCCGGTACATCACCGCGTGCGACCGCGCGAGCAGGTCCATGGGCGGCATCGCCGCTAGAACCGTTGCCGCCTCATGTGACATGGTCCGATACCCGCGGACGACCCTGAGCGCCATGCGCCTCTGCACCCGACGCAGCATAGTCATGCTGCGCCGGGAGGCAGCCAGGTCGTCCGCCCAGACGGGGGCCCCGTATAGGGCCACCGACTGGACCATTGCCACATAGAGGCGACGAACTCGGCCCGCCGGGCCCCCCAGGTTGGGCAGGATCCGGCCCAGAGCCGCAACCATCCTTTCCAACCGGGGGACCAGGCAGCGGAAATGCTTCTCGAAACGCCAGTGGCTATCGAGGATCAGCCCTAGATACCTGATCTGGGGCTTCACCTCGATGTCAGCCCCACCCACCCGGATCAGAGGGGGTGGCGGATCCTGCCGAGGTGAATGAAACGCAATCACCTCGGTCTTATGGACCGCCACCGTCATCCCCATCCCCCTGATCCGGTCGACGACGCGTTGCGACCCCTCCTCCGCGCGACGCATGGCCCTCCCCCAGTGCGCCCCGACGGCCAGCACCAGTGTGTCATCCGCATAACACACCGTGCTGACGCCGTCGGGGAGGCCGGCCCGCAACACCGAGTCGTACGCGATGTTCCACAGGAGTGGCCCGAGGACCGACCCCTGCGGAACACCGCAGTACACCTCCCTCCGCATATCACCATCCCAGCCCGGATACTCGATCCACCTGCCGCGGAGATAATCCCCAACGACCGCCCTGAGACAAGGGGGGACTCGATGATATTCGAGTCCCCTCCTTATCTCTTCCCAGGGGAGGGTGTTAAAGGCATTGGCAATATCCAAGGATATTGCCAATGCCACCCCTCCCCGGGAGACGGCCGCCCCCGAGAGGGCCCTCACACGACCTATCGCGTCGATAGTCGATCGGCCCCCCCGGAAACCGAACTGGCAGTCGGCCAGACCGGGATCACCCCGCGACAGGTGCTCGACGAGGCGGGCAGCAATCACACGCTCGAAGAGCTTGCCCACCTCGTCGAGGAGACAAATGGGCCGGTATGCGGAGGGAGACTCCGCGGGCCGACCCTCCTTCCGGAGGAGGACCATCCTCGCCACCTTCCAACTGGGGGGGAATCGCCCGTCCCTCAGGCAGCGGTCGAACAACCGCCTGAGGTCGGCCCCAAGGACGCCCTGGGTCAAGACCCAAACCCGGCCGGGCACACCATCCGGACCCGGGGCCGTGTTACGAACCCCGAGCCGTCTGATGGCCGCTGCCAGCTCCTCCTGCGTGACCCCCAGCTCGGCCGTCCACTCCACTGGGACAGCCGCCGCCGCCGGAGGACGCGGTCCCCTCTCCCCAATTGGGAAGAGTGTATTGACCACGTCCTCCAGCAGCCGGGGGTCAAGACCCTCGGTGACGGGGGGCGCCCACGGGCGGAGCTTATTCAGCACCACCTTATATGGGCGCCCTCATGGATCGTCATCAAGGGTCTGGAGGAGCTCCTTCCATGCCTGGGTCTTGGCCCGTTTGATGGCGACCTGCAGAGCAACCCGCGCCACGCGGTATGCTCCATACAGGTCATCAGCTGCCCTCGCTCGCGCCACGCCGTCGCCTGTACGTTGACGACGGCGCGCGCGGGTGTACTGGCGTCGGGCGCGGACAGTCGCGACTCGCAACTCCGCGATCGCGTCCGACCACCAGTACACCGCCCGGCGAGGAGAAGCCCGCCCGACCCGAGGCATCGCCGCGTCGCAAATACCCGCGACCAATGCTCCGAGCCGGGCGACCTCCTCCTCTATGCTCGGCAAGTCGGCCGCTCCCTGCGGCCAAGTTGCAGCGAGGGCAGCTGCCATCAGGGCGTCCTTGTCCAGGCGCCGAAGCGCCCAGCGGCGTGGTGGGGTGCCACGCAGGCGGCCGTGTCGGGATGTACTCGCGGCGGCAGAGACCTCCATCCGGATGTACCGGTGATCGGAGAGTGTCTCTGCCCCCGCGACCACGTGCCAACCCGACACCATGCGCACGGCGTTGGGGGTCGCGAATCCAACATCCACGATGGACCCCCCATATCGCCGCACGCATGTGTTCTCCGACCCCCGGTTCAATACCCGGAGGGCGAGCCCCGCCGCCCAATCGCCCAGGATCCCGCCGCGAACGGAGGTCCTGGGGGATCCCCAAGCCACCGACTTGGCATTAAAATCCCCCAGAACCAGCACGGGCCGGGCCGCGTAGCGCTGCACGCATGCCGCGACCTCGGCCAAGTACAGCTCGAACGCAGCGTGACCGCTACGGGGCGAAATGTAGCACCCCACCACAGCGACTCCCCCCCAGTCCACGGCGACGAATCCCCGACCGCGCTCCAACAAGGAGAACGGTGGGGACCCGTCGCCCCCTCCCCATACCGTCGCCACCAAGCCGTCCGCGTCGCCCACCCAATGAGGGTGATCAGGGACGCGGTACGGCTCGGCGGCGACCGCCAGGCCAACCCCCCACTCCGCGAGGACTTGGGACATCAAGTCCTGTGCCGCGCGGCAGTGGTTGAGGTTGGCCTGGAGGAGGAGGCGGGGCGGCATTAATTAATGGCCGCGCCAGCCTCCTCCCGGCCGTCCGTCCCCGTAGCACCGTCCACCTCCATGGAGGACGATGCCACCGCCCTCGGCACCGGAGCCGGTGCAGCCCGCCTCTTCCTCTCCTTCCGGGAGGGGGGGGAGCACTTCTTGCTCCCCATCCTGTGATCGGCTGGCCTCCCCATGTCCGCACACAGCGGGCAGTGGGGGGCCGCCGAGCACTGGCTCGCACGGTGCTCTTTGGCACCGCAGCGGTAACACTGACCGCTGCGGTCCACCGGCGAGGTGCACCACTGCCTCACGTGCCCCAATTCGAGGCAGCGGTGACACTGGAGCGGGCGCGGCGCGAGGATTTCCACTCGCGCCGAAACCCACCCCACCAACACCCTCCCGGATTCCGCCACCTTACGGGCGGCGGAGAGGGGGCACCGGGCCCACACCGACCCGAGGCCGGAGGGCGACCTGCGGATCTCTCCGATCCGCAGGTCCTCCACAGGACAGTCCCCCGCCCTCGCAAGGGCACGGGACACATCCTGTGCGCTGACCGAGTCGTCCAGCCCACAAATGCGCATCTCCGTGCGCTTCGTGGGCCGGGCGACCCGGACACCTCGCTCGCCCAGCTGCTCCCGGAGCCTCTGGGCGAGACGATCCGCCTTCGCGCCGCCTTCTGCACCGGGGATCTCCAGCAAGAGACCCCCGGTCACGGCCCTCTTCGCCCTCACGGAGGCGATGCCCAGCTCTTCCAGGGAGATATTCTCCCTGGCGAGCCGCATCGCCTCCGCGAGGGTCAGGTCGCCCCCCTGCGCAACAGTCAGCGTCACCGCTGTCGTTTTTGGGGGACGACCTGGTCGTGCCTTCCCGACCTTCGCGGCCTTTACCTTGGCCGCCGGCGGCGGAGGCGGAGGCTGCGGTTGCGAGGCCTTCCTCGCCGCCCGCTTCGCCTTCCGCCCCACCACCTCACTCCACGCCACCCCCCCTTGGGAGGGTGCTGTGGAGGACGCGACCACCGCGACCACGGGTACACCACCCCCCTTGGGGGTCGCGACCCGGGGCCCTGGTGCCGCAACGCTGGGCGGAGCCTTCACTCCGCCCTTCTTTGCCTTCCCCGACTGTACCGGAACAGGTCGGGGAGGCACCGCCTTCCTGCTGACCGCTCTTCCGGCGAGGAGCTCCTCCCGGAAGGCGGCCAGCATGCCATCAATCATGTCCCCAATCCTCCTCAGAAGATCGTCTTCGGACGGGGACTTCTTCACGGGCGGAGTGCGGGTGGAGGGGCCCGCGGTGCCCCGCACCACTGCCGCCGCACCCCGTTTATTTACCTCCGCCGAGGGACGCGGCGGTGGAGGAGGAGGGAGGATGGGAGGGAGGGCCGCGCTGTTCCACAGCGCCTCTGCCCTCCTCCTCCCCTGTCGCTCCTCCTCCAACAGGAGCTGCAGACGGGCGTTCCGCCCTCTGAGCTCCCGCGCCGCCTCCCTCATTTCCTCCGCCGCGGCCTTCAGGGCCTCCGCGCCACCGCTTTTCTGCCCCTTAAAGGCGCAGGCAGCGGCGACTTTCTCCACCCGCCTCAGGGACGAGGAGATCCTCTCCGATATCTCCTCGGTCACCTCGTCCCTGAGGCAACTCAGCCTCACCGACGGGCTCATCGCCCCGCCCACCTCGACGACGGCCTGCCCCGTCCTCTTCCTCTTAGAGCCTATGTGGCTCGTGCTGGAGGAGAAGGACGAGACCGACGCCGTCTCGTCGTCCTCCTCCACCCTCCACGAAGCCGGACCTGGCGCTGAGTGGGGCGCGAGCGCCGCCACCCTAACCCCAACCCCGTCTCCGTCCTCCCCAACCGACAAAACCCGCCCCATCCCCATTTTATTTTCTGTGTCCATAATAGTCCCACGAGATGGTCGGAAATAAAGGTCCACCCGGGCAGAGCCGCCTTACCCGGGTAAGCCTAATACTCCGGGGGTTCGGCAGGTTCCCCGGAGGTGGTCGCTTGGGATTGGGCCTTCTCCCCCAACCATGCATCCCATTGCCGCGCACCATAGCTTAGGATTGGAGGGCGATTTTATAGAGTCGCCATACTCGTGGCCCAGGCGGTTAAGCCAAGACCCCCGTTCCTCCTGCCGTCACGTACCATTCACAAAACCAATAGGGAATTGTGAATGGGTCGTTGTGACGACCAACAGGAGGCTTACGGTGTGTGTATGACTCGGGTACCCCGGGTTCGTTAAGCCCGTACTGCAGCTAAAAGGCTGGCAGCCCCTGAGGGAAGGTTTAGGGGACTGGTGCAGTGTGGTACCACATTACTGCGTGATCCAAACCAGACAAAACCCAGGACCTGTTCAACAAGTATGTGAAAAATGCGAAAGTATGACCCTGATGAGGGCAAATCCCAGACCTATCCCAGACCTAACTTGCGTTGTCCGCAAAAATATTGATCGAAACCAGGTTTAATTGACTGTTTTAGTGTGGCACCACTTTTCTACGTGATCCAAAGCAGAAAAAACCCTCGATCAGGTCAACACGTATGTTAAAACTGCGAAAGTATGACACTGATGAGGGCAAATCCCAGGCCTAACCAAGACCTAACATGCGTTATCTCTAAAATATTGATCGAAACCAGGTTTAATGGGCTGTTTCAGTGGGGTACCTCATTACTACCTGATCCAAACCAGAAAAAACCCAGAATCTGTTCAACAAGTATGTGAAAAACGCGAAAGTATGAGCCTGATGAGGGCAAATCCCAGACCTATCCCAGACCTAACTTGCGTTATCCTCTAAAATATTGATCGAAACCAGGTTTAATTGACTGTTTCAGTGTGGTACCACATTACTACGTGATCCAATCCAGAAATAGCCCAGGATCTAGCCATGATGTGTTAGAAATATGCGAAAGTATGAGCCTGATGATGGCAAATCCTAGACCTTACCCAGGCCTAACATGCGTTATCCTCTAAAATATTTATCAAGACCAGGTTTAATTGAATGTTTCAGTGTGGTACCACTTTTCTACGTGATCCAAAGCAGAAAAAACCCTCGATCAGGTCAACACGTATGTTAAAACTGCGAAAGTATGACACTGATGAGGGCAAATCCCAGGCCTAACCAAGACCTAACATGCGTTATCCTCAAAAATATTGAGCGAAACCAGGTTTAATCGACTGTTTCAGAATGGTACCACATTACTACGTGATCCAAACCAGAAGAAAACCCAGGATCTGTTTAACATGTATGTGAAGTATGCGTAAGTATGAGTCTGATGAGGGCAAATACCAGGCCTAACCTAGACATAACATGTGTTATCCTCTAAAATATTGATCGAAATCAGGTTTAGTGGAATGTTGCAGTGTGGTACCACATTACTACGTGATCCAATCCAGAAATAGCCCAGGATCTAGCCATGAAGTGTCAGAAATATGCGAAAGTATGAGCCTGATGATGGCAAATCCTAGACCTTACCCGGGCCTAACATGCGTTATCCTCTAAAATATTTATCAAGACCAGGTTTAATTGAATGTTTCAGTGTGGTACCACATTACTACGTGTTCCAAACCAGAAAAAACCCAGGATCCGTTCAACAAGTATGTGAAGAATGCGAAAGTATGAGTCTGATGAGGGCAAATCCCATGCCTAACCTAGACCTAACATGAGCTGTCCTCTAAAATATTGATGGAAACCAGGTTTAATTGACTGTTTCAATGTTGTACTACATTACTACGTGATGCACTCCAGAAAAAGCCCAGGATCTAGCCATCAAGTATGAGATATATGCGAAAGAATGAGTCTGATGAGAGCAAATCCCAGACCTAACCTAGGCCTAACATGAATTATTCTCTAAAATATTGATGGAAACCAGGTTTTATTGACTGTTTCAGTGTGGTACTACATTACTACGTGATGCAATCCAGAAAAAGCCTAGGATCTAGCCATCAAGTATGAGAAATATGCGAAAGAATGAGCCATATGTGAGCAAATCCCAGACCAAACCAAGACCTAACATGAATTATTCTCTAAAATATTGATCGAAACCAGGTTTAATGGACTGTTTCAGTGTGGTACCACATTACTACCTCATCCAAACCAGAAAAAACCCAGGATCTGTTCAACAAGTATGTGAAAAACGCGAAAGTATGAGTCTGATGAGGGCAAATCCCTGGCCTAACCTAGACATAACATGCGTTATCCTCTAAAATATTGATCGAAACCAGGTTTAGTGGACTGTTGCAGTGTGGTACCACATTACTACGCGATCCAAACCAGAAATGGCCCAGAATCTGGCCATCAAGTATGAGAAATATGCGAAAGTACGAGTCTGATAAGAGCAAATCCCAGACCTAACCAAGACCTAAGATGCGTTATCCTCTAAAATATTGATCGAAACCAGGTTTAATGGACTGCTCCATTGTGGTACCACATTACTACGGGATCCAAAGCAGAAAAAACCCAGGATCTGATCAACAAGTATGTGAAAAACGCGGAACTATGAGCGTGATGAGGGCAAATCCCAGACCTATCCCAGACCTAGCTTGCGTTATCCTCTAAAATACTGATCGAAACCAGGATTAATGGATTGTTTCAGTGTGGTACCACATTACTACCTCATCCAAACCAGAAAAAACCCAGGATCTGTTCAACAAGTATGTGAAAAACGCGAAAGTATGAGTCTGATGAGGGCAAATCCCAGACCTATACCAGACATAACTTGCGTTATCCTCTAAAATATTGATCGAAACCAGGTTTAATCGACTGTTTCAGTGTGGTACCACATTACTACGTGATCCAAACCAGAAAAAGCCCACAATCTGACCATCAAGTATGAGAAATATGCGAAAGTACGAGCCTGATGAGAGCAAATCCCAGACCTAACCTAGACCTAACATGCGTTCTCCTCAAAAATATTGATCGAAACCAGGTTTAATGGACTGTTTCAGTGTGGTACCACATTACTACGTGATCCGATCCAGAAATAGCCCAGGATCTAGCCATGAAGTATTAGAAATGTGCGAAAGAATGAGCCTCATGATGGCAAATCCTAGACCTTACCCAGACCTAATATGCGTTACCCTCTAAAATATTGATCGAAACCAGGTTTAATTGAATGTTTCAGTGTGGTACCACATTACTACGTGATCCAAACCAGTAAAAACCCAGGATCCGTTCAACAAGTATGTGAAGAATGCGAAAGAATGAGTCTGATGAGTGAAAATCCCAGGCCTAACCTAGACCTAACATGCGTTATCCTCAAAAATATTGATCGAAACCAGGTTTAATCGACTGTTTCAGTGTGGTACCACATTACTACGTGATCCAAGCCAGAAAAAAACCCAGGATCTGTTTAACAAGTATGTGAAAAACGCGAAAGTATGAGCCTGATGAGGGCAAATCCCAGACCTATCCCAGACCTAACTTGCGTTATCCTCTAAAATATTTATCAAGACCTGGTTTAATTGAATGTTTCAGTGTGGTACCACATTACTACGGGACCCAAACCAGAAAAAACCCAGGATCCGTTCAACAAGTATGTGAAGAATGCGAAAGTATGAGTCTGATGAGGGCAAATCCCTGGCCTAACCTAGACATAACATGCGTTATCCTCTAAAATATTGATCGAAACCAGGTTTAGTGGACTGTTGCAGTGTGGTACCACATTACTGCGCGATCCAAACCAGAAAAGGCCCAGAATCTGGCCATCAAGTATGAGAAATATGCGAAAGTACGAGTCTGATGAGAGCAAATCCCAGACCTAACCAAGACCTAAGATGCGTTATCCTCTAAAATATTGATCGAAACCAGGTTTAATGGACTGCTTCATTGTGGTACCACATTACTACGGGATCCAAAGCAGAAAAAACCCAGGATCTGATCAACAAGTATGTGAAAAACGCGGAACTCTGAGCGTGATGAGGGCAAATCCCAGACCTATCCCAGACCTAGCTTGCGTTATCCTCTAAAATACTGATCGAAACCAGGATTAATGGATTGTTTCAGTGTGGTACCACATTACTACCTCATCCAAACCAGAAAAAACCCAGGATCTGTTCAACAAGTATGTGAAAAACGCGAAAGTATGAGTCTGATGAGGGCAAATCCCAGACCTATACCAGACATAACTTGCGTTGTCCTCTAAAATATTGATCGAAACCAGGTTTAATCGACTGTTTCAGTGTGGTACCACATTACTACGTGATCCAAACCAGAAAAAGCCCATAATCTGACCATCAAGTATGAGAAATATGCGAAAGTACGAGCCTGATGAGAGCAAATCCCAGACCTAACCTAGACCTAACATGCGTTATCCTCAAAAATATTGATCGAAACCAGGTTTAATCGACTGTTTCAGTGTGGTACCACATTACTACGTGATCCAAACCAGAAAAAAACCCAGGATCTGTTTAACAAGTATGTGAAGAATGCGTAAGTATGAGTCTGATGAGTGAAAATCCCAGGCCTTACCTAGACCTAACATGCGTTATCCTCAAAAATATTGATCGAATCCAGGTTTAATCGACTGTTTCAGTGTGGTACCACATTACTACGTGATCCAAACCAGAAAAAAACCCAGGATCTGTTTAACAAGTATGTGAAAAATGCGTAAGTATGAGTCTGATGAGGGCAAATCCCAGGCCTAACCTAGACATCACATGCGTTATCCTCTAAAATATTGATCGAAACCAGGTTTAGGGGACTGGTGCAGTGTGGTACCACATTACTGCGTGATCCAAACCAGAAAAAACCCAGGACCTGTTCAACAAGTATGTGAAAAATGCGAAAGTATGACCCTGATGAGGGCAAATCCCAGACCTATCCCAGACCTAACTTGCGTTGTCCTCTAAAATAGTGATCGAAACCAGGTTTAATTGACTGTTTTAGTGTGGCACCACTTTTCTACGTGATCCAAAGCAGAAAAAACCCTCGATCAGGTCAACACGTATGTTAAAACTGCGAAAGTATGACACTGATGAGGGCAAATCCCAGGCCTAACCAAGACCTAACATGCGTTATCCTCAAAAATATTGAGCGAAACCAGGTTTAATCGACTGTTTCAGAATGGTACCACATTACTACGTGATCCAAACCAGAAGAAAACCCAGGATCTGTTTAACAAGTATGTGAAGTATGCGTAAGTATGAGTCTGATGGGGCAAATACCAGGCCTAACCTAGACATAACATGCGTTATCCTCTAAAATATTGATCGAGACCAGGTTTAGTGGAATGTTGCAGTGTGGTACCACATTACTGCGTGATCCAAAGCAGAAAAAACCCTCGATTAGGGCAACATATATGTTAAAACTGCAAAAGTATGACACTGATGAGGGCAAATCCCAGGCCTAACCTGGACCTAACATGCGTTATCCTCTAAAATATTGATCGAAACCAGGTTTAATAGACTGTTTTAGTGTGGCACCACTTTTCTACTTGATCCAAAGCAGAAAAAACCCTCGATTAGTTCAACATGTATGTTAAAACTGCGAAAGTATGACCCTGATGAGGGCAAATCCCATGCCTAACCTAGACCTAACATGCGCTGTCCTCTAAAATATTGATGGAAACCAGGTTTAATTGACTGTCTCAATGTTGTACTACATTACTACGTGATGCACTCCAGAAAAAGGCCAGGATCTAAGCATCAAGTATGAGAAATATGCGAAAGAATGAGTCTGATGAGAGCAAATCCCAGACCTAACCTAGGCCTAACATGAATTATTCTCTAAAATATTGATGGAAACCAGGTTTTATTGACTGTTTCAGTGTGGTACTACATTACTACGTGATGCAATCCAGAAAAAGCCTAGGATCTAGCCATCCAGTATGAGAAATATGCGAAAGAATGAGCCTTATGTGAGCAAATCCCAGACCAAACCTAGACCTAACATGAATTATTCTCTAAAATATTGATCGAAACCAGGTTTAATGGACTGTTTCAGTGTGGTACCACATTACTGCGCGATCCAAACCAGAAAAAAACCCAGGATCAGTTCAACAAGTATGTGAAAAACGCGAAAGTATGAGTCTGATGAATGATAATCCCAGGCCTAACCCAGACATAACTTGCGTTATCCTCTAAAATATTGATCGAAACCAGGTTTAATTGACTGTTTCAGTGTGGTACCACATTACTACGTAATCCAATCCAGAAATAGCCCAGGATCTAGCCATAATGTGTTAGAAATATGCGAAAGTATGAGCCTGATGATGGCAAATCCTAGACCTTACCCAGGCCTAACATGCGTTATCCTCTAAAATATTTATCAAGACCAGGTTTAATTGAATGTTTCAGTGTGGTACCACATTACTACGTAATCCAAACCAGAAAAAACCCAGGATCCGTTCAACAAGTATGTGAAGAATGCGAAAGTATGAGTCTGATGAGTGATAATCCCAGGCCTAACCTAGACCTAACATGCGTTATCCTCAAAAATATTGAGCGAAACCAGGTTTAATCGACTGTTTCAGAATGGTACCACATTACTACGTGATCCAAACCAGAAGAAAACCTAGGATCTGTTTAACAAGTATGTGAAGTATGCGTAAGTATGAGTCTGATGAGAGCAAATCCCAGACCTAACCTAGGCCTAACATGAATTATTCTCTAAAATATTGATGGAAACCAGGTTTTATTGACTGTTTCAGTGTGGTACTACATTACTACGTGATGCAATCCAGAAAAAGCCCAGGATCTAGCCATCAAGTATGAGAAATATGCGAAAGAATGAGTCTGATGAGAGCAAATCCCAGACCAAACCTAGACCTAACATGAATTATTCTCTAAAATATTGATCGAAACCAGGTTTAATGGACTGTTTCAGTGTGGTACCACATTACTGCGCGATCCAAACCAGAAAAAAACCCAGGATCAGTTCAACAAGTATGTGAAAAACGCGAAAGTATGAGTCTGATGAATGATAATCCCAGGCCTAACCCAGACATAACTTGCGTTATCCTCTAAAATATTGATCGAAACCAGGTTTAATTGACTGTTTCAGTGTGGTACCACATTACTACGTAATCCAATCCAGAAATAGCCCAGGATCTAGCCATAATGTGTTAGAAATATGCGAAAGTATGAGCCTGATGATGGCAAATTCTAGACCTTACCCAGGCCTAACATGCGTTATCCTCTAAAATATTTATCAAGACCAGGTTTAATTGAATGTTTCAGTGTGGTACCACATTACTACGTAATCCAAACCAGAAAAAACCCAGGATCCGTTCAACAAGTATGTGAAGAATGCGAAAGTATGAGTCTGATGAGTGATAATCCCAGGCCTAACCTAGACCTAACATGCGTTATCCTCAAAAATATTGAGCGAAACCAGGTTTAATCGATTGTTTCAGAATGGTACCACATTACTACGTGATCCAAACCAGAAGAAAACCCAGGATCTGTTTAACAAGTATGTGAAGTATGCGTAAGTATGAGTCTGATGAGAGCAAATCCCAGACCTAACCTAGGCCTAACATGAATTATTCTCTAAAATATTGATGGAAACCAGGTTTTATTGACTGTTTCAGTGTGGTACTACATTACTACGTGATGCAATCCAGAAAAAGCCCAGGATCTAGCCATCAAGTATGAGAAATATGCGAAAGAATGAGCCTTATGTGAGCAAATCCCAGACCAAACCTAGACCTAACATGCGTTATCCTCTAAAATATTGATCGAAACCAGGTTTTATTGACTGTTTCAGTGTGGTACTACATTACTACGTGATGCAATCCAGAAAAAGCCTAGGATCTAGCCATCAAGTATGCGAAATATGCGAAAGAATGAGCCTTATGTGAGCAAATCCCAGACCAAACCTAGACCTAACATGCGTTATCCTCTAAAATATTGATCGAAACCAGGTTTAATAGACTGTTTTAGTGTGGCACCACTTCACTACTTGATCCAAAGCAGAAAAAATCCTCGATTAGGTCAACATGTATGTTAAAACTGCGAAAGTATGACCCTGATGAGGGCAAATCCCATGCCTAACCTAGACCTAACATGCGCTGTCCTCTAAAATATTGATGGAAACCAGGTTTAATTGACTGTTTCAATGTTGTACTACATTACTACGTGATGCACTCCAGAAAAAGGCCAGGATCTAGCCATCAAGTATGAGAAATATGCGAAAGAATGAGTCTGATGCGAGCAAATCCCAGACCTAACCTAGGCCTAACATGAATTATTCTCTAAAATATTGATGGAAACCAGGTTTTATTGACTGTTTCAGTGTGGTACTACATTACTACGTGATGCAATCCAGAAAAAGCCTAGGATCTAGCCATCAAGTATGAGAAATATGCGAAAGAATGAGTCTTATGTGAGCAAATCCCAGACCAAACCTAGACCTAACATGAATTATTCTCTAAAATATTGATCGAAACCAGGTTTAATGGACTGTTTCAGTGTGGTACCACATTACTGCGCGATCCAAACCAGAAAAAAACCCAGGATCAGATCAACAAGTATGAGAAAAATGCGAAAGTATGAGCCTGATGAGGGCAAATCCCAGACGTATACCAGACCTAACTTGCGTTGTCCTCTAAAATATTGATGGAAACCAGGTTTAATTGACTGTTTCAGTGTGGTACTACATTACTACGTGATGCAATCCAGAAAAAGCCCAGGATCTAGCCATCAAGTATGAGAAATATGCGAAAGAATGAGCCTTATGTGAGCAAATCCCAGACCAAACCTAGACCTAACATGCGTTATCCTCTAAAATATTGATGGAAACCAGGTTTTATTGACTGTTTCAGTGTGGTACTACATTACTACGTGATGCAATCCAGAAAAAGCCTAGGATCTAGCCATCAAGTATGCGAAATATGCGAAAGAATGAGCCTTATGTGAGCAAATCCCAGACCAAACCTAGACCTAACATGCGTTATCCTCTAAAATATTGATCGAAACCAGGTTTAATAGACTGTTTTAGTGTGGCACCACTTCACTACTTGATCCAAAGCAGAAAAAATCCTCGATTAGGTCAACATGTATGTTAAAACTGCGAAAGTATGACCCTGATGAGGGCAAATCCCATGCCTAACCTAGACCTAACATGCGCTGTCCTCTAAAATATTGATGGAAACCAGGTTTAATTGACTGTTTCAATGTTGTACTACATTACTACGTGATGCACTCCAGAAAAAGCCCAGGATCTAGCCATCAAGTATGAGAAATATGCGAAAGTATGAGCCTGATGAGGGCAAATCCTAGACCTAACCCAGACCTAACATGCGTTATCCTCTAATATATTTATCAAGACCAGGTTTAATCGATTGTTTCAGTGTGGTACCACATTACTACGTGATCCAAACTAGAAAAAACCCAGGATCCGTTCAACAAGTATGTGAAGAATGCGAAAGTATGAGTCTGATGAGGGCAAATCCCAGGCCTAACCTAGACATAACATGCGTTATCCTCTAAAATATTGATCGAAACCAGGTCTAATCGGCTGTTTCAGTGTGGTACCACACTACTACGTGATCCAAACCAGAAGAAAAACCCAGGATCTGTTCAACAAGTATGTGAAAAATGCGAAAGTATGAGTCTGGTGGGGGCAAATCCCAGACCTATTCCAGACCTAACATGCGTTATCCTCTAAAATATTGATCGAAACCAGGTTTGATTGACTGTTTCAGTGTGGTACCACATTACTACGTGATCCAATGCAGAAATAGCCCAGGCTCTAGCCATGAAGTATGAGAAATATGCGAAAGTATGAGTCTGATGGGGGCAAATCCCAGACCTATCCCAGACATAACTTGCGTTATCCTCTAAAATATTGATCGAAACCAGGTTTAGTGGACTGTTTCAGTGTGGTACCACATTACTGCGTGATCCAAACCTGAAAAAACCCAGGATCTGTTTAACAAGTATGTGAAAAATGCGAAAGTATGAGCCTGATGAGGGCAAATCCCAGACGTATACCAGACCTAACTTGCGTTGTCCTCTAAAATATTGATGGAAACCTGGTTTAATTGACTGTTTCAGTGTGGTACTACATTACTACGTGATGCAATCCAGAAAAAGCCCAGGATCTAGCCATGAAGTATGAGAAATATGCGAAAGAATGAGCCTTATGAGAGCAAATCCCAGAACTAACCTAGACCTAACAAGCGTCATCATCTAAAATATTGATCGAAACCAAGTTTAATGGACAGTTTCAGTGTGGTACCACTCTACTACGTGATCCAAAGCTGAAAAAACCCTCGATCAGGTCAACATGTATGTTAAAACTGCGAAAGTATGAGCCTGATGAGGGCAAATCCCAGACCTAACCTAGACCTAACATGCGTTATCCTCTAAAATATTGATCGGAACCAGGTTTAATGGACTGTTTCAATGTGGTTTCACATTACTACGTGACCCAAACCAGAAAAAACCCAGGATCTGTTCAAGAAGTATGTTAAAACTGCGAAAGTATGACCCTGATGAGGGCAAATCCCAGAACTATCCCAGACCTAACTTGCGTCGTCCTCTAAAATATTGATCGAAACCAGGTTTAATGGACTGTTTCAGTGAGGTACCACATTACTACGTGAACCAAACCATAAAAAACCCAGGATCTGTTCAACAAGTATGTGAAAAACGCGAAAGTATGAGTCTGATGAGGGCAAATCCCAGACCTATCCCAGACCTAACTTGCGTTATCCTCTAAAATATTGATCGAAACCAGGTTTAATCGACTGTTTCAGTGTGGTACCACTTTACGACGTGATCGATAGCAGAAAAAACCCTCGATCAGGTCAACATGTATGTTAAAACTGCGAAAGTATGACCCTGATGAGGGCAAATCCCAGGCCTAACCTAGACCTAACATGCGTTATCCTCTAAAATATTGATCGAAACCAGGTTTAGTTGACTGTTTCAGTGTGGTACCACTTTACTACGTGATCCAAAGCAGAGAAAGCTCTCGATCAGGTCAACATGTACGTTAAAACTGTGATAGTATGACCCCGATGAGGGCAAATCCCAGGACTAACCTAGACCTAACATGCGTTGTCCTCTAAAATATTGATGGCAACCTGGTTTAATTGACTGTTTCAGTGTTGTACTACATTACTACGTCATGCAATCCAGAAAAAGCCCAGGATCTAGCCTTCAAGTATGAGAAATATGCGAAAGAATGAGTCTGATGAGAGCAAATCCCACACTTAAACTAGACCTATCATGAACTATTCTCTAAAATATTGATGGAAACCAGGTTTTATTGACTGTTTCAGTGTGGTACTACATTACTACGTGATGCAATCCAGAAAGAGCCTAGGATCTAGCCATCAAGTATGAGAAATATGCGAAAGAATGAGCCTGATGTGAGCAAATCCCAGACCAAACCTAGACCTAACATGAATTATTCTGTAAAATATTGATCGAAACCAGGTTTAATGGACTGTTTCAGTGTGGTACCACATTACTGCGCGATCCAAACCAGAAAAAAACCCAGGATCAGATCAACAAGTATGTGAAAAACGCGAAAGTATGAGCCTGATGAGGGCAAATCCCAGACCTATCCCAGACATAACTTGCGTTATCCTCTAAAATATTGATCGAAACCAGGTTTAATTGACCGTTCCAGTGTGGTACCACATTACTACGTGATCCAATGCAGAAAAACCCAGGATCTAGCTATGAAGTATGAGAAATATGCGAAAGTATGAGCCTGATGAGGGCAAATCCTAGACCTAACCCAGACCTAACATGCGTTATCCTCTAATATATTTTTCAAGACCAGGTTTAATCGATTGTTTCAGTGTGGTACCACATTACTACGTGATCCAAACTAGAAAAAACCCAGGATCCGTTCAACAAGTATGTGAAGAATGCGAAAGTATGAGTCTGGTGGGGGCAAATCCCAGACCTATTCCAGACCTAACTTGCGTTATCCTCTAAAATATTGATCGAAACCAGGTTTAATGGACTGTTTCAGTGTGGTACCACTTTACTACGTGATGCAAAGCAGAAAAAGCCCAGGATCTAGCCTTCAAGTATGAGAAATATGCGAAAGAATGAGTCTGATCAGAGCAAATCCCACACTTAAACTAGACCTATCATGAACTATTCTCTAAAATATTGATGGAAACCAGGTTATATTGACCGTTTCAGTGTGGTACTACATTACTACGTGATGCAATCCAGAAAGAGCCTAGGATCTAGCCATCAAGTATGAGAAATATGCGAAAGAATGAGCCTGATGTGAGCAAATCCCATACCTAACATAGACCTAACAAGAATTATTCTCTAAAATATTGATCGAAACCAGGTTTAATGGACTGTTTTAGTGTGGTACCACATTACAACGTGATCCAAACCATAAAAAACCCAGGATCTGCTCAACAAGTATGTGAAAAACGCGAAAGTATGAGTCTGATGAGGGCAAATCCCAGACTTATCCCAGACATAACTTGCGTTATCCTCTAAAATATTGATCGAAACCAGGTTTAATTGACTGTTTTAGTGTCGTACCAATTTACTACGTGATCCAAAGGAGAAAAAACCCTCGATCATGTCAACATGTATGTTAAAACTGCGAAAGTATGTCCCTGATCAGGGCAAATCCCAGGCCTAACCTAGACCTAACATGCGTTATCCTCAAAAATATTTATCAAGACCAGGTTTAAATGGCTATTTTGGTGTGGTACCACTTTACTACGTGATGGAAAGCAGAAAAAACCCTCGATTAGGTCAACATGTATGTTAAAACTGCGAAAGAATGACACTGATGAGGGCAAATCCCAGGCCTAACCTAGACCTAACATGCGTTATCCTCTAAAATATTGATCGAAACCAGGTTTAATCGACTGTTTTAGTGTGGCACCACTTTACTACGTGATCCGATCCAGAAATAGCCCAGGATCTAGCCATGAAGTATTAGAAATATGCGAAAGTATGAGCCTGATGATGGCAAATCCTAGACCTTACCCAGACCTAATATTCGTTACCCTCTAAAATATTTATCAAGACCAGGTTTAATTGAATGTTTCAGTGTGGTACCACATTACTACGTGATCCAAACCAGAAAAAACCCAGGATCCGTTTAACAAGTATGTGAAGAATGCGAAAGTATGAGTCTGATGAGGGCAAATCCCAGGCCTAACCTAGACCTAACATCCGTTATCCTCTAAAATATTGATCGAAGCCAGGTTTAATTGACTGGTTCAGTGTGGTACCACATTACTACGTGCTCCAAACTAGAAAAAACCCAGGATCTGTTCAACAACTATGTGAAGAATGCGAAAGTATGAGTCTGATGAGGGCAAATCCCAGGCCTAACCTAGACCTAACATGCGTTATCCTCTAAAATATTGATCGAAACCAGGTTTAATTGACTGTTTCAGTGTGGTACCACATTACTACGTGCTCCAAACTAGAAAAAACCCAGGATCTGTTCAACAACTATGTGAAGAATGCGAAAGTATGAGTTTGATGTGGGCAAATCCCAGGCCTAACCTAGACAGAACATGCGTTATCCTCTAAAATATTGATCGAGACCAGGTTTAATGCACCTGTTTCTGAGTGGTACCACATAACTACGTGATCCAAACCAGAAAAAGCCCAGAATCTGACCATCAAGTATGAGAAATATGCGAAAGTGCGAGCCTGAGGAGAGCAAATCCCAGACATAACCTAGTCCTAACATGAATTATTCTCTAAAATATTGATCGAAACCAGGTTTAATGGACTGTCTCAGTGTGGTACCACATTACTACGTGATCCAATCCAGCAAAAGCCTAGGATCTCTTCAACAAGTATGTGAAAAACGCGAAAGTATGAGCCTGATGAGGGCTAATACCAGACCTATCCCAGACATAACTTGCGTTATCGTCTCAAATATTTATCGAAACCAGGTTTAATTGACTGTTTTAGTGTGGTACCACTTTGCTACGTGATCCAAAGCAGAAAAAACCCTCGCTCAGGTTAACATGTATGTCAAAACTGCGAAAGGATGACCTCGATGAGGGCAAATCCCTGGCCTAACCTAGACCAAACATGCGTTATCCTCTAAAATATTGATCGAAACCAGGTTTAATGGACTGTTTCAGTGTGGTACCACATTACTACGTGATCCAATCCAGCAAAAGCCCAGAATCTCTTCGACAAGTATGTGAAAAACGCGAAAGTATGAGCCTGATGAGGGCAAATCCCAGACATATCCCAGACATAACTTGCGTTATCCTTTAATATATTTATCGAAACCAGGTTAAATTGACTGTTTTAGTGTGGTACCACTTTGCTACGTGATCCAAAGCAGAAAAAACCCTCGCTCAGGTCAATATGAATGTTAAAACAGCGAAAGTATGACCGTGATGAGGGCAAATCCCAGGCCAAACCTAGACCTAACATGCGTTAACCTCTAAGATATTGATCGAAACCAGGATTTATCGACTGTTTCAGTGTGGTAACACATTACTACGTGACCCAAAACAGAAAAAGCCAGGATCTGTTAAACAGGTTTGTGATAAATGCGAATGTATGAGCCTGATGAAGGCAGATCCCAGACCCATCCAAGACCTAACTTGCGTTATCCACTAAAATATTGATCACAACCTGGATTAATGGACTGTTTCAGTGTGGTACCACATTACTACGTGATCCAATCCAGCAAAAGCCCAGGATCTCTTCAACAAGTATGTGAAAAACGCGAAAATATGACCCTGATGAGGGCAAATCCCAGACCTACCCCAGACCTAACATGCGTTATCCTCTAAAATATTGATCGAAACCAGGTTTAATTGACTGCTTCAGTGTGGTACCACATTACTACCTGATCCAAACCAGAAAAAACCCAGAATCTGTTCAACAAGTATGTGAAGAATGCGAAAGTATGAGTCTGATGAGGGCAAATCCCAGGCCTAACCTAGACCTAACATGAGTTATCGTCTAAAATATTGTTCGAAACCAGGCTTAATGGACTGTTTCAGTGTGGTACCACACTACTACGTGATCCAAACTAGAATAAACCCAGGATCTGTTCAACAAGTATGTGAATAATGCGAAAGTATGAGTCTGATTGGGGAAAATCTCCGGCCTAACCTAGACCTAACATGCGTTATCCTCAAGAATATTGATCGAAACAGGTTTCATGGACTGTATCAGTGTGGTACCACATTACTACGTGGTCCAAACTAGAATAAACCCAGGATCTGTTCAACAAGTATGTGAATAATGCGAAAGTATGAATCTGATGTGGGCAAATCCCTGGCCTAACCTAGACCTAACATGTGTTATCCTCTAAAATATTGACGGAAACCAGATTTAATTGACAGTTTCAGTGTGTTACCACATTAATACGTGATCGAATCCAGAAAAAGCCCAGGATCTAGCCAACAAGTATGAGTAATATGCGAAAGTATGAGCCCGATGAGGGCAAATCCTAGACCTATCCCAGAGCTAACATGTGTTATCCTCTAAAATATTGATCGAAACCAGGTTTAATTGACTGTTTCAGTATGGTACCACATTACTACGTGCTCCAAACTAGAAAAAACCCAGGATCTGTTCACTAACTATGTGAGGAATGCGAAAGTATGAGTCTGATGAGGGCAAATCCCAGGCCTAACCTAGACCTAACATCCGTTATCGTCTAAAATATTGATCGAAACCAGGTTTAATGCACCGTTTCTGAGTGGTACCACATAACTACGTGATCCAAACCAGAAAAAGCCCAGAATCTGACCATCAAGTATGGGAAATATGCGAAAGTACGAGTCTGATGAGAGCAAATCCCAGACCTAACCTAGACCTAACATGCGTTATCCTCTAAAATATTGATCGAAACCAGGTTTAATGGACTGTTTCAGTGTGGTACCACATTACTACGTGATCGAAACCAGAAAAAATCCCAGGATCTGTTCAACAAGTATGTGAAAAACGCGAAAATATAACCCTGATGAGGGCAAATCCCAGACCTATCCCAGACCTAACATGTGTTATCCTCTAAAATATTGATCGAAACCAGGTTTAATTGACTGTTTCAGTATGGTACCACATTACTACGTGCTCCAAACTAGAAAAAACCCAGGATCTGTTCAACAACTATGTGAAGAATGCGAAAGTATGAGTCTGACGAGGGCAAATTCCAGGCCTAACCTAGACCTAACATCCGTTATCCTCTAAAATATTGATCGAAACCAGGTTTAATGCACCGTTTCTGAGTGGTACCACATAGCTACGTGATCCAAACCAGAAAAAGCCCAGAATCTGACCATCAAGTATGGGAAATATGCGAAAGTACGAGCCTGATGAGAGCAAATCCCAGACCTAACCTAGACCTAACATGCGTTATCCTCTAAAATCTTGATCGAAACCAAGTTTAATGGACTGTTTCAGTGTGGTACCACATTACTACGTGATCCAAACCAGAAAAAAACCCAGGATCTGTTCAACAAGTATGTGAAGTATGCGAAAGTATGAGTTTGATGTGGGCAAATCCCAGGCCTAACCTAGACAGAACATGCGTTATCCTCTAAAATATTGATCGAAACCAGGTTTAATGCACCGTTTCTGAGTGGTACCACATAACTACCTGATCCAAACCAGAAAAAGCCCGGAATCTGACCATCAAGTATGAGAAATATGCGAAAGTGCGAGCCTGATGAGAGCAAATCCCAGACCTAACCTAGTCCTAACATGAATTATTCTCTAAAATATTGATCGAAACCAGGTTTAATGGACTGTTTCAGTGTGGTACCACATTACTACGTGATCCAATCCAGCAAAAGCCTAGGATCTCATCAACAAGTATGTGAAAAACGCGAAAGTATGAGCCTGATGAGGGCTAATCCCAGACCTATCCCAGACATAACTTGCGTTATCCTCTAAAATATTTATCGAAACCAGGTTTAATTGACTGTTTTAGTGTGGTACCACTTTGCTACGTGATCCAAAGCAGAAAAAACCCTCGCTCAGGTTAACATGTATGTCAAAACTGCGAAAGGATGACCCTGATGAGGGCAAATCCCAGACCTATCCCAGACCTAACATGCGTTATCCTCTAAAATATTGATCGAAACCAGGTTTAATTGACTGTTTCAGTGTGGTACCACATTACTACGTGATCCAATCCAGAAAAAGCCCAAGATTTCTTCAACAAGAATGTGAAGAATGCGAAAGTATGAGTCTGATGAGGGAAAATCCCAGGTCTAACCTAGACCTAACCTGCGTTATCCTCAAAAATATTGATCGAAACCAGGTTTAATGGACTGTTTCAGTGTGGTACCACATTACTACCTGATCCAAACCAGAAAGAACCCAGAATCTGTTCAACAAGTATGTGAAAAACGCGAAAGTATGAGCATGATGAGGGCAAATCCCACACCTATCCCAGACATAGCTTGCGTTATCCTCTAATATATTTATCGAAACCAGGTTTAATTGACTGTTTTAGTGTGGTACCACTTTGCTACGTGATCCAAAGCAGAAAAAACCCTCGCTCTGGTCAATATGTATGTTAAAACAGCGAAAGTATGACCGTGATGAGGGCTAATCCCAGGCCAAACCTAGACCTAACATGCGTTAACCTCTAAAATATTGATCGAAACCAGGTTTAATGGACTGTTTCAGTGTGGTACCACATTACTACCTGATCCAAACCAGAAAAAACCCAGAATCTGTTCAACAAGTATGTGAAGAATGCGAAAGTATGAGTCTGATGAGGGCAAATCCCAGACCTATCCCAGACATGACCTGCGTTATGCTCTAAAATATTTATCGAGACCAGGTTTAATTGACTGTTTTAGTGTGGTACCACTTTGCTACGTGATCCAAAGCAGAAAAAACCCTCGCTCAGGTCAATATGTATGTTAAACCAGCGAAAGTATGACCGTGATGAGGGCAAATCCCAGGCCTAACCTAGACCTAACATGCGTTAACCTCTAAGGTAGTGATCGACACCAGGATTTATCGACTGTTTCAGTGTGGTACCACATTACTACGTGATCCAAAACAGAAAAAGCCAGGGGTCTGTGCAACAGGTATGTGAAAAACGCGAAAATATGCGCCTGATGAGGGCAAATCCCGGACCTATCCCAGACCTAACTTGCGTTGTCCTATAAAATGTTGATCGATACCAGGTTTAAGTGACTGTTTCAGTGTGGAGCCACATTACTATGTGATCCAAACCAGAAAATACCCAGGATCTGTTCAAGAAGTATGTGAAGAATGCGAATGTATGATACTGATGAGGGCAAATCCTGGACCTAACCCAGACCTAACATGTGTTATCCTCTAAAATATTGTGGAAACCAGGTTTAATCGACTGTTTCAGTGTGGTACCACATTACTACGTGATCCAAACCAGAAAAAGCCCAGCATCTGGCCGTCAGGTATGACAAATATGCGAAAGTACGAGCCTGATGAGAGCAAATCCCAGACCTAACCTAGACCTAACATGCGTTATCCTCTAAAATATTGATCGAAACCAGGTTGAATGGACTATTTCAGTGTGATACCACATTACTACGTGATCCAAACCAGAAAAAATCCCGGGATCTGTTCAACAAGTATGTGAAAAACGCGAAAATATGACCCTGATGAGGGCAAATCCCAGACCTACCCCAGACCTAACATGCGTTACCCTCTAAAATATTGATCGAAACCAGGTTTAATTGACTGTTTCAGTGTGGTACCACTTTTACTACCTGATCCAAACCAGAAAAAACCCAGGATCTGTTCAACAAGTATGTGAATAATGCGAAAGTATGAATCTGATGTGGGCAAATCCCAGGCCTAACCTAGACCTAACATGAGTTATCGTCTAAAATATAGTTCGAAACCAGGTTTAATGGACTGTTTCAGTGTGGTACCACACTACTACGTGATCCAGGCCAGTGAAAGCCCAGAATCTGGCCAACAAGTTTGAGTAACATGCGAAAGTATGACCCAGATGAGGGCAAATCCTAGTCCTAACCGAGACCTAACATGCGTTATCCTCTAAAATATTGATGGAAACCAGGTTTCATGGACTGTATCAGTGTGGTACCACATTACTACGTGATCCAAACTAGAAGAAACCCAGGATCTGTTCAACAAGTATGTGAATAATGCGAAAGTATGAATCTGATGTGGGCAAATCCCTGGCCTAACCTAGACCTAACATGTGTTATCCTCTAAAATATTGACGGAATCCAGATTTAATTGACAGTTTCAGTGTGTTACCACATTAATACGTGATCGAATCCAGAAAAAGCCCAGGATCTAGCCAACAAGTATGAGTAATATGCGAAAGTATGAGCCCGATGAGGGCAAATCCTAGACCTAACCCAGAGCTAACGTGCGTTATCCTCTAAAATATTTATCAAGACCAGGTTTAATTGACTGCTTCACTGTGGTACCACATTACTACGTGATCCAAACCAGTGGACGCCCAGGTTCTGGTCAACGAAAATGAGAAATATGCGAAAGTATGGGCCTGATAAGACCAAACCCCAGACCTAACCTAGACCTAGCATGCGTTATCCTGTAAGATATTGATTGAAACCGGGATTAATCGACTGTTTCAGTGTGGTACCACATTACTACCTGATCCAACCCAGAAAAAACCCAGGATCTGTGCAACAGGTATGTGAAGAATGCGAAAGTATGAGTCTGATGGGGGAAAATCTCCGGCCTAACCTAGACCTAACACGCGTTATCCTCAAGAATATTGATCGAAACCAGGTTTAATCGACTGTTTCATTGTGGTACCACATAACTGCGTGATCCAATCCAGAAAAAGCCCAGGATCTCTTCAACAAGTATGTGGAAAACGCGAAAGTACGAGCCTGGTGAGGGCAAATCCCAGACCTATCCCAGACATAACTTGCGTCATCTTCTAAAATATTGATCGATACCTGGTTTAGTTGACTGTTTCAGTGTGGTACCACATTACTATGTGATAGAAACCAGAAAAAACCCAGGATCTGTTCAAGAAGTTTGTGAAGAATGCGAAAGTATGAGTCTGATGAGGGAAAATCCCAGGTCTAACCTAGACCTAACCTGCGTTATCCTCAAAAATATTGATCGAAACCAGGTTTAATCGACTGTTTTAGTGTGGTACCACTTTGCTACGTGATCCAAACCAGAAAAAGCCCAGAATCTGACCATCAAGTATGAGAAATATGCGAAAGTCCGAGCCCGATGAGAGCAAATACCAGACCTAACCTAGTCCTAACATGAATTATTCTCTAAAATATTGATCGAAACCAGGTTTAATGTACTGTTTCAGTGTGGTACCACATTACTACCTGATCCAAACCAGAAAAAACCCAGAATCTGTTCAACAAGTATGTGAAGAATGCGAAAGTATGAGTCTGATGAGGGCAAATCCCAGGCCTAACCTAGACCTAACATGAGTTATCGTCTAAAATATTGTTCGAAACCAGGTTTAATGGACTGTTTCAGTGTGGTACCACACTACTACGTGATCCAGGCCAGTGAAAGCCCAGAATCTGACCATCAAGTATGAGAAATATGCGAAGGTACGAGCCCGATGAGAGCAAATACCAGACCTAACCTTGTCCTAACATGAATTATTCTCTAAAATATTGATCGTAACCAGGTTTAATGGACTGTTTCAGTGTGGTACCACATTACTATGTGATCCAATCCAGCAAAAGCCCAGGATCTCTTCAACAAGTATGTGAAAAACGCGAAAGTATGAGCCTGATGAGGGCAAATCCCAGACCTATCCCAGACATAACTTGCGTTATCCTCTAATATATATATCGAAACCAGGTTTAATTGACTGTTTTAGTGTGGTACCACTTTGCTACGTGATCCAAGGCAGAAAAAACCCTCGCTCTGGTCAATATGTATGTTAAAACAGCGAAAGTATGACCGTGATGAGGGCAAATCCCAGGCCAAACCTAGACCTAACATGCGTTAACCTCTAAGATATTGATCGAAACCACGATTTATCGACTGTTTCAGTGTGGTACCACATTACTACGTGATCCAAAACAGAAAAAGCCAGGGGTCTGTGCAACAAGTATGTGAAAACCGCGAAAATATGAGCCTGATGAGGGCAAATCCCGGACCTATCCCAGACCAAACTTGCGTTGTCCTATAAAATATCGATCGATACCAGGTTTAATTGACTGTTTCAGTGTGGTACCACATTACTATGTGATCCAAACCAGAAAATACCCAGGATCTGTTCAAGAAGTATGCGAAGAATGCGAATGTATGAGACTGATGAGGGCAAATCCTGGACCTAACCTGTACCTAACATGTGTTATCCTCTAAAATATTGACGGAAACCAGATTTAATTGGCAGTTTCAGTGTGTTGCCACATTAATACGTTATCGAATCCTGAAATAGCACAGGATCTAGCCAACAAGTATGAGTAATGTGCGAAAGTATGAGCCCGATGAGGGCAAATCCTAGACCTTACCCAGAGCTAACGTGCGTTATCCTCTAAAATATTTATCAAGACCAGGTTTAATTGACTGCTTCACTGTGGTACCACATTACTACGTGATCCAAACCAGTGGAAGCCCAGGTTCTGGCCAACGAAAACGAGAAATATGCGAAAGTATGGGCCTGATGAGAGCAAATCCCCGACCTAACCTAGACCTGGCATGCGTTGTCATGTAAGATATTGATTGAAACCGGGATTAATCGACTGTTTCAGTGTGGTACAACATTACTACGTGATCCAATCCAGAAAAACCCAGGATCTGTTCAACAAGTATGTGAAGAATGCGAAAGTGTGAGTCTGATGAGGGAAAATCTCAGGCCTAACCTAGACCTAACATGCGTTATCCTCAAGAATATTCATCGAAACCAGGTTTAATCGACTGTTTCAGTGTGGTACCACATTACTACGTGATCCAAACCAGAAAAAAACCCAGGATCTTTTCAACAAGTAAGTGAAGAATGCGAAAGTAAGTGTCTGATGTGGGCAAATCCCAGACCTATCCCAGACCTACTTGCGTTATCCCCTACAATATTGACCGAAACCAGGTTTAATGGACTGTTTCTGTGTGGTACCACATTACTACGTGATCCAAACCAGAATAAACCCAGGATCTGGCCAACATGTATGCGAAAAATGTGTAAGTACGACCCTGATGTGGGCAAATCCCTGGCCTAACCTAGACCTAACATGCGTTGTCCTCTAAAATATGGATCGAAACCAGGTTTAATGGACTGTTTCAGTGTGGTACTACATTACTACGTGATCCAGACCAGTGAAAGCCCAGAATCTGGCCAACAAGTTTGAGTTACATGCGAAAGTATGACCCAGATGAGGGCAAGTCCTAGACCTAACCGAGACCTAACATGCGTTATCATCTCAAAAATTGATCGAAACCAGGTTTAATCGACTGTTTCAGTGTGGTACCACATTATTACGTGATCCAAAGCAGAAAAAACCCTCGATCAGGTCGACATGTATGTTAAAAATGCGAAAGTATGAGCCTGATGAGTGCAAATCCCAGACCTAACCTAGACCTGACATGCGTTATCCTCTAATAAATTGATGGAAACCAGGTTTCATGGACTGTTTCAGTGTGGCACCACAATACTACGTGATACAAAACAGAAAAAATCCCGGGATCTGCTCAACAAGTATGTGAAGAATGCGCAAGTATGAGTCTGATGTGGGCAAATCCCAGACCTATCCCAGACATAACTTGCGTTATCCTCTAAAATATTTATCGAAACTAGCTTTAATTGACTGTTTTAGTGTGGTACCACATTACTACGTGATCCAACGCAGAAAAAACCCTCGATCAGGACAACATGTATGTTAAAACTGCGAAAGTATGAGCCTGATGCGTGCAAATCCCAGACCTAACCTAGACCTAACATGCGTTATCCTCTAAAATATTGATCGAAACCAGGTTTAACGGACTGTTTCAGTGTGGCACCACATTGCTACGTGATACAAACCAGAAATGATCCCAGGATCTGCTCAACAAGTATGTGAAAAATGCGAAAATATGACCCTGATGTGGGCAAATCCTAGACCTAACCTAGAGCTAACGTGCGTTATCCTCTAAAATATTTATCAAGACCAGGTCTAATTGACTGCTTCACTGTGGTACCACATTACTACGTGATCCAAACCAGAAAAAACCCAGGGTCTGTTCAACATGTATGTGAGGAACGCGAAAGTATGAGCCTGATGAGGGTGAATCCCAGACCTATCCCAGACCTAACTTGCGTTATCCTCTAAAATATTGATCGAAACCAGGCTTAATCGACTGTTTCAGTGTGGTACCACATTACTACGTGACCCAAACCAGAAAAAACCCAGGGTCTGTTCAACATGTATGTGAAGAACGCGAAAGTATGAGCCTGATGAGGGTGAATTCCAGACCTATCCCAGACCTAACTTGCGTTATCCTCTAAAATATTGATCGAAACCAGGTTTAATTGACTGTTTCTATGTGGTACCACATTACTACGTGACCCAAACCAGAAAAAACCCAGGATCCGTTCAAGAAGTATGTGAAAAATGCGAAAGTATGACCCAGATGTGGGCAAATCCTAGTCCTATCCCAGAACTAACATGCGTTATCCTCTAAAATATTGATCGAAACCAGGTTTAATGGCCTGTTTCAGTGTGGCACCACATTACTACGTGATCCAATCCAGAAAAAATCCCAGGACCTGCTCAACAAGTACGTGAAGAATGCGAAAGTATGAGTCTGATGAGGGCAAATCCCAAGCCTAACCTAGACCTAACATGAGTTATCGTCTAAAATATTGATCGAAACCAGGTTTAATGGACTGTTTCAGTGTGGTACCACATTATTACGTGATCCAGACCAATGAAAGCCCAGAATCTGACCAGCAAGTTTGAGTAACATGCGAAAGTATGACCCAGATGAGGGCAAATCCTAGACCTAAACGAGACCTAACATGCGTTATCCTCAAAAATATTGATCGATACCAGGTTTAATCGACTGTTCCTGTGTGGTACCACTTTACTACGTGCTCCAAACTAGAAAAAACCCAGGATCTGTTCAACAACTATGTGAAGATTGCTGAAGTATGAGTCTGATGGTGGCAAATCCCAGGCCTAACCTAGACCTAACATCCGTTATCATCTAAAATATTGATTGAAACCAGGTTTCATGGACTGTTTCAGTGTGGTACCACATTACTACGTGATCCAAACCAGAAAAAAACCCAGGATCTGTTCAACAAGTATGTGAAGAATGCGAAAGTATGGGTCTGTTGTGGGCAAATCCCAGGCCCAACCTAGACAGAACATGCGTTATCCTCTAAAATATTGATCGAAACCAAGTTTAATGCACTGTTTCTGAGTGGTACCACATAACTACGTGATCCAAACCAGAAAAAGCCCAGAATCTGACCATCAAGTATGAGAAATATGCGAAAGAACGAGCCTGATGAGAGCAAATCCCAGACCTAACCTAGTCCTAACATGAATTATTCTCTAAAATATTGATCGAAACCAGGTTTAATGGACTGTTTCAGTGTGGTACCACTTTACTACGTGATCCAATCCAGAAAAAGCCCAGGATCTCTTCATCAAGTATGTGAAAAACGCGAAAGTATGAGCCTGATGAGGGCAAATCCCAGACCTATCCCAGACATAACTTGCGTTATCCTCTAAAATATTTATCGAAACCAGGTTTAATTGACTGTTTTAGTGTGGTACCACATTACTACGTGATCCAAAGCAGAGAAAACCCTCGATCAGGTCATCATGTATGTTATAACTGCGAAAGTATGAGCCTAATGCGTGCAAATCCCAGACCTAACCTAGACCTAACATGCGTTATCCTTTAAAATATTGATCGAAACCAGGTTTAACGGACTGTTTCAGTGTGGCACCACATTGCTACGTGATACAATCCAGAAAAGATCCCAGGATCTGCTCAACAAGTATGTGAAAAATGCGAAAATATGACCCTGACGCGGGCAAATCCTAGACCTATACCAGAACTAACATGCGTTATCCTCTAAAATATTGATCGAAACCAGGTTTAATGGCCTGTTTCAGTGTGGCACCACATTACTACGTGATCCAATCCAGAAAAAATCCCAGGATCTGCTCAACAAGTATGTGAAGAATGCGAAAGTATGAGTCTGATGAGGGCAAATCCCAAGCCTAACCTAGACCTAACATGAGTTATCGTCTAAAATATTGATCGAAACCAGGTTTAATGGACTGTTTCAGTGTGGTGCCACATTACTACGTGATCCAAACCAGAAAAACCCAGGATCTGTAGAACAGGTATGTGAAAAATCCGAAGGTATGAGCCTGAAGAGGGCTGATCCCAGACCTATCCAAGACCTAACTTGCGTTATCCTCTAAGATATTGATCGAAACCAGGTTTAATGGACTGTTTCAGTGTGGTACCACATTACTACGTGATCCAATCCAGCAAAAGCCAAGGATCTCTTCAACAAGTATGTGAAAAACGCGAAAGTATGAGCCTGATGAGGGCAAATCCCAGACCTATCCCAGACATAACTTGCGTTATCCTCTAAAGTATTTATCGAAACCAGGTTTAATTGACTGTTTTAGTGTGGTACCACTTTGCTACGTGATCCAATGCAGAAAAAACCCTCGCTCAGGTCAATATGTATGTTAAAACAGCGAAAGTATGACCCCGATGAGGGCAAATCCCTGGCCTAACCTAGACCTAACATGCGTTATCCTCTAAAATATTGATCGAAACCAGGTTTAATGGACTGTTTCAGTGTGGTACCACATTACTACGTGATCCAATCCAGCAAAAGCCAAGGATCTATTCAACAAGTATGTGAAAAACGCGAAAGTATGAGCCTGATGAGGGCAAATCCCAGACCTATCCCAGACATAACTTGCGTTATCCTCTAAAGTATTTATCGAAACCAGGTTTAATTGACTGTTTTAGTGTGGTACCACTTTGCTACGTGATCCAAAGCAGAAAAAACCCTCGCTCAGGTCAACATGTATGTCAAAACTGCGAAAGGATGACCCCGATGAGGGCAAATCCCTGGCCTAACCTAGACCTAACATGCGTTATCCTCTAAAATATTGATCGAAACCAGGTTTAATGGACTGTTTCAGTGTGGTGCCACATTACTACGTGATCCAAACCAGAAAGACCCAGGATCTGTTCAACAGGTATGTGAAAAATGCGAAGGTATGAGCCTGAAGAGGGCAGATCCCAGACCTATCCAAGACCTAACTTGCGTTATCCTCTAAGATATTGATCGAAACCAGGTTTAATGGACTGTTTCAGTGTGGTACCACATTACTACGTGATCCAATCCAGCAAAAGCCCAGGATCTCTTCAACAAGTATGTGAAAAACGCGAAAGTATGAGCCTGATGAGGGCAAATCCCAGACCTATCCCAGACATAACTTGCGTTATCCTCTAAAATATTTATCGAAACCAGGTTTAATTGACTGTTTTAGTGTGGTACCACTTTGCTACGTGATCCAAAGCAGAAAAAACCCTCGCTCAGGTCAATATGTATGTTAAAACAGCGAAAGTATGACCGTGATGAGGGCAAATCCCAGGCCTAACCTAGACCTAACATGCGTTAACCTCTAAGATATTGATCGAAACCAGGATTTATCGACTGTTTCAGTGTGGTACCACATTACTACGTGATCCAAAACAGAAAAAGCCAGGGGTCTGTGCAACAAGTATGTGAAAAACGCGAAAATATGAGCCTGATGAGGGCAAATCCCAGACCTATCCCAGACATAACTTGCGTTATCCTCTAAAATATTTATCGAAACCAGGTTTAATTGACTGTTTTAGTGTGGTTCCACTTTGCTACGTGATCCAAAGCAGAAAAAACCCTCGCTCAAGTCAATATGTATGTTAAAACAGCGAAAGTATGACCGTGATGAGGGTAAATCCCAGACCTATCCCAGACCTAACATGAGTTATCGTCTAAAATATTGTTCGAAACCAGGTTTAATGGACTGTTTCAGTGTGGTACCACACTACTACGTGATCCAGACCAGTGAAAGCCCAGGATCTAGCCATGAAGTATGAGAAATATGCGAAAGTATGAGCGTGATGAGGGCGAATCCCAGACCTATCCCAGACCTAACTTGCGTTATCCTCTAAAATATTGATCGAAACCAGGCTTAATCGACTGTTTCAGTGTGGTACCACATTACTACGTGATCCAAACCAGAAAAAACCCAGGGTCTGTTCAACATGTATGTGAAGAACGCGAAAGTATGAGCCTGATGAGGGTGAATCCCAGACCTATCCCAGACCTAACTTGCGTTATCCTCTAAAATATTGATCGAAACCAGGCTTAATCGACTGTTTCAGTGTGGTACCACATTACTACGTGATCCAAACCAGATAAAACCCAGGGTCTGTTCAACATGTATGTGAAGAACGCGAAAGTATGAGCCTGATGAGGGTGAATTCCAGACCTATCCCAGACCTAACTTGCGTTATCCTCTAAAATATTGATCGGAACCAGGTTTAATTGACTGTTTCTATGTGGTACCACATTACTACGTGATCCAAACCAGAAAAAACCCAGGATCCGTTCAAGAAGTATGTGAAAAATGCGAAATTATGACCCTGATGAGAGCAAATCCCAGACCTATCCCAGACCTAACATGCGTTATCCTCTAAAATATTGATCGAAACCAGGTTTAATGGCCTGTTTCAGTGTGGCACCACATTACTACGTGATCCAATCCAGAAAAAATCCCAGGACCTGCTCAACAAGTACGTGAAGAATGCGAAAGTATGAGTCTGATGAGGGCAAATCCCAAGCCTACCCTATACCTAACATGAGTTATCGTCTAAAATATTGATCGAAACCAGGTTTAATGGACTGTTTCAGTGTGGTACCACATTATTACGTGATCCAGACCAATGAAAGCCCAGAATCTGACCAGCAAGTTTGAGTAACATGCGAAAGTATGACCCAGATGAGGGCAAATCCTAGACCTAAACGAGACCTAACATGCGTTATCCTCAAAAATATTGATCGATAGCAGGTTTAATCGACTGTTCCTGTGTGGTACCACTTTACTACGTGCTCCAAACTAGAAAAAACCCAGGATCTGTTCAACAACTATGTGAAGATTGCTGAAGTATGAGTCTGATGGTGGCAAATCCCAGGCCTAACCTAGACCTAACATCCGTTATCCTCTAAAATATTGATTGAAACCAGGTTTCATGGACTGTTTCAGTGTGGTACCACATTACTACGTGATCCAAACCAGAAAAAAACCCAGGATCTGTCAAACAAGTATGTGAAGAATGCGAAAGTATGGGTCTGTTGTGGGCAAATCCCAGGCCCAACCTAGACAGAACATGCGTTATCCTCTAAAATATTGATCGAAACCAGGTTTAATGCACTGTTTCTGAGTGGTACCACATAACTACGTGATCCAAACCAGAAAAAGCCCGGAATCTGACCATCAAGTATGAGAAATATGTGAATGAACGAGCCTGATGAGAGCAAATCCCAGACCTAACCTAGTCCTAACATGAATTATTCTCTAAAATATTGATCGAAACCAGGTTTAATGGACTGTTTCAGTGTGGTACCACTTTACTACGTGATCCAATCCAGAAAAAGCCGAGGATCTCTTCATCAAGTATGTGAAAAACGCGAAAGTATGAGCCTGATGAGGGCAAATCCCAGACCTATCCCAGACATAACTTGCGTTATCCTCTAAAATATTTATCGAAACCAGGTTTAATTGACTGTTTTAGTGTGGTACCACATTACTACGTGATCCAAAGCAGAGAAAACCCTCGATCAGGTCATCATGTATGTTATAACTGCGAAAGTATGAGCCTGATGCGTGCAAATCCCAAACCTATCCCAGACATAACTTGCGTTATCCTCTAAAATATTTATCGAAACCAGGTTTAATTGACTGTTTTAGTGTGGTACCACTTTGCTACGTGATCCAAAGCAGAAAAAACCCTCGCTCAGGTCAATATGTATGTTAAAACAGCGAAAGTATGACCGTGATGAGGGCAAATCCCAGGCCTAACCTAGACCTAACATGCGTTAACCTCTAAGATATTGATCGAAACCAGGATTTATCGACTGTTTCAGTGTGGTACCACATTACTACGTGATCCAAAACAGAAAAAGCCAGGGGTCTGTGCAACAAGTATGTGAAAAACGCGAAAATATGAGCCTGATGAGGGCAAATCCCAGACCTATCCCAGACATAACTTGCGTTATCCACTAAAATATTTATCGAAACCAGGTTTAATTGAATGTTTTAGTGTGGTTCCACTTTGCTACGTGATCCAAAGCAGAAAAAACCCTCGCTCAGGTCAATATGTATGTTAAAACAGCGAAAGTATGACCGTGATGAGGGCAAATCCCAGACCTATCCCAGACCTAACATGCGTTATCCTATAAAATATTGATCGAAACCAGGTTTAATGGACTGTTTCAGTGTGATACCACATTACCACGTGATCCAAACCATTAAAGGCCCAGAATCTGACCATCAAGTATGAGAAATATGTGAAAGTATGACCCTGATGTGGGCAAATCTCTGGCCTAACCGAGACCTAACATGCGTTATCCTCTAAAATGTTGATCGAAACCAGGTTTAATTGACTGTTTCAGTGTGGCACCACATTACTACGTGATCCAAACCAGAGAAATCCAGGGATCTGTTCAACATGTATGTTAAAACTGCAAAAGTATGATCCTGATGAGGGCAAATCCTAGACCTAACCTAGACCTAACACGAATTATTCTCTAAAATATCGATCGAAACCAGGTTTAATGGACTGTTTCAGTGTGGTACAACACTACTACGTGATCCAATCCAGCCAAAGCCCAGGATCTCTACAAAAAGTATGTGAAAAACGCGAAAGTATGAGCCTGATGAGGGCAAATCCCAGACCTATCCCTGACATAACTTGCGTTATCCTCTAAAATATTATTCGAAACCAGGTTTAATTGACTGTTCTAGTGTGGTACCACTTTGCTACGTGATCCAAAGCAGAAAAAGCCTTCGCTCAGGTCAACATGTATGTTAAAACTGCGAAAGGATGACCCCGATGTGGGCAAATCCCTGGCCTAACCTAGACCTAACATGCGTTATCCTCTAAAATGTTGATCGAAACCAGGTTTAATTGACTGTTTCAGTGTGGCACCACATTACTACGTGATCCAAACCAGAGAAATCCAGGATCTGTTCAGCGAGTATGTGAAAAATGCGAAGGTATGAGACTGATGAGTGCAAATCCTGGACCTAACCCAGACCTAACATGTGTTATGCTCTAAAATATTGATGGAAACCAGGTTTAATTGACTGTTTCAGTGTGGTACCACATTACTACGTGATCCAAACCAGAAAAACCCAGGATCTGTTCAGCAAGTATGTGAAAAATGCGAAGGTATGAGCCTGATGAGGGCAGATCCCAGACCTATCCCAGACCTAACTTGCGTTATCCTCTAAAATATTGACGGAAACCACGTTTAAATGACAGTATCAGTGTGATACCACATTACCACGTGATCCAAACCAGTAAAGGCCCAGAATCTGACCATCAAGTATGAGAAATATGTGAAAGTATGAGCCTGATGTGGGCAAATCTCTGGCCTAACCGAGACCTAACATGCGTTATCCTCTAAAATGTTGATCGAAACCAGGTTTAATTGACTGTTTCAGTGTGGCACCACATTACTACGTGATCCAAACCTGAAAAAACCCAGGATCTGTTCAAGAAGTATGTGAAGAATGCGAAAGTATGAGCCCGATGAGAGCAAATGCCAGACCTAACTAAGACCTAATATGAATTATTCTCTAAAATATTGATCGAAACCAGGTTTAATGGACTGCTTCAGTGTGGTACCACATTACTACGTGATCCAATCCAGAAAAAGCCCAGGATCTCTTCAACAAGTATGTGAAATACGCGAAAGTATGAGCCTGATGAGGGCAAATCCCAGACCTATCCCAGACATAACTTGCGTTATCCTCTAAACTAATAATCGAAACCAGGTTTAATGGTCTGTTTCAGTGGGGTACCACATTACCACGTGATCCATATCAGAAAAAGCCAGGGATCTGAGCAACATGTATGTTAAAACTGCGAAGGTATGAGCCTGATGAGGGCAGATCCCAGACCTATCCCAGACCTAACTTGCGTTATCCTCTAAAATATTGACGGAAACCACGTTTAAATGACAGTTTCAGTGTGATACCACATTACCACGTGATCCAAACCAGTAAAGGCCCAGAATCTGACCATCAAGTGTGAGAAATATGTGAAAGTATGACCATGATGTGGGCAAATCTCCGGCCTAACCGAGACCTCACATGCGTTATCCACTGTAATGTTGATCGAAACCAGGTTTAATTGATTGTTTCTGTGTGGCACCACATTACTACGTGATCCAAACCTGAAAAAACCCAGGATCTGTTCAAGAAGTATGTGAAGAATGCGAAAGTACGAGCCCGATGAGAGCAAATGCCAGACCTAACTAAGACCTAATATGAATTATTCTCTAAAATATTGATCGAAACCAGGTTTAATGGACTGCTTCAGTGTGGTACCACATTACTACGTGATCCAATCCAGAAAAAGCCCAGGATCTCTTCAACAAGTATGTGAAAAACGCGAAAGTATGAGCCTGATGAGGACAAATCCCGGAACTATCCCAGACATAACTTGCGTTATCCTCTAATCTAATAATCGAAACCAGGTTTAATGGTCTGCTTCAGTGGGGTACCACATTACCACGTGATCCAAATCAGAAAAAGCCAGGGATCTGTGCAACATGTATGTTAAAACTGCAAAAGTATGATCCTGATGAGGGCAAATCCCAGACCTAACCTAGACCTAACATGTGTTATCCACTAAAACATTAATCGAAACCAGGTTTCATGGACTGTTTCAGTTTGGCACCACATTACTACGTGATCCAAACCAGAAAAAATCCAGGATCTGTTCAACACGTATGTGAAAAACGCGAAAGTATGAGCCTGATGAGGGCAAATCCCAGAACTATCCCAGACATAACTTGCGTTATCCTCTAATCTAATAATCGAAACCAGATTTAATGGTCTGTTTCAGTGGGGGTACCACATTACTACGTGATTCAATCCAGAAAAAGCACAGGATCTAGCCAACAAGTATGAGAAATATGCGAAAGTATGAGCCTGATGAGGGCAAATCCTAGACCTAACCCTGACCTAACGTGCGATATCCTCTAACATATTGATCGAAACCAGGTTTCATGGACTGTATCAGTGTGATACCACATTACCACGTGATCCAAATCAGAAAAAGCCAGGGATCTGTGCAACAAGTATGTGAAAAACGCGAAAATATGACCCTGATGTGGGCAAATCCCAGACCTATCCTACACCTAACATGAATTATTCTCTAAAATTTTGATCGAAACCAGGTTTTATGGACTGTTTCAGTGTGGTACCACATTACTACGTGATCCAAATCAGAAAAAGCCAGGGATCTGTTCAGCAAGTATGTGAAAAACGCGAAAATATGACCCTGATGGGGGCAAATCCCAGACCTAACCTAGTCCTAAAATGCGTTATTCTCTAAAATATTGATCGAAACCAGGTTTAATTGACTGTTTCGGTGTGGTACCACATTACTACGTGATTCAATCCAGAAAAAGCACAGGATCTAGCCAACAAGAATGAGAAATATGCGAAAGTATGAGCCTGATGAGGGCAAATCCCGGACCTATCCCAGAGCTAGCATGCGATATCCTACCAAATATTGGTCGAAACCAGGTTTAATTGACTGTTTCAGTGTGGTACCACTTTACTACGTGATCCAAAGCAGAAAACACCCTCGATCAGGTCAATATGTATATTAAAACTGCGAAAGAATGACCGTGATGAGGGCAAATCCCAGGACTAACCTCGACCTAACATGCGTTACCCTCAAGAATATTGATCGAAACCAGGTTTAATAGACTGTTTCAGTGTGGTACCACATTACTACGTGATCCAAACCAGAAAAAAACCCATGATCTGCTCAACAAGTAAGTGAAGAATGCGAAAGTAATGGTCTGATGTGGGCAAATCCCAGGCCTATCCCAGACATAACATGCGTATCCTATAAAATATTGATCGAAACCTGGTTTAGTTGTCTGTTTCAGTGTTGTACCACTTTACTACGTGATCCAAAGTAGAAAAAACCATCGATCAGGTCAACATGTATGTTAAAACTGCGTAAGTACGAGCCCGATGAGAGCAAATGCCAGACCTAACTTAGACCTAATATGAATTATTCTCTAAAATATTGATCGAATCCAGGTTTAATGGACTGTTTCAGTGTGGTACCACATTACTACGTGATCCAAACCAGAAAAAGCACAGGATCTAGCCAACAAGTATGAGAAATATGCGAAAGTATGAGCCTGATGAGGGCAAATCCCAGACCTATCACAGACATAACTTGCGTTATCCTATAAAATATTGATCGAAACCTGGTTTAGTTGTCTGTTTCAGTGTGGTACCACATTACTATGTGATCCAAACCAGAAAAAACCCAGGATCTGTTCAAGAAGTATGTGAAGAATGCGAATGTATGAGACTGATGAGGGCAAAACCTGGACCTAACCCAGACCTAACATGTGTTTTCCTCTAAAATATTGATGGAAACCTGGTTTAATTGACTGTTTCAGTGTGCTACCACATTACTACGTGATCCAAACCAGCAAAATCCAGGGATCTGTTCAACATGTATGTTAAAACTGCAAAAGTATGATCCTGATGTGGGCAAATCCCAGACCTAACCTATACCTAACATGTGTTATCCACTAAAATATTAATCGAAACCAGGTTTAATTGTCTGTTTCGGTGTGGTACCACATTACTACGTGATCCAAACCAGAAATGATCCCAGGATCTGCTCAACAAGCATGTGAAAAATGCGAAAATATGACCCTGACGTGGGCAAATCCTAGACCTAACCCAGAGCTAACGTGCGTTATCCTCTAAAATATTTATCAAGACCAGGTCTAATTGACTGCTTCACTGTGGTACCACATTACTACGTGATCCAAACCAGAAAAAACCCAGGGTCTGTTCAACATGTATGTGAGGAACGCGAAAGTATGAGCCTGATGAGGGCAAATCCCAGGACTAACCTAGACCTAACATACGTTACCCTCTAAGATATTGATTGAAACCGGGATTAATCGACTGTTTCAGTGTGGTACCACATTACAACGTGATCCAAACCAGAAAAAACCCAGGATCTGTTCAACAAGTATGTGAAGATTGCGAAAGTAAGTGTCTGATGTGGGCAAATCCCAGGCCTAACCTAGACATAACATGCGTTATCCTCTAAAATATTGATCGAAACCAGGTTTAATGGACTGTTTCAGTGTGGTACCACACTACTACGTGATCCAAACCATAAAAAGCCCAGGATCTGGCCATGATGAATGAGAAATATGCGAAAATATGACCCTGATGAGGGCAAATCCCAGACCTATCCCAGACATAACTTGCGTTAGCCTATAAAATATTGATCGAAACCTGGTTTAGTTGTCTGTTTCAGTGTGGTACCACATTACTACGTGATCCAAACCAGAAAAAATCCAGGATCTGCTCAACAAGTATGTGAAGAATGCGAAAGTATGAGTCTGATGTGGGCAAATCCCAGGCCTAACCTGGACATGACATGCGTTATCCTCTAAAATATTGATCGAAACCAGGTTTAATGGACTGCTTCAGTGTGGTACCACATTACTACGTGATCCAAACCAGAAAAAGCCCAGAATCTGACCATCAAGTATGAGAAATATGCGAAAGTACGAGCCCGATGAGAGCAAATACCTGACCAAACCTAGACCTAACATGAATTATTCTCTAAAACATTAATCGAAACCAGGTTTAATGGTCTGTTTCAGTGTGGTACCACATTACTACGTGATCCAAACCAGAAAAAGCCCAGAATCTGACCATCAAGTATGAGAAATATGCGAAAGTACGAGCCCGATGAGAGCAAATACCAGACCAAACCTAGACCTAACATGAATTATTCTCTAAAATATTGATCGAAACCAGGTTTAATGGTCTGTTTCAGTGTGGTACCACATTACTACGTGATCCAAACCAGAAAAAGCCCAGAATCTGACCATCAAGTATGAGAAATATGCGAAAGTACGAGCCCGATGAGAGCAAATACCAGACCAAACCTAGACCAAACATGAATTATTCTCTAAAATATTGATCGAAACCAGGTTTAATGGACTGTTTCAGTGTGGTACCACAATAGTACGTGATCCAAACCAGAAAAAGTCAGGGATCTGTTCAACAAGTATGTGAAAAACGCGAAAATATGACCCTGATGAGGGCAAATCTCTGACCTAGCCTAGACCTAACATGTGTTATCCTCTAAAATATTGATCGAATCCAGGTTTAATGAACTGTTTCAGTGTCGTACAACATTACTACGTGATCCAAACTAGAAAAAACCCTCGATCAGGTCGACATGTATGTTAAAACTGCGAAAGTATGATCCTGATGAGGGAAAATCCCAGACCTAACCTAGACCTAACATGTGTTATCCACTAAAACATTAATCGAAACCTGGTTTAATGATCTGTTTCAGTGTGGTACCTCATTACTACCTGATCGAAACCAGAAAAAAACCAGGATCTGTTCAAGAAGTATGTGAAGAATGCGAAAGTAAGAGCCTGATGAGGGCAAATCCCAGACCTAACCTAGACCTAACATGCGTTATCCTGTAAAATGTTGATCGAAACAAGGTTTAATTGACTGTTTCAGTGTGGCACCACATTACTACGTGATCCAATCCAGAAAAAACCCAGGATCTGTTCAACACGTATGTGAAAAACGCGAAAGTAAGAGCCTGATGAGGGCAAATCCCAGACCTAACCTAGACCTAACATTAATTATTCTCTAAAATATTGATCGACACCAGGGTTAATGGACTGTTTCAGTGTGGTACCACATTACTACGAGATCCAAATCAGAAAAAGCCAGGGATCTCTTCAACAATTATGTGAAAAACGCGAAAGTATGACCCTGATGAGGGCAAATCCCAGGCCTAACCTAGACCTAACATGCGTTATCCTCTAAAATATTGGTCGAAACCAGGTTTAATGGACTGTTTCACTGTGGTACCACAACAGTACGTGATCCAAACCAGAAAGAGTCAGGGATCTGTTCCACACGTATGTGAAAAGCGCGAAATTATGAGCCTGATGAGGGCAAATCCCAGACCTAACCTAGACTTAACATGAATTATTCTCTAAAATATTGGTCGACACCAGGGTTAATGGACTGTTTCAGTGTGGTACCAAATTACTACGTGATCCAAATCAGAAAAAGCCAAGGATCTCTTCAACAATTATGTGAAAAACGAGAAAGTATGAGCCTGGTGAGAGCAAATCCCAGACCTATCCCGGACATAACTTGCGTTATACTCTAAAGCATTGTTCGAAACCAGGTTTAATTGACTGTTTCAGTGTGGTACCACTATACGGCGTGATCCAAAGCAGAAAACACCATCGATCAGGTCAACATGTATGTTAATACTGCGAAAGTATGACCCTGATGAGGGCAAATCCCAGACCTACCCTAGACCTAACATGTGTTATCTACTAAAATATTAATCGAAACCTGGTTTAATGATCTGTTTCAGTGTGGTACCTCATTACTACGTGATTGAAACCAGAAAAATCCCTGAATCTGCTCAAGCAGTATGTGAAGAATGCGAAAGTATGAGACTGATGAGGGCGAATCCTAGACCTAACCGAGACCTAACATGTGTAATCCTCTAAAATATTGACAGAATCCAGGTTTAATGAACTGTTTCAGTGTCGTACAACATTACTACGTGATCCAAACTAGAAAAAACCCTCGATCAGGTCGACATGTATGTTAAAACTGCGAAAGTATGATCCTGATGAGGGAAAATCCCAGACCTAACCTAGACCTAACATGTGTTATCCACTAAAACATTAATCGAAACCTGGTTTAATGATCTGTTTCAGTGTGGTACCTCATTACTTCCTGATCGAAACCAGAAAAAAACCAGGATCTGTTCAAGAAGTATGTGAAGAATGCGAAAGTAAGAGCCTGATGAGGGCAAATCCCAGACCTAACCTAGACCTAACATGCGTTATCCTGTAAAATGTTGATCGAAACAAGGTTTAATTGACTGTTTCAGTGTGGCACCACATTACTACGTGATCCAAACCAGAAAAAACCCAGGATCTGTTCAACACGTATGTGAAAAACGCGAAAGTAAGAGCCTGATGAGGGCAAATCCCAGACCTAACCTAGACCTAACATTAATAATTCTCTAAAATATTGATCGACACCAGGGTTAATGGACTGTTTCAGTGTGGTACCAAATTACTACGTGATCCAAATCAGAAAAAGCCAAGGATCTCTTCAACAATTATGTGAAAAACGAGAAAGTATGAGCCTGGTGAGAGCAAATCCCAGACCTATCCCGGACATAACTTGCGTTATACTCTAAAGCATTGTTCGAAACCAGGTTTAATTGACTGTTTCAGTGTGGTACCACTATACGGCGTGATCCAAAGCAGAAAACACCATCGATCAGGTCAACATGTATGTTAATACTGCGAAAGTATGACCCTGATGAGGGCAAATCCCAGACCTACCCTAGACCTAACATGTGTTATCCACTAAAATATTAATCGAAACCTGGTTTAATGATCTGTTTCAGTGTGGTACCTCATTACTACGTGATTGAAACCAGAAAAAACCCTGAATCTGTTCAAGCAGTATGTGAAGAATGCGAAAGTATGAGACTGATGAGGGCAAATCCTAGACCTAACCGAGACCTAACATGTGTAATCCTCTAAAATATTGACAGAATCCAGGTTTAATGAACTGTTTCAGTGTCGTACAACATTACTACGTGATCCAAACCAGAAAAAGGTCAGAATCTGGCCATCAAGTATGAGAAATATGCGAAAGTACGAGCCTGATGGGAGCAAATCCCAGACCTAACCTAGACCTAACATGAATTATTCTCTAAAATATTGATCGAAACCAGGTTTCTGGACTGTTTCGGTTTGGTACCACATTACTACGTGATCCAAATCAGAAAAAGCCAGGGATCTCTTCAACAAGTATGTGAAAAACGCGAAAGTATGAGCCTGATGAGGGCAAATCCCAGACCTATCCCAGACATAACTTGCGTTATCCTATAAAATATTGATCGAAACCAGGTTTAATTGACTGTTTCAGTGTGGTACCACTTTACGACGTGATCCAAAGCAGAAAGAACCATCGATCAGGTCATCATGTATGTTAAAACTGCGAAAGTATGACCCTGATGACGGCAAATCCCAGACCTAACCTTGACCTAACATGTGTTATTCTCTAAAATATTGATCGAAACCAGGTTCAATGGACTGTTTCAGTGTGATACCACATTACTACGTGATCCAAATCAGAAAAAGCCATGGATCTGTTCAACAAGTATGTGAAAAACGCGAAAATATGACCCTGATGGGCGCAAATCCCAGACCTATCCCAGACCTAGCTTGCGTTATCCTATAAGATATTGATCGAAACCAGGTTTAAATGACTGTTTCAGTGTGGTACCACTCTACTACGTGATCCAAAGCAGAAAAAACCCCCGATCAGGTCAACATGTATGTTAAAACTGCGAAAGTATGACCCTGATGAGGGCAAATCGATGTTACCCTATAAAATATTGATCGAAACGAGGTTTAATTGACTGTCTCAGTGTGGTACCACTTTGCTACGTGATCCAAAGCAGAAAAAAACCCAGGATCTGGTCAACAAGTATGTGAAGAATGCGAAAGTATGAGTCTGATGAGGGCAAATCCCAGGCCTAACCTAGGCCTAACATGCGTTATCCTCTAAAATATTGATCAAAACGAGGTTTAATTGACTGTCTCAGTGTGGTACCACTTTGCTACGTGATCCAAAGCAGAAAAAAACCCAGGATCTGGTCAACAAGTATGTGAAGAATGCGAAAGTATGAGTCTGATGAGGGCAAATCCCAGGCCTAACCTAGGCCTAACATGCGTTATCCTCTAAAATATTGATCGAAACCAGGTTTAATGGACTGTTTCAGTGTGGTACCACTTTACTACGTGATCCAAAGCAGAAAAAAACTAGGATCTGTTCAACAAGTATGTGAAGAATGCGAAACCATGGGTCTGAAGATGGCAAATCCCAGGCCTAACCTAGACATAACATGCGTTATCCTCTAAAATATTGATCGAAACCAGGTTTAATGGACTGTTTCAGTGTGGTGCCACTTTACTACGTGATCCAGACCAGTGAAAACGCAGGATCTGTTCAACACGTATGTGAAAAACGCGAAGGTATGAGCCTGATGAGGGCAAATCCCAGACCTAACCTAGACCTAACATGAATTATTCTCTAAAATATTGATCGAAACCAGGTTTAATGGACTGTTCCAGTGTGGTACCACATTACTACGTTATCCAAACCTGAAAAAATCCCAGGATCTGTTCAACAAGTATGTGAAAAATGCGAAAATATGACCCTGATGAGGGCAAATCCCAGACCTATCCCAGACCTAACTTGCGTTTTCCTATAAAATATTGATCGAAACCAGGTTCAATTGACTGTTTCAGTGTGGTACCACATTACTACGTGATCCAAACCAGAGGAAACCCAGGATCTGTTCAACAAGTATGTGAAGAATGCGAAAGTACGAGCCTGATGAAAGCAAATCCCGGACCTATCCCAGACATAACCTGCGTTATCCTCCAAAATATTGATCGAAACCAGGTTTAATTGACTGTTTTAGTGTGGTACCACTTTGCTACGTGATACCAAGCCGAAAAAACCCTCGCTCAGGTCAACATGTATGTTAAAACAGCGAAAGTATGACCGTGATGGGGGCAAATCCCACGCCTAACCTTGACCTAACATGCGTTATCCTCTAAGATATTGATCGAAACCAGGATTAATCGACTGTTTCAGTGTGGTACCACATTACTACGTGATCCAAACCAGAAAAAGCCAGGGGTCTGTGCAACAAGTATGAGAGAAACGCTAAAATATGACCCTGATGAGGGCAAATCCCAGAACTATCCCAGACCTAACTTGCGTTGTCCTATAAAATATTGACGGAAGCCACGTTTAAATGACAGTTTCAGTGTGGTACAACATTACAACGTGATCCAATCCAGAAAAAGCCCAGGATCTAGCCACAAGTATGAGTGTTATGCGAAAGTATCGGCCTGATGAGGGCAAATCCTAGACCTAACCCAGAGCTAACATGCGTTATCCTCTAAAATATTTATCAAGACCAGGTTTAGTTGACTGCTTCACTGTGGTACCACATTACTACGTGGTCCAAACCAGAAGAAGCCCAGGATCTCTTTAACAAGTATGTGAAAAACGCGAAAGTATGAGCCTGATGAGGGCAAATCCCAGACCTATCCCAGACATAACCTGCGTTATCCTCCAAAATATTGATCGAAACCAGGTTTAATTGACTGTTTTCGTGTGGTACCAATTTGCTACGTGATACAAAGTAGAAAAAACCCTCGATCAGGTCAACATGTATGTTAAAACTGCGAAAGTATGACCGTGATGAGGGCAAATCCCAGGCCCGACCTAGACCTATAATGCGTTATCCTCTAAAATATTTATCGAAACCAGGTTTAATTGACTGTTCTAGTGTGGTACCACTTTGCTACGTGATCCAAAGCCGAAAAAACCCTCGCTCAGGTCAACATGTATGTTAAAACTGCGAAAGTATGACTGTGATGGGGGCAAATCCCAGGCCTAACCTTGACCTAACATGCGTTATCCTCTAAGATATTGATTGAAACCGGGATTAATCGACTGTTTCAGTGTGGTACCACATTACTACGTGATCCAAACCAGAAAAAACCCAGGATCTGTTCAACAAGTATGTGAAGAATGCGAAAGTATGAGTCTGATGAGGGAAAATCTCAGGCCTAACCTAGACCTAACATGCGTTATCCTCAAGAACATTGATCGAAACCAGGTTTAATCGTCTGTTTCAGTGTGGTACCACATTACTATGTGATCCAATCCAGAAAAAAACCCAGGATCTGTTCAACAAGTGAGCGAAGAATCCGAAAGTATGAGTCTGATGTGGGCAAATCCCAGGCCTAACCTAGACATAACATGCGTTATCCTCTAAAATGTTGATCGAAGCCAGGTTTATTGGACTGTTTTAGTGTGGTACCACATTACTACGTGATCCAAACCAGAAAAACCCAGGATGTGTTCAACAAGTATGTGAAAAATGCGAAGGTATGAGCCTGATGATGGCAAATCCCAGACCTATCCCAGAGATAACTTGCGTTACCCTCTAAAACATTGTTCGCAACCAGGTTTAGTTGACTGTTTTATTGTGGTACCTCTTTGCTACGCGATCCAATGCAAAAAAAACACTCACTCAGGTCAACATGTATGTTAAAACTGCGAAAGTATGACCGTGATGAGGGCATATCCCAGGCCAAACCTTGCCCTAACATGCGTTATCCTCTAAGATATTGATCGAAACCAGGATTAATCGACTGTTTCAGTGTGGTACCACATTACTACGTGATCCAAACCAGAAAAAGCCAGGGGTCTGTGCAACAAGTATGTGAAAAATGCGAAATTATGAGTCTGATGAGGGAAAATCCCAGGCCTAACCTAGACCGAACATGCGTTATCCTCAAGGGTATTGATCGAAAACAGGTTTAATCGACTGTTTCAGTGTGGTACCACTTTGCTACGCAATCCAATGCAAACAAAACACTCACTGAGGTCAACATGTATGTTAAAACTGCGAAAGTATGACCCTGATGAGGGCAAATCCCAGGCCTAACATAGACCTAACATGCGTTATCCTCTAAAATATCGATCGAAACCAGGTTTAATGGTCTGTTTCAGTGTGATACCACATTACTACGTGATCCAAACCAGAAAAACCCAGGATGTGTTCAACAAGTATGTGAAAAATGCGAAGGTATGAGCCGGATGAGGGCAGATCCCAGACCTATCCCAGACCTAACTTGCATTATCCTCTAAAATATTGATCGAAACCTGGTTTAATGGTCTGTGTCAGTGTGGTACCACATTACTACGTGATCCAAACCAGAAAAACCCAGGATGTGTTCAACAAGTATGTGAAAAATGCGAAGGTATGAGCCTGATCAGGTCAAATCCCAGACCTATCCCAGACATAACTTGCGTTACCCTCTAAAACATTGTTCGAAACCAGGTTTAATTGACTGTTTTAGTGTGGTACCACTTTGCTACGCGATCCAATGCAAAAAAAACACTCACTCAGGTCAACATGTATGTTAAAACTGCGAAAGTATGACCGTGATGAGGGCAAATCCCAGGCCTAACCTTGACCTAACATGCGTTATCCTCTAAGATATTGATCGACACCAGGATTAATCGACTGTTTCAGTGTGGTGCCACATTACTACGTGATCAAAACCAGAAAAAGCCAGGGGTCTGTGCAACAAGTATGTGAAAACCGCGAAAATATGACCCTGATGAGGGCTAATCCCAGGCCTAACATATACCTATAATGCGTTATCCTCAAAAATATTGATCGAAACCAGGTTAAATGGTCTGTTTCAGTGTGGTACCACATTTCTACGTGATCCAAACCAGAAAAGCCCAGGGTGTGTTCAACAAGTATGTGAAAAATGCGATGGTATCAGCCTGATGTGGGCAAATCCCAGACCTATCCCAGACATAACTTGCGTTATCCTCTAAAACATTGTTCGAAACCAGGTTTAATTGACTGCTTAAGTGTGGTACCACTTTGCTACGCGATCCAATGCAAAAAAAACACTCACTCAGGTCAACATGTATGTTAAAACTGCGAAGGTATGAGCCTGATGTGGGCAAATCCCAGACCTATCCCAGACCTAACTTGCGTTATCCTCTAAAATATTGATCGAAACGAGGGTTAATCGACTGTTTCAGTGTGGTACCACATTACTACGTGATCCAAACCAGAAAAAACCCAGGATCTGTTCAACAAGTATGTGAAGAATGCGAAAGTATGAGTCTGATGTGGGCCAATCCCAGGACTAACCTAGACATAACATGCGCTATCCTCTAAAATATTGATCGAAACCAGGTTTAATGGACTGTTTCAGTGTGGTACCACATTACTACGTGATCCAAACCAGAAAAAGCCCAGAATCTGGCCTTCTAGTATGAGAAATATGCGAAAGTACGAGCCCGAAGGGAGCAAATGCCAGACCTATCCTAGACCTAACATGAATTATTCTATAAAATATTGATCGAAACCAGGTTTAATGGACTGTTTCAGTGTGGTACCACATTACTACGTGATCCAATCCAGAAAAAGCTCAGGATCTCTTCAACAAGCATGTGAAAAACGCGAAAGTATGAGCCTGATGAGGGCAAATCCCAGACCTATCCCAGACATAACTTGCGTTATCCTCTAAAACATTGTTCGAAACCAGGTTTAATTGACAGTTTTAGTGTGGTTCCATTTTGCTACGCGATCCAATGCAGAAAAAACACTCGCTCAGGTCAACATGTATGTTAAAACTGCGAAAGTATGACCCTGATGAGGGCAAATCCCAGGCCTAACCTAGGCCTAACATGAATTATTCTCTAAAATATTGATCGAAACCAGGGTTAATGGACTGTTTCAGTGTGGTACCACGTTACTACGTGATCCAATCCAGAAAAAGCCCAGAATCTCTTCAACAAGTATGCGAAAAACGCGAAAGTATGAGCCTGATGAGGGCAAATCCCAGGCCTAACATATACCTATAATGCGTTATCCTCAAAAATATTGATCGAAACCAGGTTAAATGGTCTGTTTCAGTGTGGTACCACATTACTACGTGATCCAAACCAGAAAAGCCCAGGATGTGTTCAACAAGTATGTGAAAAATGCGATGGTATCAGCCTGATGTGGGCAAATCCCAGACCTATCCTAGACATAACTTGCGTTATCCTCTAAAACATTGTTCGAAACCAGGTTTAATTGACTGTTTTAGTGTGGTGCCACTTTGCTACGCGATCCAATGCAAAAAAAACACTCACTCAGGTCAACATGTATGTTAAAACTGCGAAAGTATGACCGTGATGAGGGCAAATCCCAGGCCTAACCTTGACCTAACATGCATTATCCTCTAAGATATTGATCGAAACCAGGAATAATCGACTGTTTCAGTGTGGTACCACATTACTACGTTATCCAAACCAGAAAAAGCCCAGAATCTGGCCATCTAGTATGAGAAATATGCGAACGTACGAGCCCGAAGAGAGCAAATGCCAGACCTAACCTAGACCTAACATGAATTATTCTTTAAAATATTGATCGAAACCAGGTTTAATGGACTGTTTCAGTGTGGTGCCACATTACTACGTGATCCAATCCAGAAAAAGCTCAGGATCTCTTCAACAAGCATGTGAAAAACGCGAAAGTATGAGCCTGATGGGGGCAAAACCCAGACCTATCCCAGACATAACTTGCGTTATCCTCTAAAACATTGTTCGAAACCAGGTTTAATTGACAGTTTTAGTGTGGTTCCACTTTCCTACGCGATCCAATGCAGAAAAAACACTCGCTCAGGTCAACATGTATGTAAAACTGCGAAAGTATGACCCCTGATGAGGGCAAATCCCAGGCCTAACCTAGACCTAACATGCGTTATCCTCTAAAATATTGATCGAAACCAGGTTTAATGGTCTGTTTCAGTGTGGTACCACATTACTACGTGATCCAAACCAGAAAAACCCAGGATGTGTTCAACAAGTATGTGAAAAATGCGAAGGTATGAGCCTGATGAGGGCAGATCCCAGACCTATCCCAGACCTAACTTGCGTTATCCTCTAAAATATTGATCGAAACCAGGTTTAATGGTCTGTTTTAGTGTGGTACCACTTTGCTACGCGATCCAATGCAAAAAAAACACTCACTCAGCTCAACATGTATGTTAAAACTGCGAAAGTATGACCGTGATGAGGGCAAATCCCAGGCCTAACCTTGACCTAACATGCATTATCCTCTAAGATATTGATCGAAACCAGGATTAATCGATTGTTTCAGTGTGGTACCACATTACTACGTGATGCAAACCAGAAAAACCCAGGATGTGTTCAACAAGTATGTGAAAAATGCGAAGGTATGTGCCTGATGAGGGCAAATCCCAGACCTATCCCAGACATAACTTGCGTTACCCTCTAAAACATTGTTCGAAACCAGGTTTAATTGACTGTTTTGGTGTGGTACCACTTTGCTACGCGATCCAATGCAAAAAAAACACTCACTCAGATCAACATGTATGTTAAAACTGCGAAAGTATGACCCTGATGAGGGCAAATCCCAGGCCTAACCTAGACCTAAAATGCGTTATCCTCTAAAATATTGATCGAAAACAGGTTTAATGGACTGTTTCAGTGTGGTACCACATTAGTACGTGATCCAAACCAGAAAAAGTCAGGGATCTGTTCAACAGGTATGTGAAAAACGCGAAAATATGACCCTGATGAGTGCAAATCCCCGACCTGTCCCAGACCTAACATGTGTTATCCTCTAAAATATTAATCGAAACCAGGCATAATGAGTCTGTTTCAGTGTGGAACCACATTACTACGTGATCGAAACAAGAAAGAACGCTGGATCTGTACGAGAAGTATGTGATGAATGCGAAAGTATGAGACTGATGAGGGCAAATCCTAGACCTATCCTAGAGCTAACATGTGCTATCCTCTAAAATATTGACGGAAACCACGTTTAAATGACAGTTTCAGTGTGATACCACATTACCACGTGATCCAAACCAGAAAAAGCCCAGAATCTGGCCATCAAGTATGGGAAATATGCGAAAGTACGAGCCTGATGAGAGCAAATCCCAGACCTATCCCAGACCTAACTTGCGTTGTTCTGTAAAATATTTATCAAGACTACGATTAATTGACTGTTTCAGTGTGGCATGACATTACTACGTGATCCAAACCAGTGGAAGCCCAGGATCTGGCCAACAAGAATGAGAAATATGCGAAAGTATGAGCGGGAAGGGAGCAAATCCCAGACCTAACCTAGACCTAACATGCGTTATCCTCAAAAATATAGACCGAAACCAGGTTTAGTGGACTGTTTCTGTGTGGTACCACATTACTGCGTGACCCAAACCAGAAAAAACCCAGGATCTGTTCAACAAGTATGTGAAAAATGCGAAAGTATGACGCTGATGAGGGCAAATCCCAGACCAATCCCAGACCTAACTTGCATTGTCCTCTAAAATATAGATGGAATCCAGGTTTAATGGACTGTTTCAGTGTGGTACCACATTACTACGTGATCCAAACCATGAAAAACCGAGGATCTGTTCAACAAGTATGTGAAAAACGCGAAAGTATGAGACTGATGGGGGAAAATCCCTGGCCTAACCTAGACCTAACATGAGTTGTCCTCAAGAATATTGTTCGAAACAAGGTTTAATGGACTGTTTCAGTGTGGTACCACATTACTACGTGATTCAAACCAGAAAAAGCCCAGACTCTGGCCATCAAGTATGAGAAATATGCGAAAGTATGACCCTGATGAGGGCAAATCCCAGACCTAACCTAGACCTAACATGTGTTATCCACTAAAATATTAATCGAAACCAGGTTTAATGATCTGTTTCAGTGTGGTACCACATTACTACGTGATCCAAACCAGAAAAAGCCAGGGGTCTGTGCAACAAGTATGTGAAAAACGCGAAAATATGTCCCTGATGAGGGCAAATCCCAGACCTATCCCAGACCTAACTTGCGTTATCCTATAAAATATTGATCGAAACCAGGTTTAATTGACTGTTTCAGTGTGGTAAAACATTACTATGTGATCCAACCCAGAAAAAACCCAGGATCTGTTCAAGAAGTATGTGAAGAATGCGAATGTATGAGACTGATGAGGGCACATCCTGGACCTAACCCAGACCTAACTTGCGTTATCCTCCAAAATATTGATCGGAACCTGGTTTAATTGACTGTTTCAGTGTGGTACCACTTTACGACGTGATCCACAGCAGAAAAAACCCAGGATCTGTTCAAGAAGTATGTGAAGAATGCGAAAGTACGAGTCTGATGAGGGAAAATTCCTGGCCTAACCTAGACATAACATGCGTTATCCTCTAAAATATTGATCGAAACCAGGTTTAATCGACTGTTTCAGTGTGGTACCACATTACTACGAGAAAGAAAACAGAAAAAACCCAGGATCTGTTCAACAAGTATGCGAAGTATGCGAAAGTATGAGCCTGATGAGGGAAAATCCCAGGCGAGACCTAGACCTAACATGCGTTATCCACTAAAATATTAATCGAAACCAGGTTTAATTGACTGTTTCAGTGTGGTACCACATTACTACGTGATCCAAACCAGAAAAAACCCAGGATATGTTCAACAAGTATGTGAAGAATGCGAAAGTACGAGTCTGATAAGGGAAAATACCTGGCCTAACCTAGTCCTAACGTGCGTTATCCTCTAAAATATTGATCGTACCCAGGATTAATTGACTGTTTCAGTGTGGTACCACATTACTACGTGATCCAAACCAGAAAAAGCCCAGGATCTCTTCAACAAGTATGTGAAAAACGCGAAAGTATGAGCCTGATGAGGGCAAATCCTAGACTTAACCCAGACCTAACGTGCGTTATCCTCTAAAATATTGATCGAAATCAGGTTTAATGGACTGTTTCAGTGTGGTACCACATTACTACGTGATCCAAACCAGAAAAAACCCAGGATCTGTTCAAGAAGTATGTGAAGAATGCGAAAGTACGAGTCTGATGCGGGAAAATTCCTGGCCTAACCGAGTCCTAAAGTTCGTTATCCTCTAAAATATTGATCGTAACCAGGATTAATTGACTGTTTCAGTGTGGTACCACATTACTACGTGATCCAATCCAGAAAAAGCCCAGGATCTAGCCATCAAGAATGAGAAATATGCGAAAGTATGAGCCTGATGAGGGCAAATCCCAGACCTATCCCAGACATAACTTGCGTTATCCTATAAAATATTTATCAAGACCATGTTTAATTGACTGTTTCAGTGTGGTACCACATTACTACGTGATCCAAACCAGAAAAAACCCAGGATCTGTTCAAGAAGTATGTGAAGAGTGCGAAAGTATGAGTCTGATGAGGGAAAATCCCTGGCTTAACCTAGACATAACATGCGTTATCGTCTAAAATATTGATCGTAACCAGGATTAATTGACTGTTTCAGTGTGGTACCACATTACTACGTGATCCAAACCAGAAAAAGCCCAGGATCTCGTCAACAAGTATGTGAAGAATGCGAAAGTATGAGTCTGATGAGGGAAAATCCCTGGCTTAACCTAGACATAACATGCGTTATCCTCTAAAATATTGATCGAAACCAGGTTTAATCGACTGTTTCAGTGTGGTACCACATTACTACGTGAAAGAAAACAGAAAAAACCCAGGATCTGTTCAACAAGTATGTTAAGAATACGAAAGTATGTGTCTGATGAGGGAAAATCCCAGGCCTAACCTAGACCTAACATGCGTTATCCACTAAAATATTAATCGAAACCAGGTTTAATTGACTGTTTCAGTGTGGTACCACATTACTACGTGATCCAAACCAGAAAAAACCCAGAATATGTTCAACAAATATGTGAAAAACGCGAAAGTATGAGCCTGATGAGGGCAAATCCTAGACCTAACCCAGACCTAACGTGCGTTAGCCTCTAAAATATTGATCGAAATCAGGTTTAATGGACTGTTTCAGTGTGGTACCACATTACTACGTGATCCAAACCAGAAAAAACCCAGGATCTGTCCAAGAAGAATGTGAAGAATGCGAAAGTATGAGTCTGATGTGGGAAAATTCCTGGCCTAACCTAGACCTAGAGATCGTTATCCTCTAAAATATTGATCGTAACCAGGATTAATTGACTGTTTCAGTGTGGTACCACATTACTACGTGATCCAATCCAGAAAAAGCCCAGGATCTAGCCATCAAGAATGAGAAATATGCGAAAGTATGAGCCTGATGAGGGCAAATCCCAGACCTATCCCAGACATAACTTGCGTTATCCTATAAAATATTTATCAAGACCATGTTTAATTGACTGTTTCAGTGTGGTACCACATTACTACGTGATCCAAACCAGAAAAAACCCAGGATCTGTTCAAGAAGTATGTGAAGAGTGCGAAAGTATGAGTCTGATGAGGGAAAATCCCTGGCTTAACCTAGACATAACATGCGTTATCGTCTAAAATATTGATCGTAACCAGGATTAATTGACTGTTTCAGTGTGGTACCACATTACTACGTGATCCAAACCAGAAAAAGCCCAGGATCTCGTCAACAAGTATGTGAAGAATGCGAAAGTATGAGTCTGATGAGGGAAAATCCCTGGCTTAACCTAGACATAACATGCGTTATCCTCTAAAATATTGATCGAAACCAGGTTTAATCGACTGTTTCAGTGTGGTACCACATTACTACGTGAAAGAAAACAGAAAAAACCCAGGATCTGTTCAACAAGTATGTTAAGAATACGAAAGTATGTGTCTGATGAGGGAAAATCCCAGGCCTAACCTAGACCTAACATGCGTTATCCACTAAAATATTAATCGAAACCAGGTTTAATTGACTGTTTCAGTGTGGTACCACATTACTACGTGATCCAAACCAGAAAAAAACCAGGATATGTCCAACAAATGTGTGAAAAACGCGAAAGTATGAGCCTGATGAGGACAAATCCTAGACCTAACCCAGACCTAACGTGCGTTATCCTCTAAAATATTGATCGAAATCAGGTTTAATGGACTGTTTCAGTGTGGTACCACATTACTACGTGATCCAATCCAGAAAAAGCCCAGGATCTCTTCAACAAGCATGTGAAAAACGCGAAAGTATGAGCCTGATGAGGGCAAATCCCAGACCTATCCCAGACAAAACTTGCGTTATTCTCTAAGGCATTGTTCGAAACCAGGTTTAATTGACAGTTTTAGTGTGGTACCACTTTGCTACGCGATCCAATGCAGAAAAAACACTCGCTCAGGTCAACATGTATGTTAAAACTGCGAAAGTATGACCCTGATGAGGGCAAATCCCAGGCCTAACCTAGACCTAAAATGCGTTATCCTCTAAAATATTGATCGAAAACAGGTTTAATGGACTGTTTCAGTGTGGTACCACATTAGTACGTGATCCAAACCAGAAAAAGTCAGGGATCTGTTCAACAGGTATGTGAAAAACGCGAAAATATGACCCTGATGAGTGCAAATCCCCGACCTGTCCCAGACCTAACATGTGTTATCCTCTAAAATATTAATCGAAACCAGGCATAATGAGTCTGTTTCAGTGTGGAACCACATTACTACGTGATCGAAACAAGAAAGAACGCTGGATCTGTACGAGAAGTATGTGATGAATGCGAAAGTATGAGACTGATGAGGGCAAATCCTAGACCTATCCTAGAGCTAACATGTGCTATCCTCTAAAATATTGACGGAAACCACGTTTAAATGACAGTTTCAGTGTGATACCACATTACCACGTGATCCAAACCAGAAAAAGCCCAGAATCTGGCCATCAAGTATGGGAAATATGCGAAAGTACGAGCCTGATGAGAGCAAATCCCAGACCTATCCCAGACCTAACTTGCGTTGTTCTGTAAAATATTTATCAAGACTACGATTAATTGACTGTTTCAGTGTGGCATGACATTACTACGTGATCCAAACCAGTGGAAGCCCAGGATCTGGCCAACAAGAATGAGAAATATGCGAAAGTATGAGCGGGAAGGGAGCAAATCCCAGACCTAACCTAGACCTAACATGCGTTATCCTCAAAAATATAGACCGAAACCAGGTTTAGTGGACTGTTTCTGTGTGGTACCACATTACTGCGTGACCCAAACCAGAAAAAACCCAGGATCTGTTCAACAAGTATGTGAAAAATGCGAAAGTATGACGCTGATGAGGGCAAATCCCAGACCAATCCCAGACCTAACTTGCATTGTCCTCTAAAATATAGATGGAATCCAGGTTTAATGGACTGTTTCAGTGTGGTACCACATTACTACGTGATCCAAACCATGAAAAACCGAGGATCTGTTCAACAAGTATGTGAAAAACGCGAAAGTATGAGACTGATGGGGGAAAATCCCTGGCCTAACCTAGACCTAACATGAGTTGTCCTCAAGAATATTGTTCGAAACAAGGTTTAATGGACTGTTTCAGTGTGGTACCACATTACTACGTGATCCAAACCAGAAAAAGCCCAGACTCTGGCCATCAAGTATGAGAAATATGCGAAAGTATGACCCTGATGAGGGCAAATCCCAGACCTAACCTAGACCTAACATGTGTTATCCACTAAAATATTAATCGAAACCAGGTTTAATGATCTGTTTCAGTGTGGTACCACATTACTACGTGATCCAAACCAGAAAAAGCCAGGGGTCTGTGCAACAAGTATGTGAAAAACGCGAAAATATGTCCCTGATGAGGGCAAATCCCAGACCTATCCCAGACCTAACTTGCGTTATCCTATAAAATATTGATCGAAACCAGGTTTAATTGACTGTTTCAGTGTGGTAAAACATTACTATGTGATCCAACCCAGAAAAAACCCAGGATCTGTTCAAGAAGTATGTGAAGAATGCGAATGTATGAGACTGATGAGGGCACATCCTGGACCTAACCCAGACCTAACTTGCGTTATCCTCCAAAATATTGATCGGAACCTGGTTTAATTGACTGTTTCAGTGTGGTACCACTTTACGACGTGATCCACAGCAGAAAAAACCCAGGATCTGTTCAAGAAGTATGTGAAGAATGCGAAAGTACGAGTCTGATGAGGGAAAATTCCTGGCCTAACCTAGACATAACATGCGTTATCCTCTAAAATATTGATCGAAACCAGGTTTAATCGACTGTTTCAGTGTGGTACCACATTACTACGAGAAAGAAAACAGAAAAAACCCAGGATCTGTTCAACAAGTATGCGAAGTATGCGAAAGTATGAGCCTGATGAGGGAAAATCCCAGGCGAGACCTAGACCTAACATGCGTTATCCACTAAAATATTAATCGAAACCAGGTTTAATTGACTGTTTCAGTGTGGTACCACATTACTACGTGATCCAAACCAGAAAAAACCCAGGATATGTTCAACAAGTATGTGAAGAATGCGAAAGTACGAGTCTGATAAGGGAAAATACCTGGCCTAACCTAGTCCTAACGTGCGTTATCCTCTAAAATATTGATCGTACCCAGGATTAATTGACTGTTTCAGTGTGGTACCACATTACTACGTGATCCAAACCAGAAAAAGCCCAGGATCTCTTCAACAAGTATGTGAAAAACGCGAAAGTATGAGCCTGATGAGGGCAAATCCTAGACTTAACCCAGACCTAACGTGCGTTATCCTCTAAAATATTGATCGAAATCAGGTTTAATGGACTGTTTCAGTGTGGTACCACATTACTACGTGATCCAAACCAGAAAAAACCCAGGATCTGTTCAAGAAGTATGTGAAGAATGCGAAAGTACGAGTCTGATGAGGGAAAATTCCTGGCCTAACCGAGTCCTAAAGTTCGTTATCCTCTAAAATATTGATCGTAACCAGGATTAATTGACTGTTTCAGTGTGGTACCACATTACTACGTGATCCAATCCAGAAAAAGCCCAGGATCTAGCCATCAAGAATGAGAAATATGCGAAAGTATGAGCCTGATGAGGGCAAATCCCAGACCTATCCCAGACATAACTTGCGTTATCCTATAAAATATTTATCAAGACCATGTTTAATTGACTGTTTCAGTGTGGTACCACATTACTACGTGATCCAAACCAGAAAAAACCCAGGATCTGTTCAAGAAGTATGTGAAGAGTGCGAAAGTATGAGTCTGATGAGGGAAAATCCCTGGCTTAACCTAGACATAACATGCGTTATCGTCTAAAATATTGATCGTAACCAGGATTAATTGACTGTTTCAGTGTGGTACCACATTACTACGTGATCCAAACCAGAAAAAGCCCAGGATCTCGTCAACAAGTATGTGAAGAATGCGAAAGTATGAGTCTGATGAGGGAAAATCCCTGGCTTAACCTAGACATAACATGCGTTATCCTCTAAAATATTGATCGAAACCAGGTTTAATCGACTGTTTCAGTGTGGTACCACATTACTACGTGAAAGAAAACAGAAAAAACCCAGGATCTGTTCAACAAGTATGTTAAGAATACGAGAGTATGTGTCTGATGAGGGAAAATCCCAGGCCTAACCTAGACCTAACATGCGTTATCCACTAAAATATTAATCGAAACCAGGTTTAATTGACTGTTTCAGTGTGGTACCACATTACTACGTGATCCAAACCAGAAAAAACCCAGAATATGTTCAACAAATATGTGAAAAACGCGAAAGTATGAGCCTGATGAGGGCAAATCCTAGACCTAACCCAGACCTAACGTGCGTTAGCCTCTAAAATATTGATCGAAATCAGGTTTAATGGACTGTTTCAGTGTGGTACCACATTACTACGTGATCCAAACCAGAAAAAACCCAGGATCTGTCCAAGAAGTATGTGAAGAATGCGAAAGTATGAGTCTGATGTGGGAAAATTCCTGGCCTAACCTAGACCTAGAGATCGTTATCCTCTAAAATATTGATCGTAACCAGGATTAATTGACTGTTTCAGTGTGGTACCACATTACTACGTGATCCAAACCAGAAAAAGCCCAGGATCTCTTCAACAAGTTTGTGAAAAACGCGAAAGTATGAGCCTGATGAGGGCAAATCCCAGACCTATCCCAGACATAACTTGCGTTATCCTAAAAAATATTGATCGAATCCTGTTTTAATGGACAGTTTTAGTGTGACACCACTTTACTACGTGATCCAATGCAGAAAAAACCCTCGATCAGGTCAACATGTATGTTAAAACTGCGAAAGTATGACCCTGATGAGGGCAAATCCCAGACCTAACCTAGACCTAACGTGTGTTATCCTCTAAAATATTAATCGAAACCAGGTTAAATTGACTGTTTTAGTGTGGTACCACTTTACTACGTGATCCAATGCAGAAAAAACCCTCGATCAGGTTAACATGTATGTTAAAACTGCGAAAGTATGACCCTGATGAGGGTAAATCCCAGACCTGACCTAGACCTAACGTGTGTTATCCTCTAAAATATTAATCGAAACCAGGTTTAATTGACTGTTTTAGTGTGGTACCACTTTGCTACGTGATCCAAAGCAGAAAAAACCCTGGCTCAGGTCAATATGTATGTTAAAACTGCGAAAGGATGACCCTGATGAGGGAAAATCCCAGGCCTAACCTAGACCTAACATGCGTTATCCACTAAAATATTAATCGAAACCAGGTTTAATTGACTGTTTCAGTGTGGTACCACATTACTACGTGATCCAAACCAGAAAAAAACCAGGATATGTCCAACAAATGTGTGAAAAACGCGAAAGTATGAGCCTGATGAGGACAAATCCTAGACCTAACCCAGACCTAACGTGCGTTATCCTCTAAAATATTGATCGAAATCAGGTTTAATGGACTGTTTCAGTGTGGTACCACATTACTACGTGATCCAAACCAGAAAAAACTCAGGATCTGTTCAAGAAGTATGTGAAGAATGCGAAAGTATGTGTCTGATGTGGGAAAATTCCTGGCCTAACCTAGTCCTAGAGTTCGTTAGCCTCTAAAATATTGATCGTAACCAGGATTAATTGACTGTTTCAGTGTGGTACCACATTACTACGTGATCCAAACCAGAAAAAGCCCAGGATCTCTTCAACAAGTTTGTGAAAAACGCGAAAGTATGAGCCTGATGAGGGCAAATCCCAGACCTATCCCAGACATAACTTGCGTTATCCTCTAAAATATTTATCGAAACCAGGTTTAATTGACTGTATCTGTGTGGTACCACTTTACGACGTGATCCACAGCAGAAAAAACCATCGATCATGTCAATATGTATGTTAAAACTGCGAAAGTATGACCCTGATGAGGGCAAATCCCAGACCTAACCTAGACCTAACATGTGCTATCCTCTAAAATATTAATCGAAACCAGGTTTAATGAGTCTGTTTCAGTGTGGTACCACATTACTACGTGATCGTAACAAGAAAAAACGCAGGATGTGTTCAAGAAGTATGTGAAGAATGTGAAAGTATGTGTCTGATGTGGGAAAATTCCTGGCCTAACCTAGTCCTAGAGTTCGTTATCCTCTAAAATATTGATCGAAGCCACGTTTAATTGACAGTTTCAGTGTGGTACCACATTACTACGTGATACAATCCAGAGAAAGCCCAGGATCTCTTCAACAAGCATGTGAAAAACGCGAAAGTATGAGCCTGATGAGTGCAAATCCCAGACATGTCCCAGACCTAACTTGCGTTATCCTATAAAATATTGATCGAAACCAGGTTTAATTGACTGTATCTGTGTGGTACCACTTTACGACGTGATCCACAGCAGAAAAAACCATCGATCATGTCAATATGTATGTTAAAACTGCGAAAGTATGACCCTGATGAGGGCAAATCCCAGACCTAACCTAGACCTAACATGTGCTATCCTCTAAAATATTAATCGAAACCAGGTTTAATGAGTCTGTTTCAGTGTGGTACCACATTACTACGTGATCGTAACAAGAAAAAACGCAGGATGTGTTCAAGAAGTATGTGAAGAATGTGAAAGTATGGGACTGATGAGGGCAAATCCTACACCTAACGTAGACCTAACATGTGCTATCCTCTAAAATATTGCCGGAAACCACGTTTAAATGACAGTTTCAGTGTGACACCACATTACCACGTGATCCAAACCAGAAAAAATCCCAGGATCTGTTCAACAAGTATGTGAAAAATGCGAAAATATGACCCTGATGAGGGCAAATCCCAGACCTATCCCAGACCTAGCTTGCGTTAACCTCTAAAATATTGATCGAAACCAGGTTTAATGGACTGTTTCAGTGTGGTACCACATTACTACGTGATCCAGACCAGTGAAAGCCCAGAATCTGGCCAACAAGTTTGAGTAACATGCGAGAGTATGACCCAGATGAGGGCAAATCCTAGACCAAATCGAGACCTAACATGCGTTATCCTCAAAAATATTGATCGATACCTGGGTTAATCGACTATTTCTGTGTGGTACCACATTACTACGTGATCGAAACCAGAAAAAAACCAGGATCTGTTCAAGAAGTATGTGAAGAATGCGAAAGTATGAGCCTGATGAGGGCAAATCCCAGACCTATCCCAGACATAGCTTTCGTTATCCTCTAAAATATATATCGAAACCAGGTTTAATTCACTGTTTCAGTGTGGTACCACATTACTACGTGAAAGAAAACAGAAAAAACCCAGGGTCTGATCAACAAGTATGTGAAGAATGCGAAAGTATGAGTCTGATGAGGGAAAATCGCAGGCCAAACCGAGACCTAACATGTGTTATCCTCTAAAATATTGACGGAAACCACGTTTAAATGACAGTTTCAGTGTGGTACAACATTACAACGTGATCCAATCCAGAAAAGGCCCAGGATCTAGCAAACAAGTACGAGAAATATGCGAAAGTATGAGCCTGATAAGAGCAAATCCTAGACCTAACCCAGACCTAACACGCGTTATCCTCTAAAATATTTATCAAGACCAGGTTTAATTGACTGTTTCAGTGTGGTACCACATTACTACATGATCCAAACCTGAAAAAATCCCAGGATCTGTTCAACAAGTATGTGAAAAATGCGAAAAAATGACCCTGATGAGGGCAAATCCCAGACCTATCCCAGACCTAACTTGCGTTATCTTCTAAAATATTTATCAAGACCATGTTTAATTGACTGTTTCAGTGTTGTTCCACATTACTACGTGATCCAAACCAGAAAAAACCCAGGATCTGTTCAACAAGTATGTGAAAAACGCGAAAGTATGAGCCTGATGAGGGCAAATCCCAGACCTATCCCAGACATAACTTGCGTTATCCTATAAAATATTGATCGAATCCAGTTTTAATGGACAGTTTTAGTGTGGTGCCACATTACTACGTGATGCAATGCAGAAAAATCCCTCGATCAGGTCAACATGTATGTTAAAACTGCGAAAGTATGACCCTGATGTGGGCAAATCCCCACCTAACCTAGACCTAACGTGTGTTATCCTCCAAAATATAAATCGAAATCAGGTTTAATGGTCTGTTTCAGCGTGGTACCACATTACTACGTGATCGAAACCAGAAAAAAACCAGGATCTGTTCAAGAAGTATGTGAAGACTGCGAAAGTATGAAGCTGATGAGGGCAAATCCTAGACCTAACCTAGATCTAACATGTGTTATCCTGTAAAATATTGACGGAAACCAGGTTTAATTGACAGTTTCAGTGTGGTACCACATTACTACGTGATCCAATCCAGAAAAGCCCAGGATCAGTTCAACAAGTATGTGAAGAATGCAAAAGTATGAGTCTGATGAGGGAAAATCCCTGGCCTAACCTAGACATAACATGCGTTATCCTCTAAAATATTGATCGAAACCAGGTTTAATCGACTGTTTCAGTGTGGTACCATGTTACTACGAGAAAGAAAACAGAAAAAACCCAAGATCTGTTCAACAAGTATGCGAAGAATGCGAAAGTATGAGCCTGATGAGGGAAAATCCCAGGCCTGACCTAGACCTAACATGCGTTATCCACTAAAATATTAATTGAAACCAGGTTTAATTGACTGTTTCAGTGTGGTACCACATTACTACGTGATCCAAACCAGAAAAAACCCAGGATATGTTCAACAAGTATGTGAAGAATGCGAAAGTACGAGTCTGATGAGGGAAAATACCTGGCCTAAACTAGCCCTAACGTGCGTTATCCTCTAAAATATTGATCGTACCCAGGATTAATTGACTGTTTCAGTGTGGTACCACATTACTACGTGATCCAAACCAGAAAAAGCCCAGGATCTCTTCAACAAGTATGTGAAAAACGCGAAAGTATGAGCCTGATGAGGGCAAATCCTAGACTTAACCCAGACCTAACGTGCGTTATCCTCTAAAATATTGATCGAAATCAGGTTTAATGGACTGTTTCAGTGTGGTACCACATTACTACGTGATCCAAACCAGAAAAAACCCAGGATCTGTTCAAGAAGTATGTGAAGAATGCGAAAGTACGAGTCTGATGAGGGAAAATTCCTGGCCTAACCGAGTCCTAAAGTTCGTTATCCTCTAAAATATTGATCGTAACCAGGATTAATTGACTGTTTCAGTGTGGTACCACATTACTACGTGATCCAACCCAGAAAAAGCCCAGGATCTAGCCATCAAGAATGAGAAATATGCGAAAGTATGAACCTGATGAGGGCAAATCCCAGACCTATCCCAGACATAACTTGCGTTATCCTATAAAATATTTATCAAGACCATGTTTAATTGACAGTTTCAGTGTGGTACCACATTACTACGTGATCCAAACCAGAAAAAACCCAGGATCTGTTCAAGAAGTATGTGAAGAGTGCGAAAGTATGAGTCTGATGAGGGAAAATTCGTGGCCTGACCTAGTCCTACCGTGCGTTATCCTCTAGAATATTGATCGTAACCAGGATTAATTGACTGTTTCAGTGTGGTACCACATTACTACGTGATCCAAACCAGAAAAAGCCCAGGATCTGTTCAACAAGTATGTTAAGAATGCGAAAGTATGAGTCTGATGAGGGCAAATCCCAGACCTATCCCAGACATAACTTGCGTTATCCTCTAAAATATTGATCGAATCCTGTTTTAATGGACAGTTTTAGTGTGGTACCACTTTACTACGTGATCCAATGCTGAAAAAAACCTCGATCAGGTCAACATGTATGTTAAAACTGCGAAAGTATGACCCTGATGAGGGCAAATCCCAGACCTAACCTAGACCTAACGTGTGTTATCCTCTAAAATATTAATCGAAATCAGGTTTAATGGCCTGTTTTAGTGTGGTACCATATTACTACGTGATCCAAAGCAGAGAAAACTCTCGCTCAGGTGAATATGTATGTTAAAACTGCGAAAGGATGACCCTGATGAGGGCAAATCCCCAGCCTAAGCTAGACCTAACATGCGTTATCCTCTAAAATATTGATCGAAACCAGGTTTAATCGACTGTTTCCGTGTGGTACCACATTACTACGTGATCCAAACCAGAAAAAAACCAGGATCTGTTCAACAAGTAAGTGAAAAATGCGAAAATATGACCCTGATGAGGGCAAATCCCAGACCTATCCCAGACCTAACTTGCGTTATCCTCTAAAATATTGATCGAAACCAGGTTCAATTGACTGTTTCAGTGTGGTACCACATTACTACGTGATCCAAACCAGAAAAAACCTAGTATCTGTTCAACAAGTATGTGAAAAACGCGAAAGTATGAGCCTGATGAGGGCAAATCCCAGACCTATCCCAGACATAACTTGCGTTATCCTATAAAATATTGATCGAATCCTGTTTTAATGGACAGTTTTAGTGTGGTACCACTTTACTACGTGATCCAATGCAGAAAAAAACCTCGATCAGGTCAACATGTATGTTAAAACTGCGAAAGTATGACCCTGATGAGGGCAAATCCCAGACCTAACCTAGGCCTAACATGTGTTATCCTCTAAAATATTTATCAAGACCATGTTTAATTGACTGTTTAAGTGTGGTTCCACATTACTACGTGATCCAAACCAGAAAAAACCTAGTATCTGTTCAACAAGTATGTGAAAAACGCGAAAGTATGAGCCTGATGAGGGCAAATCCTAGACCTGACCTAGACCTAACATGTGTTATCCCCAAAAATATTGACGGAAACCACGTTTAAATGACAGTTTCAGTGTGGTACAACATTACAACGTGATCCAATCCAGAAAAGGCCCAGGATCTAGCAAACAAGTATGGGAAATATGCGAAAGTACGAGCCTGATGAGGGCGAATCCTAGACCTAACCCAGACCTAACACGCGTTATCCTCTAAAATATATATCAAGACCAGGTTTAATTGACTATTTCAGTGTGGTACCACATTACTACGTGAGCCAAACCTGTGGAAGCCTAGTATCTGTTCAACAAGTATGTGAAAAACGCGAAAGTATGAGCCAGATGAGGGCAAATCCCAGACCTATCCCAGACATAACTTGCGTTATCCTATAAAATATTGATCGAATCCTGTTTTAATGGACAGTTTTAGTGTGGTACCACTTTACTACGTGATCCAATGCAGAAAAAATCCCAGGATCTGTTCAACAAGTGTGTGAAAAATGCGAAAATATGACCCTGATGAGGGCAAATCCCAGACCTATCCCAGCCCTAACTTGCGTTATCCTCTAAAATATTTATAAAGACCACGTTTAATTGACTGTTTCAGTGTGGTTCCACATTACTACCTGATCCAAACCAGAAAAAACCCAGGATCTGTTCAACAAGTATGTGAAAAACGCGAAAGTATGAGCCTGATGAGGGCAAATCCCAGACCTATCCCAGACATAACTTGCGTTATCCTATAAAATATTGATCGAATCTAGTTTTAATGGACAGTTTTAGTGTGGTACCACATTACTACGTGATGCAATGCAGAAAAAACCCTCGAACAGGTCAACATGTATGTTAAAACTGCGAAAGTATGACCCTCATGAGGGCAAATCCCCACCTAACCTAGACCTAACGTGTGTTATCCTCCAAAATATTAATCGAAATCAGGTTTAGTCGACTGTTTCAGTGTGGTACCACATTACTACGAGAAAGAAAACAGAAAAAACCCAGGATCTGTTCAACAAGTATGTGAAGAATGCGAAAGTATGAGCCTGATGTGGGAAAATCCCAGGCCTAACCTAGACCTAACATGCGTTATCCTCTAAAATATTGACCGAAATCAGGTTTAATGGACTGTTTCAGTGTGGTACCACATTACTACGTGATCCAAACCAGAAAAAAACCCAGGATCTGTTCAAGAAGTATGTGAAGAATGCGAAAGTATGAGTCTGATGAGGCAAAATTCCTGGCCTAACCTAGTCCTAAAGTTCGTTATCCTCTAAAATATTGATCGAAACCAGGTTTAATCGACTGTTTCAGTGTGGTACCACATTACTACGTGATCCAAACCAGAAAAAACCCAGGATATGTTCACCAAGTATGTGAAGAATGCGAAAGTATGAGTCTGATGAGGGAAAATTCGTGGCCTGACCTAGTCCTACCGTGCGTTATCCTCTAAAATATTGATCGTAACCAGGATTAATTGACTGTTTCAGTGTGGTACCACATTACTACGTGATCCAAACCAGAAAAAGCCCAGGATCTCGTCAACAAGTATGTGAAGAATGCGAAAGTATGAGTCTGATGAGGGAAAATCCCTGGCTTAACCTAGACATAACATGCGTTATCCTCTAAAATATTGATCGAAACCAGGTTTAATCGACTGTTTCAGTGTGGTACCACATTACTACGTGAAAGAAAACAGAAAAAAACCAGGATCTGTTCAACAAGTATGTTAAGAATGCGAAAGTATGAGTCTGATGAGGGAAAATCCCAGGCCTAACCTAGACCTAACATGCGTTACCCACTAAAATATTAATCGAAACCAGGTTTAATTGACTGTTTCAGTGTGGTACCACATTACTACGTGATGCAAACCAGAAAAAACCCAGGATATGTTCAACAAATATGTGAAAAACGCGAAAGTATGAGCCTGATGAGGACAAATCCTAGACCTATCCCAGACATAACTTGCGTTATCCTAAAAAATATTGATCGAATCCTGTTTTAATGGACAGTTTTAGTGTGACACCACTTTACTACGTGATCCAATGCAGAAAAAACCCTCGATCAGGTCCTAACCTAGACCTAACGTGTGTTATCCTCTAAAATATTAATCGAAACCAGGTTAAATTGTCTGTTTTAGTGTGGTACCACTTTACTACGTGATCCAATACAGAAAAAACCCTCGATCAGGTCAACATGTATGTTAAAACTGCGAAAGTATGACCCTGATGTGGGCAAATCCCAGACCTAACCTAGACCTAACGTGTGTTATCCTCTAAAATATTAATCGAAACCAGGTTTAATTCACTGTTTTAGTGTGGTACCACTTTGCTACGTGATGCAAAGCAGAAAAAACCCTGGCTCAGGTCAATATGTATGTTAAAACTGCGAAAGGATGACCCTGATGAGGGAAAATCCCAGGCCTAACCTAGACCTAACATGCGTTATCCACTAAAATATTAATCGAAACCAGATTTAATTGACTGTTTCAGTGTGGTACCACATTACTACGTGATGCAAACCAGAAAAAACCCAGGATATGTTCAACAAATATGTGAAAAACGCGAAAGTATGAGCCTGATGAGGACAAATCCTAGACCTAACCCAGACCTAACGTGCGTTATCCTCTAAAATATTGATCGAAATCAGGTTTAATGGACTGTTTCAGTGTGGTACCACATTACTACGTGATCCACACCAGAAAAAACCCAGGATCTGTTCAAGAAGTATGTGAAGAATGCGAAAGTATGTGTCTGATGTGGGAAAATTCCTGGCCTATCCTAGTCCTAGAGTTCGCTAGCCTCTAAAATATTGATCGTAACCAGGATTAATTGACTGTTTCAGTGTGGTACCACATTACTACGTGATCCAAACCAGAAAAAGCCCAGGATCTCTTCAACAAGTTTGTGAAAAACGCGAAAGTGTGAGCCTGATGAGGGCAAATCCCAGACCTATCCCAGACATAACTTGCGTTATCCTCTAAAATATTTATCGAAACCAGGTTTAATTGACTGTTTTAGTGTGGTACCACTATGCTATGTGATCCAAAGCAGAAAAAACCCAGGATCTGTTCAAGAAGTATGTGAAGAATGCGAAAGTATGTGTCTGATGTCGGAAAATTCCTGGCCTAACCTAGTCCTAGAGTTCGTTATCCTCTAAAATATTGACCGTAACCAGGATTAATTGACTGCTTTAGTGTGGTACCACTTTACTACGTGATCCAATGCAGAAAAAACCCTCGATCAGGTCAACATGTATGTTAAAACTACGACAGGATGACCCTGATGAGGGCAAATTCCTGGCCTAAGCTAGACCTAACATGCGTTATCCTCTAAAATATTGATCGAAGCCACGTTTAATTGACAGTTTCCGTGTGGTACCACATTACTACGTGATCCAATCCAGAAAAAGCCCAGGATCTAGCCAACAAGGATGAGAAATATTCGAAAGTATGAGCCTGATGAGGGCAAATCCTAGACCTAGCCCAGACCTAACATGCGTTATCCTCTGAAATATTTATCAAGGCCATGTTTAATTGACTGTTTCAGTGTGGTACCACATTACTACGTGATCCAAACCAGAAAAAACCTAGTATCTGTTCAACAAGTATGTGAAAAACGCGAAAGTATGTGCCTGATGAGGGCAAATCCCAGACCTATCCCAGACATAACTTGCGTAATCCTATAAAATATTGGTCGAATCCTGTTTTAATGGACAGTTTTAGTGTAGTACCACTTTACTACGTGATCCAATGCAGAAAAATCCTCGATCAGGTCAACATGTATGTTAATACTGCGAAAGTATGGCCCTGATGAGGGCAAATCGCAGACCTAACCTAGACCTAACGTGTGTTATCCTCTAAAATATTTATCAAGACCATGTTTAATTGACTGTTTAAGTGTGGTTCCACATTACTACGTGATCCAAACCAGAAAAAACCTAGTATCTGTTCAACAAGTATGTGAAAAACGCGAAAGTATGAGCCTGATGAGGGCAAATCCTAGACCTGACCTAGACCTAACATGTGTTATCCCCAAAAATATTGACGGAAACCACGTTTAAATGACAGTTTCAGTGTGGTACAACATTACAACGTGATCCAATCCAGAAAAGGCCCAGGATCTAGCAAACAAGTATGAGAAATATGCGAAAGTATGAGCCTGATGAGGGCAAATCCTAGACCTAACCCAGACCTAACACGCGTTATCCTCTAAAATATCTATCAAGACCAGGTTTAATTGACTATTTCAGTGTGGTACCACATTACTACGTGAGCCAAACCAGTGGAAGCCTATGATCTGGCCAACAAGTATGAGAAATATGCGAAAGTATGAGCCTGATGAGGGCAAATCCTAGACCTAACCCAGACATAACACGCGTTATCCTCTAAAATATTTATCAAGACCAGGTTTAAATGACTGTTTCAGTGTGGTACCACACTACTACGTGATCCAAACCAGAAAAAATCCCAGGATCTGTTCAACAAGTGTGTGAAAAATGCGAAAATATGACCCTGATGAGGGCAAATCCCAGACCTATCCCAGACATAACTTGCGTTATCCTATAAAATATTGATCGAATCTAGTTTTAATGGACAGTTTTAGTGTGGTACCACACTACTACGTGATGCAATGCAGAAAAAACCCTCGAACAGGTCAACATGTATGTTAAAACTGCGAAAGTATGACCCTGATGAGGGCAAATCCCCACCTAACCTAGACCTAACGTGTGTTATCCTCCAAAATATTAATCGAAATCAGGTTTAGTCGACTGTTTCAGTGTGGTACCACATTACTACGAGAAAGAAAACAGAAAAAACCCAGGATCTGTTCAACAAGTATGTGAAGAATGCGAAAGTATGAGCCTGATGAGGGAAAATCCCAGGCCTAACCTAGACCTAACATGCGTTATCCTCTAAAATATTGATCGAAATCAGGTTTAGTCGACTGTTTCAGTGTGGTACCACATTACTACGAGAAAGAAAACAGAAAAAACCCAGGATCTGTTCAACAAGTATGTGAAGAATGCGAAAGTATGAGTCTGATGAGGGAAAATTCCTGGCCTAACCTAGTCCTAAAGTTCGTTATCCTCTAAAATATTGATCGAAACCAGGTTTAATCGACTGTTTCAGTGTGGTACCACATTACTACGAGAAAGAAAACAGACAAAACCCAGGATCTGTTCAACAAGTATGTGAAGAATGCGAAAGTATGAGCCTGATGAGGGAAAATCCCAGGCCTAACCTAGACCTAACATGCGTTATCCTCTGAAATATTGATCGAAATCAGGTTTAATGGACTGTTTCAGTGTGGTACCACATTACTACGTGATCCAAACCAGAAAAAACCCAGGATCTGTTCAAGAAGTATGTGAAGAATGCGAAAGTATGAGTCTGATGAGGGAAAATTCCTGGCCTAACCTAGTCCTAATGTTCGCTATCCTCTAAAATATTGATCGTAACCAGGATTAATTGGCTGTTTCAGTGTGGTACCACATTACTACGTGATCCAAACAAGAATAAGCCCAGGATCTCTTCAACAAGTTTGTGAAACACGCGAAAGTATCAGCCTGATGAGGGCAAATCCCAGACCTATCCCAGACATAATTTGCGTTATCCTCTTAAATATTGATCGAAACCAGGTTTAATGGTCTGTTTCAGTGTGGTACCACATTACTACGTGATCCAATCCAGAAAAAGCCCAGGATCTAGCCAACAAGAATGAGAAATATGCGAAAGTATGAGCCTGATGAGGGCAAATCCTAGGCCTAGCCCAGATCTAACATGCGTTATCCTCTGAGATATAAATCGAAATCAGGTATAATGGTCTGTTTCAGCGTGGTACGACATTACTACGTGATCGAAACCAGAAAAAAACCAGGATCTGTTCAAGAAGTATATGAAGAATGCGAAAGTATGAGCCTGATGAGGGCAAATCCCAGACCTATCCCAGACATAACTTGCGTTATCCTATAAAATATTGATCGAATCCAGTTTTAATGGGCAGTTTTAGTGTGGTACCACTTTACTACGTGATCGGAACCAGAAAAAAACCAGGATCTGTTCAAGAAGTATATGAAGAATGCGAATGCATGAAGCTGATGAGGGCAAATCCCAGACCTATCCCAGACCTAACTTGCGTTATCTTCTAAAATATTTATCAAGACCATGTTTAATTGACTGTTTAAGTGTGGTTCCACATTACTACGTGATCCAAACCAGAAAAAACCTAGTATCTGTTCAACAAGTATGATAAAAACGCGAAAGTATGAGCCTGATGAGGGCAAATCCTAGACCTGACCTAGACCTAACATGTGTTATCCCCAAAAATATTGACGGAAACCACGTTTAAATGACATTTTCAGTGTGGTACAACATTACAACGTGATCCAATCCAGAAAAGGCCCAGGATCTAGCAAACAAGTATGAGAAATATGCGAAAGTATGAGCCTGATGAGGGCAAATCCTAGACCTAACCCAGACCTAACACGCGTTATCCTCTAAAATATCTATCAAGACCAGGTTTAATTGACTATTTCAGTGTGGTACCACATTACTACGTGAGCCAAACCAGTGGAAGCCTAGGATCTGGCCAACAAGTATGAGAAATATGCGAAAGTATGAGCCTGATGAGGGCAAATCCTAGACCTAACCCAGACCTAACACGCGTTATCCTCTAAAATATTTATCAAGACCAGGTTTAATTGACTGTTTCAGTGTGGTTCCACATTACTACCTGATCCAAACCAGAAAAAACCCAGGATCTGTTCAACAAGTATGTGAAAAACGCGAAAGTATGAGCCTGATGAGGGCAAATCCCAGACCTATCCCAGACATAACTTGCGTTATCCTATAAAACATTGATCGAATCCTGTTTTAATGGACAGTTTTAGTGTGGTACCACTTTACTACGTGATCCAATGCAGAAAAAAACCTCGATCAGGTCAACATGTATGTTAAAACTGCGAAAGTATGACCCTGATGAGGGCAAATCCCCACCTAACCTAGACCTAACGTGTGTTATCCTCCAAAATATTAATCGAAATCAGGTTTAGTCGACTGTTTCAGTGTGGTACCACATTACTACGAGAAAGAAAACAGAAAAAACCCAGGATCTGTTCAACAAGTATGTGAAGAATGCGAAAGTATGAGCCTGATGAGGGAAAATCCCAGGCCTAACCTAGACCTAACATGCGTTATCCTCTAAAATATTGATCGAAATCAGGTTTAATGGACTGTTTCAGTGTGGTACCACATTACTACGTGATCCAAACCAGAAGAAACCCAGGATCTGTTCAAGAAGTATGTGAAGAATGCGAAAGTATGAGTCTGATGAGGGAAAATTCCTGGCCTAACCTAGTCCTAAAGTTCGTTATCCTCTAAAATATTGATCGAAACCAGGTTTAATCGACTGTTTCAGTGTGGTACCACATTACTACGAGAAAGAAAACAGACAAATCCCAGGATCTTTTCAACAAGTATGTGAAGAATGCGAATGTACGAGCCTGATGAGGGAAAATCCCAGGCCTAACCTAGACCTAACATGCGTTATCCTCTGAAATATTGATCGAAATCAGGTTTAATGGACTGTTTCAGTGTGGTACCACATTACTACGTGATCCAAACCAAAAAAAACCCAGGATCTGTTCAAGAAGTATGTGAAGTATGCGAAAGTATGAGTCTGATGAGGGGAAATTCCTGGCCTAACCTAGTCCTAAAGTTCGTTATCCTCTAAAATATTGATCGTAACCAGGATTAATTGACTGTTTCTGTGTGGTACCACATTACTACGTGATCCAATCCAGAAAAAGCCCAGGATCTAGCCAACAAGAATGGGAAATATGCGAAAGTATGAGCCTGATGAGGGCAAATCCTAAACCTAGCCCAGACCTAACATGCGTTATCCACTAAAATATTAATCGAAACCAGGTTTAATTGACTGTTTCAGTGTGGTACCACATTACTACGTGATCCAAACCAGAGAAAACCTAGTATCTGTTCAACAAGTATGTGAAAAACGCGAAAGTATGAGCCTGATGAGGGTAAATCCCAGAGCTATCCCGGACATAACTTGCGTTATCCTATAAAATATTGATCGAATCCAGTTTTAATGGACAGTTTTAGTGTGGTACCTCTTTACTACGTGATCCGATGCAGAAAAAAACCCTCGATCAGGTCAACATGTATGTTAAAACTGCGAAAGTATGACCCTGATGAGGGCAAATCCCCACCTAACCTAGACCTAACGTGTGTTATCCTCCAAAATATTAATCGAAATCAGGTTTAATGGTCTGTTTCAGCGTGGTACCACATTACTACGTTATCGAAACCAGAAAAAAACCAGGATCTGTTCAAGAAGTATGTGAAGAATGCGAAAGTATGAGTCTGATGAGGGAAAATTCCTGGCCTAACCAAGTCCTAAAGTTCGTTATCCTCTAAAATATTGATCGTAACCAGGATTAATTGACTGTTTCAGTGTGGTACCACATTACTACGTGATCCAAACAAGAATAAGCCCAGGATCTCTTCAACAAGTTTGTGAAACACGCGAAAGTATGAGCCTGATGAGGGCAAATCCCAGACCTATCCCAGACATAATTTGCGTTATCCTCTTAAATATTGATCGAAACCAGGTTTAATGGTCTGTTTCAGTGTGGTACCACATTACCACGTCATCCAATCTAGAAAAAGCCCAGGATCTAGCCAACAAGAATGAGAAATATGCGAAAGTATGAGCCTGATGAGGGCAAATCCTAGGCCTAGCCCAGACCTAACATGCGTTATCCTCTGAGATATAAATCGAAATCAGGTATAATGGTCTGTTTCAGCGTGGTACGACATTACTACGTGATCGAAACCAGAAAAAAACCAGGATCTGTTCAAGAAGTATATGAAGAATGCGAAAGTATGAGCCTGATGAGGGCAAATCCCAGACCTATCCCAGACATAACTTGCGTTATCCTATAAAATATTGATCGAATCCAGTTTTAATGGACAGTTTTAGTGTGGTACCTCTTTACTACGTGATCCGATGCAGAAAAAAACCCTCGATCAGGTCAACATGTATGTTAAAACTGCGAAAGTATGACCCTGATGAGGGCAAATCCCCACCTAACCTAGACCTAACGTGTGTTATCCTCCAAAATATTAATCGAAATCAGGTTTAGTCGACTGTTTCAGTGTGGTACCACATTACTACGAGAAAGAAAACAGAAAAAACCCAGGATCTGTTCAACAAGTATGTGAAGAATACGAAAGTATGAGCCTGATGAGGGAAAATCCCAGGCCTAACCTAGACCTAACATGCGTTATCCTCTAAAATATTGATCGAAATCAGGTTTAATGGACTGTTTCAGTGTGGTACCACATTACTACGTGATCCAAACCAGAAGAAACCCAGGATCTGTTCAAGAAGTATGTGAAGAATGCGAAAGTATGAGTCTGATGAGGGAAAATTCCTGGCCTAACCAAGTCCTAAAGTTCGTTATCCTCTAAAATATTGATCGTAACCAGGATTAATTGACTGTTTCAGTGTGGTACCACATTACTACGTGATCCAAACAAGAATAAGCCCAGGATCTCTTCAACAAGTATGTGAAAAACGCGAAAGTATGAGCCTGATGAGGGTAAATCCCAGAGCTATCCCGGACATAACTTGCGTTATCCTATAAAATATTGATCGAATCCAGTTTTAATGGACAGTTTTAGTGTGGTACCTCTTTACTACGTGATCCGATGCAGAAAAAAACCCTCGATCAGGTCAACATGTATGTTAAAACTGCGAAAGTATGACCCTGATGAGGGCAAATCCCCACCTAACCTAGACCTAACGTGTGTTATCCTCCAAAATATTAATCGAAATCAGGTTTAATGGTCTGTTTCAGCGTGGTACCACATTACTACGTTATCGAAACCAGAAAAAAACCAGGATCTGTTCAAGAAGTATGTGAAGAATGCGAAAGTATGAGTCTGATGAGGGAAAATTCCTGGCCTAACCAAGTCCTAAAGTTCGTTATCCTCTAAAATATTGATCGTAACCAGGATTAATTGACTGTTTCAGTGTGGTACCACATTACTACGTGATCCAAACAAGAATAAGCCCAGGATCTCTTCAACAAGTTTGTGAAACACGCGAAAGTATGAGCCTGATGAGGGCAAATCCCAGACCTATCCCAGACATAATTTGCGTTAACCTCTTAAATATTGATCGAAACCAGGTTTAATGGTCTGTTTCAGTGTGGTACCACATTACTACGTGATCCAATCCAGAAAAAGCCCAGGATCTAGCCAACAAGAAAGAGAAATATGCGAAAGTATGAGCCTGATGAGGGCAAATCCTAGGCCTAGCCCAGACCTAACATGCGTTATCCTCTGAGATATAAATCGAAATCAGGTATAATGGTCTGTTTCAGCGTGGTACGACATTACTACGTGATCGAAACCAGAAAAAAACCAGGATCTGTTCAAGAAGTATATGAAGAATGCGAAAGTATGAGTCTGATGAGGGCAAATCCCAGACCTATCCCAGACATAACTTGCGTTATCCTATAAAATATTGATCGAATCCAGTTTTAATGGGCAGTTTTAGTGTGGTACCACTTTACTACGTGATCGGAACCAGAAAAAAACCAGGATCTGTTCAAGAAGTATATGAAGAATGCGAATGCATGAAGCTGATGAGGGCAAATTCCAGACCTATCCCAGACCTAACTTGCGTTATCTTCTAAAATATTTATCAAGACCATGTTTAATTGACTGTTTAAGTGTGGTTCCACATTACTACGTGATCCAAACCAGAAAAAACCTAGTATCTGTTCAACAAGTATGACAAAAACGCGAAAGTATGAGCCTGATGAGGGCAAATCCTAGACCTGACCTAGACCTAACATGTGTTATCCCCAAAAATATTGACGGAAACCACGTTTAAATGACAGTTTCAGTGTGGTACAACATTACAACGTGATCCAATCCAGAAAAGGCCCAGGATCTAGCAAACAAGTATGAGAAATATGCGAAAGTATGAGCCTGATGAGGGCAAATCCTAGACCTAACCCAGACCTAACACGCGTTATCCTCTAAAATATCTATCAAGACCAGGTTTAATTGACTATTTCAGTGTGGTACCACATTACTACGTGAGCCAAACCAGTGGAAGCCTAGGATCTGGCCAACAAGTATGAGAAATATGCGAAAGTATGAGCCTGATGAGGGCAAATCCTAGACCTAACCCAGACCTAACACGCGTTATCCTCTAAAATATTTATCAAGACCAGGTTTAATTGACTGTTTCAGTGTGGTTCCACATTACTACCTGATCCAAACCAGAAAAAACCCAGGATCTGTTCAACAAGTATGTGAAAAACGCGAAAGTATGAGCCTGATGAGGGCAAATCCCAGACCTATCCCAGACATAACTTGCGTTATCCTATAAAACATTGATCGAATCCTGTTTTAATGGACAGTTTTAGTGTGGTACCACTTTACTACGTGATCCAATGCAGAAAAAAACCTCGATCAGGTCAACATGTATGTTAAAACTGCGAAAGTATGACCCTGATGAGGGCAAATCCCCACCTAACCTAGACCTAACGTGTGTTATCCTCCAAAATATTAATCGAAATCAGGTTTAGTCGACTGTTTCAGTGTGGTACCACATTACTACGAGAAAGAAAACAGAAAAAACCCAGGATCTGTTCAACAAGTATGTGAAGAATGCGAAAGTATGAGCCTGATGAGGGAAAATCCCAGGCCTAACCTAGACCTAACATGCGTTATCCTCTAAAATATTGATCGAAATCAGGTTTAATGGACTGTTTCAGTGTGGTACCACATTACTACGTGATCCAAACCAGAAGAAACCCAGGATCTGTTCAAGAAGTATGTGAAGAATGCGAAAGTATGAGTCTGATGAGGGAAAATTCCTGGCCTAACCTAGTCCTAAAGTTCGTTATCCTCTAAAATATTGATCGAAACCAGGTTTAATCGACTGTTTCAGTGTGGTACCACATTACTACGAGAAAGAAAACAGACAAAACCCAGGATCTTTTCAACAAGTATGTGAAGAATGCGAATGTACGAGCCTGATGAGGGAAAATCCCAGGCCTAACCTAGACCTAACATGCGTTATCCTCTGAAATATTGATCGAAATCAGGTTTAATGGACTGTTTCAGTGTGGTACCACATTACTACGTGATCCAAACCAGAAAAAACCCAGGATCTGTTCAACAAGTATGTGAAAAACGCGAAATTATGAGCCTGATGAGGGTAAATCCCAGAGCTATACCGGACATAACTTGCGTTATCCTATAAAATATTGATCGAATCCAGTTTTAATGGACAGTTTTAGTGTGGTACCACTTTACTACGTGATCCGATGCAGAAAAATACCCTCGATCAGGTCAACATGTATGTTAAAACTGCGAAAGGATGACCCTGGTGAGGGAAAATCCCAGGCCTAACCTAGACCTAACATGCGTTATCCACCTAAATATTAATCGAAACCAGGTTTAATTGACTGTTTCAGTGTGGTACCACATTACTACGTGATCCAAACCAGAAAAAACCCAGGATATGTTCAACAAGCATGTGAAGAATGCGAAAGTACGAGTCTGATGAGGGAAAATACCTGGCCTAACCTAGTCCTAACGTGCGTTATCCTCTAAAATATTGATCGTACCCAGGATTAATTGACTGTTTCAGTGTGGTACCACATTACTACGTGATCCAAACAAGAATAAGCCCAGGATCTCTTCAACAAGTTTGTGAAACACGCGAAAGTATGAGCCTGATGAGGGCAAATCCCAGACCTATCCCAGACATAATTTGCGTTATCCTCTTAAATATTGATCGAAACCAGGTTTAATGGTCTGTTTCAGTGTGGTACCACATTACTACGTGATCCAATCCAGAAAAAACCCAGGATCTGTTCAACAAGTATGTGAAAAACGCGAAAGTATGAGCCTGATGAGGGCAAATCCGAGACCTATCCCAGACATAACTTGCGTTATCCTATAAAATATTGATCGAATCCAGTTTTAATGGGCAGTTTTAGTGTGGTACCACTTTACTACGTGATCGGAACCAGAAAAAAACCAGGATCTGTTCAAGAAGTATATGAAGAATGCGAATGCATGAAGCTGATGAGGGCAAATCCCAGACCTATCCCAGACCTAACTTGCGTTATCTTCTAAAATATTTATCAAGACCATGTTTAATTGACTGTTTCAGTGATGTTCCACATTACTACGTGATCCAAACCAGAAAAAACCCAGGATCTGTTCAACAAGTATGTGAAAAACGCGAAAGTATGAGCCTGATGAGGGCAAATCCGAGACCTATCCCAGACATAACTTGCGTTATCCTATAAAATATTGATCGAATCCAGTTTTAATGGACAGTTTTAGTGTGGTGCCACATTACTACGTGATGCAATGCAGAAAAAACCCTCGATCAGGTCAACATGTATGTTAAAACTGCGAAAATATGACCCTGGTGTGGGCAAATCCCCACCTAACCTAGACCTAACGTGTGTTATCCTCCAAAATATTAATCGAAATCAGGTTTAATGGTCTGTTTCAGCGTGGTACCACATTACTACGTGATCGAAACCAGAAAAAAACCAGGATCTGTTCAAGAAGTATGTGAAGAATGCGAAAGTATGACCCTGATGAGGGCAAATCCTAGACCTAACCTAGATCTAACATGTGTTATCCTGTAAAATATTGACGGAAACCAGGTTTAATTGACAGTTTCAGTGTGGTACCACATTACTACGTGGTCCAATCCAGAAAAGCCCAGGATCAGTTCAACAAGTATGTGAAGAATGTAAAAGTATGAGTCTGATGAGGGAAAATCCCTGGCCTAACCTAGACATAACATGCGTTATCCTCTAAAATATTGATCGAAACCAGGTTTAATCGACTGCTTCAGTGTGGTACCACATTACTACGAGAAAGAAAACAGAAAAAACCCAGGATCTGTTCAACAAGTATGCGAAGAATGCGAAAGTATGAGCCTGATGAGGGAATATCCCAGGCCTGACCTAGACCTAACATGCGTTATCCACTAAAATATTAATCGAAACCAGGTTTAATTGACTGTTTCAGTTTGGTACCACATTACTACGTGATCCAAACCAGAAAAAACCCAGGATATGTTCAACAAGCATGTGAAGAATGCGAAAGTACGAGTCTGATGAGGGAAAATACCTGGCCTAACCTAGTCCTAACGTGCGTTATCCTCTAAAATATTGATCGTACCCAGGATTAATTGACTGTTTCAGTGTGGTACCACATTACTACGTGATCCAAACCAGAAAAAGCCCAGGATCTCTTCAACAAGTATGTGAAAAACGCGAAAGTATGAGCCTGATGAGGGCAAATCCTAGACTTAACCCAGACCTAACGTGCGTTATCCTCTAAAATATTGATCGAAATCAGGTTTAATGGACTGTTTCAGTGTGGTACCACATTACTACGTGATCCAAACCAGAAAAAACTCAGGATCTGTTCAAGAAGTATGTGAAGAATGCGAAAGTACGAGTCTGATGAGGGAAAATTCCTGGCCTAACCGAGTCCTAAAGTTCGTTATCCTCTAAAATATTGATCGTAACCAGGATTAATTGACTGTTTCAGTGTGGTACCACATTACTACGTGATCCAAACCAGAAAAAACCCAGGATCTGTTCAACAAGTTTGTGAAAAACGCGAAAGTATGAGCCTGATGAGGGCAAATCCCAGACCTATCCCAGACATAACTTGCGTTATCCTAAAAAATATTGATCGAAACCAGGTTAAATTGACTGTTTTAGTGTGGTACCACTTTACTACGTGATCCAATGCAGAAAAAACCCTCGATCAGGTCAACATGTATGTTAAAACTGCGAAAGTATGACCCTGATGAGGGCAAATCCCAGACCTAACCTAGACCTAACGTGTGTTATCCTCTAAAATATTAATCGAAACCAGGTTTAATTGACTGTTTTAGTGTGGTACCACTTTGCTACGTGATCCAAAGCAGAAAAAACCCTGGCTCAGGTCAATATGTATGTTAAAACTGCGAAAGAATGACCCTGGTGAGGGAAAATCCCAGGCCTAACCTAGACCTAACATGCGTTATCCACTAAAATATTAATCGAAACCAGGTTTAATTGACTGTTTCAGTGTGGTACCACATTACTACGTGATCCAAACCAGAAAAAACCCAGGATATGTTCAACAAGCATGTGAAGAATGCGAAAGTACGAGTCTGATGAGGGAAAATACCTGGCCTAACCTAGTCCTAACGTGCGTTATCCTCTAAAATATTGATCGTACCCAGGATTAATTGACTGTTTCAGTGTGGTACCACATTACTACGTGATCCAAACCAGAAAAAGCCCAGGATCTCTTCAACAAGTTTGTGAAAAACGCGAAAGTATGAGACTGATGAGGGCAAATCCCAGACCTATCCCAGACATAACTTGCGTTATCCTCTAAAATATTTATCGAAACCAGGTTTAATTGACTGTTTTAGTGTGGTACCACTATGCTATGTGATCCAAAGCAGAAAAAACCCAGGATCTGTTCAAGAAGTATGTGAAGAATGCGAAAGTATGTGTCTGATGTGGGAAAATTGCTGGCCTAACCTAGTCCTAGAGTTCGTTATCCTCTAAAATATTGACCGTAACCAGGATTAATTGACTGCTTTAGTGTGGTACCACTTTACTACGTGATCCAATACAGAAAAAACCCTCGATCAGGTCAACATGTATGTTAAAACTGCGAAAGGATGACCCTGATGAGGGCAAATTCCTGGCCTGAGCTAGACCTAACATGCGTTATCCTCTAAAATATTGATCGAAGCCACGCTTAATTGACAGTTTCAGTGTGGTACCACATTACTACGTGATCCAATCCAGAAAAAGCCCAGGATCTAGCCAACAAGAATGAGAAATATGCGAAAGTATGAGCCTGATGAGGGCAAATCCTAGACCTAGCCCAGACCTAACATGCGTTATCCTCTGAAATATTTATCAAGGCCATGTTTAATTGACTGTTTCAGTGTGGTACCACATTACTACGTGATCCAAACCAGAAAAAACCTAGTATCTGTTCAACAAGTATGTGAAAAACGCGAAAGTATGTGCCTGATGAGGGCAAATCCCAGACCTATCCCAGACATAACTTGCGTAATCCTATAAAATATTGATCGAATCCTGTTTTAATGGACAGTTTTAGTGTGGTACCACTTTACTACGTGATCCATTGCAGAAAAAAACCTCGATCAGGTCAACATGTATGTTAAAACAGCGAAAGTATGACCCTGATGAGGGCAAATCCCAGACCTAACCTAGACCTAACGTGTGTTATCCTCTAAAATATTAATCGAAATCAGGTTTAATGGCCTGTTTTAGTGTGGTACCATATTACTACGTGATCCAAAGCAGAGAAAACTCTCGCTCAGGTCAATATGTATGTTAAAACTGCGAAAGGATGACCCTGATGAGGGCAAATCCCCAGCCTAAGCTAGACCTAACATGCGTTATCCTCTAAAATATTGATCGAAACCAGGTTTAATCGACTGTTTCAGTGTGGTACCACATTACTACGTGATCCAAACCAGAAAAAAACCAGGATCTGTTCAACAAGTATGTGAAAAATGCGAAAATATGACCCTGATGAGGGCAAATCCCAGACCTATCCCAGACCTAACTTGCGTTATCCTCTAAAATATTGATCGAAACCAGGTTTAATTGACTGTTTCAGTGTGGTACCACATTACTACCTGATCCAAACCAGAAGAAACCCAGGATCTGTTCAACAAATATGTGAAAAACGCGAAAGTATGACCCTGATGAGGGCAAATCCCAGACCTAACCTAGACCTAACGTGTGTTATCCTCTAAAATATTAATCGAAATCAGGTTTAATGGCCTGTTTTAGTGTGGTACCATATTACTACGTGATCCAAAGCAGAGAAAACTCTCGCTCAGGTCAATATGTATGTTAAAACTGCGAAAGGATGACCCTGATGAGGGCAAATCCCCAGCCTAAGCTAGACCTAACATGCGTTATCCTCTAAAATATTGATCGAAGCCACGCTTAATTGACAGTTTCAGTGTGGTACCACATTACTACGTGATCCAATCCAGAAAAAGCCCAGGATCTAGCGAACAAGTATGAGAAATATGCGAAAGTATGAGCCTGATGAGGGCAAATCCTAGACCTAACCCAGACCTAACACGCGTTATCCTCTAAAATATCTATCAAGACCAGGTTTAATTGACTATTTCAGTGTGGTACCACATTACTACGTGAGCCAAACCAGTGGAAGCCTAGGATCTGGCCAACAAGTATGAGAAATATGCGAAAGTATGAGCCTGATGAGGGCAAATCCTAGACCTAACCGAGACCTAACACGCGTTATCCTCTAAAATATTTATCAAGACCAGGTTTAAATGACTGTTTCAGTGTGGTTCCACATTACTACGTGATCCAAACCAGAAAGAATCCCAGGATCTGTTCAACAAGTGTGTGAAAAATGCGAAAATATGACCCTGATGAGGGCAAATCCCAGACCTATCGCAGCCCTAACTTGCGTTGTCCTCTAAAATATTTATCAAGACCATCTTTAATTGACTGTTTCAGTGTGGTTCCACATTACTACCTGATCCAAACCAGAAAAAACCCAGGATCTGTTCAACAAGTATGTGAAAAACGCGAAAGTATGAGCCTGATGAGGGCAAATCCCAGACCTATCCCAGACATAACTTGCGTTATCCTCTAAAATATTAATCGAAATCAGGTTTAATGGCCTGTTTTAGTGTGGTACCATATTACTACGTGATCCAAAGCAGAGAAAACTCTCGCTCAGGTCAATATGTATGTTAAAACTGCGAAAGGATGACCATGATGAGGGCAAATCCCCACCTAACTTAGACCTAACGTGTGTTATCCTCCAAAATATTAATCGAAACCAGGTTTAATCGACTGTTTCAGTGTGGTACCACATTACTACAAGAAAGAAAACAGACAAAACCCAGGATCTGTTCAAGAAGTATGTGAAGAATGCGAAAGTATGAGTCTGATGAGGGAAAATTCCTGGCCTAACCTAGTCCTAAAGTTTGTTATCCTCTAAAATATTGATCGTAGCCAGGATTAATTGACTGTTTCAGTGTGGTACCACATTACTACGTGATCCAAACAAGAATAAGCCCAGGATCTCTTCAACAAGTTTGTGAAACACGCGAAAGTATGAGCCTGATGAGGGCAAATCCCAGACCTATCCCAGACATAATTTGCGTTATCCTCTTAAATATTGATCGAAACCAGGTCTAATGGACTGTTTCAGTGTGGTACCACATTACTACGTGATCCAATCCAGAAAAAGCCCAGGATCTAGCCAACAAGAGTGAGAAATATGCCAAAGTATGAGCCTGATGAGGGCAAATCCTAGGCCTAGCCCAGACCTAACTTGCGTTATCCTATAAAATATTGATCGAATCCAGTTTTAATGGACAGTTTTAGTGTGGTACCACTTTACTACGTGATCCAGTGCAGAAAAAACTCTCGATCAGGTCAACATGTACGTTAAAACTGCGAAAGTATGACCCTGATGAGGGCAAATCCCAGACCTAACCTAGACCTAACGTGTGTTATCTAAAATATTAATCGAAACCAGGTGTAGTTGTCTGTATCAGTGTGGTACCACATTTCTACGTGATCCAATCCAAGAAAAACCCAGGATCTGTTCAAGAAGTATGTGAAGAACGCGAAAGTATGAGCCTCATGAGGGCAAATCCCAGACCTATCCCAGACATAACTTGCGTTAGCCTGTAAAATATTTATCGAAACCAGGTTTAATTGACTGTTTTAGTGTGGTACCACTATGCTACGTGATCCAAAGCAGAAAAAACCCTCGCTCAGGTCAATATGTTTGTTAAAACTGCGAAAGGATGACCCTGATGGGAGCAAATCCCTGGCCTAAGCTAGACCTTACATGCGTTATCCTCTTAAATATTGATCGTAACCAGGTTTAATGGACAGTTTCAGTGTGGTACCACATTACTACCTGATCCAATCCAGAAAAAGCCCAGGATCTAGCCAACAAGAATGAGAAATATGCGAAAGTATGAGCCTGATGAGGGCAAATCCTGGACCTAGCCCAGACCTAACATGCGTTATCCTCTGAAATATAAATCGAAATCAGTTTAATGGTCTGTTTCAGCGTGGTACCACATTACTACGTGATCGAAACCAGAAAAAAACCAGGATCTGTTCAAGAAGTATATGAAGAATGCGAAAGTATGAGCCTGATGAGTGCAAATCCCAGACCTATCCCAGACATAACTTGCGTTATCCTATAAAATATTGTTCGAATCCAGTTTTAATGGACAGTTTCAGTGTGGTACCACTTTACTACGTGATCGAATGCAGAAAAAACCCTCGATCAGGTGAACATGTATGTTAAAACTGCGAAAGTATGACCCTGATGAGGGCAAATCCCCACCTAACCCAGACCTAACGTGTGTTATCCTCTAAAATATTAATCGAAATCAGGTTTAATGGTCTGTTGCAGTGTGGTCCCACATTACTAAGTGATCGAAACAAGAAAAAACCCAGGATCTGTTCAGGAATTATGTAAAGAATGCGAAAGTATGAGACTGCTGAGTGCAAATCCTAGACCTAACCTAGACCTAACATGTGTTATCCTCTAAAATATTGACGGAAACCACGTTTAAATGACAGTTTCAGTGCGGTACAACATTACAACGTGATCCAATCCAGAAAAGCCCAGGATAAGTTCAACAAGTATGAGAAATATGCGAAAGTATGAGCCTGATGAGGGCAAATCCCAGACCTATCCCGGACATAACTTGCGTTATCCTATAAAATATTTATCAAGACCATGTTTAATTGACTGTTTCAGTGTGGTACCACATTACTACGTGATCCAAACCAGAAAAAACCAAGTATCTGTTCAACAAGTATGTGAAAATCGCGAAAGTATGAGCCTGATGAGGGCAAATCCCAGACCTATCTCAGACATAACATGCGTTATCCTATAAAATATTAATCGAAACCAGGTTTAATCGACTGTTTCAGTGTGGTACCACATTACTACGGGAAAGAAAACAGAAAAAACTCAGGATCTGTTCAAGAAGTATCTGAAGAATGCGAAAGTATGAGTCTGATGAGGGAAAATCCCAGGCCTAACCTAGACCTAACATGCGTTATCCACTAAAATATTAATCGAAACCAGGTTTAATTGACTGTTTCAGTGTGGTACCACATTACTACGTGAACCAAACCAGAAAAAACCCAGGATATGTTCAACAAGTATGAGAAATATGCGAAAGTATGAGCCTGATGAGGGCAAATCCCAGACCTATCCCGGACATAACTTGCGTTATCCTATAAAATATTTATCAAGACCATGTTTAATTGACTGTTTCAGTGTGGTACCACATTACTACGTGATCCAAACCAGAAAAAGCCCAGGATCTCGTCAACAAGTATGTGAAGAATGCGAAAGTATGAGTCTGATGAGGGAAAATCCCTGGCTTAACCTAGACCTAACATGCGTTATCCACTAAAATATTAATCGAAACCAGGTTTAATTGACTGTTTCAGTGTGGTACCACATTACTACGTGATCCCAACCAGAAAAAACCCAGGATATGTTCAACAAGTATGAGAAATATGCGAAAGTATGAGCCTGATGAGGGCAAATCCCAGACCTATCCCGGACATAACTTGCGTTATCCTATAAAATATTTATCAAGACCATGTTTAATTGACTGTTTCAGTGTGGTACCACATTACTACGTGATCCAAACCAGAAAAAGCCCAGGATCTCGTCAACAAGTATGTGAAGAATGCGAAAGTATGAGTCTGATGGGGGAAAATCCCTGGCTTAACCTAGACCTAACATGCGTTATCCACTAAAATATTAATCGAAACCAGGTTTAGTTGACTGTTTCAGTGTGGTACCACATTACTACGTGATCCCAACCAGAAAAAACCCAGGATCTCTTCAACAAGTTTGTGAAAAACGCGAAAGTATGAGCCTGATGAGGGCAAATCCCACACCTATCCCAGACATAACTTGCGTTATCCTCCAAAATGTTTATCGAAACCAGGTTTAATTGACTGTTTTAGTGTGGTACCACTATGCTACGTGATCCAAAGCAGAAAAAACCCTCGCTCTGGTCAACATGTATGTTAAAACTGCGAAAGGATGACCTTGATGAGGGCAAATCCCTGGCCTAAGCTAGATCTAACATGCGTTATCCTCTAAAATATTGATCGAAGCCACGTTTAATTGACAGTTTCAGTGTGGTACCACATTACTACGTGAAAGAAAACAGAAAACACCCAGGATCTGTTCAGCAAGTATGTGAAGAATGCGAAAGTATGAGTCTGATGAGGGCAAATCCTAGACCTAGCCCAGACCTAACATGCGTTATCCTCTGAAATATTTATCAAGACCATGTTTAATAGACTGTTTCAGTGTGGTACCACATTACTACGTGATCCAAACCAGGAAAAACCAAGTATCTGTTCAACAAGTATGTGAAAATCGCGAAAGTATGAGCCTGATGAGGGCAAATCCCAGACCTATCTCAGACATAACATGCGTTATCCTATAAAATATTGATCGAATCCTGTTTTATTGGACAGTTTTAGTGTGGTACCACTTTACTACGTGATCCAATGCAGAAAAAACCCTCGATCAGGTCAACATGTATGTTAAAACTGCGAAATTATGACCCTGATGTGGGCAAATCCCCACCTAACCTAGACCTAACGTGTGTTATCCTCCAAAATATTAATCGAAATCAGGTTTAATTGACTGTTTTAGTGTGGTACCACTATGCTACGTGATCCAAAGCAGAAAAAACCCTCGCTCTGGTCAACATGTATGTTAAAACTGCGAAAGGATGACCCTGATGAGGGCAAATCCCTGGCCTAAGCTAGACCTAACATGCGTTATCCTCTAAAATATTGATCGAAGCCACGTTTAATTGACAGTTTCAGTGTGGTACCACATTACTACGTGAAAGAAAACAGAAAACACCCAGGATCTGTTCAAGAAGTATGTTAAGAATGCGAAAGTATGAAGCTGATGAGGGCAAATCCTAGACCTAACCTAGATCTAACATGTGTTGTCCTGTAAAATATTGACGGAAACCAGGTTTAATTGACAGTTTCAGTGTGGTACCACATTACTACGTGATCCAATCCAGAAGAGCCCAGGATCAGTTCAGCAAGTATGTGAAGAATGCGAAAGTATGAGTCTGATGAGGGAAAATCCCTGGCCTAACCTAGACATAACATGCGTTATCCTCTAAAATATTGATCGAAACCAGGTTTAATCGACTGTTTCAGTGTGGTACCACATTACTACGAGAAAGAAGACAGAAAAAACCTAGGATCTGTTCAAGAAGTATGTGAAGAATGCGAAAGTATGAGTCTGATGAGGGAAAATCCCAGGCCTAACCTAGAGCTAACATGCGTTATCCACTAAATTATTAATCGAAACCAGGTTTAATTGACTGCTTCAGTGTGGTACCACATTACTACGTGATACAAACCAGAAAAAACCTAGTATCTGTTCAACAAGTATGTGAAAAACGCGAAAGTATGAGCCTGATGAGGGCAAATCCCAGACCTATCCCAGACATAACTTGCGTTATCCTATAAAATATTGATCGAATCCAGCTTTAATGGGCAGTTTTAGTGTGGTACCACTTTACTACGTGATCGAAACCAGAAAAAAACCAGGATCTGTTCAAGAAGTATATGAAGAATGCGAAAGCATGAAGCTGATGAGGGCAAATCCTAGACCTAACCTAGACCTAACATGTGTTATCCTCTAAAATATTAATCGAAACCAGGTTTAATGGTCTGTTTGAGTGTGGTACCACATTACTACGTGATCCCAACCAGAAAAAACCCAGGATCTCTTCAACAAGTTTGTGAAAAACGCGAAAGTATGAGCCTGATGAGGGCAAATCCCACACCTATCCCAGACATAACTTGCGTTATCCTCTAAAATGTTTATCGAAACCAGGTTTAATTGACTGTTTTAGTGTGGTACCACTATGCTACGTGATCCAAAGCAGAAAAAACCCTCGCTCTGGTCAACATGTATGTTAAAACTGCGAAAGGATGACCCTGATGAGGGCAAATCCCTGGCCTAAGCTAGATCTAACATGCGTTATCCTCTAAAATATTGATCGAAGCCACGTTTAATTGACAGTTTCAGTGTGGTACCACATTACTACGTGAAAGAAAACAGAAAACACCCAGGATCTGTTCAGCAAGTATGTGAAGAATGCGAAAGTATGAGTCTGATGAGAGCAAATCCTAGACCTAGCCCAGACCTAACATGCGTTATCCTCTGAAATATTTATCAAGACCATGTTTAATAGACTGTTTCAGTGTGGTACCACATTACTACGTGATCCAAACCAGAAAAAACCAAGTATCTGTTCAACAAGTATGTGAAAATCGCGAAAGTATGAGCCTGATGAGGGCAAATCCCAGACCTATCTCAGACATAACATGCGTTATCCTATAAAATATTGTTCGAATCCTGTTTTATTGGACAGTTTTAGTGTGGTACCACTTTACTACGTGATCCAATGCAGAAAAAACCCTCGATCAGGTCAACATGTATGTTAAAACTGCGAAATTATGACCCTGATGTGGGCAAATCCCCACCTAACCTAGACCTAACGTGTGTTATCCTCCAAAATATTAATCGAAATCAGGTTTAATTGACTGTTTTAGTGTGGTACCACTATGCTACGTGATCCAAAGCAGAAAAAACCCTCGCTCTGGTCAACATGTATGTTAAAACTGCGAAAGGATGACCCTGATGAGGGCAAATCCCTGGCCTAAGCTAGACCTAACATGCGTTATCCTCTAAAATATTGATCGAAGCGACGTTTAATTGACAGTTTCAGTGTGGTACCACATTACTACGTGAAAGAAAACAGAAAACACCCAGGATCTGTTCAAGAAGTATGTTAAGAATGCGAAAGTATGAAGCTGATGAGGGCAAATCCTAGACCTAACCTAGATCTAACATGTGTTGTCCTGTAAAATATTGACGGAAACCAGGTTTAATTGACAGTTTCAGTGTGGTACCACATTACTACGTGATCCAATCCAGAAGAGCCCAGGATCAGTTCAGCAAGTATGTGAAGAATGCGAAAGTATGAGTCTGATGAGGGAAAATCCCTGGCCTAACCTAGACATAACATGCGTTATCCTCTAAAATATTGATCGAAACCAGATTTAATCGACTGTTTCAGTGTGGTACCACATTACTACGAGAAAGAAGACAGAAAAAACCCAGGATCTGTTCAAGAAGTATGTGAAGAATGCGAAAGTATGAGTCTGATGAGGGAAAATCCCAGGCCTAACCTAGAGCTAACATGCGTTATCCACTAAAATATTAATCGAAACCAGGTTTAATTGACTGTTTCAGTGTGGTACCACATTACTACGTGATACAAACCAGAAAAAACCTAGTATCTGTTCAACAAGTATGTGAAAAACGCGAAAGTATGAGCCTGATGAGGGCAAATCCCAGACCTATCCCAGACATAACTTGCGTTATCCTATAAAATATTGATCGAATCCAGTTTTAATGGGCAGTTTTAGTGTGGTACCACTTTACTACGTGATCGAAACCAGAAAAAAACCAGGATCTGTCCAACAAGTATGTGGAGAATGCGAAAGTATGTGTCTGATGAGGGCAAATCCCAGGCCTAACCTAGACATAACATGCGTTGTCCTCTAAAATATTGATCGAAACCAGGTTTAATGGACTGTTTCAGTGTGCTACCACATTACTACGTGATCCAAACCAGAAAAAACCCAGGATCCGTTCAACAAGTATGTGAAGAATGCGAAAGTATGTGTCGGATGAGGGAAAATCCCAGGCCTAACCTAGACCTAACATGCGTTACCCTCAAAAATATTGTTAGAAACCAGGTTTCATCGACTGTTCCAGCGTGGTACCACGTTACTACGTGATCCAAACCAGAAAAAGCCCACAATCTGGCCATCAACTATGAGAAATATGCGAAAGTACGAGCCTGATGAGAGCAAATCCCAGACCTAACGAAGACCTAACATGCGTTATTCTCTAAAATACTGATCGAAACCAGGTTTAATGGACTGTTCCAGTGTGGTACCACATTACTACATGATCGAAACCAGAAAAAACCCAGGATCTGTTCAACAAGTATGTGAAAAACGCGAAACTATGAGCGTGATGAGGGCAAATCCCAGACCTATCCTAGACCTAACATGAGTTATCCTCTAAAATATTGATCGAAACCAGGTTTAATCGACTATTTCTGTGTGGTGCCACATTACTACGTGATCCAAACCAGAAAAATACCCAGGATCTGTTCAACAAGTATGTGAAGAACGCGGAAATATGACCCTGATGAGGGCAAATCCCAGGCCTAACCTAGACCTAACATGCGTTATCCTCAAAAATATTTATCGAAACCAGGTTTAATCGACTGTTTCACTGTGGTACCACATTACTACCTGATCCCAACCAGAAAAATACCCAGGATCTGTTCAACAAGTATGTGAAGAACGCGAAAATATGACCATGAGGAGGGCAAATCCCAGACCTATACCAGACCTAACTAGCGTTATCATCTAAGATATTGATCGAAACCAGGTTTAATCGACTGTTTCAGTGTGGTACCACATTACTACGTGATCCAAACCAGTAAAAGCACAGAATCTGTCCATCAAGTATGAGAAATTTGCGAAAGTACGAGCGTGATAAGAGCAAATCCCAGACCTAACCTAGACCTAACATGAGTTATTCTCAATAATATTGATCGAAAGCAGGTTTAATCGACAGTTTCAGTGTGGTACCACATTACTACGTGATCCAAACCAGAAAAAACCCAGGATACGTTCAACAAGTATGTGGAGAATGCGAAAGTATGTGTCTGATGATGGAAAATCCCAGGCCTAACCTAGACCCAACATGCGTTACCCTCAAAGATATTGATAGAAACCAGGGTTAATCGACTGTTTCAGTGTGATACCCAATTACTACGTGATCCAAACCAGAAAAAATCCAGGATCCGTTCAACAAGTATGTGAAGAATGCGAAAGTATGAGTCTGATGAAGGAAAATCCCAGACCTAACCTAGACCTAACATGAGTTATTCTCTAAAATATTGATCGAAACCAGGTTTAATGGACTGTTTCAATGTGCTACCACAGTAATACGTGATCCAAACCAGAAAAAACCCAGGATCCGTTCAACAAGTATGTGAAGAATGCGAAAGTATGTGTCGGATGAGGGAAAATCCCAGTCCTAACCGAGACCTAACGTGCGTTACCCTCAAGAATATTTATCAAGACCAGGTTTAATCGACTGTTTCAGTGTGGTACCACATTACTACGTGATCCAAACCAGAAAAAAACCCAGGATCTGCACAACAGGTATGTGAAGAATGCGAAAGTATGAGCCTGACGAGGGCAAATCCCAGACCTATCCCAGACATAAATAGCGCTATCATCTAAGATATTGATCGAAACCAGGTTTAATCGACTGTTTCAGTGTGGTACCACATTACTGCCTGATCCAAACCAGAAAAATACCCAGGATCTGTTCAACAAGTATGTGAAGAACGCGGAAATATGACCCTGATGAGGGCAAATCCCGGGCCTAACCTGGACCTAACATGCGTTATCCTCAAAAATATTGATCGAAACCAGGTTTAATCGACTGCTTCAGTGTGGTACCACATTACTACCCGATCCAAACCAGAAAAATACCCTGGATCTGTCCAACAAGTATGTGAAGGACGCGAAAATATGACCCTGATGAGGGCAAATCCCAGACCTATACCAGACCTAACTTGCGTTGACCTCTTTAATATTGATGGAAAACAGGTTTAATTGACTGTTTCAGTGTGGTACCACATTACTACGTGATCCAATCCAGAAAAAGCCCTGGGTCTAGCCATCAAGTATGAGAAATATGCGAAAGTATGAGCCTGATGTGGGCAAATCCTAGACCTAACCCAGACCTAACATGCGTTATCCTCTAAAATATTGATCGAAACCAGGCTTAATGGACTGTTTCAGTGTGGTACCACATCACTACGTGATCCAAACCAGAAAAATACTCAGGATACGTTCAACAAGTATGTGAAGAATGCGAAAGTATGAGCCTGACGAGGGCATCTCCCAGACCTATCCCAGACATAACTAGCGTTATCATCTAAGATATTGATCGAAACCAGGTTTAATGGAATGTTTCAGTATGGTACCACATTACTACGTGATCCAAACCAGAAAAAACCCAGGATCCGTTCAACAAGTATGTGAAGAATGCGAAAGTATGTGTCTGTTGAGGGCAAATCCCAGGCCTAACCTAGACAGAACATGCGTTATCCTCTAAAAAATTGATCGAAACCAGGTTTAATGGACTGTTTCAGTGTGCTACCACATTACTACGTGATCCAAACCAGAAAAAACCCAGGATCCGTTCAACAAGTATATGAAGAATGCGAAAGTATGTGTCTGGTGAGGGCAAATCACAGGCCTAACCTAGACATAACATGCGTTATCCTCTAAAATATTGATCGAGACCAGGTTTAATGGACTGTTTCAGTGTCGTACCACATTACTACGGGATCCAAACCAGAAAAAGCACAGAATCAGGCCATCAAGTATGAGAAATTTGCGAAAGTACGAGCCTGATGAGAGCAAATCCCAGACCTAACCTAGACCTAACATGAGTTATTCTCAAAAATATTGATCGAAAGCAGGTTTAATCGACTGCTTCAGTGTGGTACCACATTACTACGTGATCCAAACCAGAAAAAACCCAGGATACGTTCAACAAGTATGTGAAGAATGCGAAAGTATGAGCCTGTCGAGGGCAAATCCCAGATCTATCCCAGACATAACTAGCGTTATCATCTAAAATATTGATCGAAACCAGGTTTAATGGACTGTTTCAGTGTGCTACCACATTACTACGTGATCCAAACCAGAAAAAACCCAGGATCCGTTCAACAAGTATGTGAAGAATGCGAAAGTATGTGTCTGATGAGGGCAAATCACAGGCCTAACCTAGACATAACATGCGTTATCCTCTAAAATATTGATCGAGACCAGGTTTAATGGACTGTTTCAGTGTGGTACCACATTACTACGGGATCCAAACCAGAAAAAGCACAGAATCAGGCCATCAAGTATGAGAAATTTGCGAAAGTACGAGCCTGATGAGAGCAAATCCCAGACCTAACCTAGACCTAACATGAGTTATTCTCAAAAATATTGATGGAAAGCAGGTTTAATCGACTGCTTCAGTGTGGTACCACATTACTACGTGATCCAAACCAGAAAAAACCCAGGATACGTTCAACAAGTATGTGAAGAATGCGAAAGTATGAGCCTGTCGAGGGCAAATCCCAGATCTATCCCAGACATAACTAGCGTTATCATCTAAAATATTGATCGAAACCAGGTTTAATGGACTGTTTCAGTGTGCTACCACATTCCTACGTGATCCAAACCAGAAAAAACCCAGGATCCGTTCAACAAGTATGTGAAGAATGCGAAAGTATGTGTCGGATGAGGGAAAATCCCAGGCCTAACCTAGACATAACATGCGTTATCCTCTAAAATATTGATCGAAACCAGGTTTAATGGACTGTTTCAGTGTGCTACCACATTACTACGTGATTCAATCCAGAAAAAGCCCTGGATCTAGCCATCAAGTATGTGAAATATGCGAAAGCATGAGCCTGATGAGGGCAAATCCTAGACCTAACCCAGACCTAACATGCGTTATCCTCTAAAATATTTATCAAGACCAGGTTTAATTGAATGTTTCAGTGTGGTACCACAATACTATGTGTCCAAACCTGAAAAAACCCAGGATCTGTCCAACAAGTATGTGGAGAATGCGAAAGTATGTGTCTGATGAGGGCAAATCCCAGGCCTAACCCAGACATAACATGCGTTATCCTCTAAAATATTGATCGAAACCAGGTTTAATGGACTGTTTCAGTGTGCTACCACATTACTACGTGATCCAAACCAGAAAAAACCCAGGATCCGTTCAACAAGTATGTGAAGAATGCGAAAGTATGTGTCGGATGAGGGAAAATCCCAGGCCTAACCTAGACCTAACATGCGTTACCCTCAAAAATATTGTTAGAAACCAGGTTTAATCGACTGTTTCAGTGTGGTACCACGTTACTACGTGATCCAAACCAGAAAAAGCCCACAATCTGGCCATCAACTATGAGAAATATGCGAAAGTACGAGCCTGATGAGAGCAAATCCCAGACCTAACCAAGACCTAACATACGTTATTCTCTAAAATACTGATCGAAACCAGGTTTAATGTACTGTTCCAGTGTGGTACCACATTACTACATGATCGAAACCAGAATAAACACAGGATCTGTTCAACAAGTATGTGAAAAACATGAAACTATGAGCGTGATGAGGGCAAATCCCAGACCTATCCTAGACCTAACATGAGTTATCCTCTAAAATATTGATCGAAACCAGGTTTAATCGACTATTTCTGTGTGGTGCCACGTTACTACGTGATCCAAACCAGAAAAATACCCAGGATCTGTTCAACAAGTATGTGAAGAACGCGGAAATATGACCCTGATGAGGGCAAATCCCAGGCGTAACCTAGACCTAACATACGTTATTCTCTAAAATACTGATCGAAACCAGGTTTAATGGACTGTTCCAGTGTGGTACCACATTACTACATGACCGAAACCAGAAAAAACCCAGGATCTGTTCAACAAGTATGTGAAAAACATGAAACTATGAGCCTGATGAGAGCAAATCCCAGACCTAACCAAGACCTAACATACGTTATCATCTAAGATATTGATCGAAACCAGGTTTAATCGACTGTTTCAGTGTGGTACCACATTACTACGTGATCCAAACCAGAAAAAACCCAGGATGCGTTCAACAAGTATGTGAAGAATGGGAAAGTATGTGTCTGATGAGGGAAAATCACAGGCCTAACTTAGACCTAACATGCGTTATCCTCTAAAATATCGATCTGAACTGGGTTTCATTTACTGTTTCAGTGTGGTACCACATTACTACGTGATCCAATCCAGAAAAAGCCCTGGATCAAGCCATCAAGTATGAGAAATATGCGAAAGTACGAGCCTGATGAGAGCAAATCCCAGACCTAACCAAGACCTAACATGCGTTATTCTCTAAAATACTGATGCAAACCAGGTTTAATGGACTGTTCCAGTGTGGTACCACATTACTACGTGATCCAAACCAGAAAAAACCCAGGATCCGTTCAACAAGTATGTGAAGAATGCGAAAGTATGTGTCGGATGAGGGAAAATCCCAGGCCTAACCTAGACCTAACATGCGTTACCCTCAAAAATATTGTTAGAAACCAGGTTTAATCGACTGTTTCAGTGTGGTACCACGTTACTACGTGATCCAAACCAGAAAAAGCCCACAATCTGGCCATCAACTATGAGAAATATGCGAAAGTACGAGCCTGATGAGAGCAAATCCCAGACCTAACCAAGACCTAACATACGTTATTCTCTAAAATACTGATCGAAACCAGGTTTAATGGACTGTTCCAGTGTGGTACCACATTACTACATGATCGAAACCAGAAAAAACCCAGGATCTGTTCAACAAGTATGTGAAAAACATGAAACTATGAGCGTGATGAGGGCAAATCCCAGACCTATCCTAGACCTAACATGAGTTATCCTCTAAAATATTGATCGAAACCAGGTTTAATCGACTATTTCTGTGTGGTGCCACATTACTACGTGATCCAAACCAGAAAAATACCCAGGATCTGTTCAACAAGTATGTGAAGAACGCGGAAATATGACCCTGATGAGGGCAAATCCCAGGCGTAACCTAGACCTAACATGCGTTATCATCTAAGATATTGATCGAAACCAGGTTTAATCGACTGTTTCAGTGTGGTACCACATTACTACGTGATCCAAACCAGAAAAAACCCAGGATACGTTCAACAAGTATGTGAAGAATGCGAAAGTATGTGTCTGATAAGGGAAAATCACAGGCCTAACTTAGACCTAACATGCGTTATCCTCTAAAATATCGATCGAAACTGGGTTTCATTTACTGTTTCAGTGTGGTACCACATTACTACGTGATCCAATCCAGAAAAAGCCCTGGATCTAGCCATCAAGTATGAGAAATATGCGAAAGTACGAGCCTGATGAGAGCAAATCCCAGACCTAACCAAGACCTAACATGCGTTATTCTCTAAAATACTGATCGAAACCAGGTTTAATGGACTGTTCCAGTGTGGTACCACATTAGTACGTGATCCAAACCAGAAAAAACCCAGGATCCGTTCAACAAGTATGTGAAGAATGCGAAAGTATGTGTCGGATAAGGGAAAATCCCAGGCCTATGCTAGACCTAACATGCGTTACCCTCAAAAATATTGTTAGAAACCAGGTTTAATCGACTGTTTCAGTGTGGTACCACGTTACTACGTGATCCAAACCAGAAAAAGCCCACAATCTGGCCATCAACTATGAGAAATATGCGAAAGTACGAGCCTGATGAGAGCAAATCCCAGACCTAACCAAGACCTAACATACGTTATTCTCTAAAATACTGATCGAAACCAGGTTTAATGGACTGTTCCAGTGTGGTACCACATTACTACATGATCGAAACCAGAAAAAACCCAGGATCTGTTCAACAAGTATGTGAAAATCGCGAAACTATGAGCGTGATGAGGGCAAATCCCAGACCTATCCTAGACCTAACATGAGTTATCCTCTAAGATATTGATCGAAACCAGGTTTAATCGACTGTTTCAGTGTGGTACCACATTACTACGTGATCCAAACCAGTAAAAGCACAGAATCTGGCCATCAAGTATGAGAAATTTGCGAAAGTACGAGCCTGATAAGAGCAAATCCCAGACCTAACCTAGACCTAACATGAGTTATTCTCAAAAATATTGATCGAAAGCAGGTTTAATCGACAGTTTCAGTGTGGTACCACATTACTACGTGATCCAAACCAGAAAAAACCCAGGGTACGTTCAACAAGTATGTGAAGAATGCGAAAGTATGTGTCTGATGAGGGAAAATCCCAGGCCTAACCTAGACCTAACATGCGTTACCCTCAAAAATATTGATAGAAACCAGGTTTAATCGACTATTTCAGTGTGGTACCACATTACTACGTGATCCAAACCAGAAAAAGCCCAGAATCTGGCCATCAACTATGAGAAATATGCGAAAGTACGAGCCTGATGAGAGCAAATCCCAGACCTAACCAAGACTTAACATGCGTTATTCTCTAAAATATTGATCGAAACCTGGTTTAATGGACTGTTTCAGTGTGATACCACATTACTACGTGATCCAAACCAGAAAGATCCAGGATCCGTTCAACAAGTATGTGAAGAATGCGAAAGTATGAGTCTGATGAAGGAAAATCCCAGACCTAACCTAGACCTAACATGAGTTATTCTCTAAAATATTGATCGAAACCAGGTTTAATGGACTGTTTCAGTGTGCTACCACATTACTACGTGATCCAAACCAGAAAAAATCCAGGATCTGTTCAACAAGTATGTGAAAAACATGAAACTATGAGCGTGATGAGGGCAAATCCCAGACCTATCCTAGACCTAACATGAGTTATCCTCTAAAATATTGATCGAAACCAGGTTTAATCGACTATTTCTGTGTGGTGCCACATTACTACGTGATCCAAACCAGAAAAATACCCAGGATCTGTTCAACAAGTATGTGAAGAACGCGGAAATATGACCCTGATGAGGGCAAATCCCAGGCGTAACCTAGACCTAACATGCGTTATCATCTAAGATATTGATCGAAACCAGGTTTAATCGACTGTTTCAGTGTGGTACCACATTACTACGTGATCCAAACCAGAAAAAACCCAGGATACGTTCAACAAGTATGTGAAGAATGCGAAAGTATGTGTCTGATGAGGGAAAATCACAGGCCTAACTTAGACCTAACATGCGTTATCCTCTAAAATATCGATCGAAACTGGGTTTCATTTACTGTTTCAGTGTGGTACCACATTACTACGTGATCCAATCCAGAAAAAGCCCTGGATCTAGCCATCAAGTATGAGAAATATGCGAAAGTACGAGCCTGATGAGAGCAAATCCCAGACCTAACCAAGACCTAACATGCGTTATTCTCTAAAATACTAATCGAAACCAGGTTTAATGGACTGTTCCAGTGTGGTACCACATTACTACGTGATCCAAACCAGAAAAAACCCAGGATCCGTTCAACAAGTATGTGAAGAATGCGAAAGTATGTGTCGGATGAGGGAAAATCCCAGGCCTAACCTAGACCTAACATGCGTTACCCTCAAAAATATTGTTAGAAACCAGGTTTAATCGACTGTTTCAGTGTGGTACCACGTTACTACGTGATCCAAACCAGAAAAAGCCCACAATCTGGCCATCAACTATGAGAAATATGCGAAAGTACGAGCCTGATGAGAGCAAATCCCAGACCTAACCAAGACCTAACATACGTTATTCTCTAAAATACTGATCGAAACCAGGTTTAATGGACTGTTCCTGTGTGGTACCGCATTACTACATGATCGAAACCAGAAAAAACCCAGGATCTGTTCAACAAGTATGTGAAAAACATGAAACTATGAGCGTGATGAGGGCAAATCCCAGACCTATCCTAGACCTAACATGAGTTATCCTCTAAAATATTGATCGAAACCAGGTTTAATCGACTATTTCTGTGTGATGCCACATTACTACGTGATCCAAACCAGAAAAATACGCAGGATCTGTTCAACAAGCATGTGAAGAACGCGGAAATATGACCCTGATGAGGGCAAATCCCAGGCGTAACCTAGACCTAACATGCGTTATCATCTACGATATTGATCGAAACCAGGTTTAATCGACTGTTTCAGTGTGGTACCACATTACTACGTGATCCAAACCAGAAAAAACCCAGGATACGTTCAACAAGTATGTGAAGAATGCGAAAGTATGTGTCTGATGAGGGAAAATCACAGGCCTAACTTAGACCTAACATGCGTTATCCTCTAAAATGTCGATCGAAACTGGGTTTCATTTACTGTTTCAGTGTGGTACCACATTACTACGTGATCCAATCCAGAAAAAGCCCTGGATCTAGCCATCAAGTATGAGAAATATGCGAAAGTACGAGCCTGATGAGAGCAAATCCCAGACCTAACCAAGACCTAACATGCGTTATTCTCTAAAATACTGATCGAAACCAGGTTCAATGGACTGCTCCAGTGTGGTACCACATTACTACGTGATCCAAACCAGAAAAAACCCAGGATCCGTTCAACAAGTATGTGAAGAATGCGAAAGTATGTGTCGGATGAGGGAAAATCCCAGGCCTAACCTAGACCTAACATGCGTTACCCTCAAAAATATTGTTAGAAACCAGGTTTAATCGACTGTTTCAGTGTGGTACCACGTTACTACGTGATCCAAACCAGAAAAAGCCCACAATCTGGCCATCAACTATGAGAAATATGCGAAAGTACGAGCCTGATGAGAGCAAATCCCAGACCTAACCAAGACCTAACATACGTTATTCTCTAAAATACTGATCGAAACCAGGTTTAATGGACTGTTCCAGTGTGGTACCACATTACTACATGATCGAAACCAGAAAAAACCCAGGATCTGTTCAACAAGTATGTGAAAAACGCGAAACTATGAGCGTGATGAGGGCAAATCCCAGACCTATCCTAGACCTAACATGAGTTATCCTCTAAAATATTGATCGAAACCAGGTTTAATCGACTATTTCTGTGTGGTGCCACATTACTACGTGATCCAAACCAGAAAAATACCCAGGATCTGTTCAACAAGTATGTGAAGAACGCGGAAATATGACCCTGATGAGGGCAAATCCCAGGCCTAACCTAGACCTCACATGCGTTATCCTCAAAAATATTTATCGAAACCAGGTTTAATCGACTGTTTCACTGTGGTACCACCTTAATACCTGATCCCAACCAGAAAAATACCCAGGATCTGTTCAACAAGTATGTGAAGCACGCGAAAATATGACCCTGAGGAGGGCAAGTCCCACACCTATACCAGACCTAACTAGCGTTATCATCTAAGATATTGATCGAAACCAGGTTTAATCGACTGTTTCAGTGTGGTACCACATTACTACGTGATCCAAACCAGAAAAAACCCAGGATACGTTCAACAAGTATGTGAAGAATGCGAAAGTATGTGTCTGATGAGGGAAAATCCCAGGCCTAACCTAGACCTAACATGCGTTACCCTCAAAAATATTGATAGAAACCAGGTTTAATCGACTATTGCAGTGTGGTACCACATTACTACGTGATCCAAACCAGAAAAAGCCCAGAATCTGGCCATCAACTATGAGAAATATGCGAAAGTACGAGCCTGATGAGAGCAAATCCCAGACCTAACCAAGACTTAACATGCGTTATTCTCTAAAATATTGATCGAAACCTGGTTTAATGGACTGTTTCAGTGTGATACCACATTACTACGTGATCCAAACCAGAAAGATCCAGGATCCGTTCAACAAGTATGTGAAGAATGCGAAAGTATGAGTCTGATGAAGGAAAATCCCAGACCTAACCTAGACCTAACATGAGTTATTCTCTAAAATATTGATCGAAACCAGGTTTAATGGACTGTTTCAGTGTGCTACCACATTACTACGTGATCCAAACCAGAAAAAACCCAGGATCCGTTCAAGAAGTATGTGAAGAATGCGAAAGTATGTGTCTGATGAGGGAAAATCCCAGTCCTAACCGAGACCTAACGTGCGTTACCCTCAAGAATATTTATCAAGACCTGGTTTAATCGACTGTTTCAGTGTGGTACCACATTACTACGTGATCCAAACCAGAAAAAAACCCAGGATCTGCACAACAGGTATGTGAAGAATGCGAAAGTATGAGCCTGACGAGGGCAAATCCCAGACCTATCCCAGACATAAATAGCGCTATCATCTAAGATATTGATCGAAACCAGGTTTAATCGACTGTTTCAGTGTGGTACCACATTACTGCCTGATCCAAACCAGAAAAATACGTAGGATCTGTTCAACAAGTATGTGAAGAACGCGAAAATATGACCCTGATCAGGGCAAATCCCAGACCTATACCAGACCTAACTTGCGTTGACCTCTTTAATATTGATGGAAAACAGGTTTAATTGACTGCTTCAGTGTGGTACCACATTACTACGTGATCCAAACCAGAAAAATACTCAGGATACGTTCAACAAGTATGTGAAGAATGCGAAAGTATGAGCCTGACGAGGGCATCTCCCAGATCTATCCCAGACATAACTAGCGTTATCATCTAAGATATTGATCGAAACCAGGTTTAATGGAATGTTTCAGTATGGTACCACATTACTACGGGATCCAAACCAGAAAAAGCACAGAATCAGGCCATCAAGTATGAGAAATTTGCCAAAGCACGAGCCTGATGAGAGCAGATCCCAGACCTAACCTAGACCTAACATGAGTTATTCTCAAAAATATTGATCGAAAGCAGGTTTAATCGACAGTTTCAGTGTGGAACCACATTAGAACGTCATCCAAACCAGAAAAAACCCAGGAACCGTTCAACAAGTATGTGAAGAATGCGAAAGTATGTGTCTGTTGAAGGCAAATCCCAGGCCTAACCTAGACAGAACATGCGTTATCCTCTAAAAAATTGATCGAAACCAGGTTTAATGGACTGTTTCAGTGTGCTACCACATTACTACGTGATCCAAACCAGAAAAAACCCAGGATACGATCAACAAGTATGAGAAATATGCGAAAGTATGAGCCTGATGAGGGCAAATCCTAGACCTAACCCAGACCTAACATGCGTTATCCTCTAAAATATTTATCAAGACCAGGTTTAATTGAATGTTTCATTGTGGTACCACAATACTATGTGTCCAAACCTGAAAAAACCCAGGATCTGTCCAACAAGTATGTGGAGAATGCGAAAGTATGTGTCTGATGAGGGCAAATCCCAGGCCTAACCTAGACATAACATGCGTTGTCCTCTAAAATATTGATCGAAACCAGGTTTAATGGACTGTTTCAGTGTGCTACCACATTACTACGTGATCCAAACCAGAAAAAACCCAGGATCTGTTCAACAAGTATGTGAAGAACGCGAAAATATGACCCTGATCAGGGCAAATCCCAGACCTATACCAGACCTAACTTGCGTTGACCTCTTTAATATTGATGGAAAACAGGTTTAATTGACTGCTTCAGTGTGGTACCACATTACTACGTGATCCAAACCAGAAAAAACCCAGGATACGTTCAACAAGTATGTGAAGAATGCGAAAGTATGTGTCTGATGAGGCAAAATCACAGGCCTAACTTAGACCTAACATGCGTTATCCTCTAAAATATCGATCGAAACTGGGTTTCATTTACTGTTTCAGTGTGGTACCACATTACTACGTGATCCAATCCAGAAAAAGCCCTGGATCTAGCCATCAAGTATGAGAAATATGCGAAAGTACGAGCCTGATGAGAGCAAATCCCAGACCTAACCAAGACCTAACATGCGTTATTCTCTAAAATACTGATCGAAACCAGGTTTAATGGACTGTTCCAGTGTGGTACCACATTACTACGTGATCCAAACCAGAAAAAACCCAGGATCCGTTCAACAAGTATGTGAAGAATGCGAAAGTATGTGTCGGATGAGGGAAAATCCCAGGCCTAACCTAGACCTAACATGCGTTACCCTCAAAAATATTGTTAGAAACCAGGTTTAATCGACTGTTTCAGTGTGGTACCACGTTACTACGTGATCCAAACCAGAAAAAGCCCACAATCTGGCCATCAACTATGAGAAATATGCGAAAGTACGAGCCTGATGAGAGCAAATCCCAGACCTATCCAAGACCTAACATACGTTATTCTCTAAAATACTGATCGAAACCAGGTTTAATGGACTGTTCCAGTGTGGTACCACATTACTACATGATCGAAACCAGAAAAAACCCAGGATCTGTTCAACAAGTATGTGAAAAACGCGAAAATATGAGCGTGATGAGGGCAAATCCCAGACCTATCGTAGACCTAACATGAGTTATCCTCTAAAATATTGATCGAAACCAGGTTTAATCGACTATTTCTGTGTGGTGCCACATTACTACGTGATCCAAACCAGAAAAATACCCAGGATCTGTTCAACAAGTATGTGAAGAACGCGGAAATATGACCCTGATGAGGGCAAATCCCAGGCCTAACCTAGACCTAACATGCGTTATCCTCAAAAATATTTATCGAAACCAGGTTTAATTGACTGTTTCACTGTGGTACCACATTACTACCTGATCCCAACCAGAAAAATACCCAGGATCTGTTCAACAAGTATGTGAAGAACGCGAAAATATGACCCTGAGGAGGGCAAATCCCAGACCTATACCAGACCTAACTAGCGTTATCATCTAAGATATTGATCGAAACCAGGTTTAATCGACTGTTTCAGTGTGGTACCACATTACTACGTGATCCAAACCAGTAAAAGCACAGAATCTGGCCATCAAGTATTAGAAATTTGCGAAAGTACGAGCCTGATAAGAGCAAATCCCAGACCTAACCTAGACCTAACATGAGTTATTCTCAAAAATATTGATCGAAAGCAGGTTTAATCGACAGTTTCAGTGTGGTACCACATTACTACGTGATCCAAACCAGAAAAAACCCAGGATACGTTCAACAAGTATGTGAAGAATGCGAAAGTATGTGTCTGATGAGGGAAAATCCCAGGCCTAACCTATACCTAACATGCGTTACCCTCAAAAATATTGATCGAAACCAGGTTTAATGGAATGTTTCAGTATGGTACCACATTACTACGGGATCCAAACCAGAAAAAGCACAGAATCAGGCCATCAAGTATGAGAAATTTGCGAAAGCACGAGCCTGATGAGAGCAGATCCCAGACCTAACCTAGACCTAACATGAGTTATTCTCAAAAATATTGATCGAAAGCAGGTTTAATCGACAGTTTCAGTGTGGAACCACATTACAACGTCATCCAAACCAGAAAAAACCCAGGATCCGTTCAACAAGTATGTGAAGAATGCGAAAGTATGTGTCTGTTGAGGGCAAATCCCAGGCCTAACCTAGACAGAACATGCGTTATCCTCTAAAAAATTGATCGAAACCAGGTTTAATGGACTGTTTCAGTGTGCTACCACATTACTACGTGATCCAAACCAGAAAAAACCCAGGATCCGTTCAACAAGTATGTGAAGAATGCGAAAGTATGTGTCGGATGAGGGAAAATCCCAGGCCTAACCTAGACCTAACATGCGTTACCCTCAAAAATATTGTTAGAAACCAGGTTTAATCAACTGTTTCAGTGTGGTACCACGTTACTACGTGATCCAAACCAGAAAAAGCCCACAATCTGGCCATCAACTATGAGAAATATGCGAAAGTACGAGCCTGATGAGAGCAAATCCCAGACCTAACCAAGACCTAACATACGTTATTCTCTAAAATACTGATCGAAACCAGGTTTAATGGACTGTTCCAGTGTGGTACCACATTACTACATGATCGAAACCAGAAAAAACCCAGGATCTGTTCAACAAGTATGTGAAAAACATGAAACTATGAGCGTGATGAGGGCAAATCCCAGACCTATCCTAGACCTAACATGAGTTATCCTCTAAAATATTGATCGAAACCAGGTTTAATCGACTATTTCTGTGTGGTGCCACATTACTACGTGATCCAAACCAGAAAAATACCCAGGATCTGTTCAACAAGTATGTGAAGAACGCGGAAATATGACCCTGATGAGGGCAAATCCCAGGCGTAACCTAGACCTAACATGCGTTATTCTCTAAAATACTGATCGAAACTGGGTTTCATTTACTGTTTCAGTGTGGTACCACATTACTACGTGATCCAATCCAGAAAAAGCCCTGGATCTAGCCATCAAGTATGAGAAATATGCGAAAGTACGAGCCTGATGAGAGCAAATCCCAGACCTAACCAAGACCTAACATGCGTTATTCTCTCAAATACTGATCGAAACCAGGTTTAATGGACTGCTCCAGTGTGGTACCACATTACTACGTGATCCAAACCAGAAAAAACCCAGGATCCGTTCAACAAGTATGTGAAGAATGCGAAAGTATGTGTCGGATGAGGGAAAATCCCAGGCCTAACCTAGACCTAACATGCGTTACCCTCAAAAATATTGTTAGAAACCAGGTTTAATCGACTGTTTCAGTGTGGTACCACGTTACTACGTGATCCAAACCAGAAAAAGCCCACAATCTGGCCATCAACTATGAGAAATATGCGAAAGTACGAGCCTGATGAGAGCAAATCCCAGACGTAACCAAGACCTAACATACGTTATTCTCTAAAATACTGATCGAAACCAGGTTTAATGGACTGTTTCAGTGTGATACCACATTACTACGTGATCCAAACCAGAAAGATCCAGGATCCGTTCAACAAGTATGTGAAGAATGCGAAAGTATGAGTCTGATGAAGGAAAATCCCAGACCTAACCTAGACCTAACATGAGTTATTCTCTAAAATATTGATCGAAACCAGGTTTAATGGACTGTTTCAGTGTGCTACCACATTACTACGTGATCCAAACCAGAAAAAACCCAGGATCCGTTCAAGAAGTATGTGAAGAATGCGAAAGTATGTGTCTGATGAGGGAAAATCCCAGTCCTAACCGAGACCTAACGTGCGTTACCCTCAAGAATATTTATCAAGACCTGGTTTAATCGACTGTTTCAGTGTGGTACCACATTACTACGTGATCCAAACCAGAAAAAAACCCAGGATCTGCACAACAGGTATGTGAAGAATGCGAAAGTATGAGCCTGACGAGGGCAAATCCCAGACCTATCCCAGACATAAATAGCGCTATCATCTAAGATATTGATCGAAACCAGGTTTAATCGACTGTTTCAGTGTGGTACCACATTACTGCCTGATCCAAACCAGAAAAATACCCAGGATCTGTTCAACAAGTATGTGAAGAACGCGAAAATATGACCCTGATCAGGGCAAATCCCAGACCTATACCAGACCTAACTTGCGTTGACCTCTTTAATATTGATGGAAAACAGGTTTAATTGACTGCTTCAGTGTGGTACCACATTACTACGTGATCCAATCCAGAAAAAGCCCTGGGTCTAGCCATCAAGTATGAGAAATATGCGAAAGTATGAGCCTGATGTGGGCAAATCCTAGACCTAACCCAGACCTAACATGCGTTATCCTCTAAAATATTGATCGAAACCAGGCTTAATGGACTGTTTCAGTGTGGTACCACATCACTACGTGATCCAAACCAGAAAAATACTCAGGATACGTTCAACAAGTATGTGAAGAATGCGAAAGTATGAGCCTGACGAGAGCATCTCCCAGATCTATCCCAGACATAACTAGCGTTATCATCTAAGATATTGATCGAAACCAGGTTTAATGGAATGTTTCAGTATGGTACCACATTACTACGGGATCCAAACCAGAAAAAGCACAGAATCAGGCCATCAAGTATGAGAAATTTGCCAAAGCACGAGCCTGATGAGAGCAGATCCCAGACCTAACCTAGACCTAACATGAGTTATTCTCAAAAATATTGATCGAAAGCAGGTTTAATCGACAGTTTCAGTGTGGAACCACATTAGAACGTCATCCAAACCAGAAAAAACCCAGGATCCGTTCAACAAGTATGTGAAGAATGCGAAAGTATGTGTCTGTTGAGGGCAAATCCCAGGCCTAACCTAGACAGAACATGCGTTATCCTCTAAAAAATTGATCGAAACCAGGTTTAATGGACTGTTTCAGTGTGCTACCACATTACTACGTGATCCAAACCAGAAAAAACCCAGGATACGATCAACAAGTATGTGAAGAATGCGAAAGTATGAGCCTGACGAGGGCAAATCCCAGATCTATCCCAGACATAACTAGCGTTATCATCTAAAATATTGATCGAAACCAGGTTTAATGGACTGTTTCAGTGTGCTACCACATTACTACGTGATTCAATCCAGAAAAAGCCCTGGATCTAGCCATCAAGTATGAGAAATATGCGAAAGTATGAGCCTGATGAGGGCAAATCCTAGACCTAACCCAGACCTAACATGCGTTATCCTCTAAAATATTTATCAAGACCAGGTTTAATTGAATGTTTCATTGTGGTACCACAATACTATGTGTCCAAACCTGAAAAAACCCAGGATCTGTCCAACAAGTATGTGGAGAATGCGAAAGTATGTGTCTGATGAGGGCAAATCCCAGGCCTAACCTAGACATAACATGCGTTGTCCTCTAAAATATTGATCGAAACCAGGTTTAATGGACTGTTTCAGTGTGCTACCACATTACTACGTGATCCAAACCAGAAAAAACCCAGGATCCGTTCAACAAGTATGTGAAGAATGCGAAAGTATGTGTCGGATGAGGGAAAATCCCAGGCCTGACCTAGACCTAACATGCGTTATCCTCTAAAATATCGATCGAAACTGGGTTTCATTTACTGTTACAGTGTGGTACCACATTACTACGTGATCCAATCCAGAAAAAGCCCTGGATCTAGCCATCAAGTATGAGAAATATGCGAAAGTACGAGCCTGATGAGAGCAAATCCCAGACCTAACCAAGACCTAACATGCGTTATTCTCTAAAATACTGATCGAAACCAGGTTTAATGGACTGTTCCAGTGTGGTACCACATTACTACGTGATCCAAACCAGAAAAAACCCAGGATCCGTTCAACAAGTATGTGAAGAATGCGAAAGTATGTGTCGGATGAGGGAAAATCCCAGGCCTAACCTAGACCTAACATGCGTTACCCTCAAAAATAATGTTAGAAACCAGGTTTAATCGACTGTTTCAGTGTGGTACCACGTTACTACGTGATCCAAACCAGAAAAAGCCCACAATCTGGCCATCAACTATGAGAAATATGCGAAAGTACGAGCCTGATGAGAGCAAATCCCAGACCTAACCAAGACCTAACATACGTTATTCTCTAAAATACTGATCGAAACCAGGTTTAATGGACTGTTCCAGTGTGGTACCACATTACTACATGATCGAAACCAGAAAAAACCCAGGATCTGTTCAACAAGTATGTGAAAAACGCGAAAATATGAGCGTGATGAGGGCAAATCCCAGACCTATCGTAGACCTAACATGAGTTATCCTCTAAAATATTGATCGAAACCAGGTTTAATCGACTATTTCTGTGTGGTGCCACATTACTACGTGATCCAAACCAGAAAAATACCCAGGATCTGTTCAACAAGTATGTGAAGAACGCGGAAATATGACCCTGATGAGGGCAAATCCCAGGCCTAACCTAGACCTAACATGCGTTATCCTCAAAAATATTTATCGAAACCAGGTTTAATTGACTGTTTCACTGTGGTACCACATTACTACCTGATCCCAACCAGAAAAATACCCAGGATCTGTTCAACAAGTATGTGAAGAACGCGAAAATATGACCCTGAGGAGGGCAAATCCCAGACCTATACCAGACCTAACTAGCGTTATCATCTAAGATATTGATCGAAACCAGGTTTAATCGACTGTTTCAGTGTGGTACCACATTACTACGTGATCCAAACCAGTAAAAGCACAGAATCTGGCCATCAAGTATTAGAAATTTGCGAAAGTACGAGCCTGATAAGAGCAAATCCCAGACCTAACCTAGACCTAACATGAGTTATTCTCAAAAATATTGATCGAAAGCAGGTTTAATCGACAGTTTCAGTGTGGTACCACATTACTACGTGATCCAAACCAGAAAAAACCCAGGATACGTTCAACAAGTATGTGAAGAATGCGAAAGTATGTGTCTGATGAGGGAAAATCCCAGGCCTAACCTATACCTAACATGCGTTACCCTCAAAAATATTGATCGAAACCAGGTTTAATGGAATGTTTCAGTATGGTACCACATTACTACGGGATCCAAACCAGAAAAAGCACCGAATCAGGCCATCAAGTATGAGAAATTTGCGAAAGCACGAGCCTGATGAGAGCAGATCCCAGACCTAACCTAGACCTAACATGAGTTATTCTCAAAAATATTGATCGAAAGCAGGTTTAATCGACAGTTTCAGTGTGGAACCACATTACAACGTCATCCAAACCAGAAAAAACCCAGGATCCGTTCAACAAGTATGTGAAGAATGCGAAAGTATGTGTCTGTTGAGGGCAAATCCCAGGCCTAACCTAGACAGAACATGCGTTATCCTCTAAAAAATTGATCGAAACCAGGTTTAATGGACTGTTTCAGTGTGCTACCACATTACTACGTGATCCAAACCAGAAAAAACCCAGGATCCGTTCAACAAGTATGTGAAGAATGCGAAAGTATGTGTCGGATGAGGGAAAATCCCAGGCCTAACCTAGACCTAACATGCGTTACCCTCAAAAATATTGTTAGAAACCAGGTTTAATCAACTGTTTCAGTGTGGTACCACGTTACTACGTGATCCAAACCAGAAAAAGCCCACAATCTGGCCATCAACTATGAGAAATATGCGAAAGTACGAGCCTGATGAGAGCAAATCCCAGACCTAACCAAGACCTAACATACGTTATTCTCTAAAATACTGATCGAAACCAGGTTTAATGGACTGTTCCAGTGTGGTACCACATTACTACATGATCGAAACCAGAAAAAACCCAGGATCTGTTCAACAAGTATGTGAAAAACATGAAACTATGAGCGTGATGAGGGCAAATCCCAGACCTATCCTAGACCTAACATGAGTTATCCTCTAAAATATTGATCGAAACCAGGTTTAATCGACTATTTCTGTGTGGTGCCACATTACTACGTGATCCAAACCAGAAAAATACCCAGGATCTGTTCAACAAGTATGTGAAGAACGCGGAAATATGACCCTGATGAGGGCAAATCCCAGGCGTAACCTAGACCTAACATGCGTTATTCTCTAAAATACTGATCGAAACTGGGTTTCATTTACTGTTTCAGTGTGGTACCACATTACTACGTGATCCAATCCAGAAAAAGCCCTGGATCTAGCCATCAAGTATGAGAAATATGCGAAAGTACGAGCCTGATGAGAGCAAATCCCAGACCTAACCAAGACCTAACATGCGTTATTCTCTCAAATACTGATCGAAACCAGGTTTAATGGACTGCTCCAGTGTGGTACCACATTACTACGTGATCCAAACCAGAAAAAACCCAGGATCCGTTCAACAAGTATGTGAAGAATGCGAAAGTATGTGTCGGATGAGGGAAAATCCCAGGCCTAACCTAGACCTAACATGCGTTACCCTCAAAAATATTGTTAGAAACCAGGTTTAATCGACTGTTTCAGTGTGGTACCACGTTACTACGTGATCCAAACCAGAAAAAGCCCACAATCTGGCCATCAACTATGAGAAATATGCGAAAGTACGAGCCTGATGAGAGCAAATCCCAGACGTAACCAAGACCTAACATACGTTATTCTCTAAAATACTGATCGAAACCAGGTTTAATGGACTGTTCCAGTGTGGTACCACATTACTACATGATCGAAACCAGAAAAAACCCAGGATCTGTTCAACAAGTATGTGAAAAACGCGAAACTATGAGCGTGATGAGGGCAAATCCCAGACCTATCCTAGACCTAACATGAGTTATCCTCTAAAATATTGATCGAAACCAGGTTTAATCGACTATTTCTGTGTGGTGCCACATTACTACGTTATCCAAACCAGAAAAATACCCAGGATCTGTTCAACAAGTATGTGAAGAACGCGGAAATATGACCCTGATGAGGGCAAATCCCAGGCCTAACCTAGACCTAACATGCGTTGTCCTCAAAAATATTTATCGAAACCAGGTTTAATCGACTGTTTCACTGTGGTACCACATTACTACCTGATCCCAACCAGAAAAATACCCAGGATCTGTTCAACAAGTATGTGAAGAACGCGAAAATATGACCCTGAGGAGGGCAAATCCCAGACCTATACCAGACCTAACTAGCGTTATCATCTAAGATATTGATCGAAACCAGGTTTAATCGACTGTTTCAGTGTGGTACCACATTACTACGTGATCCAAACCAGTAAAAGCACAGAATCTGGCCATCAAGTATGAGAAATTTGCGAAAGAACGAGCCTGATAAGAGCAAATCCCAGACCTAACCTAGACCTAACATGAGTTATTCTCAAAAATATTGATCGAAAGCAGGTTTAATCGACAGTTTCAGTGTGGTACCAAATTACTACGTGATCCAAACCAGAAAAAACCCAGGATACGTTCAACTAGTATGTGAAGAATGCGAAAGTATGTGTCTGATGAGGGAAAATCCCAGGCCTAACCTAGACCTAACATGCGTTACCCTCAAAAATATTGATAGAAACCAGGTTTAATCGACTATTTCAGTGTGGTACCACATTACTACGTGATCCAAACCAGTAAAAGCCCAGAATCTGGCCATCAACTATGAGAAATATGCGAAAGTACGAGCCTGATGAGAGCAAATCCCAGACCTAACCAAGACTTAACATGCGTTATTCTCTAAAATGTTGATCGAAACCTGGTTTAATGGACTGTTTCAGTGTGATACCACATTACTACGTGATCCAAACCAGAAAGATCCAGGATCCGTTCAACAAGTATGTGAAGAATGCGAAAGTATGAGCCTGATGAAGGAAAATCCAAGACCTAACCTAGACCTAACATGAGTTATTCTCTAAAATATTGATCGAAACCAGGTTTAATGGACTGTTTCAGTGTGCTACCACATTACTACGTGATCCAAACCAGAAAAAATCCAGGATCCGTTCAACAAGTATGTGAAGAATGCGAAAGTATGTGTCGGATGAGGGAAAATCCCAGTCCTAACCGAGACCTAACGTGCGTTACCCTCAAGAATATTTATCAAGACCAGGTTTAATCGACTGTTTCAGTGTGGTACCACATTACTACGTGATCCAAACCAGAAAAAATCCCAGGATCTGCACAACAGGTATGTGAAGAATGCGAAAGTATGAGCCTGACGAGGGCAAATCCCAGACCTATCCCAGACATAAATAGCGCTATCATCTAAGATATTGATCGAAACCAGGTTTAATCGACTGTTTCAGTGTGGTACCACATTACTGCCTGATCCAAACCAGAAAAATACCCAGGATCTGTTCAACAAGTATGTGAAGAACGCGGAAATATGACCCTGATGAGGGCAAATCCCGGGCCTAACCTGGACCTAACATGCGTTATCCTCAAAAATATTGATCGAAACCAGGTTTAATCGACTGCTTCAGTGTGGTACCACATTACTACCTGATCCAAACCAGAAAAATACCCTGGATCTGTTCAACAAGTATGTGAAGGACGCGAAAATATGACCCTGATGAGGGCAAATCCCAGACCTATCCCAGACATAAATAGCGCTATCATCTAAGATATTGATCGAAACCAGGTTTAATCGACTGTTTCAGTGTGGTACCACATTACTGCCTGATCCAAACCAGAAAAATACCCAGGATCTGTTCAACAAGTATGTGAAGAACGCGGAAATATGACCCTGATGAGGGCAAATCCCGGGCCTAACCTGGACCTAACATGCGTTATCCTCAAAAATATTGATCGAAACCAGGTTTAATCGACTGCTTCAGTGTGGTACCACATTACTACCTGATCCAAACCAGAAAAATACCCTGGATCTGTTCAACAAGTATGTGAAGGACGCGAAAATATGACCCTGATGAGGGCAAATCCCAGACCTATACCAGACCTAACTTGCGTTGACCTCTTTAATATTGATGGCAACCAGGTTTAATTGACTGTTTCAGTGTGGTACCACATTACTACGTGATCCAATCCAGAAAAAGCCCTGGGTCTAGCCATCAAGTATGAGAAATATGCGAAAGTATGAGCCTGATGTGGGCAAATCCTAGACCTAACCCAGACCTAACATGCGTTATCCTCTAAAAAATTGATCGAAACCAGGTTTAATGGACTGTTTCAGTGTGGTACCACATTACTACGGGATCCAAACCAGAAAAAGCACAGAATCAGGCCATCAAGTATGAGAAATATGCGAAAGTATGAGCCTGATGAGGGCAAATCCTAGACCTAACCCAGACCTAACATGCGTTATCCTCTAAAATATTTATCAAGACCAGGTTTAATTGAATGTTTCAGTGTGGTACCACAATACTATGTGTCCAAACCAGAAAAAACCCAGGATCCGTTCAACAAGTATGTGAAGAATGCGAAAGTATGAGTCGGATGAGGGAAAATCCCAGGCCTAACCTAGACCTAACATGCGTTACCCGCAAAAATATTGTTAGAAACCAGGTTTAATCGACTGTTTCAGTGTGGTACCACGTTACTACGTGATCCAAACCAGAAAAAGCCCACAATCTGGCCATCAACTATGAGAAATATGCGAAAGTACGAGCCTGATGAGAGCAAATCCCAGACCTAACCAAGACCTAACATGCGTTATTCTCTAAAATACTGATCGAAACCAGGTTTAATGGACTGTTCCAGTGTGGTACCACATTACTACGTGATCCAAACCAGAAAAAACCCAGGATCCGTTCAACAAGTATGTGAAGAATGCGAAAGTATGTGTCGGATGAGGGAAAATCCCAGGCCTAACCTAGACCTAACATGCGTTACCCTCAAAAATATTGTTAGAAACCAGGTTTAATCGACTGTTTCAGTGTGGTACCACGTTACTACGTGATCCAAACCAGAAAAAGCCCACAATCTGGCCATCAACTATGAGAAATATGCGAAAGTACGAGCCTGATGAGAGCAAATCCCAGACCTAACCAAGACCTAACATACGTTATTCTCTAAAATACTGATCGAAACCAGGTTTAATGGACTGTTCCAGTGTGGTACCACATTACTACATGAGCGAAACCAGAAAAAACCCAGGATCTGTTCAACAAGTATGTGAAAAACATGAAACTATGAGCGTGATGAGGGCAAATCCCAGACCTATCCTAGACCTAACATGTGTTATCCTCTAAAATATTGATCGAAACCAGGTTTAATCGACTATTTCTGTGTGGTGCCACATTACTACGTGATCCAAACCAGAAAAATACCCAGGATCTGTTCAACAAGTATGTGAAGAACGCGGAAATATGACCCTGATGAGGGCAAATCCCAGGCGTAACCTAGACCTAACATGCGTTATCATATAAGATATTGATCGAAACCAGGTTTAATCGACTGTTTCAGTGTGGTACCACATTACTACGTGATCCAAACCAGAAAAAACCCAGGATACGTTCAACAAGTATGTGAAGAATGCGAAAGTATGTGTCTGATGAGGGAAAATCACAGGCCTAACATAGACCTAACATGCGTTATCCTCTAAAATATCGATCGAAACTGGGTTTCATTTACTGTTTCAGTGTGGTACCACATTACTACGTGATCCAATCCAGAAAAAGCCCTGGATCTAGCCATCAAGTATGAGAAATATGCGAAAGTACGAGCCTGATGAGAGCAAATCCCAGACCTAACCAAGACCTAACATGCGTTATTCTCTAAAATACTGATCGAAACCAGGTTTAATGGACTGTTCCAGTGTGGTACCACATTACTACGTGATCCAAACCAGAAAAAACCCAGGATCCGTTCAACAAGCATGTGAAGAATGCGAAAGTATGTGTCGGATGAGGGAAAATCCCAGGCCTAACCTAGACCTAACATGCGTTACCCTCAAAAATATTGTTAGAAACCAGGTTTAATCAACTGTTTCAGTGTGGTGCCACGTTACTACGTGATCCAAACCAGAAAAAGCCCACAATCTGGCCATCAACTATGAGAAATATGCGAAAGTACGAGCCTGATGAGAGCAAATCCCAGACCTAACCAAGACCTAACATACGTTATTCTCTAAAATACTGATCGAAACCAGGTTTAATGGACTGTTCCAGTGTGGTACCACATTACTACATGATCGAAACCAGAAAAAACCCAGGATCTGTTCAACAAGTATGTGAAAAACATGAAACTATGAGCGTGATGAGGGCAAATCCCAGACCTATCCTAGACCTAACATGAGTTATCCTCTAAAATATTGATCGAAACCAGGTTTAATCGACTATTTCTGTGTGGTGCCACATTACTACGTGATCCAAACCAGAAAAATACCCAGGATCTGTTCAACAAGTATGTGAAGAACGCGGAAATATGACCCTGATGAGGGCAAATCCCAGGCGTAACCTAGACCTAACATGCGTTATTCTCTAAAATACTGATCGAAACTGGGTTTCATTTACTGTTTCAGTGTGGTACCACATTACTACGTGATCCAATCCAGAAAAAGCCCTGGATCTAGCCATCAAGTATGAGAAATATGCGAAAGTACGAGCCTGATGAGAGCAAATCCCAGACCTAACCAAGACCTAACATGCGTTATTCTCTCAAATACTGATCGAAACCAGGTTTAATGGACTGCTCCAGTGTGGTACCACATTACTACGTGATCCAAACCAGAAAAAACCCAGGATCCGTTCAACAAGTATGTGAAGAATGCGAATGTATGTGTCGGATGAGGGAAAATCCCAGGCCTAACCTAGACCTAACATGCGTTACCTCCAAAAATATTGTTAGAAACCAGGTTTAATCGACTGTTTCAGTGTGGTACCACGTTACTACGTGATCCAAACCAGAAAAAGCCCACAATCTGGCCATCAACTATGAGAAATATGCGAAAGTACGAGCCTGATGAGAGCAAATCCCAGACGTAACCAAGACCTAACATACGTTATTCTCTAAAATACTGATCGAAACCAGGTTTAATGGACTGTTCCAGTGTGGTACCACATTACTACATGATCGAAACCAGAAAAAACCCAGGATCTGTTCAACAAGTATGTGAAAAACGCGAAACTATGAGCGTGATGAGGGCAAATCCCAGACCTATCCTAGACCTAACATGAGTTATCCTCTAAAATATTGATCGAAACCAGGTTTAATCGACTATTTCTGTGTGGTGCCACATTACTACGTGATCCAAACCAGAAAAATACCCAGGATCTGTTCAACAAGTATGTGAAGAACGCGGAAATATGACCCTGATGAGGGCAAATCCCAGGCCTAACCTAGACCTAACATGCGTTGTCCTCAAAAATATTTATCGAAACCAGGTTTAATCGACTGTTTCACTGTGGTACCACATTACTACCTGATCCCAACCAGAAAAATACCCAGGATCTGTTCAACAAGTATGTGAAGAACGCGAAAATATGACCCTGAGGAGGGCAAATCCCAGACCTATACCAGACCTAACTAGCGTTATCATCTAAGATATTGATCGAAACCAGGTTTAATCGACTGTTTCAGTGTGGTACCACATTACTACGTGATCCAAACCAGTAAAAGCACAGAATCTGGCCATCAAGTATGAGAAATTTGCGAAAGTACGAGCCTGATAAGAGCAAATCCCAGACCTAACCTAGACCTAACATGAGTTATTCTCAAAAATATTGATCGAAAGCAGGTTTAATCGACAGTTTCAGTGTGGTACCAAATTACTACGTGATCCAAACCAGAAAAAACCCAGGATACGTTCAACTAGTATGTGAAGAATGCGAAAGTATGTGTCTGATGAGGGAAAATCCCAGGCCTAACCTAGACCTAACATGCGTTACCCTCAAAAATATTGATAGAAACCAGGTTTAATCGACTATTTCAGTGTGGTACCACATTACTACGTGATCCAAACCAGTAAAAGCCCAGAATCTGGCCATCAACTATGAGAAATATGCGAAAGTACGAGCCTGATGAGAGCAAATCCCAGACCTAACCAAGACCTAACATGAGTTATTCTCTAAAATGTTGATCGAAACCTGGTTTAATGGACTGTTTCAGTGTGATACCGCATTACTACGTGATCCAAACCAGAAAAAATCCCAGGATCTGCACAACAGGTATGTGAAGAATGCGAAAGTATGAGCCTGACGAGGGCAAATCCCAGACCTATCCCAGACATAAATGGCGCTATCATCTAAGATATTGATCGAAACCAGGTTTAATCGACTGTTTCAGTGTGGTACCACATTACTGCCTGATCCAAACCAGAAAAATACCCAGGATCTGTTCAACAAGTATGTGAAGAACGCGGAAATATGACCCTGATGAGGGCAAATCCCGGGCCTAACCTGGACCTAACATGCGTTATCCTCAAAAATATTGATCGAAACCAGGTTTAATCGACTGCTTCAGTGTGGTACCACAGTACTACCTGATCCAAACCAGAAAAATACCCTGGATCTGTTCAACAAGTATGTGAAGGACGCGAAAATATGACCCTGATGAGGGCAAATCCCAGACCTATCCCAGACATAAATAGCGCTATCATCTAAGATATTGATCGAAACCAGGTTTAATCGACTGTTTCAGTGTGGTACCACATTACTGCCTGATCCAAACCAGAAAAATACCCAGGATCTGTTCAACAAGTATGTGAAGAACGCGGAAATATGACCCTGATGAGGGCAAATCCCGGGCCTAACCTGGACCTAACATGCGTTATCCTCAAAAATATTGATCGAAACCAGGTTTAATCGACTGCTTCAGTGTGGTACCACATTACTACCTGATCCAAACCAGAAAAATACCCTGGATCTGTTCAACAAGTATGTGAAGGACGCGAAAATATGACCCTGATGAGGGCAAATCCCAGACCTATACCAGACCTAACTTGCGTTGACCTCTTTAATATTGATGGAAACCAGGTTTAATTGACTGTTTCAGTGTGGTACCACATTACTACGTGATCCAATCCAGAAAAAGCCCTGGGTCTAGCCATCAAGTATGAGAAATATGCGAAAGTATGAGCCTGATGTGGGCAAATCCTAGACCTAACCCAGACCTAACATGCGTTATCCTCTAAAATATTGATCGAAACCAGGCTTAATGGACTGTTTCAGTGTGGTACCACATCACTACGTGATCCAAACCAGAAAAATACTCAGGATACGTTCAACAAGTATGTGAAGAATGCGAAAGTATGAGCCTGACGAGGGCATCTCCCAGATCTATCCCAGACATAACTAGCGTTATCCTCTAAAATATTAATCGAGACCAGGTTTAATGGACTGTTTCAGTGTGGTACCACATTACTACGGGATCCAAACCAGAAAAAGCACAGAATCAGGCCATCAAGTATGAGAAATATGCGAAAGTATGAGCCTGATGAGGGCAAATCCTAGACCTAACCCAGACCTAACATGCGTTATCCTCTAAAATATTTATCAAGACCAGGTTTAATTGAATGTTTCAGTGTGGTACCACAATACTATGTGTCCAAACCAGAAAAAACCCAGGATCCGTTCAACAAGTATGTGAAGAATGCGAAAGTATGTGTCGGATGAGGGAAAATCCCAGGCCTAACCTAGACCTAACATGCGTTACCCGCAAAAATATTGTTAGAAACCAGGTTTAATCGACTGTTTCAGTGTGGTACCACGTTACTACGTGATACAAACCAGAAAAAGCCCACAATCTGGCCATCAACTATGAGAAATATGCGAAAGTACGAGCCTGATGAGAGCAAATCCCAGACCTAACCAAGACCTAACATGCGTTATTCTCTAAAATACTGATCGAAACCAGGTTTAATGGACTGTTCCAGTGTGGTACCACATTACTACGTGATCCAAACCAGAAAAAACCCAGGATCCGTTCAACAAGTATGTGAAGAATGCGAAAGTATGTGTCGGATGAGGGAAAATCGCAGGCCTAACCTAGACCTAACATGCGTTACCCTCAAAAATATTGTTAGAAACCAGGTTTAATCGACTGTTTCAGTGTGGTACCACGTTACTACGTGATCCAAACCAGAAAAAGCCCACAATCTGGCCATCAACTATGAGAAATATGCGAAAGTACGAGCCTGATGAGAGCAAATCCCAGACCTAACCAAGACCTAACATACGTTATTCTCTAAAATACTGATCGAAACCAGGTTTAATGGACTGTTCCAGTGTGGTACCACATTACTACATGAGCGAAACCAGAAAAAACCCAGGATCTGTTCAACAAGTATGTGAAAAACATGAAACTATGAGCGTGATGAGGGCAAATCCCAGACCTATCCTAGACCTAACATGAGTTATCCTCTAAAATATTGATCGAAACCAGGTTTAATCGACTATTTCTGTGTGGTGCCCCATTACTACGTGATCCAAACCAGAAAAATACCCAGGATCTGTTCAACAAGTATGTGAAGAACGCGGAAATATGACCCTGATGAGGGCAAATCCCAGGCGTAACCTAGACCTAACATGCGTTATCATATAAGATATTGATCGAAACCAGGTTTAATCGACTGTTTCAGTGTGGTACCACATTACTACGTGATCCATACCAGAAAAAACCCAGGATACGTTCAACAAGTATGTGAAGAATGCGAAAGTATGTGTCTGATGAGGGACAATCACAGGCCTAACATAGACCTAACATGCGTTATCCTCTAAAATATCGATCGAAACTGGGTTTCATTTACTGTTTCAGTGTGGTACCACATTACTACGTGATCCAATCCAGAAAAAGCCCTGGATCTAGCCATCAAGTATGAGAAATATGCGAAAGTACGAGCCTGATGAGAGCAAATCCCAGACCTAACCAAGACCTAACATGCGTTATTCTCTAAAATACTGATCGAAACCAGGTTTAATGGACTGTTCCAGTGTGGTACCACATTACTACGTGATCCAAACCAGAAAAAACCCAGGATCCGTTCAACAAGTATGTGAAGAATGCGAAAGTATGTGTCGGATGAGGGAAAATCCCAGGCCTAACCTAGACCTAACATGCGTTACCCTCAAAAATATTGTTAGAAACCAGGTTTAATCGACTGTTTCAGTGTGGTACCACGTTACTACGTGATCCAAACCAGAAAAAGCCCACAATCTGGCCATCAACTATGAGAAATATGCGAAAGTACGAGCCTGATGAGAGCAAATCCCAGACGTAACCAAGACCTAACATACGTTATTCTCTAAAATACTGATCGAAACCAGGTTTAATGGACTGTTCCAGTGTGGTACCACATTACTACATGATCGAAACCAGAAAAAACCCAGGATCTGTTCAACAAGTATGTGAAAAACGCGAAACTATGAGCGTGATGAGGGCAAATCCCAGACCTATCCTAGACCTAACATGAGTTATCCTCTAAAATATTGATCGAAACCAGGTTTAATCGACTATTTCTGTGTGGTGCCACATTACTACGTGATCCAAACCAGAAAAATACCCAGGATCTGTTCAACAAGTATGTGAAGAACGCGGAAATATGACCCTGATGAGGGCAAATCCCAGGCCTAACCTAGACCTAACATGCGTTGTCCTCAAAAATATTTATCGAAACCAGGTTTAATCGACTGTTTCACTGTGGTACCACATTACTACCTGATCCCAACCAGAAAAATACCCAGGATCTGTTCAACAAGTATGTGAAGAACGCGAAAATATGACCCTGAGGAGGGCAAATCCCAGACCTATACCAGACCTAACTAGCGTTATCATCTAAGATATTGATCGAAACCAGGTTTAATCGACTGTTTCAGTGTGGTACCACATTACTACGTGATCCAAACCAGTAAAAGCACAGAATCTGGCCATCAAGTATGAGAAATTTGCGAAAGTACGAGCCTGATAAGAGCAAATCCCAGACCTAACCTAGACCTAACATGAGTTATTCTCAAAAATATTGATCGAAAGCAGGTTTAATCGACAGTTTCAATGTGGTACCAAATTACTACGTGATCCAAACCAGAAAAAACCCAGGATACGTTCAACTAGTATGTGAAGAATGCGAAAGTATGTGTCTGATGAGGGAAAATCCCAGGCCTAACCTAGACCTAACATGCGTTACCCTCAAAAATATTGATAGAAACCAGGTTTAATCGACTATTTCAGTGTGGTACCACATTACTACGTGATCCAAACCAGTAAAAGCCCAGAATCTGGCCATCAACTATGAGAAATAAGCGAAAGTACGAGCCTGATGAGAGCAAATCCCAGACCTAACCAAGACTTAACATGCGTTATTCTCTAAAATGTTGATCGAAACCTGGTTTAATGGACTGTTTCAGTGTGATACCGCATTACTACGTGATCCAAACCAGAAAGATCCAGGATCCGTTCAACAAGTATGTGAAGAATGCGAAAGTATGAGCCTGATGAAGGAAAATCCAAGACCTAACCTAGACCTAACATGAGTTATTCTCTAAAATATTGATCGAAACCAGGTTTAATGGACTGTTTCAGTGTGCTACCACATTACTACGTGATCCAAACCAGAAAAAATCCAGGATCCGTTCAACAAGTATGTGAAGAATGCGAAAGTATGTGTCGGATGAGGGAAAATCCCAGTCCTAACCGAGACCTAACGTGCGTTACCCTCAAGAATATTTATCAAGACCAGGTTTAATCGACTGTTTCAGTGTGGTACCACATTACTACGTGATCCAAACCAGAAAAAATCCCAGGATCTGCACAACAGGTATGTGAAGAATGCGAAAGTATGAGCCTGACGAGGGCAAATCCCAGACCTATCCCAGACATAAATAGCGCTATCATCTAAGATATTGATCGAAACCAGGTTTAATCGACTGTTTCAGTGTGGTACCACATTACTGCCTGATCCAAACCAGAAAAATACCCAGGATCTGTTCAACAAGTATGTGAAGAACGCGGAAATATGACCCTGATGAGGGCAAATCCCGGGCCTAACCTGGACCTTACATGCGTTATCCTCAAAAATATTGATCGAAACCAGGTTTAATCGACTGCTTCAGTGTGGTACCACATTACTACCTGATCCAAACCAGAAAAATACCCTGGATCTGTTCAACAAGTATGTGAAGGACGCGAAAATATGACCCTGATGAGGGCAAATCCCAGACCTATCCCAGACATAAATAGCGCTATCATCTATGATATTGATCGAAACCAGGTTTAATCGACTGTTTCAGTGTGGTACCACATTACTGCCTGATCCAAACCAGAAAAATACCCAGGATCTGTTCAACAAGTATGTGAAGAACGCGGAAATATGACCCTGATGAGGGCAAATCCCGGGCCTAACCTGGACCTAACATGCGTTATCCTCAAAAATATTGATCGAAACCAGGTTTAATCGACTGCTTCTGTGTGGTACCACATTACTACCTGATCCAAACCAGAAAAATACCCTGGATCTGTTCAACAAGTATGTGAAGGACGCGAAAATATGACCCTGATGAGGGCAAATCCCAGACCTATACCAGACCTAACTTGCGTTGACCTCTTTAATATTGATGGAAACCAGGTTTAATTGACTGTTTCAGTGTGGTACCACATTACTACGTGATCCAATCCAGAAAAAGCCCTGGGTCTAGCCATCAAGTATGAGAAATATGCGAAAGTATGAGCCTGATGTGGGCAAATCCTAGACCTAACCCAGACCTAACATGCGTTATCCTCTAAAATATTGATCGAAACCAGGCTTAATGGACTGTTTCAGTGTGGTACCACATCACTACGTGATCCAAACCAGAAAAATACTCAGGATACGTTCAACAAGTATGTGAAGAATGCGAAAGTATGAGCCTGACGAGGGCATCTCCCAGATCTATCCCAGACATAACTAGCGTTATCCTCTAAAATATTAATCGAGACCAGGTTTAATGGACTGTTTCAGTGTGGTACCACATTACTACGGGATCCAAACCAGAAAAAGCACAGAATCAGGCCATCAAGTATGAGAAATATGCGAAAGTATGAGCCTGATGAGGGCAAATCCTAGACCTAACCCAGACCTAACATGCGTTATCCTCTAAAATATTTATCAAGACCAGGTTTAATTGAATGTTTCAGTGTGGTACCACAATACTATGTGTCCAAACCAGAAAAAACCCAGGATCCGTTCAACAAGTATGTGAAGAATGCGAAAGTATGTGTCGGATGAGGGAAAATCCCAGGCCTAACCTAGACCTAACATGCGTTACCCGCAAAAATATTGTTAGAAACCAGGTTTAATCGACTGTTTCAGTGTGGTACCACGTTACTACGTGATCCAAACCAGAAAAAGCCCACAATCTGGCCATCAACTATGAGAAATATGCGAAAGTACGAGCCTGATGAGAGCAAATCCCAGACCTAACCAAGACCTAACATACGTTATTCTCTAAAATACTGATCGAAACCAGGTTTAATGAACTGTTCCAGTGTGGTACCACATTACTACATGAGCGAAACCAGAAAAAACCCAGGATCTGTTCAACAAGTATGTGAAAAACATGAAACTATGAGCGTGATGAGGGCAAATCCCAGACCTATCCTAGACCTAACATGAGTTATCCTCTAAAATATTGATCGAAACCAGGTTTAATCGACTATTTCTGTGTGGTGCCCCATTACTACGTGATCCAAACCAGAAAAATACCCAGGATCTGTTCAACAAGTATGTGAAGAACGCGGAAATATGACCCTGATGAGGGCAAATCCCAGGCGTAACCTAGACCTAACATGCGTTATCATATAAGATATTGATCGAAACCAGGTTTAATCGACTGTTTCAGTGTGGTACCACATTACTACGTGATCCAAACCAGAAAAAACCCAGGATACGTTCAACAAGTATGTGAAGAATGCGAAAGTATGTGTCTGATGAGGGACAATCACAGGCCTAACATAGACCTAACATGCGTTATCCTCTAAAATATCGATCGAAACTGGGTTTCATTTACTGTTTCAGTGTGGTACCACATTACTACGTGATCCAATCCAGAAAAAGCCCTGGATCTAGCCATCAAGTATGAGAGATATGCGAAAGTACGAGCCTGATGAGAGCAAATCCCAGACCTAACCAAGACCTAACATGCGTTATTCTCTAAAATACTGATCGAAACCAGGTTTAATGGACTGTTCCAGTGTGGTACCACATTACTACGTGATCCAAACCAGAAAAAACCCAGGATCCGTTCAACAAGTATGTGAAGAATGCGAAAGTATGTGTCGGATGAGGGAAAATCCCAGGCCTAACCTAGACCTAACATGCGTTACCCTCAAAAATATTGTTAGAAACCAGGTTTAATCGACTGTTTCAGTGTGGTACCACGTTACTACGTGATCCAAACCAGAAAAAGCCCACAATCTGGCCATCAACTATGAGAAATATGCGAAAGTACGAGCCTGATGAGAGCAAATCCCAGACCTAACCAAGACCTAACATACGTTATTCTCTAAAATACTGATCGAAACCAGGTTTAATGAACTGTTCCAGTGTGGTACCACATTACTACATGATCGAAACCAGAAAAAAGCCAGGATCTGTTCAACAAGTATGTGAAAAACATAAAACTATGAGCGTGATGAGGGCAAATCCCAGACCTATCCTAGACCTAACATGAGTTATCCTCTAAAATATTGATCGAAACCAGGTTTAATCGACTATTTCTGTGTGGTGCCACATTACTACGTGATCCAAACCAGAAAAATACCCAGGATCTGCTCAACAAGTATGTGAAGAACGCGGAAATATGACCCTGATGAGGGCAAACCCCAGGCCTAACCTAGACCTAACATGCGTTATCATCTAAGATATTGATCGAAGCCAGGTTTAATCGACTGTTTCAGTGTGGTACCACATTACTACGTGATCCAAACCAGAAAAAACCCGGGATACGTTCAACAAGTATGTGAGGAATGCGAAAGTATGTGTCTGATGAGGGAAAATCACAGGCCAAACTTAGACCTAACATGCGTTATCCTCTAAAATATCGATCGAAACTGGGTTTCATTTACTGTTTCAGTGTGGTTCCACATTACTACGTGATCCAATCCAGAAAAAGCCCTGGAACTAGCCATCAAGTATGAGAAATATGCGAAAGTACGAGCCTGATGAGAGCAAATCCCAGACCTAACCAAGACCTAACATGCGTTATTCTCTAAAATACTGATCGAAACCAGGTTTAATGGACTGTACCAGTGTGGTACCACATTACTACGTGATCCAAACCAGAAAAAACCCAGGATACGTTCAACAAGTATGCGAAGAATGCGAAAGTATGTGTCTGGTGAGGGAAAATCCCAGGCCTAACTTAGACCTACCATGCGTTATCCTCTAAAACATAAATCGAAACCAGGTTTAATGGACTGTTTCAGTGTGGTACCACATTTCTACGTGATCCAAATCAGAAAAAACCCAGGATCTGTTCAAGAAGTATGTGGAAAATGCGAAAGTATGTGTCTGATGAGGGCAAATCCCAGGCCTAACCCAGACCTAACATGCGTTATCCTCTAAAATATCGATCGAAACTGGGTTTCATTTACTGTTTCAGTGTGGTACCACATTACTACGTGATCCAATCCAGAAAAAGCCCTGGATCTAGCCATCAAGTATGAGAAATATGCGAAAGTATGAGCCTGATGAGGGCAAATCCTAGACCTAACACAGACCTAACATGCGTTATCCTCTAAAATATTTATCAAGACCAGGTTTAATTGAATGTTTCAGTGTGGTACAACATTACTACGAGATCCAAACCTGAAAACACCCAGGATCTGTTCAACAGGTATGTGGAGAATGCGAAAGTATGTGTCTGATGAGGGCAAATCCCAGGCCTAACCTAGACATAACATGCGTTATCCTCTAAAATGTTGATCGAAACCAGGTTAAATGGACTGTTTCAGTGTGGTACCACATTACTACAGGATCCAAACTAGAAAAAGTCCAGAATCTGGCCATCAAGTATGAGAAATATGCGAAAGTACGAGCCTGATGAGGGCAAATCCTAGACCTAACCCAGACCTAACATGCGTTATCCTCTAAAATATTTATCAAAACCAGGTTTAATAGACTGTTCCAGTGTGGTACCACATTACTACATGATCGAAACCAGAAAAAACCCAGGATCTGTTCAACAAGTATGAGATATATGCGAAAGTACGAGCCTGATGAGGGCAAATCCTAGACCTAACCCAGACCAAACATGCGTTATCCTCTAAAATATTTATCAAGGCCAGGTTTAATTGAATGTTTCAGTGTGGCACCACATTACTATGTGTCCAAACCTGAAAAAACCCAGGATCTGTTCAACAAGTATGTGGAGAAGCGAAAGTATGTGTCTGATGAGGGCAAATCCCAGGCCTAACCTAGACATAACATGCGTTATCCGCTAAAATATTGATCGAAGCCAGGTTTAATGGACTGTTTCAGTGTGCTACCACATTACTACGTGATCCAAACCAGAAAAAACCCAGGATCCGTTCAAGAAGTATGTGAAGAATGCGAAAGTATGTGTCGGATGAGGGAAAATCCCAGGCCTAACCTAGACCTAACATGCGTTATTCTCTAAAATATTGATCGAAACCAGGTTTAATGGACTGTTTCAGTGTGGTACCATATTACTACATGATCCAAACCAGAAAAAGCCCAGAATCTGGCCATCAACTATGAGAAATATGCGAAAGTACGAGCCTGATGAGAGCAAATCCCAGACCTAACCAAGACCTAACATGCGTTATTCTCTAAAATACTGATCGAAACCAGGTTTAATGGACTGTTCCAGTGTGGTACCACATTACTACATGATCGAAACCAGAAAAAACCCAGGATCTGTTCAACAAGTATGTGAAAAACGCGAAACTATGAGCGTGATGAGGGCAAATCCCAGACCTATCCTAGACCTAACATGAGTTATCCTCTAAAATATTGATCGAAACCAGGTTTAATCGACTATTCCTGTGTGGTGCCACATTACTACGTGATCCAAACCAGAAAAATACCCAGGATCTGTTCAACATGTATGTGAAGAACGCGGAAATATGACCCTGATGAGGGCAAATCCCAGGCCTAACTTAGACCTAACATGCGTTATCCTCAAAAATATTTATCGAAACCAGGATTAATCGACTGTTTCTGTGTGGTACCATATTACTACCTGATCCAAACCAGAAAAATACCCAGGATCTGTTCAACAAGTATGTGAAGAACGCGAAAATATGACCCTGAGGAGGGCAAATCGCAGACCTATACCAGACCTAACTAGCGTTATCATCTAAGATATTGATCGAAACCAGGTTTAATCGACTGTTTCAGTGTGGTACCACATTACTACGTGATCCAAACCAGGAAAAGCACAGAATCTGGCCATCAAGTATGAGAAATTTGCGAAAGTACGAGCCTGATAAGAGCAAATCCCAGACCTAACCTAGACCTAGCATGAGTTATTCTCAAAAATATTGATCGAAAGCTGGTTTATTCGACAGTTTCAGTGAGGTACCACATTACTACGTGATCCAAACCAGAAAAAACCCAGGATACGTTCAAAAAGTATGTGAAGAATGCGAAAGTATGTGTCTGATGAGGGAAAATCCCAGGCCTAACCTAGACCTAACATGCGTTATCCTCTAAAATATTGATCGAAACCAGGTTTAATGGACTGTTTCAGTGTGGTACCACATCACTACGTGATCAAAACCAGAAAAAACCCAGGATCTGTGCAACAAGTATGTGAAAAACGCGAAACGATGAGCGTGATGAGGGCAAATCCCAGACCTATCCTAGACCTAACATGCGTTACCCTCAAAAATATTGATAGAAACCAGGTTTGAATCGACTATTTCAGTGTGGTACCACATTACTACGTGATCCAAACCAGAAAAAACCCAGAATCTGGCCATCAACTATGAGAAATATGCGAAAGTACGAGCCTGATGAGAGCAAATCCCAGACCCAACCAAGACCTAACATGCGTTATTCTCTAAAATATCGATCGAAACCAGGTTTAATGGACTGTTTCAGTGTGGTACCATATTACTACATGATCGAAACCAGAAAAAACCCAGGATCTGTGCAACAAGTATGTGAAAAATGCGAAAGTATGTGTCTGATGAGGGAAAATCCCAGGCCTAACCTAGACCTAACATGCGTTTCCCTCAAAAATATTTATCAGTACCAGGTTTAATTGAATGTTTCAGTGTGGTACCACATTTCTACGTGATCCAGACCGGAAAAAAACCCAGGATCTGTTCAACAAGTATGTGCAGTATGCGAAAGTATGAGTCTGATGAGGGCAAATCCCAGGCCTAACCCAGACCTAACTTGCGTTGTCCTCTAAAATATTCATGGAAACCAGGTTTAATTGACTGTTTTAGTGTGGTACCACTTTACTACGTGATCCATAGCAGAAAAAACCCTCGATTAGGTCAACATGTATGTTAAAGCTGCGAAAGTATGACCCTGATGAGGGCAAATCCCAGGCCTAACCTAGACCTAACATGCGTTATCCTCTAAAATATTTTTCAAGACCAGGTTTAATTGAATGTTTCAGTGTGGTAGCACACTACTGCGTGATCCAAACCAGAAAAAAACCCAGGATCTGTTCAACAAGTATGTGAAAAATGCGAAAGTATGATCCTGACGAGGGCAAATCCCAGACCTATCCCAGACCTAACTTGAGTTGTCCTCTAAAATAGTGATGGAAACCAGGTTAAATTGACTGTTTCAGTGTGGTACTACATTACTACGTGATGCAATCCAGAAATAGCCCAGGATCTAGCCATGAATTATGAGAAATATGCGAAAGTATGAGCCTGATGAGGGCAAATCCTAGACCTCACCCAGACCTAACATGCGTTATCCTCAAAAATATTGATCGAAACCAGGTTTAATGGACTGTTTCAGTGTGGTACCACATTACTACGTGATCCAAACCAGAAAAATACCCAGGATCTGTTCAACAAGTATGTGAAGAACGCGGAAATATGTGTCTGATGAGGGAAAATCCCAGGCCTAACTTAGACCTAACATGCGTTATCCTCTAAAATATTGATCGAAACCAGGTTTAATGGACTGTTTCAGTGTGGTACCACATTTTAACGTGATCCAAACCAGAAAAAACCCAGGATCTGTTCAAGAAGTATGTGGAAAATGCGAAAGTATGTGTCTGATGAGGGCAAATCCCAGGCCTAACCCAGACCTAACATGCGTTATCCTCTAAAATATCGATCGAAACTGGGTTTCATTTACTGTTTCAGTGTGGTACCACATTACTACGTGATCCAATCCAGAAAAAGCCCTGGATCTAGCCATCAAGTATGAGAAATATGCGAAAGTATGAGCCTGATGAGGGCAAATCCTAGACCTAACACAGACCTAACATGCGTTATCCTCTAAAATATTTATCAAGACCAGGTTTAATTGAATGTTTCAGTGTGGTACAACATTACTACGTGATCCAAACCTGAAAACACCCAGGATCTGTTCAACAGGTATGTGGAGAATGCGAAAGTATGTGTCTGATGAGGGCAAATCCCAGGCCTAACTTAGACCTAACATGCGTTATCCTCTAAAATGTTGATCGAAACCAGGTTAAATGGACTGTTTCAGTGTGGTACCACATTACTACAGGATCCAAACTAGAAAAAGTCCAGAATCTGGCCATCAAGTATGAGAAATATGCGAAAGTACGAGCCTGATGAGGGCAAATCCTAGACCTAACCCAGACCTAACATGCGTTATCCTCTAAAATATTTATCAAGACCAGGTTTAATTGAATGTTTCAGTGTGGTACCACATTACTATGTGTCCAAACCTGAAAAAACCCAGGATCTGTTCAACAAGTATGTGAAGAACGCGGAAATATGACCCTGATGAGGGCAAATCCCAGGCCTAACCTAGACCTAACATGCGTTATCCTCAGAAATATTTATCGAAACCAGGATTAATCGACTGTTTCTGTGTGGTACCACAATACTACCTGATCCAAACCAGAAAAATACCCAGGATCTGTTCAACATGTATGTGAAGAACGCGAAAATGTGACCCTGAGGAGGGCAAATCCCAGACCTATACCAGACCTAACTAGCGTTATCATATAAGATATTGATCGAAACCAGGTTTAATCGACTGTTTCAGTGTGGTACCACATTACTACGTGATCCAAACCAGAAAAAGCCCAGAATCTGGCCATCAACTATGAGAAATATGGGAAAGTACGAGCCTGATGAGAGCAAATCCCAGACCTAACCAAGACCTAACATGCGTTATTCTCTAAAATACTGATCGAAACCAGGTTTAATGGACTGTTTCAGTGTGGTACCATATTACTACATGATCGAAACCAGAAAAAACCCAGGATCTGTGCAACAAGTATGTGAAAAACGCGAAACTATTAGCGTGTTGATGGCAAATCCCAGACCTATCCTAGACCTAACATGAGTTATACTCTAAAATATTGATCGAAACCAGGTTTAATCGACTATTTCTGTGTGGTGCCACATTACTACGTGATCGAAACCAGAAAAAACCCAGGATACGTTCAACAAGTATGTGAAGAATGCGAAAGTATGAGTCTGATGATGGAAAATCCCAGGCCTAACTTAGACCTAACATGCGTTATCCTCTAAAATATTGATCGAAACCAGGTTTATGGACTGTTTCAGTGTGGTACCACATCACTACGTGATGCAAACCAGAAAAATACCCAGGATCCGTGCAACAAGTATGTGAAGAATGCGAAAGTATGTGTCTGATGAGGGAAAATCCCAGGCCTAACCTAGACCTAACATGCGTTTCCCTCAAAAATATTTATCAGTACCAGGTTTAATTGAATGTTTCAGTGTGGTACCACATTACTATGTGTCCAAACCTGAAAAAACCCAGGATACGTTCAACAAGTATGTGAAGAATGCGAAAGTATGAGTCTGATGAGGGCAAATCCCAGGCCTAACCCAGACCTAACTTGCGTTGTCCTCTAAAATATTCATGGAAACCAGGTTTAATTGACTGTTTTAGTGTGGTACCACTTTACTACGTGATCCATAGCAGAAAAAACCCTCGATTAGGTCAACATGTATGTTAAAGCTGCGAAAGTATGACCCTGATGAGGGCAAATCCCAGGCCTAACCTAGACCTAACATGCGTTATCCTCTAAAATATTTTTCAAGACCAGGTTTAATTGAATGTTTCAGTGTGGTAGCACACTACTGCGTGATCCAAACCAGAAAAAACCCAGGATCTGTTCAACAAGTATGTGAAAAATGCGAAAGTATGATCCTGACGAGGGCAAATCCCAGACCTATCCCAGACCTAACTTGAGTTGTCCTCTAAAATAGTGATGGAAACCAGGTTTAATTGACTGTTTCAGTGTGGTACTACATTACTACGTGATGCAATCCAGAAATAGCCCAGGATCTAGCCATGAATTATGAGAAATATGCGAAAGTATGAGCCTGATGAGGGCAAATCCTAGACCTCACCCAGACCTAACATGCGTTATCCTCAAAAATATTGATCGAAACCAGGTTTAATGGACTGTTTCAGTGTGGTACCACATTACTACGTGATCCAAACCAGAAAAGGCCCAGAATCTGGCCATCGAGTATGAGAAATATGCGAAAGTATGACCCTGATGAGGGCAAATCCGAGGCCTAACCTAGACCTAACATGCGATGTCCTCTAAAATATTGATGGAAACCAGGTTTAATTGACTGTTTCAGTGTTGTACTACATTACTGCGTGACGCAATCCAGAAAAAGCCTAGGATCTAGCCATCAAGTATGAGAAATATGCGAAAGAATGAGCCTGATGTGAGCAAATCCCAGACCTAACCTAGACCTAACATGAATTATTCTCTAAAATATTGATCGAAACCAGGTTTAATGGACTGTTATAGTGTAGTACCACATTACTACGTGATCCAATGCAGAAATAGCTCAGGATCTAGCTATGAAGTATGAGAAATATGCGAAAGTATGAGCCTGATGTGGGCAAATCCCAGACATAACCTAGACCTAACATGTGTTATCCTCTAAAATAAAAATCGAAACCAGGTTTATTGGTATGCTTCAGTGTGGTACCACACTACTACGTGATCGAAACCAGAAAAAACCCGGGATCTGTTCAAGAAGTATGTGAAGAATGCGAAAGTATGAGACTGATGAGGGCAAATCCCCAGACCTATCCCAGACATAACTTGCGTTATCCTCTAAAATATTGATCGATACCAGGTTTAATTGACAGTTTTAGTGTGGCACCACTTTACTACGTGATCCAAAGCAGAAAAAACCCTCGATGAGGTCAACATGTATGTCAAAACTGCGAAAGTATGACCCTGATGAGGGCATATCTCAGGCCTAACCTAGACCTAACATGCGTTATCCTCAAAAATAAAGATCGAAACCAGGTTTAATCGACTGTTTCAGTGTGGTACCACATTACTACGTGATCCAAACCAGAAAAAAACGCAGGATCTGTTCAACCAGTATGTGATGTATGCGAAAGTATGAATCTGATGAGGGCTAATCCCAGGCCTAACCTAGACATAACATGCGTTATCCTCTGAAATATTGATCGAAACCTGGTTGAGTGGACTGTTTCAGTGTGGTACCACATTACTGCGTGTTCCAAACCAGGAAAAACCCAGTATCTAGCCATCAAGTATGTGAAATATGCGAAAGAATGAGCCTGATGAGAGCAAATCCCAGACCTAACCTAGACCTAACATGTGTTATCCTCAAAAATATTGATCGAAACCAGGTTTAATGGACTGTTTCAGTGTGGTACCACATTACTACGTGATCAAATCCAGGAAGAGCCCATGATCTAGCCATGAAGTATTAGAAATATGCGAAAGTATGATCCTGACGAGAGCAAATCCTAGACCTAACCCAGACCTAACATGCGTTATCCTCAAAAATATTGACCGAAACCAGGTTTAATGGACTGTTTCAGTGTGGTACCACATTACTACGTGATCCAAACTAGAAAAAACCCAGGATCTGTTCAACAAGTATGTGAAAAACGCGAAAGTATGACCCTGATGAGGGCAAATCCCAGGCCTAACCTAGACCTAACATGCACTATCCTCTAAAATATTGATCGAAACCAGGTTTACTGGACTGTTTCAGTGTGGTTCCACTTTACTACGTGATCCAAAGCAGAAGAAACCCAGTATCCGTTCAAGAAGTATGTGAAAAATGCGAAAGTATGTGTCTGATGAGTGAAAATCTCAGGCCTAACCTAGACCTAACATGCGTTATCCTCTAAAATATTGATCGAAACCAGGTTTAATTGACCGTTTTAGTGTGGTTCCACTTTACTACGTGATCCAAAGCAGAAAAGCCCTCGATCAGGTCAACATGCATGTCAAAACTGCGAAAGTATGACCCTGATGAGGGCATATCTCAGGCCTAACCTAGACCTAACATGCGTTATCCTCAAAAATAAAGATCGAAACCAGGTTTAATCGACTGTTTCAGTGTGGTACCACATTACTACGTGATCCAAACCAGAAAAAAACGCAGGATCTGTTCAACCAGTATGTGATGTATGCGAAAGTATGAATCTGATGAGGGCTAATCCCAGGCCTAACCTAGACATAACATGCGTTATCCTCTGAAATATTGATCGAAACCTGGTTGAGTGGACTGTTTCAGTGTGGTACCACATTACTGCGTGTTCCAAACCAGGAAAAACCCAGTATCTAGCCATCAAGTATGTGAAATATGCGAAAGAATGAGCCTGATGAGGGCAAATCCTAGACCTAACCCAGACCTAACATGCGTTATCCTCTAAAATATTCATCGAAACCAGGTTTAATGGATTGTTTCAGTGTGGTAACAGATTACTACGTGATCCAAACCAGAAAAAACCGAGATCTGTTCAACAAGTATGTGAAAAACGCGAAAGTATGAGCCTGATGAGGGCAAATCCTAGACCTAACCCAGACCTAACATGCGTTATCCACTAAAATATTTATCATGACCAGGTTTAATTGAATGTTTCAGTGTGGTACCACATTACTACGTGATCCAAGCCAGAAATAGGCCAGGATCTAGCCATGAAGTATGAAAAATATGCGAAAGTATGAGCCTGATGAGGGCAAATCCTAGACATAACCCAGACCTAACATGCGTTATCCTCTAAAATATTTATCAAGACCAGGTTTAATTGATTGTTTCAGTGTGGTACCACATTACTACGTGATCCACACCAGAAAAAACCCAGTATCCGTTCAAGAAGTATGTGAAAAATGCGAAAGTATGTGTCTGATGAGTGAAAATCTCAGGCCTAACCTAGACCTAACATGCGTTATCCTCTAAAATATTGATCGAAACCAGGTTTAATTGACCGTTTTAGTGTGGTTCCACTTTACTACGTGATCCAAAGCAGAAAAGCCCTCGATCAGGTCAACATGCATGTCAAAACTGCGAAAGTATGACCCTGATGAGGGCAAATCCCAGACCTATCCCAGACCTAACATGCGTTATCCTCAAAAATATTGATCGAAACCAGGTTTAATCGACTGTTTCAGTGTGGTACCACATTACTACGTGAACCAAACCAGAAAAAAACCCAGGATCTGTTTATCAAGTATGTGAAGTATGCGTAAGTATGAGTCTGATGAGGGCAAATCCCAGGCCTAACCTAGACATAACATACGTTATCCTCTAAAATATTGATCGAAACCAGGTTTAGTGGACAGTTTCAGTGTGGTACCACATTACTGCGTGACCCAAACCAGAAAAAACCCAGGATCTGTTCAACAAGTATGTGAAAAATGCGAAAGTATGACCCTGATGGGGGCAAATCCCATACCTATCTCAGACCTAACTTGCGTTGTCCTCTAAAATATTGATCGAAACCAGGTTTAATTGACTGTTTTAGTGTGGTACCACTTTACTACGTGATCCATAGCAGAAAAAACACTCGATTAGGTCTACATGTATGTTAAAACTGCGAAAGTATGACCCTGATGAGGGCAAATCCCAGGCCTAACCTAGACCTAACATGCGTTATCCTCTAAAATATTTATCAAGACCAGGTTTAATTGAATGTTTCAGTGTGGTACCACACTACTGCGTGATCCAAACCAGAAAAAACCCAGGATCCGTTCAACAAGTATGTGAAAAATGCGAAAGTATGATCCTGACGAGGGCAAATCCCAGACCTATCCCAGACCTAACTTGAGTTGTCCTCTAAAATAGTGATGGAAACCAGGTTTAATTGACTGTTTCAGTGTGGTACTACATTACTACGTGATGCAATCCGGAAATAGCCCAGGATCTAGCCATGAATTATGAGAAATATGCGAAAGTATGAGCCTGATGAGGGCAAATCCTAGACCTAACCCAGACCTAACATGCGTTATCCTCAAAAATATTGATCGAAACCAGGTTTAATGGACTGTTTCAGTGTTGTACCACATTACTACGTGATCCAAACCAGAAAAGGCCCAGAATCTGGCCATCAAGTGTGAGAAATATGCGAAAGCATGACCCTGTTGAGACTATCCCAGACCTAACTTGCGTTATCCTCTAAAATATTGATCGAAACCAGGTTTAATTGACTGTTTTAGTGTGGTACCACTTTACTACGTGATCCATAGCAGAAAAAACCCTCGATTAGGTCTACATGTATGTTAAAACTGCGAAAGTATGACCCTGATGAGGGCAAATCCCAGGCCTAACCTAGACCTAACATGCGTTGTCCTCTAAAATATTGATCGAAACCTGGTTTAAATGACTGTTTCAGTGTGGTGCCACATTACTACGTGATCCAATCTATAAATAGCCCAGGATCTAGACATGAAGTATGAGAAATATGCGAAGGTATGGGTCTGATGGGGGCAAATCCCAGGCCTAACCTAGACCTAGCATGCGTTATCCTCTAAAATATTTATCAAGACCAGGTTTAATTGAATGTGTCAGTGTGGTACCACATTACTACGTGAACCAAACCAGTAAAAACACAGGATCCGTTCAACAAGTATGTGAAGAATGCGAAAGTATGAGTCTGATGAGTGAAAATCCCAGGACTAACCTAGACCTAACATGCGTTATCCTCAATAATATTGATGGAAACCAGGTTTAATCGACTGTGTCAGTGTGGCACCGCATTACTACGTGATCCAAACCAGAAAAAAGACCAGGATCTGTTCAGCGAGTATGTGAAGTGTGCGAAACTATGAGTCTGATGAGGGCAAATCCCAGAACTATCCCAGACCTAACTTGCGTTGTCCTCTAAAATATTGATGGAAACCAGGTTTAATTGACTGTTTCAGTGTTGCACTACATTACTACGTCATGCAATCCAGAAATAGCCCAGGATCTAGCCATGAAGTATGAGAAATATGCGAAAGTATGAGCCTGATGAGGGCCAATCCTAGACCTAACCCAGACCTAATATGCGTTATCCACTAAAATATTTATCAAGACCAGGTTTAATTGAATGTTTCAGTGTGGTACCACATTACTACGTGAACCAAACCAGTAAAAACACAGGATTCGTTCAACAAGTATGTGAAGAATGCGAAAGTATGAGTCTGATGAGTGAAAATCCCAGGACTAACCTAGACCTAACATGCGTTATTCTCAATAATATTAATCGAAACCAGGTTTAATCGACTGTGTCAGTGTAGTACCGCATTACTACGTGATCCAAACCAGAAAAAAACCCGGGATCTGTTCAACGAGTATGTGAAGTGTGCGAAACTATGTGTCTGATGAGGGCAAATCCCAGAACTATCCCAGACCTAACATGCGTTATCCACTAAAATATTTATCATGACCAGGTTTAATTGACTGTTTCAGTGTGGTTCTACATTACTACGTGATCCAATCCACAAAAAGCCCACGATCTAGCCATCAAGTATGAGAAATATGCGAAAGAATGAGCCTGATGAGAGCAAATCCCAGTCCTAACCTAGACCTAACATGTGTTATCCTCAAAAATATTGATCGAAACCAGGTTTAATGGACTGTTTCAGTGTGGTACCACATTACTACGTGATCCAATCCAGAAAGAGCCCAGGATCTAGCCATGAAGTATTAGAAATATGCGAAAGTATGAGCCTGATGAGGGCAAATCCTAGACCTTACCCTGACCTAACATGCGTTATCCTCTAAAGTATTGATCGAAACCAGGTTTAATTGAATGTTTCAGTGTGGTACCACATTACTACGTGATCCAAACCAGTAAAAACGCAGGATCCGTTCAACAAGTATGTGAAGAATGCGAAAGTATGAGTCTGATGAGTTAAAATCCCAGGCCTAACCTAGACCTAACATGTGTTATCCTCAAAAATATTGATCGAAACCAGGTTTAATGGACTGTTTCAGTGTGGTACCACTTTACTACGTGATGCAATCCTGAAATAGCCCAGGATCTAGCCATGAAGTATGAAAAATATGCGAAAGTATGAGCCTGATGAGGGCAAATCGTAGACATAACCCAGACCTAACATGCGTAATCCTCTATAATATTCATCGAAACCAGGTTTAAAGGATTGTTTCAGTGTGGTAACACATTACTACGTGATCCAAACCAGAAAAAACCGAGATCTATTCAACAAGTATGTGAAAAACGCGAAAGTATGAGCCTGATGAGGGCGTATCCCAGACTTATCCAAGACCTAACTTGCGTTATCCTCTAAAATATTGATCGAAACCAGGTTTACTTTGCTGTTTCAGTGTGGTAACACATTACTACGGGATCCAATCCGGAAATAGGCCAGGATCTAGCCATGAAGTATGAGAAATATGCGAAGGTATGTGTCTGATGAGGGCAAATCCCAGACCTAACCTAGACCTAACATGCGTTATCCTCTAAAATATTGATCGAAACCAGGTTTAATGGACTGTCTCAGTGTGGTACCACATTACTACGTGATCCAAACCAGAAAAAACCCAGGATCAGTTCAACAAGTATGTGAAAAACGCGAAAGTATGAGCCTGATGAGGGCGAATCCCAGACCTATCCCAGACCTAACTTGCGTTATCCCCTGAAATATTGATCGAAACCAGGTTTAATTGACTGCTCCAGTGTGGTACCACATTACTACGTGATCCAATCCAGAAAAAGCTCAGGATCTAGCCATCAAGTATGAGAAATATGCGAAAGAATGAGCCTGATGAGAGCAAATCCCAGACCTAACCTAGACCTAACATGTGTTATCCTCAAAAATATTGATCGAAACCAGGTTTAATGGACTGTTTCAGTGTGGTACAACAATAATACGTGATCCAATCCAGAAAGAGCCCAGGATCTAGCCATGAAGTATTAGAAATATGCGAAAGTATGAGCCTGATGAGGGCAAATCCCGGGCCTAACGTAGACATAACATGCGTTATCCTCTAAAATATTGATGGAAACCAGGTTTTATTGACTGTTTCAGTGTGGTACTACATTACTACGTGATGCAATCCAGAAATAGCCCACGATCTAGCCATGAAGTATGAGAAATATGCGAAAGTATGAGCCTGTTGAGGGCAATTCCTAGACCTAACCCAGGCCTAACATGCGTTATCCTCAAAGATACTGATCGAAACCAGGTTTAATGGACTGCTTCAGTGTGGTACCACATTACTACGTGATCCAATCCATTAATAGCCCAGGATCTAGCCATGAAGTATGAGAAATATGCGAAAGTATGGGTCTGATGAGGGCGAATCCCAGACCTATCCCAGACCTAACTTGCGTTATCCTCTGAAATATTGATCGAAACCAGGTTTAATTGACTGCTCCAGTGTGGTACCACATTACTACGTGATCCAATCCAGAAAAAACCCAGGATCTGTTCAACAAGTATGTGAAAAACGCGAGAGTATGAGCCTGATGAGGGCATATCCCAGCCCTATCCTAGACATAACTCGCGTAATCCTCTAAAATATTGATGGAAACCAGGTTTAATTGACTGTTTCAGTGTTGTACTACATTACTACGTGATCCAATCCAGAAATAGCCCAGGATCTAGCCATCAAGTATGAGAAATATGCGAAAGAATGAGCCTGATGAGAGCGAATCCCAGACCTACCCTAGACCTAACATGTATTATTCTCTAACATATTGATCGAAACCAGGTTTTATGGACTGTTTCAGTGTGGTACCACATTACTACGCGATCCAAACCAGAAAAAAACCCAGGATCTTGTCAACGAGTATGTGAAGTGTGCGAAAGTATGAGTCTGATGAGGGCAAATCCCAGGCCTAACCTAGACCTAGCATGCGTTATCCTCTAAAATATTGATCGAAACCAGGTTTAATGGACTGTCTCAGTGTGGTACCACATAACTACGTGATCCAAACCAGAAAAAAACCCAGGATCTGTTCAACAAGTATGTGAAGAATGCGAAAGTATGTGTCTGATGAAGGCAAATCCCAGGGCTAACCTAGACCTAACGTGCGTTATCTTCTAAAATATTGATCGAAACCAGGTTTAATGGACTGTTTCCGTGTGGTACCACATTACTACGTGATCCAAACCAGAAAAAGCCCAGAATCTGCCCATCAAGTATGAGAAATATGCGAAAGTACGAGCCTGATGAGAGCAAATCCCTTACCTAACCTAGACCTAACATGAATTATTCTCTAAAATATAGATCGAAACCAGGTTTAATGGACTGTCTCAGTGTGGTACCACATTACTACGTGATCCAATCCAGAAATAGCCCAGGATCTAGCCATCAAGTATGAGAAATATGCGAAAGAATGAGCCTGATGAGAGCGAATCCCAGACCTACCCTAGACCTAACATGTATTATTCTCTAACATATTGATCGAAACCAGGTTTTATGGACTGTTTCAGTGTGGTACCACATTACTACGCGATCCAAACCAGAAAAAACCCAGGATTAGTTCAACAAGTATGTGAAAAACGCGAAAGTATGAGCCTGATGAGGGCGAATCCCAGAACTATCCCAGACCTAACTTGCGTTATCCTCTGAAATATTGATCGAAAACAGGTTTAATTGACTGCTTCAGTGTGGTACCACATTACTACGTGATCCAATCCAGAAAAAGCTCAGGATCTGTTCAACAAGTATGTGAAATCTGCGAAAGTATGAGCCTGATGAGGGCAAATCCCAGACCTAACGTAGACCTAGCATGCGTTATCCTCTAAAATATTGATCGAAACCAGGGTTAATCGACTGTTTCAGTGTGGCACTACATTACTACGTGATCCAACCTAGAAAAAGCCCAGGATCTAGCCATCAAGTATGAAAAATATGCGAAAGCATGAGCCTGATGAGGGCATATTCTAGACCTATCCCAGACCTAACATGCGTAATCCTCTAAAATATTCATCGAAACCAGGTTTACTTTGCTGTTTCAGTGTGGTAACACATTACTACGTGATCCAATCCAGAAATAGGCCAGGATCTAGCCATAAAGTATGAGAAATATGCGAAAGAATGAGCCTGATGAGAGCAAATCCCAGACCTAACCTAGACCTAACATGTGTTATCCTTAAAAATATTGATCGAAACCAGGTTTAATGGACTGTTTCAGTGTGGTACAACAATAATACGTGATCCAATCCAGAAAGAGCCCAGGATCTAGCCATGAAGTATTAGAAATATGCGTAAGTATGAGCCTGATGAGGGCAAATCCCAGGCCTAACCTAGACATAACATGCGTTATCCTCTAAAATATTGATGGAAACCAGGTTTAATTGACTGTTTCAGTGTGGTACTACATTACTGCGTGATGCAATCCAGAAATAGCCCACGATCTAGCCATGAAGTATGAGCAATAAGCGAAAGTATGAGTCTGATGAGGGCAAATCCCAGGCCTAACCTAGACCTAGCATGCGTTATCCTCTAAAATATTGATCGAAACCAGGTTTAATGGACTGTCTCAGTGTGGTACCACATAACTACGTGATCCAATCCATTAATAGCCCAGGATCTAGCCATGAAGTATGTGAAGAATGCGAAAGTATGTGTCTGATGAAGGCAAATCCCAGTGCTAACCTAGACCTGACGTGTGTTATCTTCTAAAATATTGATCGAAACCAGGTTTAATGGACTGTTTCCGTGTGGTACCACATTACTACGTGATCCAAACCAGAAAAAGCCCAGAATCTGCCCATCAAGTATAAGAAATATGCGAAAGTACGAGCCTGATGAGAGCAAATCCCTTACCTAACCTAGACCTAACATGAATTATTCTCTAAAATATTGATCGAAACCAGGTTTAATGGACTGTCTCAGTGTGGTACCACATTACTAGGTGATCCAAACCAGAAAAAACCCAGGATCTGTACAACAAGAATGTGAAAAACGCGAAAGTATAAGCCTGATGAGGGCAAATCCCCAGACCTATCCCAGAGATAACTCGCGTAATCCTCTAAAATATTGATGGAAACCAGGTTTAATTGTCTGTTTCAGTGTTGTACTACATTACTACGTGATCCAATCCAGAAATAGCCCAGGATCTAGCCATCAAGTATGAGAAATATGCGAAAGTACGAGCCTGATGAGAGCAAATCCCTTACCTAACCTAGACCTAACATGAATTATTCTCTAAAATATTGATCGAAACCAGGTTTAATGGACTGTCTCAGTGTGGTACCACATTACTAGGTGATCCAAACCAGAAAAAACCCAGGATCTGTACAACAAGAATGTGAAAAACACGAAAGTATAAGCCTGATGAGGGCAAATCCCCAGACCTATCCCAGACATAACTCGCGTAATCCTCTAAAATATTGATCGAAACCAGGTTTAATGGACTGTCTCAGTGTGGTACCACATTACTAGGTGATCCAAACCAGAAGAAACCCAGGAACTGTACAACAAGAATGTGAAAAACGCGAAAGTATAAGCCTGATGAGGGCAAATCCCCAGACCTATCCCAGACATAACTCGCGTAATCCTCTAAAATATTGATGGAAACCAGGTTTAATTGTCTGTTTCAGTGTTGTACTACATTACTACGTGATCCAATCCAGAAATAGCCCAGGATCTAGCCATCAAGTATGAGAAATATGCGAAAGAATGAGCCTGATGAGAGCAAATCCCAGACCTAACCTAGACCTAACATGTGTTATCCTCAAAAATATTGATCGAAACCAGGTTTAATGGACTGTTTCAGTGTGGTACAACAATAATACGTGATCCAATCCAGAAAGAGCCCAGGATCTAGCCATGAAGTATTAGAAATATGCGAAAGTATGAGCCTGATGAGGGCAATTCCTAGACCTAACCCAGGCCTAACATGCGTTATCCTCAAAGATACTGATCGAAACCAGGTTTAATGGACTGTCTCAGTGTGGTACCACATAACTACGTGATCCAAACCAGAAAAAACCCAGGATCTGTTCAACAAGAATGTGAAAAATGCGAAAGTATGACCCTGATGAGGGCAAATCCCAGACCTATCCCAGACCTAACATGCGTTATCCTCTAAAATATTGGTCGAAACCAGGTTTAATGGGCTGTTTCAGTGTGGTACCACATTACTACGTGATCCAAACCAGAAAAAAACCCAGGATCTTGTCAACGAGTATGTGAAGTGTGCGAAAGTATGAGTCTGATGAGGGCAAATCCCAGGCCTAACCTAGACCTAGCATGTGTTATCCTCTAAAATATTGATCGAAACCAGGTTTAATGGACTGTCTCAGTGTGGTACCACATAAATACGTGATCCAAACCAGAAAAAAACCCAGGATCTGTTCAACAAGTATGTGAAGAATGCGAAAGTATGTGTCTGATGAAGGCAAATCCCAGGGCTAACCTAGACCTAACGTGCGTTATCTTCTAAAATATTGATCGAAACCAGGTTTAATGGACTGTTTCCGTGTGGTACCACATTACTACGTGATCCAAACCAGAAAAAAACCCAGGATCTTGTCAAAGAGTATGTGAAGTGTGCGAAAGTATGAGTCTGATGAGGGCAAATCCCAGGCCTAACCTAGACCTAGCATGCGTTATCCTCCAAAATATTGATCGAAACCAGGTTTAATGGACTGTCTCAGTGTGGTACCACATTACTACGCGATCCAAACCAGAAAAAACCCAGGATTAGTTCAACAAGTATGTGAAAAACGCGAAAGTATGAGCCTGATGAGGGCGAATCCCAGACCTATCCCAGACCTAACTTGCGTTATCCTCTGAAATATTGATCGAAAACAGGTTTAATTGACTGCTTCAGTGTGGTACCACATTACTACGTGATCCAATCCAGAAAAAGCTCAGGATCTGTTCAACAAGTATGTGAAAAATGCGAAAGTATGACCCTGATGAGGGCAAATCCCAGACCTATCCCAGACCTAACATGCGTTATCCTCTAAAATATTGGTCGAAACTAGGTTTAATGGGCTGTTTCAGTGTGGTACCACATTACTACGTGATTCAAACCAGAAAAAAACCCAGGATCATGTCAACGAGTATGTGAAGTGTGCGAAAGTATGAGTCTGATGAGGGCAAATCCCAGGCCTAACCTAGACCTAGCATGCGTTATCCTCTAAAATATTGATCGAAACCAGGTTTAATGGACTGTCTCAGTGTGGTACCACATAACTACGTGATCCAAACCAGAAAAAAACCCAGGATCTGTTCAACAAGTATGTGAAGAATGCGAAAGTATGTGTCTGATGAAGGCAAATCCCAGTGCTAACCTAGACCTAACGTGTGTTATCTTCTAAAATATTGATCGAAACCAGGTTTAATGGACTGTTTCCGTGTGGTACCACATTACTACGTGATCCAAACCAGAAAAAGCCCAGAATCTGCCCATCAAGAATAAGAAATATGCGAAAGTACGAGCCTGATGAGAGCAAAGCCCTTACCTAACCTAGACCTAACATGAATTATTCTCTAAAATATTGATCGAAACCAGGTTTAATGGACTGTCTCAGTGTGGTACCACATTACTAGGTGATCCAAACCAGAAAAAACCCAGGATCTGTACAACAAGAATGTGAAAAACGCGAAAGTATAAGCCTGATGAGGGCAAATCCCCAGACCTATCCCAGAGATAACTCGCATAATCCTCTAAAATATTGATGGAAACCAGGTTTAATTGTCTGTTTCAGTGTTGTACTACAATACTACGTGATCCAATCCAGGAATAGCCCAGGATCTAGCCATCAAGTATGAGAAATATGCGAAAGTACGAGCCTGATGAGAGCAAATCCCTTACCTAACCTAGACCTAACATGAATTATTCTCTAAAATATTGATCGAAACCAGGTTTAATGGACTGACTCAGTGTGGTACCACATTACTAGGTGATCCAAACCAGAAAAAACCCAGGATCTGTACAACAAGAATGTGAAAAACGCGAAAGTATAAGCCTGATGAGGGCAAATCCCCAGACTTATCCCAGACATAACTCGCGTAATCCTCTAAAATATTGATCGAAACCAGGTTTAATGGACTGTCTCAGTGTGGTACCACATTACTAGGTGATCCAAACCAGAAGAAACCCAGGAACTGTACAACAAGAATGTGAAAAACGCGAAAGTATAAGCCTGATGAGGGCAAATCCCCAGACCTATCCCAGACATAACTCGCGTAATCCTCTAAAATATTGATGGAAACCAGGTTTAATTGTCTGTTTCAGTGTTGTACTACATTACTACGTGATCCAATCCAGAAATAGCCCAGGATCTAGCCATCAAGTATGAGAAATATGCGAAAGAATGAGCCTGATGAGAGCAAATCCCAGACCTAACCTAGACCTAACATGTGTTATCCTCAAAAATATTGATCGAAACCAGGTTTAATGGACTGTTTCAGTGTGGTACAACAATAATACGTGATCCAATCCAGAAAGAGCCCAGGATCTAGCCATGAAGTATTAGAAATATGCGAAAGTATGAGCCTGATGAGGGCAATTCCTAGACCTAACCCAGGCCTAACATGCGTTATCCTCAAAGATACTGATCGAAACCAGGTTTAATGGACTGTTTCAGTGTGGTACCACATTACTACGTGATCCGAATCAGAAAAAACCCAGGATCTGTTCAACAAGTATGTGAAAAACGCGAAAGTATGAGCCTGATGAGGGCATATCCCAGCCCTATCCTAGACATAACTTGCGTTATCCGCTAAAATATTGATCGAAACCAGGTTTAATTGACTGTTTCAGTGTGGTGCCACATTACTACGTGATCCAATCCATTAATAGCCCATGATCTAGCCATGAAGTATGAGAAATATGCGAAAGTATGGGTCTGATGGGGGCAAATCCCAGGCCTAACCTAGACCTAGCATGAGTTATCCTCTAAAATATTGATCGAAACCAGGTTTAGTGGACTGTTTCGGTGTGGTACCACATTACTCCGTGATCCAAACCAGAAAAAACCCAGGATCTGTTCAACAAGAATGTGAAAAATGCGAAAGTATGACCCTGATGAGGGCAAATCCCAGACCTATCCCAGACCTAACATGCGTTATCCTCTAAAATATTGGTCGAAACCAGGTTTAATTGGCTGTTTCAGTGTGGTACCACATTACTACGTGATCCAAACCAGAAGAAAACCCAGGATCTTGTCAACGAGTATGTGAAGTGTGCGAAAGTATGAGTCTGATGAGGGCAAATCCCAGGCCTAACCTAGACCTAGCATGCGTTATCCTCTAAAATATTGATCGAAACCAGGTTTAATGGACTGTCTCAGTGTGGTACCACATAACTACGTGATCCAAACCAGAAAAAAACCCAGGATCTGTTCAACAAGTATGTTAAGAATGCGAAAGTATGTGTCTGATGAAGGCAAATCCCAGGGCTAACCTAGACCTAACGTGCGTTATCTTCTAAAATATTGATCGAAACCAGGTTTAATGGACTGTTTCCGTGTGGTACCACATTACTACGTGATCCAAACCAGAAAAAAACCCAGGATCTTGTCAACGAGTATGTGAAGTGTGCGAAAGTATGAGTCTGATGAGGGCAAATCCCCAGACCTATCCCAGACATAACTCGCGTAATCCTCTAAAATATTGATGGAAACCAGGTTTAATTGTCTGTTTCAGTGTTGTACTACATTACTACGTGATCCAATCCAGAAATAGCCCAGGATCTAGCCATCAAGTATGAGAAATATGCGAAAGAACGAGCCTGATGAGAGCAAATCCCAGACCTAACCTAGACCTAACATGTGTTATCCTCAAAAATATTGATCGAAACCAGGTTTAATGGACTGTTTCAGTGTGGTACAACAATAATACGTGATCCAATCCAGAAAGAGCCCAGGATCTAGCCATGAAGTATTAGAAATATGCGAAAGTATGAGCCTGATGAGGGCAATTCCTAGACCTAACCCAGGCCTAACATGCGTTATCCTCAAAGATACTGATCGAAACCAGGTTTAATGGACTGTTTCAGTGTGGTACCACATTACTACGTGATCCGAATCAGAAAAAACCCAGGATCTGTTCAACAAGTATGTGAAAAACGCGAAAGTATGAGCCTGATGAGGGCATATCCCAGCCCTATCCTAGACATAACTTGCGTTATCCGCTAAAATATTGATCGAAACCAGGTTTAATTGACTGTTTCAGTGTGGTGCCACATTACTACGTGATCCAATCCATTAATAGCCCAGGATCTAGCCATGAAGTATGAGAAATATGCGAAAGTATGGGTCTGATGGGGGCAAATCCCAGGCCTAACCTAGACCTAGCATGAGTTATCCTCTAAAATATTGATCGAATCCAGGTTTAGTGGACTGTTTCGGTGTGGTACCACATTACTCCGTGATCCAAACCTGAAAAAACCCAGGATCTGTTCAACAAGTATGTGAAAAATGCGAAAGTATGACCCTGATGAGGGCAAATCCCAGACCTATCCCAGACCTAACATGCGTTATCCTCTAAAATATTGGTCGAAACCAGGTTTAATGGGCTGTTTCAGTGTGGTACCACATTACTACGTGATCCAAACCAGAAAAAAACCCAGTATCTTGTCAACGAGTATGTGAAGTGTGCGAAAGTATGAGTCTGATGAGGGCAAATCCCAGGCCTAACCTAGACCTAGCATGCGTTATCCTCTAAAATATTGATCGAAACCAGGTTTAATGGACTGTCTCAATGTGGTACCACATAACTACGTGATCCAAACCAGAAAAAAACCCAGGATCTGTTCAACTTGTATGTGAAGAATGCGAAAGTATGTGTCTGATGAAGGCAAATCCCAGGGCTAACCTAGACCTAACGTGCGTTATCATCTAAAATATTGATCGAAACCAGGTTTAATGGACTGTTTCCGCGTGGTACCACATTACTACGTGATCCAAACCAGAAAAAGCCCAGAATCTGCCCATCAAGTATGAGAAATATGCGAAAGTACGAGCCTGATGAGAGCAAATCCCTTACCTAACCTAGACCTAACATGAATTATTCTCTCAAATATTGATCGAAACCAGGTTTAATGGACTGTCTCAGTGTGGTACCACATTACTAGGTGATCCAAACCAGAAAAAACCCAGGATCTGTACAACAAGAATGTGAAAAACGCGAAAGTATAAGCCTGATGAGGGCAAATCCCCAGACCTATCCCAGACATAACTCGCGTAATCCTCTAAAATATTGATGGAAACCAGGTTTAATTGTCTGTTTCAGTGTTGTACTACATTACTACGTGATCCAATCCAGAAATAGCCCAGGATCTAGCCATCAAGTATGAGAAATATGCGAAAGTACGAGCCTGATGAGAGCAAATCCCATACCTAACCTAGACCTAACATGAATTATTCTCTAAAATATTGATCGAAACCAGGTTTAATGGACTGCCTCAGTGTGGTACCACATTACTAGGTGATCCAAACCAGAAAAAACCCAGGATCTGTACAACAAGAATGTGAAAAACGCGAAAGTATAAGCCTGATGAGGGCAAATCCCCAGACCTATCCCAGACATAACTCGCGTAATCCTCTAAAATATTGATGGAAACCAGGTTTAATTGTCTGTTTCAGTGTTGTACTACATTACTACGTGATCCAATCCAGAAATAGCCCAGGATCTAGCCATCAAGTATGAGAAATATGCGAAAGAACGAGCCTGATGAGAGCAAATCCCAGACCTAACCTAGACCTAACATGTGTTATCCTCAAAAATATTGATCGAAACCAGGTTTAATGGACTGTTTCAGTGTGGTACAACAATAATACGTGATCCAATCCAGAAAGAGCCCAGGATCTAGCCATGAAGTATTAGAAATATGCGAAAGTATGAGCCTGATGAGGGCAATTCCTAGACCTAACCCAGGCCTAACATGCGTTATCCTCAAAGATACTGATCGAAACCAGGTTTAATGGACTGTTTCAGTGTGGTACCACATTACTACGTGATCCGAATCAGAAAAAACCCAGGATCTGTTCAACAAGTATGTGAAAAACGCGAAAGTATGAGCCTGATGAGGGCATATCCCAGCCCTATCCTAGACATAACTTGCGTTATCCGCTAAAATATTGATCGAAACCAGGTTTAATTGACTGTTTCAGTGTGGTGCCACATTACTACGTGATCCAATCCATTAATAGCCCAGGATCTAGCCATGAAGTATGAGAAATATGCGAAAGTATGGGTCTGATGGGGGCAAATCCCAGGCCTAACCTAGACCTAGCATGAGTTATCCTCTAAAATATTGATCGAATCCAGGTTTAGTGGACTGTTTCGGTGTGGTACCACATTACTCCGTGATCCAAACCTGAAAAAACCCAGGATCTGTTCAACAAGTATGTGAAAAATGCGAAAGTATGACCCTGATGAGGGCAAATCCCAGACCTATCCCAGACCTAACATGCGTTATCCTCTAAAATATTGGTCGAAACCAGGTTTAATGGGCTGTTTCAGTGTGGTACCACATTACTACGTGATCCAAACCAGAAAAAAACCCAGTATCTTGTCAACGAGTATGTGAAGTGTGCGAAAGTATGAGTCTGATGAGGGCAAATCCCAGGCCTAACCTAGACCTAGCATGCGTTATCCTCTAAAATATTGATCGAAACCAGGTTTAATGGACTGTCTCAATGTGGTACCACATAACTACGTGATCCAAACCAGAAAAAAACCCAGGATCTGTTCAACTTGTATGTGAAGAATGCGAAAGTATGTGTCTGATGAAGGCAAATCCCAGGGCTAACCTAGACCTAACGTGCGTTATCTTCTAAAATATTGATCGAAACCAGGTTTAATGGACTGTTTCCGCGTGGTACCACATTACTACGTGATCCAAACCAGAAAAAGCCCAGAATCTGCCCATCAAGTATGAGAAATATGCGAAAGTACGATCCTGATGAGAGCAAATCCCTTACCTAACCTAGACCTAACATGAATTATTCTCTCAAATATTGATCGAAACCAGGTTTAATGGACTGTCTCAGTGTGGTACCACATTACTAGGTGATCCAAACCAGAAAAAACCCAGGATCTGTACAACAAGAATGTGAAAAACGCGAAAGTATAAGCCTGATGAGGGCAAATCCCCAGACCTATCCCAGACATAACTCGCGTAATCCTCTAAAATATTGATGGAAACCAGGTTTAATTGTCTGTTTCAGTGTTGTACTACATTACTACGTGATCCAATCCAGAAATAGCCCAGGATCTAGCCATCAAGTATGAGAAATATGCGAAAGTACGAGCCTGATGAGAGCAAATCCCATACCTAACCTAGACCTAACATGAATTATTCTCTAAAATATTGATCGAAACCAGGTTTAATGGACTGCCTCAGTGTGGTACCACATTACTAGGTGATCCAAACCAGAAAAAACCCAGGATCTGTACAACAAGAAAGTGAAAAACGCGAAAGTATAAGCCTGATGAGGGCAAATCCCCAGACCTATCCCAGACATAACTCGCGTAATCCTCTAAAATATTGATCGAAACCAGGTTTAATGGTCTGCCTCAGTGTGGTACCACATTACTAGGTGATCCAAACCAGAAAAAACCCAGGATCTGTTCAACAAGTATGTGGAAAATGTGAAAGTATGACCCTGATGAGGGCAAATCCCAGACCTATCCCAGACCTAACATGCGTTATCCTCTAAAATATTGGTCGGAACTAGGTTTAATGGGCTGTTTCAGTGTGGTACCACATTACTACGTGATCCAAACCAGAAAAAACCCAGGATCAGTTCAACAAGTATGTGAAAAACGCGAAAGTATGTGCCTGATGAGGGCGAATCCCAGACCTATCCCAGACCTAACTTGCGTTACCCTCTAAAATATTGATCGGAACCAGGTTTAATTGACTGCTTCAGTGTGGTACCACATTACTACGTGATCCAATCAAGAAATAGCCCAGGATCTAGCCATGAAGTATGAGAAATATGCGAAAGTATGAGCCTGATGAGGGCAAATCCTAGACCTAACCCAGACCTATCATGCGTTATCCTCAATAATATTGATCGAAACCAGGTTTAATGGACTGTTTCAGTGTGGTACCACATTACTACGTGATCCAAACCAGTAAAAACACAGGATCCGTTCAACAAGTATGTGAAGAATGCGAAAGTATGAGTCTGATGAGTGAAAATCCCAGGCCTAACCTAGACCTAACATGCGTTATCCTCAAAAATTTAGGTCGAAACCAGGTTTAATCGACTGTTTCAGTGTGGTACCACATTACTATGTGATCCAAACCAGAAAAAAACACAGGATCTGTTCAACAAGTATGTGAAGTATGCGAAAGTATGAATCTGATGAGGGCTAATCCCAGGCCTAACCTAGACATAACATGCGTTATCCTCTAAAATATTGATCGAAACCAGGTTGAGTGGACTCTTTCAGTGTGGTACCACATTATTGCGTGATCCAAACCAGGGAAAACCCAGTATCTAGCCATCAAGTATGTGAAATATGCGAAAGAATGAGCCTGATGAGAGCAAATCCCAGACCTAACCCAGACCTAACATGCATTATCCTCAAAGATACTGATCGAAACCAGGTTTAATGGACTGTTTCAGTGTGGTACCACATTACTACGTGATCCGAATCAGAAAAAACCCAGGATCTGTTCAACAAGTATGTGAAAAACGCGAAAGTATGAGCCTGATGAGGGCAAATCCCAGGCCTAACCTAGACCTAACATGCATTATCCTCTAAAATATTGATCGAAACCAGGTTTAATGGACTGTTTCAGTGTGGTACCACATTACTATGTGATCCAAACCAGAAAAAACCCAGGATCAGTTCAACAAGTATGTGAAAAACGCGAAAGTATGAGTCTGATGAGGGCAAATCCCAGGCCTAACCTAGACCTAGCATGCGTTATCCTCTAAAATATTGATCGAAACCAGGTTTAATGGACTGTCTCAGTGTGGTACAACAATAATACGTGATCCAGTCCAGAAAGAGCCCAGGATCTAGCCATGAAGTATTAGAAATATGCGAAAGTATGAGCCTGATGAGGGCAAATCCCAGGCCTAATCTAGACATAACATGCGTTATCCTCTAAAATATTGATGGAAACCAGGTTTAATTGACTGTTTCAGTGTGGTACTACATTACTACGTAATGCAATCCAGAAATAGCCCACGATCTAGCCATGAAGTATGAGCAATATGCGAAAGTATGAGCCTGATGAGGGCAATTCCTAGACTTAACCCAGGCCTAACATGCATTATCCTCAAAGATACTGATCGAAACCAGGTTTAATGGACTGTTTCAGTGTGGTACCACATTACTACGTGATCCGAATCAGAAAAAACCCAGGATCTGTTCAACAAGTATGTGAAAAACGCGAAAGTATGAGCCTGATGAGGGCATATCCCAGCCCTATCCTAGACATAACTTGCGTTATCCGCTAAAATATTGATCGAAACCAGGTTTAATTGACTGTTTCAGTGTGGTGCCACATTACTACGTGATCCAATCCATTAATAGCCCAGGATCTAGCCATGAAGTATGAGAAATATGCGAAAGTATGGGTCTGATGGGGGCAAATCCCAGGCCTAACATAGACCTAGCATGAGTTATCCTCTAAAATATTGATCGAAACCAGGTTTAGTGGACTGTTTCGGTGTGGTACCACATTACTCCGTGATCCAAACCAGAAAAAACCCAGGATCTGTTCAACAAGTATGTGAAAAATGCGAAAGTATGAGCCTGATGAGGGCAAATCCCAGACCTATCCCAGACCTAACATGCGTTATCCTCTAAAATATTGGTCGAAACCAGGTTTAATGGGCTGTTTCAGAGTGGTACCACATTACTACGTGATCCAAACCAGAAAAAAACCCAGGATCTTGTCAACGAGTATGTGAAGTGTGCGAAAGTATGAGTCTGATGAGGGCAAATCCCAGGCCTAACCTAGACCTAGCATGCGTTATCCTCTAAAATATTGATCGAAACCAGGTTTAATGGACTGTCTCAGTGTGGTACCACATAACTACGTGATCCAAACCAGAAAAAAACCCAGGATCTGTTCAACAAGTATGTGAAGAATGCGAAAGTATGTGTCTGATGAAGGCAAATCCCGGTGCTAACCTAGACCTAACGTGCGTTATCTTCTAAAATATTGATCGAAACCAGGTTTAATGGACTGTTTCCGTGTGGTACCACATTACTACGTGATCCAAACCAGAAAAAGCCCAGAATCTGCCCATCAAGTATAAGAAATATGCGAAAGTACGAGCCTGATGAGAGCAAATCCCTTACCTAACCTAGACATAACATGAATTATTCTCTAAAATATTGATCGAAACCAGGTTTAATGGACTGTCTCAGTGTGGTACCACATTACTAGGTGATCCAATCCAGAAAGAGCCCAGGATCTAGCCATGAAGTATTAGAAATATGCGAAAGTATGAGCCTGATGAGGGCAATTCCTAGACCTAACCCAGGCCTAACATGCGTTATCCTCAAAGATACTGATCGAAACCAGGTTTAATGGACTGTTTCAGTGTGGTACCACATTACTACGTGATCCGAATCAGAAAAAACCCAGGATCTGTTCAACAAGTATGTGAAAAACGCGAAAGTATGAGCCTGATGAGGGCATATCCCAGCCCTATCCTAGACATAACTTGCGTTATCCGCTAAAATATTGATCGAAACCAGGTTTAATTGACTGTTTCAGTGAGGTGCCACATTACTACGTGATCCAATCCATTAATAGCCCAGGATCTAGCCATGAAGTATGAGAAATATGCGAAAGTATGGGTCTGATGGGGGCAAATCCCAGGCCTAACCTAGACCTAGCATGAGTTATCCTCTAAAATATTGGTCGAAACCAGGTTTAATGGACTGTTTCAGTGTGGTACCACATTACTACGTGATCCGAATCAGAAAAAACCCAGGATCTGTTCAACAAGTATGTGAAGTATGCGAAAGTATGAATCTGAGGAGGGCTAATCCCAGGCCTAACCTAGACATAACATGCGTTATCCTCTAAAATATTGATCGAAACCAGGTTGAGTGGACTCTTTCAGTGTGGTACCACATTATTGCGTGATCCAAACCAGGGAAAACCCAGTATCTAGCCATCAAGTATGTGAAATATGCGAAAGAATGCGCCTGATGAGAGCAAATCCCAGACCTAACCCAGACCTAACATGCGTTATCCTCAAAAATATTGATCGAACCCAGGTTTAATGGACTGTTTCAGTGTGGTACCACATTACTACGTGATCCAAACTAGAAAAAACCCAGGATCTGTTCAACAAGTATGTGAAAAACGCGAAAGCATGACGCTGATGAGGGCAAATCCCAGGCCTAACCTAGACCTAACATGCATTATCCTCTAAAATATTGATCGAAACCAGGTTTAATGGACTGTTTCAGTGTGGTACCACATTACTATGTGATCCAAACCAGAAAAAACCCAGGATCAGTTCAACAAGTATGTGAAAAACGCGAAAGTATGTGTCTGATGAGGGCAAATCCCAGGCCTAACCTAGACCTAGCATGCGTTATCCTCTAAAATATTGATCGAAACCAGGTTTAATGGACTGTCTCAGTGTGGTACAACAATAATACGTGATCCAGTCCAGAAAGAGCCCAGGATCTAGCCATGAAGTATTAGAAATATGCGAAAGTATGAGCCTGATGAGGGCAAATCCCAGGCCTAATCTAGACATAACATGCGTTATCCTCTAAAATATTGATGGAAACCAGGTTTAATTGACTGTTTCAGTGTGGTACCACATTACTAGGTGATCCAAACCAGAAAAAACCCAGGATCTGTTCAACAAGAATGTGAAAAACGCGAAAGTATAAGCCTGATGAGGGCAAATCCCCAGACCTATCCCAGACATAACTCGCGTAATCCTCTAAAATATTGATGGAAACCAGGTTTAATTGTCTGTTTCAGTGTTGTACTACATTACTACGTGATCCAATCCAGAAATAGCCCAGGATCTAGCCATCAAGTATGAGAAATATGCGAAAGAATGAGCCTGATGAGAGCAAATCCCAGACCTACCCTAGACCTAACATGTATTATTCTCTAACATATTGATCGAAACCAGGTTTTATGGACTGTTTCAGTGTGGTACCACGTTACTACGCGATCCAAACCAGAAAAAACCCAAGATCTGTTCAACAAGTATGTGAAAAACGCGAAAGTATGAGTCTGATGGGGGCAAATCCCAGACATACCCTAGACCTAACATGAATTATTCTCTAACATATTGATCGCAACCAGGTTTAATGGACTGTTTCAGTGTGGTACCACATTACTACGTGATCCAAACCAGAAAAAACCCAGGATCAGTTCAACAAGTATGTGAAAAACGCGAAAGTATGAGCCTGATGAGGGCGAATCCCAGACCTATCCCAGACCTAACTTGCGTTATCCTCTAAAATATTGATCGGAACCAGGTTTAATTGACTGCTTCAGTGTGGTACCACATTACTACGTGATCCAATCCAGAAATAGCCCAGGATCTAGCCATGAAGTATGAGAAATATGCGAAAGTATGAGCCTGATGAGGGCAAATCCTAGACCTAACCCAGACCTATCATGCGTTATCCTCAATAATATTGATCGAAACCAGGTTTAATGGACTGTTTCAGTGTGGTACCACATTACTATGTGATCCAATCCAGAAATAGCCCAGGATCTAGCCATGAAGTATTAGAAATATGCGAAAGTATGAGCCTGATAAGGGCAAATCCTAGACCTTACCCAGACCTAACATGCGTTATCCTCTAAATTGCTTATCAAGACCAGGTTTAATTGAATGTTTCAGTGTGGTACCACATTACTACGTGAACCAAACCAGTAAAAACCCAGGACCCGTTCAACGAGTATGTGAAGAATGAGAAAGTATGAGTCTGATGAGGGCAAATCCCAGACCTATCCCAGACCTAACTTACGTTATCCTCTAAAATATTGATCGAAACCAGGTTTAATTGACTATTTCAGTGCGGTACCACACTACTACGTGATCCAAACCAGAAAAAAACCCAGGAGCTGTTCAACAAGTACGTGAAGAATGCGAAAGTATGTGTCTGATGAGGGCATATCCCAGGCCTAACCTAGACCTAACATACGCTGTCCTCTAAAATATTGATGGAAACCAGGTTTAATTGACTGTTTCAGTGTTGTGCTTCATTACTACGTGATGCAATCCAGAAAAAGCCCAGGATCTAGCCATCAAGTATGAGAAATATGCGAACGAATGAGCCTGATGAGACAAAATCCCAGACCTAACCTAGACCTAACATGAATTATTCTCTAAAATATTGATCCAAACCAGGTTTAATGGACTGTTTCAGTGTGGTACCACTTTCCTACGTGATCCAAAGCAGAAAAAACCCTCGATCAGGTCAACATGTATGTTAAAACTGCGAAAGTATGACCCTGATCAGGGCAAATCCCAGGCCTAACCTAGACCTAACATACGCTGTCCTCTAAAATATTGATGGAAACCAGGTTTAATTGACTGTTTCAGTGTTGTACTTCATTACTACGTGATGCAATCCAGAAAAAACCCAGGATCTAGCCATCAAGTATGAGAAATATGCGAACGAATGAGCCTGATGAGACAAAGTCCCAGACCTAACCTAGACCTAACATGAATGATTCTCTAAAATATTGATCGAAACCAGGTTTAATGTTCTGTCTCAGTGTGGTACCACATTGCTAGGTGATCCAAACCAGAAAAAACCCAGGATCTGTTCAACTAGAATGTGAAAAACGCGTAAGTATGAGCCAGATGAGGGCAAATCCCCAGACCTGTCCCAGACATAACTTGCGTTATCCTCTAAAATATTGATCGAAACCAGGTTTAATTTACAGTTTTAGTGTGGCACCACTTTACTACGTGATCCAAAGCAGAAAAAACCCTCGATGAGGTCAACATGTATGTTAAAACTGCGAAAGTATGACCCTGATGAGGGCATATCCCAGGCCTAACCTAGACCTAACATGCGTTATCCTCTAAAATATTGATCGAAACCAAGGTTAATCGACCGTTTCAGTGTGGTACTACATTACTACGTGATCCAATCTAGAAAAAGCCCAGGATCTAGCCATCAAGTATGAGAAATATGCGAAAGTACGAGCCTGATGAGAGCAAATCCCAGACCTAACCTAGACCTAACATGCCTTATGCTCAAACATATTGATCGAAACCAGGTTTACTTTGCTGTTTCAGTGTGGTAACACATTACTACGTGATCCAATCCAGAAATAGGCCAGGATCTAGCCATCAAGTATGAGAAATATGCGAAAGAATGAGCCTGATGAGAGCAAATCCCAGACCTAACCTAGACCTAACATGTGTTATCCTCAAAAATATTGATCGAAACCAGGTTTAATGGACTGTTTCAGTGTGGTACAACAATAATACGTGATCCAATCCAGAAAGAGCCCAGGATCTAGCCATGAAGTATTAGAAATATGCGAAAGTATGAGCCTGATGAGGGCAAATCCCAGGCCTAACCTAGACATAACATGCGTTATCCTCTAAAATATTGATGGAAACGAGGTTTAATTGACTGTTTCAGTGTGGTACTACATTACTACGTGATGCAATCCAGAAATAGCCCACGATCTAGCCATGAAGTATGAGCAATATGCGAAAGTATGAGCCTGATGAGGACAATTCCTAGACCTAACCCAGGCCTAACATGCGTTATCCTCAAAGATACCGATCGAAACCAGGTTTAATGGACTGTTTCAGTGTGGTACCACATTACTACGTGATCCGAATCAGAAAAAACCCAGGATCTGTTCAACAAGTATGTGAAAAACACGAAAGTATGAGCCTGATGAGGGCATATCCCAGCCCTATCCTAGACATAACTTGCGTTATCCGCTAAAATATTGATCGAAACCAGGTTTAATTGACTGTTTCAGTGTGGTGCCACATTACTACGTGATCCAATCCATTAATAGCCCAGGATCTAGCCATGAAGTATGAGAAATATGCGAAAGTATGGGTCTGATGGGGGCAAATCCCAGGCCTAACCTAGACCTAGCATGAGTTATCCTCTAAAATATTGATCGAAACCAGGTTTAGTGGACTGTTTCGGTGTGGTACCACATTACTCCGTGATCCAAACCAGAAAAAACCCAGGATCTGTTCAACAAGTATGGAAGTGTGCGAAAGTATGAGTGTGATGAGGGCAAATTCCAGGCCTAACCTAGACCTAGCATGCGTTATCCTCTAAAATATTGATCGAAACCAGGTTTAATAGACTGTCTCGGTGTGGTACCACATAACTACGTGATCCAAACCAGAAAAAAACCCAGGATCTGTTCAACAAGTATGTGAAGAATGCGAAAGTATGTGTCTGATGAAGGCAAATCCCAGGGCTAACCTAGACATAACATGCGTTATCCTCTAAAATATTGATGGAGACGAGGTTTAATTGACTGTTTCAGTGTGGTACTACATTACTACGCGATGCAATCCAGAAATAGCCCACGATCTAGCCATGAAGTATGAGCAATATGCGAAAGTATGAGCCTGATGAGGACAATTCCTAGACCTAACCCAGGCCTAACATGCGTTATTCTCAAAGATACTGATCGAAACCAGGTTTAATGGACTGTTTCAGTGTGGTACCACATTATTGCGTGATCCAAACCAGGAAAAACCCAGTATCTAGCCATCGAGTATGTGAAATATGCGAAAGAATGAGCCTGATGAGAGCAAATCCCAGACCTAACCCAGACCTAACATGCGTTATCCTCAAAAATATTGATCGAAACCAGGTTTAATGGACTGTTTCAGTATGGTACCACATTACTACGTGATCCAAACTAGAAAAAACCCAGGATCTGTTCAACAAGTATGTGAAAAACGCGAAAGTATGACCCTGATGAGGGCAAATCCCAGGCCTAACCTAGACCTAACATGCATTATCCTCTAAAATATTGATCGAAACCAGGTTTAATGGACTGTTTCAGTGTGGTACCACATTACTATGTGATCCAAACCAGAAAAAACCCAGGATCAGTTCAACAAGTATGTGAAAAACGCGAAAGTATGAGCCTGATGAGGGCGAATCCCAGACCTATCCCAGACCTAATATGCGTTATCCTCTGAAATATTGGTCGAAACCAGGTTTAATGGGCTGTTTCAGTGTGGTACCACATTACTACGTGATCCAAACCAGAAAAAAACCCAGGATCTTGTCAACGAGTATGTGAAGTGTGCGAAAGTATGAGTCTGATGAGGGCAAATCCCAGGCCTAACCTAGACCTAGCATGCGTTATCCTCTAAAATATTGATCGAAACCAGGTTTAATGGACTGTCTCAGTGTGGTACCACATAACTACGTGATCCAAACCAGAAAAAAACCCAGGATCTGTTCAACAAGTATGTGAAGAGTGCGAAAGTATGTGTCTGATGAAGGCAAATCCCAGGGCTAACCTAGACCTAACATACGCTGTCCTCTAAAATATTGATCGAAACCAGGTTTAATTGACTGTTTCAGTGTGGTGCCACATTACTACGTGATCCAATCCATTAATAGCCCAGGATCTAGCCATGAAGTATGAGAAATATGCGAAAGTATGGGTCTGATGGGGGCAAATCCCAGGCCTAACCTAGACCTAGCATGAGTTATCCTCTAAAATATTGATCGAAACCAGGTTTAGTGGACTGTTTCGGTGTGGTACCACATTACTCCGTGATCCAAACCAGAAAAGACCCTGGATCTGTTCAACAAGTATGTGAAAAATGCGAAAGTATGACCCTGATGAGGGCAAATCCCAGACCTATCCCAGACCTAAAATGCGTTATCTTCTAAAATATTGATCGAAACCAGGTTTAATGGACTGTTTCCGTGTGGTACCACATTACTACGTGATCCAAACCAGTAAAAGCCCAGAATCTGCCCATTAAGTATGAGAAATATGCGAAAGTACGAGCCTGATGAGAGCAAATCCCTTACCTAACCTAGACCTAACATGAATTATTCTCTAAAATATTGATCGAAACCAGGTTTAATGGACTGTCTCAGTGTGGTACCACATTACTAGGTGATCCAAACCAGAAAAAACCCAGGATCTGTACAACAAGAATGTGAAAAACGCGAAAGTATAAGCCTGATGAGGGCAAATCCCCAGACCTATCCCAGACATAACTCGCGTAATCCTCTAAAATATTGATGGAAACCAGGTTTAATTGTCTGTTTCAGTGTTGTACTACATTACTACGTGATCCAATCCAGAAATAGCCCAGGATCTAGCCATCAAGTATGAGAAATATGCGAAAGAATGAGCCTGATGAGAGCAAATCCCAGACCTACCCTAGACCTAACATGTATTATTCTCTAACATATTGATCGAAACCAGGTTTTATGGACTGTTTCAGTGTGGTACCACATTACTACGCGATCCAAACCAGAAAAAACCCAGGATCTGTTCAACAAGTATGTGAAAAACGCGAAAGTATGAGTCTGATGGGGGCAAATCCCAGACATACCCTAGACCTAACATGAATTATTCTCTAACATATTGATCGAAACCAGGTTTAATGGACTGTTTCAGTGTGGCACCACATTACTACGTGATCCAAACCAGAAAAAACCCAGGATCAGTTCAACAAGTATGTGAAAAACGCGAAAGTATGAGCCTGATGAGGGCAAATCCCAGGCCTATCCCAGACATAACTTTTTTTTTTTTTTTTTTTTTTTTGTCGTGGGGAAAATCTTCGAAAGACTCCCTCCCACCTCCTTGGGGAGAGGTGGGAGGGGTGTGTGGGATTCCCCGCGCCCGTGCAACGACAGGCGCGGGACCTACCCACTAAAAACCCCACGGTGACCCTTCGGCACGCTTTGGGAGGATACCGGGAATCGCTCGAAGCATTCTTCCGGTATCCTCCCCGTGCCCGCGCTTTCGCGCCCATCCCCCGGGGGGACAATCGGTCCCCCCAGTAGACACACTGCCTCATAGCGGCGGGACGGGGCCACTCCATCCCGCCGCTATCCGTCCCGGGGCCGCGTTTAGTGGCGGCTGCGAGCCCCAACTCGCAACCGCCCGCGACCCCGTTTCCACCCCTCGGCGGCCGGGCGTTCATGGCCGCACCAGACCGCCGAGGGTGCCTCCCCTTGCGTCGGACCGGTAGGGGGAGGCACTCCTACCCCCAACCGGTCCGACCCGGCGCCGCCTGGCGGGAGGAGGGTCCCCTCAGGACCCCCCTCCCAGCCTAGGTCATCCGCCACGCCGAGGCGGCCGCCCGCGACGCCTCGCGACCGGGCGACGATCCCAGACATAACTTGCGTTATCCTCTAAAATATTGATCGAAACCAGGTTGAATTGACTGTTTCAGTGTGGTACCACATTACTACGTGATCCAAAGTAGAAAAGACCCTGGATTAGGTCAACATGTATGTTAAAACTGCGAAAGTATGACCCTGATGAGGTCAAATCCCAGGCCTAACCTAGACCTAACATGCGTTATCCTGAAAAATATTGATCGAAACCTGGTTTAATCGACTGTCTCAGTGTGGTACCACATTACTATGTGATCCAAACCAGAAAATGACCCAGGATCTGTTCAACGAGTATGTGAAGTGTGCGAATGTATGAGTCTGATGAGGGCAAATCCCAGACCTATCCCAGACCTAACTTGCGTTATCCTCTAAAATATTGATCGAAACCAGGTTTAATCGACTGTTTCAGTGTGGTACCACATTACTACGTGATCCAAACCAGAAAAAACCCAGGATCAGTTCAACAAGTATGTGAAAAACGCGAAAGTATGAGCCTGATGAGGGCGAATCCCACACCTATCCCAGACCTAACTTGCGTTATCCTCTAAAATATTTATCAAGACCAGGTTTAATTGAATGCTTCAGTGTGGTAACACATTACTACGTGAACCAAACCAGAAAAAACCCAGGATCCGTTCAACAAGTATGTGAAGAATGCGAAAGTATGAGTCTGATGAGTAAAAGTCCCAGGCCGTAACTAGACCTAACGTGCGTTATCCTCAAAAATATAGATCGAAACCAGGTTTAATCGACTGTTTCAGTGTGGTACCACTATACTACGTGATCCAAAGCAGAAAAAACCCTCGATGAGGTCAACATGTATGTTAAAACTGCGAAAGTATGACCCTGATGAGGGCATATCCCAGGCTTAACCTAGACCTAACATGCGTTATCCTCTAAAATATTGATCGAAACCAGGGTTAATCGACTATTTCAGTGTGGTACTACATTACTACGTGATCCAATCCAGAAAGAGCCCAGGATCTAGCCATGAAGTATTAGAAATATGCGAAAGTATGAGCCTGATGAGGGCAAATCCTAGAACTTACCCTGACCTAACATGCGTTATCCTCTAAAATATTGATCGAAACCAGGTTTAATTGAATGTTTCAGTGTGGTACCACATTACTACGTGATCCAAACCAGTAAAAACACAGGATCCGTTCAACAAGTATGTGAAGAATGCGAAAGTATGAGTCTGATGAGTGAAAATCCCAGGCCTAACCTAGACCAGCATGCGTTATCCTCAAAAATATAGATCGAACCCAGGTTTAATCGACTGTTTCAGTGTGGTACCACATTACAACGTGATCCAAACCAGAAATAGCCCAGGATCTAGCCATGAAGTATGAAAAATATGCGAAAGTATGAGCCTGATGAGGGCAAATCCTAGACATAACCCAGACCTAACATGCGTTATCCTCTAAAATATTTACCAAGACCAGGTTTAATTGATTGTTTACGTGTGGTAGCACATTACTACGTAATCCACACCAGAAAAAACCCAGGATCCGTTCAAGAAGTATGTGAAAAATGCGAAAGTATGTGTCTGATGAGTGAAAATCTCAGGCCTTACCTAGACCTAACATGCGTTATCCTCTAAAATATTGATCGAAACCAGGTTTAATTGACCGTTTTAGTGTGGTACCACTTTACTACGTGACCCAAAGCAGAAAAGCCCTCGATCAGGTCAACATGCATGTCAAAACTGCGAAAGTATGACCCTGATGAGGGCAAATCCCAGACCTATCCCAGACCTAACATGCGTTACCCTCAAAAATATTGATCGAAACCAGGTTTAATCGAGTGTTTCAGTGTGGTACCACATTACTACGTGATCCAAACCAGAAAAAAACCCTGGAGCTGTTCAACAAGTACGTGAAGAATGCGAAAGTATGTGTCTGATGAGGGCAAATCCTAGACCTTACCCTGACCTAACATGCGTTAACCTCTAAAATATTTATCAAGACCAGGTTCAATTGAATGTTTCAGTGTGGTACCACATTACTACGTGATCCAAACCAGTAAAAACACAGGATCCGTTCAACAAGTGTATGAAGAATGCGAAAGTATGAGTCTGATGAGGGCAAATCCCAGGCCTAACCTAGGCCTAACATGCGTTATGCTCATATATATTGATCGAAACCAGGTTTAATCGACTGTTTCAGTGTGCTACTAAATTACTACGTGATCCAATCCACAAAAAGCCCAGAATCTGCCCATTAAGTATGAGAAATATGCGAAAGTACGAGCCTGATGAGAGCAAATCCCAGGCCTAACCTAGACCTAACATGCGTTATCCTCTAAAATATTTATCAAGACCAGGTTTAATTGAATGTTTCAGTGTGGTACCACACTACTGCGTGATCCAAACCAGAAAAAACCCAGGATCTGTTCAACAAGTATGTGAAAAATGCGAAAGTATGATCCTGACGAGGGCAAATCCCAGACCTATCCCAGACCTAAACTGCGTTATCCTCTAAAATATTGATCGAAACCAGGTTTAATGGAAAGTTTCAGTGTGGTACCACTTTACTACGTGATCCAAAGCAGAAAAAACCCTCGATCAGGTCAACATGTATGTTAAAACTGCGAAAGTATGACCCTGATGAGGGCAAATCGCAGGCCTAACCTAGACCTAACATGCGTTATCTTCTAAAATATTCATCGAAACCAGGTTTAATGGATTGTTTCAGTGTGGTAACACATTACTACGTGATCCAATCCAGAAATAGCCCAGGATCTAGCCATGAAGTATCAGAAATATGCGAAAGTATGAGCCTGATGAGGGCAAATCCTAGACCTAACCCAGACCTAACATGCGTTATCCACTAAAATATTTATCATGACCAGGTTTAATTGAATGTTTCAGTGTGGTACCACACTACTACGTGATCCAAACCAGAAAACGCCCAGGATCTAGCCATGAAGTATTAGAAATATGCGAAAGTATGAGCCTGATGAGGGCAAATCCTAGACATAACCCAGACCTAACATGCGTTATCCTCTAAAATATTTATCAAGACCAGGTTTAATTGAACGTTTCAGTGTGGTACCACATTACTACGTGATCCAAGCCAGTAAAAACACAGGATCCGTTCAACAAGTATATGAAGAATGCGAAAGTATGAGTCTGATGAGGGCAAATCCCAGGCCTAACCTAGGCCTAACATGCGTTATGCTCATATATATTGATCGAAACCAGGTTTAATCGACTGTTTCAGTGTGCTACTAAGTTACTACGTGATCCAATCCACAAAAAGCCCAGAATCTGCCCATCAAGTATGAGAAATATGCGAAAGTACGAGCCTGATGAGAGCAAATCCCAGACCTAACCTAGACCTAACATGCGTTATGCTCAAAAATATTGATCGAAACCAGGTTTAATCGACTGTTTCAGTGTGGTACCACATTACTACGTGATCCAAACCGGAAAAAACCCAGGATCTGTTCAACAAGTATGTGAAGTATGCGAAAGTATGAGTCTGATGTGGGCAAATCCCAGGCCTAACCCAGACCTAACTTGCGTTGTCCTCTAAAATATTGATGGAAAACAGGTTTAATTGACTGTTTCAGTGTTGCACTACATTACTACGTGATGCAATCCAGAAATAGCCCAGGATCTAGCCATGAAGTATGGGAAATATGCGAAAGTATGAGCCTGATGAGGGCAAATGCTAGACCTAACCCAGACATAACTTGCGTTATCCTCTAAAATATTGATCGAAACCAGGTTTAATTGACTGTTTCAGTGTGGTGCCACATTACTACGTGATCCAATCTATAAATAGCCCAGGATCTAGCCATGAAGTATGAGAAATATACGAAGGTATGGGTCTTATGGGGGCAAAGCCCAGGCCTAACCTAGACCTAGCATGCGATATCCTCTAAAATATTTATCAAGACCAGGTTTAATTGAATGTGTCAGTGTGGTACCACATTACTACGTGAACCAAACCAGTAAAAACACAGGATCCGTTCAACAAGTATGTGAAGAATTCGAAAGTATGAGTCTGATGAGTGAAAGTCCCAGGACTAACCTAGACCTAACATGCGTTATCCTCAATAATATTGATCGAAACAAGGTTTAATCGACTGTGTCAGTGTGGCACCGCATTACTAAGTAATCCAAACCAGAAAAAAAACCAGGATCTGTTCAGCGAGTATGTGAAGTGTGCGAAACTATGAGTCTGATGAGGGCAAATCCCAGAACTATCCCATACCTAACATGCGTTATCCTCTAAAATAGTGATCGAAACCAGGGTTAATTGACTGTTTCAGTGTGGTTCTACATTACTACGTGATCCAATCCAGAAAAAGCCCAGGATCTAGCCATCAATTATGAGAAATATGCGAAAGAATGAGCCTGATGAGAGCAAATCCCAGACCTAACCTAGACCTAACATGTGTTATCCTCAATAATATTGATCGAAACCAGGTTTAATGGACTGTTTCAGTGTGGTACTACATTAGTACGTGATGCAATCCAGAAATAGCCCAGGATCTAGCCATGAATTATGAGAAATATGCGAAGGTATGAGCCTGATGAGGGCAAATCCTAGACCTAACCCAGACCTAACATGCGTTATCCTCAAAAATATTGATCGAAACCAGGTTTAATGCACTGTTTCAGTGTGGTACCACATTACTACGTGATCCAAACTAGAAAAAACCCAGGATCTGTTCAACAAGTATGTGATGAATGCGAAAGTATGAGTCTGATGAGTGAAAATCCCAGGCCTAACGTAGACCTAACATGCGTTATGCTCAAAAATATTTATCGAAACCAGGTTTAATCGACTGTTTCAGTGTGGTACTACATTACTACATGATGCAATCCAGAAAAAGCCCGGGATCTAGCCATCAAGTATGACAAATATGCGAAAGTATGATCCTGACGAGGGCAAATCCTAGACCTAACCTAGACATAACATGCCTTATCCTCTAAAATATTAATCGAAACCAGGTTTAATGGAATGTTTCAGTCTGGTACCACATTACTACGTGATCCAAAACCAGAAAAATCCCAGGATCTGTTAACATGTATGTGAAAAACGCGAAAGTATGAGCCTGATGAGGGCAAATCCCAGAACTATCCCAGACCTAACATGCGTTATCCTCTAAAATATTGATCGGAACCAGGTTTAATAGACTGTTTCTATGTGGTACCACATTAATACGTGATCCAAACCAGAAAAAAACCTAGGATCTGTTCAACGAGTATGTGAAGTATGCGAAAGTATGAGCCTGATGAGGGCGAATCCGAGACTTATCCCAGACCTAACTTGCGTTATCCTGTAAAATATTGATCGAAACCAGGTTTAATCGACTGTTTCAGTGTGGTACCACATTACTGCGCGAACCAAACCAGAAAAAACCCAGGATCTGTTCAACATGTATGTGAAAAATGCGAAAGTATGTCCCTGATGAGGGCTAATCCCAGGCCTAACCTAGACATAACATGCGTTATCCTCTAAAATATTGATCGAAACCAGGTTTAATCGACAGTTTCAGTGTGGTACCACATTACTGCGCGATGCAAACCAGAAAAAACCCAGGAGCTGTTCAACAAGTATGTGAAAAATGCGAAAGTATGTCCCTGATGAGGGCGAATCCCAGACCTATCCCAGACCTAAATTGCGTTATCCTCTAAACTATTGATCAAAACCAGGTTTAATGGACTGTTTCAGTGTGATACCACATTACTACGCGATCCAAACCAGAAAAAGCCCAGGATCTAGCCATGAAGTATGAAAAATATGCGAAAGTATGAGCCTGATGAGGGCAAATACTTGACCTATCCCAGACCTAACATGCGTTATCCTCTAAAATATTCATCGAAACCAGGTTTAATGGACTGTTTCAGTGTGGTACCACATTACTACGTGATCCAAAGCAGAAAAAACCCTCGATCAGGTCAACATGTATGTTAAAACTGCAAAAGTATGACCCTGATGAACGCAAATCCCAGGCCTAACCTAGACCTAACATGCGTTATCCTCAAAAATATTGATCGAAACCAGGTTTAATCAACTGTTTCAGTGTGGTACCACATTACTACGAGATCCAAACCAGGAAAAAACCCAGGAGTTGTTCAACATGTACGTAAAGAATGCGAAAGTATGTGTCTGATGAGGGCAAATCCTAGGCCTAACCTAGACCTGACATGCGTTATCTTCTAAAATATCGATCGAAACCAGGTTTAATGGATTGTTTCCGTGTGGTACCACATTACTATGTGATCCAAACCAGAAAAAGCCCAGGATCTAGCCATGAAGTATGAAAAATATGCGAAAGTATGAGCCTGATGAGGGCAAATACTTGACCTATCCCAGACCTAACATGCGTTATCCTCTAAAATATTCATCGAAACCAGGTTTAATGGCCTGTTTCAGTGTGGTACCACTTTATTACGTGATCCAAGACAGAAAAAACCGAGGATCTGTTCAACAAGTATGTGAAAAACGCGAAAGTATGAGCCTGATGAGGGCGAATCCGAGACTTATCCCAGACCTAACTTGCGTTATCCTGTAAAATATTGATCGAAACCAGGTTTAATCGACTGTTTCAGTGTGGTTCCACATTACTACGTGATCCAAACGAGAAAAAAACCCAGGATCTTGTCAACGAGTATGTGAAGTGTGCGAAAGTATGAGACTGATGACGGCAAATCCCAGACCTATCCCAGACCTAACTTGCGTTATCCTCCAAAATATTTATCCAGACCAGTTTTCATTGAATGTTTCAGTGTGGTACCACATTACTACGTGATCCAATCCAGAAAAAACCCAGGATCCGTTCAACAAGTATGTGAAGAATGCGAAAGTATGAGTCTGATGAGTGAAAATCCCAGATCTAACCTGGACCTAACATGCGTTATCCTCAAAAATATTGATCGAAACCAGGTTTAATTGACTGTTTCAGCGTGGTACCACAATACTACGTGATACAATCCAGAAATAGCCCAGGATCTAGCCATGATGTATGAGAAAGATGCGAAAGTATGAGCATGATAAGGGCAAATTCTAGACCTGACCCAGACCTAACATGCGTTATCCTCTAAAATATTTATCAAGACCAGGTTTAATTGAATGTTTCAGTGTGGTACCACATTACTACGTGAACCAGACCAGAAAAAGCCCAGGATCCGTTTAACAAGTATGTGAAGAATGCGAAAGTATGAGTCTGATGAGTGAAAATCCCGGACCTAACCTAGACCGAACATGAATTATTCTCTAAAATATTGATCGAAACCAGGTTTAATGGACTGTCTCAGTGTGGTACCACATTACTATGTGATCCAAACCAGAAAATAACACAGGATCTGTTCAACGAGTATGTGAACAAAGCGAAAGTATGAGTCTGATGAGGGCTAATCCCAGACCTATCCCAGACCTATCCCAGGCCTAACTTGCGTTGTCCTCTAAAATATTGATGGAAACCAGGTTTAATTGATTGTTTCAGTGTGGTCCCAAATTACTACGTGATCCAAACCAGAAAAAACCCAGGACCTGTTCAACAAGTATGTGAAAAACGCGAAAGTATGAGCCTGATGAGGGCGAATCCCAGACCTATGCCAGACCTAACTTGCGTTATCCTCTAAAATATTGATCGAAACCAGGTTTAATTGCCTGTTTTAGCGTGGTACCACAGTACTACGTGATACAATCCAGAAACAGCCCAGGATCTAGCCATGAAGTATGAGAGATATGCGAAAGTATGAGCCTGCTGAGGGCAAATCCTAGACCTAACCCAAGCCTAACATGCGTTATCCTCTAAAATATTTATCAAGACCAGGTTTAATTGATCGTTTCAGTGTGGTCCCACATTACAACGTGATCCAAACCAGAAAAAACCCAGGATCCGTTCAACAAGTATGTGAAGAATGCGAAAGTATGAGTCTGATGAGTGAAAATCCCAGGCCTAACCTAGACCTAACATGCGTTATCCTCAAAAATATTGATCGAAACCTGGTTTAATCGACTGTTTCAGTGTGGTACCACATTACTATGTGATCCAAACCAGAAAATAACCCAGGATCTGTTCAACGAGTATGTGAAGTGTGCGGAAGTATGAGTCTGATGAGGGCAAATCCCATACCTATCCCAGACCTAACATGCGTTATCCTGTAAAATATTTATCAAGACCAGGTTTAATTGATTGTTTCAGTGTGGACCCACATTACTACGTGATCCAAACCAGAAAAAACCCAGCATCCGTTCAACAAGTATGTGAAGAATGCGAAAGTATGAGTCTGATGAGTGAAAATCCCAGGCCTGACCTAGACCTAACATGCGTTATCCTCTAAAATATTGAGCGGAACCAGGTTTAATGGACTGTTTCAGTGTGGTACCACACTACTACGGGATCCAAACCAGAAAAAACCCAGGATCTGTTCAACAAGTATGTGAAGTGTGCGAAAGTATGAGTCTGATGAGGTCAAATCCCAGACCAATCCCAGACTTAACTTGCGTTATCCTCTAAAATATTGATCGAAACCAGGTTTAATCGACTGTTTCAGTGTGGTACCACATTACTATGTGATCCAAACGAGAAAATAACCCAGGATCTGTTCAACGAGTATGTGAAGTGTGCGAAAGTATGAGTCTGATGAGGGCAAATCCCATACCTATCGCAGACCTAACATGCGTTATCCTCTAAAATATTTATCAAGACCAGGTTTAATTGATTGTTTCAGTGTGGACCCACATTACTACGAGATCCAAACCAGAAAAAACCCAGGATCTGTTCAACATGTATGAGAAATATGCGAAAGAATGAGCCTGATGAGAGCAAATCCCAGACCTAACCTAGACCTAACATGAATTATTCTTTAAAATATATATCGAAACTAGGTTTAATTGACTGTTTCAGTGTGGTCCCACATTACTACGTGATCCAAACCAGAAAAAACCCAGGATCCGTTCAACAAGTATGTGAAGAATGCGAAAGTATGAGTCTGATGGGGGCGAATCCCAGACCTATGCCAGACCTAACTTGCGTTATCCTCTAAAATATTGATCGAAACCAGGTTTAATTGACTGTTTCAGCGTGGTACCACAATACTACGTGATACTATCCAGAAATAGCACAGGATCTAGCCATGATGTATGAGAAAGATGCGAAAGTCTGAGCATGATGAGGGTAAATTCCAGACCTGACCCAGACCTAACATGCGTTATCCTCTAAAATATTTATCAAGACCAGGTTTAATTGAATGTTTCAGTGTGGTACCACATTACTACGTGAACCAGACCAGAAAAAACCCAGGATCCGTTCAACAAGTATGTGAAGAATGCGAAAGTATGAGTCTGATGAGTGAAAATCCCGGACCTAACCTAGACTGAACATGAATTATTCTCTAAAATATTGATCGAAACCAGGTTTAATGGACTGTTTCAGTGTGGTACCACATTACTATGTGATCCAAACCAGAAAATAACACGGGATCTGTTCGACGAGTATGTGAAGAAAGCGAAAGTATGAGTCTGATGAGGGCTAATCCCAGACCTATCCCAGACCTATCCCAGACCTAACTTGCGTTGTCCTCTATAATATTGATGGAAACCAGGTTTAATTGATTGTTTCAGTGTGGTCCCACATTACTACGTGATCCAAACCAGAAAAAACCCAGGATCTGTCCAACAAGTATGTGAAAAGCGCGAAAGTATGAGCCTGATGAGGGCGAATCCCAGACCTATGCCAGACCTAACTTGCGTTATCCTCTAAAATATTGATCGAAACCAGGTTGAATTGAATGTTTTAGTGTGGTACCACATTACTACGTGATCCAAAGCAGAAAAAACCCTGGATTAGGTCAACATGTATGTTAAAACTGCGAAAGTATGAGCATGATGAGGGCAAATCCCAGACCTATCCTAGACATAACTTGCGTTATCCTCTAAAATATTAATCGAAACCAGGTTGAATTGACTGTTTTAGTGTGGTACCACATTACTACGTGATCCAAAGCAGAAAAAACCCTGGATTAGGTCAACATGTATGTTAAAACTGCGAAAGTATGACCCTGATGAGGCCAAATCCCAGACCTATCCCAGACCTAACTTGCGTTATCCTCTAAAATATTTATCCAGACCAGTTTTCATTGAATGTTTCAGTGTGGTACCACATTACTACGTGATCCAATCCAGAAAAAACCCAGGATCCGTTCAACAAGTATGTGAAGAATGCGAAAGTATGAGTCTGATGAGTGAAAATCCCAGGCCTAACCTAGACCTAACATGCGTTATACTCTAAAATATTGATCGAAACCTGGTTTAATCGACTGTTTCAGTGTGGTACCACATTACTACGTGATCCAAACCAGAAAAAACCCAGGATCTGTTCAACATGTATGAGAAATATGCGAAAGAATGAGCCTGATGAGAGCAAATCCCAGACCTAACCTAGACCTAACATGAATTATTCTTTAAAATATTGATCGAAACCTGGTTTAATCGACTGTTTCAGTGTGGTACCACATTACTATGTGATCCAAACCAGAAAATAACCCAGGATCTCTTCAACGAGTATGTGAAGTGTGCGAAAGTATGAGTCTGATGAGGTCAAATCCCAGACCAATCCCAGACTTAACTTGCGTTATCCTCTAAGATATTGACCGAAACCAGGTTTAATGGACTGTTTCAGTGTGGTACCACACTACTACGTGATACAAACCAGAAAAAACCCAGGATCTGTTCAACAAGTATGTGAAAAACGCGAAAGTATGAGCCTGATGAGGGCGAAAACTAGAACTATGCCAGACCTAACTTGCGTTATCCTCTAAAATATTTATCAAGACCAGGTTTAATTGAATGTTTCAGTGTGGTACCACATTACTACGTGAACCAGACCAGAAAAAACCCAGGATCCGTTCAACAAGTATGTGAAGAATGCGAAAGTATGAGTCTGATGAGTGAAAATCCCGGACCTAACCTAGACCGAACATGAATTATTCTCTAAAATATTGATCGAAACCAGGTTTAATGGACTGTTTCAGTGTGGTACCACATTACTATGTGATCCAAACCAGAAAATAACACAGGATCTGTTCAACGAGTATGTGAAGAAAGCGAAAGTATGAGTCTGATGAGGGCTAATCCCAGACCTATCCCAGACCTATCCCAGACCTAACTTGCGTTGTCCTCTATAATATTGATGGAAACCAGGTTTAATTGATTGTTTCAGTGTGGTCCCACATTACTACGTGATCCAAACCAGAAAAAACCCAGGATCTGTTCAACAAGTATGTGAAAAACGCGAAAGTATGAGCCTGATGAGGGCGAATCCCAGACCTATGCCAGACCTAACTTGCGTTATCCTCTAAAATATTGATCCAAACCAGGTTTAATTGACTGTTTTAGCGTGGTACCACAGTACTACGTGATTCAATCCAGAAACAGCTCAGGATCTAGCCATGAAGTATGAGAGATATGCGAATGTATGAGCCTGCTGAGGGCAAATCCTAGACCTAACCCAAGCCTAACATGCGTTATCCTCTAAAATATTTATCAAGACCAGGTTTAATTGATCGTTTCAGTGTGGTCCCACATCACAACGTGATCCAAACCAGAAAAAACCCAGGATCCGTTCAACAAGTATGTGAAGAATGCGAAAGTATGAGTCTGATGAGTGAAAATCCCAGGCGTAACCTAGACCTAACATGCGTTATCCTCAAAAATATTGATCGAAACCTGGTTTAATCGACTGTTTCAGTGTGGTACCACATTACTATGTGATCCAAACCAGAAAATAACCCAGGATCTGGTCAACGAGTATGTGAAGTTTGCGAAAGTATGAGCCTGATGAGGGCAAATCCCAGACCTATCCCAGACCTAACTTGCGTTGTCCTCTAAAATATTTATCCAGACCAGGTTTCATTGAGTGTTTCAGTGTGGTACCACTTTACTACGTGATCCAATCCAGAAATAGCCCAGGATCTAGCCATGAAGTATGAGAAATATGCGATAGTAAGAGCCTGATGAGGGCAAATCCTAGACCTATCCCAGACCTAACTTGCGTTATCCTCTAAAATATTGATCGAAACCAGGTTTAATTGACTGTTTCAGCGTGGTAGCACATTACTACGTGACCCAAACCAGAAAAAACCCAGTATCCGTTCAACAAGTATGTGAAAAACGCGAAAGTATGAGCCTGATGAGGGCAAATCCCAGACCTATCCCAGACCTATCTTGCGTTGTCCTCTAAAATATTGATGGAAACCAGGTTTAATTGACTGTTTCAGCGTGGTAGCACATTACTACGTGATAAAATGCAGAAACAGCCCAGGATGTAGCCATAAAGTATGAAAAATATGCGAAAGTATGAGCCTGATGAGGGCAAATCCTAGACGTAACACAGACCTAACATGCGTTATCCTCTAAAATATTTATCAAGACCAGGTTTAATTGAATGTTTCAGTGTGGTACCACATTACTACGTGAACCAGACCAGAAGAAACCCAGGATCCGTTCAACAAGTATGTGAAGAATGCGAAAGTATGAGTCTGATGAGTGCAAATCCCAGGCCTAACCTAGACCTAACATGCGTTATACTCTAAAATATTGATCGAAACCTGGTTTAATGGACTGTTTCAGTGTGGTACCACATTACTATGTGATCCAAACCAGAAAATAACACAGGATCTGTTCAACGAGTATGAGAAGAAAGCGAAAGTATGAGTCTGATGAGGGCTAATCCCAGACCTATCCCAGACCTATCCCAGACCTAACTTGCGTTGTCCTCTATAATATTGATGGAAACCAGGTTTAATTGATTGTTTCAGTGTGGTCCCACATTACTACGTGATCCAAACCAGAAAAAACCCAGGATCTGTTCAACTAGTATGTGAAAAACGCGAATGTATGAGCCTGATGAGGGCGAATCCCAGACCTATGCCAGACCTAACTTGCGTTATCCTCTAAAATATTGATCCAAACCAGGTTTAATTGACTGTTTTAGCGTGGTACCACAGTACTACGTGATACAATCCAGAAACAGCTCAGGATCTAGCCATGAAGTATGAGAGATATGCGAAAGTATGAGCCTGCTGAGGGCAAATCCTAGACCTAACCCAAGCCTAACATGCGTTATCCTCTAAAATATTTATCAAGACCAGGTTTAATTGATCGTTTCAGTGTGGTCCCACATTACAACGTGATCCAAACCAGAAAAAACCCAGGATCCGTTCAACAAGTATGTGAAGAATGCGAAAGTATGAGTCTGATGAGTGAAAATCCCAGGCGTAACCTAGACCTAACATGCGTTATCCTCAAAAATATTGATCGAAACCTGGTTTAATCGACTGTTTCAGTATGGTACCACATTACTATGTGATCCAAACCAGAAAATAACCCAGGATCTGGTCAACGAGTATGTGAAGTTTGCGAAAGTATGAGTCTGATGAGGGCAAATCCCATACCTATCCCAGACCTAACATGCGTTATCCTCTAAAATATTTATCAAGACCAGGTTTAATTGATTGTTTCAGTGTGGACCCACATTACTACGTGATCCAAACCAGAAAAAACCCAGCATCCGTTCAACATGTATGTGAAGAATGCGAAAGTATGAGTCTGATGAGTGAAAATCCCCGGCCTGACCTAGACCTAACATGCGGTATCCTCTAAAATATTGAGCGAAACCAGGTTTAATGGACTGTTTCAGTGTGGTACCACACTACTACGGGATCCAAACCAGAAAAAACCCAGGATCTGTTCAACAAGTATGTGAAAAGCGCGAAAGTATGAGCCTGATGAGGTCAAATCCCAGACCAATCCCAGACTTAACTTGCGTCATCCTCTAAAATATTGATCGAAACCAGGTTGAATTGAATGTTTTAGTGTGGTACCACATTACTACGTGATCCAAAGCAGAAAAAACCCTGGATTAGGTCAACATGTATGTTAAAACTGCGAAAGTATGAGCATGATGAGGGCAAATCCCAGACGTATCCTAGACATAACTTGCGTTATCCTCTAAAATATTGATCGAAACCAGGTTGAATTGACTGTTTTAGTGTGGTACCACATTACTACGTGATCCAAAGCAGAAAAAACCCTGGATTAGGTCAACATGTATGTTAAAACTGCGAAAGTATGACCCTGATGAGGCCAAATCCAAGACCTATCCCAGACCTAACTTGCGTTATCCTCTAAAATATTTATCCAGACCAGTTTTCATTGAATGTTTCAGTGTGGTACCACATTACTATGTGATCCAACCCAGAAAATAACCCAGGATCTGTTCAACGAGTATGTGAAGTGTGCGAAAGTATGAGTCTGATGAGGTCAAATCCCAGACCAATCCCAGACTTAACTTGCGTTATCCTCTAAGATATTGATCGAAACCAGGTTTAATTGACTGTTTTAGCGTGGTACCACAGTACTACGTGATACAATCCAGAAATAGCCCAGGATCTAGCCATGATGTATGAGAAAGATGCGAAAGTATGAGCATGATGAGGGCAAATTCTAGACCTGACCCAGACCTAACATGCGTTATCCTCTAAAATATTTATCAAGACCAGGTTTAATTGAATGTTTCAGTGTGGTACCACATTACTACGTGAACCAGACCAGAAAAAACCCAGGATCCGTTCAACAAGTATGTGAAGAATGCGAAAGTATGAGTCTGATGAGTGAAAATCCCGGACCTAACCTAGACCGAACATGAATTATTCTCTAAAATATTGATCGAAACCAGGTTTAATGGACTGTTTCAGTGTGGTACCACATTACTATGTGATCCAAACCAGAAAATAACACAGGATCTGTTCAACGAGTATGTGAAGAAAGCGAAAGTATGAGTCTGATGAGGGCTAATCCCAGACCTATCCCAGACCTATCCCAGACCTAACTTGCGTTGTCCTCTATAATATTGATGGAAACCAGGTTTAATTGATTGTTTCAGTGTGGCCCCACATTACTACGTGATCCAAACCAGAAAAAACCCAGGATCTGTTCAACTAGTATGTGAAAAACGAGAATGTATGAGCCTGATGAGGGCGAATCCCAGACCTATGCCAGACCTAACTTGCGTTATCCTCTAAAATATTGATCCAAACCAGGTTTAATTGACTGTTTTAGCGTGGTACCACAGTACTACGTGATACAATCCAGAAACAGCTCAGGATCTAGCCATGAAGTATGAGAGATATGCGAAAGTATGAGCCTGCTGAGGGCAAATCCTAGACCTAACCCAAGCCTAACATGCGTTATCCTCTAAAATATTTATCAAGACCAGGTTTAATTGATCGTTTCAGTGTGGTCCCACATTACAACGTGATCCAAACCAGAAAAAACCCAGGATCCGTTCAACAAGTATGTGAAGAATGCGAAAGTATGAGTCTGATGAGGGCAAATCCCATACCTATCCCAGACCTTACATGCGTTATCCTCTAAAATATTTATCAAGACCAGGTTTAATTGATTGTTTCAGTGTGGACCCACATTACTACGTGATCCAAACCAGAAAAAACCCAGCATCAGTCCAACATGTATGTGAAGAATGCGAAAGTATGAGTCTGATGGGTGAAAATCCCAGGCCTGACCTAGACCTAACATGCGGTATCCTCTAAAATATTGAGCGAAACCAGGTTTAATGGACTGTTTCACTGTGGTACCACACTACTACGGGATCCAAACCAGAAAAAACCCAGGATCTGTTCAACAAGTATGTGAAGTGTGCGAAAGTATGAGTCTGATGAGGTCAAATCCCAGACCAATCCCAGACTTAACTTGCGTTATCCTCTAAAATATTGATCGAAACCAGGTTTAATCGACTGTTTCAGCGTGGTACCACATTACTACGTGATACAATCCAGAAATAGCCCAGGATCTAGCCATGATGTATGAGAAAGTTGCGAAAGTATGAGCATGATGAGGGCAAATTCTAGACCGGACCCAGACCTAACATGCGTATTCCCCTAAAATATTTATCGAGACCAGGTTTAATTGACTGTTTCAGTGTGGTCCCACATTACTACGTGATCCATACCAGAAAAAACCCAGGATCCGTTCTACAAGTATGTGAAGAATGCGAAAGTATGAGTCTGATGAGTGAAAATCCCAGGCCTAACCTAGACCTAACATGCGTTATCCTCAAAAATATTGATCGAAACCTGGTTTAATCGACTGTTTCAGTGTGGTACCACATTACTATGTGATCCAAACCAGAAAGTAACCCAGGATATGTTCAACGAGTATGTGAAGTGTGCGAAAGTATGAGTCTGATGAGGTCAAATGCCAGACCAATCCCAGACTTAACTTGCATTATCCTCTAAAATATTGATCGAAACCAGGTTTAATCGACTGTTTCAGTGTGGTACCACATTACTACGTGATCCAAGCCAGAAAAAACCCAGGATCAGTTCAACAAGTATGAGAAGAATGGGAAAGTATGAGTCCGATGAGTGAAAATCCCAGGGCTAACCTAGACCTAACATGCGTTATCCTCTAAAATATTGATCCAAACCAGGTTTAATGGACTGTTTCAGTGTGGTACCACACTACTACGTGATGCAAACCAGAAAAAACCTAGGATCTGTTCAACAAGTATGTGAAAAACGCGAAAGTATGAGCCTGATGAGGGCGAATCCCAGACCTATGCCAGACCAAACTTGCGTTATCCTCTAAAATATTGATCGAAACCAGGTTTAATTGACTGCTTCAGCGTGGTACCACATTACTACGTGATACAATCCAAAAACAGCCCAGGATCTAGCCATGAAGTATGAGAAATATGCGAAAGTATGAGCCTGATGAGGGCAAATCCTAGACCTAACCCAAACCTAACATGCGTTATCCTCTAAAATATTTATCAAGACCAGGTTTAATTGAATGTTTCAGTGTGGTACCACTTTACTACCTGATCCAAAGCAGAAAAAACCCTCGATCAGGTCAACATGTATGTTAAAACTGCGAAAGTATGACCCTGATGAGGGCAAATCCCAGGCCTAACCTAGACCTAACTTGCGTTATCCTCTAAAATATTGATCGAAACCAGGTTTAATTCGCTGTTTCAGCGTGGTACCACATTACTACGTGATCCAATCCAGAAAAAACCCAGGATCCGTTCAACAAGTATGTGAAGAATGCGAAAGTATGAGTCTGATGTGTGAAAATCCCTGGGCTAACCTAGACCTAACATGCGTTATCCTCTAAACAATTGATCGAAACCAGGTTTAATGGACTGTTTCAGTGTGGTATCACACTACTACGTGATACAAACCAGAAAAAACCCAGGATCTGTTCAACAAATATGTGAAAAACACGAAAGTATGAGCCTGATGATGGCGAATCCCAGACCTATGCCAGACCTAACTTGCGTTATCCCCTAAGATATTGATCGAAACCAGGTTTAATCGACAGTTTCAGTGTGGTACCACATTACTACGTGATCCAAACCAGAAAAAACCCAGGATCAGTTCAACAAATATGAGAAGAATGCGAAAGTATCAGATTGATGAGTGAAAATCCCAGGGCTAACCTAGACCTAACATGCGTTATCCTCTAAACAATTGATCCAAACCAGGTTTAATGGACTGTTTCAGTGTGGTATCACACTACTACGTGATACAAACCAGAAAAAACCCAGGATCTGTTCATCAAGTATGTGAAAAACGCGAAAGTATGAGCCTGATGAGGGCGAATCCCAGACCTATGCCAGACCTAACTTGCGTTGTCCTCTAAGATATTGATGGAAACCAGGTTTAATTGACTGTTTCATTGTTGTACTTCATTACTACGTGATGCAATCCAGAAAAAGCCCAGGATCTAGCCATCAAGTATGAGAAATATGCGAAAGAATGAGCCTGATGAGAGCAAATCCCAGACCTAACCTAGACCTAACATGCGTTATCCTCTAAAATATTTATCAAGACCAGGTTTAATTGAATGTTTCAGTGTGGTACTACTTTACTACGTGATCCAAAGCAGAAAAAACCCTCGATCAGGTCAACATGTATGTTAAAACTGCGAAAGTATGACCCTGATGAGGGCAAATCCCAGGCCTAACCTAGACCTAACTTGCGTTATCCTCTAACATATTGATCGAAACCAGGTTTAATTGACTGTTTCAGTTGGTACCACATTACTACGTCATACAAGCCAGAAACAGCCCAGGATCTAGCCATCAAGTATGAGAAATATGCGAAAGAATGTGCCTGATGAGAGCAAATCCCAGACCTAACCTAGACCTAACATGCGTTATCCTCTAAAATATTGATCCAAACCAGGTTTAATGGACTGTTTCAGTGTGGTACCACATTACTATGTGATCCAAACCAGAAAATAACCCAGGATCTGTTCAACGAGTATGTGAAGTGTGCGAAAGTACGAGTCTGATGAGGGCAAATCCCAGACCTATCCCAGGCCTAACATGCGTTATCCTCTAAAATATTTATCAAGACCTGGTTTAATTGATTGTTTCAGTGTGGACCCACATTACTAAGTGATCCAAACCAGAAAAAACCCAGGATCCGTTCAACAAGTATGCGAAGAATGCGAAAGTATGAGTCTGATGAGTGAAAATCCCAGGCCTAACCTAGACCTAACATGCGTTATCCTCTAAAATATTTATCAAGACCAGGTTTAATTGACTGTTTCAGTGTGGAACCACATTACTACGTGATCCAAACCAGAGAAAACCCAGGATCAGTTCAACAAGTATGTGAAGAATGCGAAAGTATGAGTCTGATGAGTGAAAAAACCAGGCCTGACCTAGACCTAACATGCGTTATCCTCTAAAATATTGAGCGAAACCAGGGTTAATGGACTGTTACAGTGTGGTACCACACTACTACGGGATCCAAACCAGAAAAAACCCAGGATCTGTTCAACAAATATGTGAAAAACGCGACAGTATGAGCCTGATGAGAGCAAATCCCAGACCTAACCTAGACCTAACATGAATTATTCTCTAAAATATTGGTCGAAACCAGGTTTAATTGACTGTTTCAGTGTGGAACCACATTACTACGTGATCCAAACCAGAAAAAACCCAGGATCAGTTCAACAAGTATGTGAAGAATGCGAAAGTATGAGTCTGATCAGTGAAAATCCCAGGCCTAACCTAGACCTAACATGCGTTGTCCTCAAAAATATTGATCGAAACCTGGTTTAATCGACTGTTTCAGTGTGGTACCACATTACTATGTGATCCAAACCAGAAAATAACCCAGGATCTGTTCAACGAGTATGTGAAGTGTACGAAAGTATGAGTATGATGAGGGCAAATCCCAGACCTATCCCAGACCTAACATGCGTTATCCTCTAAAATATTTATCAAGACCAGGATTAATTGATTGTATCAGTGCGGACCCACATTACTACGTGATCCAAACCAGAAAAAACCCAGGATCCGTTCAACAAGTATGTGAAGAATGCGAAAGTATGAGTCTGATGAGTGAAAATCCCAGGCCTAACCTAGACCTAACATGCGTTATCCTCAAAAATATTGATCGAAACCTGGTTTAATCGACTGTTTCAGTGTGGTACCACATTACTATGTGATCCAAACCAGAAAATGACCCAGGATCTGTTCAACGAGTATGTGAAGTGTGCGAAAGTATGAGTCTGATGAGGGCAAATCCCAGACCTATCCCAGACCTAACATGCGTTATCCTCTAAAATATTTATCAAGACCAGGTTTAATTGATTGTTTCAGTGTGGACCCACATTACTACGTGATCCAAACCAGAAAAAACCCAGGATCCGTTCAACAAGTATGTGAAGAATGCGAAAGTATGAGTCTGATGAGTGAAAAAACCAGGCCTGACCTAGACCTAACATGCGTTATCCTCTAAAATATTGAGCGAAACCAGGTTTACTGGACTGTTTCAGTGTGGTACCACACTACTACGGGATCCAAACCAGAAAAAACCCAGGATCTGTTGAACAAGTATGTGAAAAACGCGACATTATGAGCCTGATGTGGGCAAATCCCAGACCTATCCCAGACCTAACTTGCGTTGTCCTCTAAAATATTGATGGAAACCAGGTTTAATTGACTGTTTCAGTGTTGTACTTCATTACTACGTGATGCAATCCAGGAAAAGCTCAGGATCTAGCCATCAAGTATGAGAAATATGCGAAAGTATGAGCCTGATGAGAGCAAATCCCAGACCTATCCCAGACCTAACTTGCGTTATCCTCCAAAATATTGATCGAAACCAGGTTTAATTGGCTGTTTTAGTGTGGTACCACATTACTACTTGATCCAAACCAGAAAAAACCCAGGATCTGTTCAACAAGTATGTGAAAAACGCGAAACTGTGAGCCTGATGAGGGCAAATCTTAGACCTAACCCAGACCTAAGATGCGTTATCCTCTAAAATATTTATCCAGAACATGTTTCATTGAATGTTTCAGTGTGGTACCACTTTACTACGTGATCCAATCCAGAAACAGCCCAGGATCTAGCCATGAAGTATGTTAAATATGCGATAGTAAGAGCCTGATGGAGGCAAATCCTAGACCTATCCCAGACCTAACTTGCGTTATCCTCTAAAATATTGATCGAAACCTGGTTTAATCGACTGTTTCAGTGTGGTACCACATTACTATGTGATCCAAACCTGAAAATAACCCAGGATCTGTTCAACGAGTATGTGAAGAATGCGAATGTATGAGTCTGATCAGTGAAAATCTCAGGCCTTACCTAGACCTAACTTGCGTTGTCCTCTAAAATATTGATGGAAACCAGGTTTCATTGACTGTTTCAGTGTGGTACTACGTTACTACGTGATCCAATCCCGAAAAAGCCCAGGATCTAGCCATCAAGTATGAGACATATGCGAAAGAATGAGCCTGATGAGAGCAAATCCCAGACCTAACCTAGACCTAACATGCGTTATCCTCTAAAATATTTATCAAGACCAGGTTTAATTGAATGTTTCAGTGTGGTACCACATTACTATGTGATCCAAACCAGAAAATAACGCAGGATCTGTTCAACGAGTATGTGAAGTGTGCGAAAGTATGAGCCTGATGAGGGCAAATCCCAGACCTATCCCAGACCTAACATGCGTTATCCTCTAAAATATTGAGCGAAACCAGGTTTAATGGACTGTTTCAGTGTGGTACCACACTACTACGTGATTCAAACCAGAAAAAACCCAGGATCCGTTCAACAAGTATGTGAAGTGTGCGAAAGTATGAGCCTGATGAGATCAAATACCAGACCTAACCTAGACCTAACATGAATTATTCTCTAAAATATTGGTCGAAACCAGGTTTAATTGACTGCTTCAGTGTGGTCCCACATTACTACGTGATCCAAACCAGAAAATAACGCAGGATCTGTTCAACGAGTATGTGAAGTGTGCGAAAGTATGAGCCTGATGAGGGCAAATCCCAGACCTATCCCAGACCTAACATGCGTTATCCTCTAAAATATTGAGCGAAACCAGGTTTAATGGACTGTTTCAGTGTGGTACCACACTACTACGTGATTCAAACCAGAAAAAACCCAGGATCCGTTCAACAAGTATGTGAAGTGTGCGAAAGTATGAGCCTGATGAGATCAAATACCAGACCTAACCTAGACCTAACATGAATTATTCTCTAAAATATTGGTCGAAACCAGGTTTAATTGACTGCTTCAGTGTGGTCCCACATTACTACGTGACCCAAACCAGAAAAAACCCAGGATCCGTTCAACAGGTATGTGAAGAATGCGAAACTGTGAGCCTGATGGGGGCAAATCTTAGACCTAACCCAGACCTAAGATGCGTTATCCTCTAAAATATTTATCCAGACCAGGTTTCATTGAATGTTTCAGTGTGGTACCACTTTACTACGTGATCCAATCCAGAAATAGCCCAGGATCTAGCCATGAAGTATGAGAAATATGCGATAGTAAGAGCCTGATGAGGGCAAATCCTAGACCTATCCCAGACCTTACTTGCGTTATCCTCTAAAATATTGGTCGAAACCAGGTTTAATTGACTGTTTCAGCGTGTTACCACATTACTACGTGATACAATGCAGAAACAGCCCAGGATCTAGCCATGAAGTATGAGAAATATGCGAAAGTATGAGCCTGATGAGGGCAAATCCTAGACGTAACCCAGACCTAACATGCGTTATCCTCTAAAATATTGATCGCAACCAGGTTTAATGGACTGTTTCTGTGTGTTACCACACAACTACGTGATCCAAACCAGAACAAACCCAGGATCTGTTCAACAAGTATGTGAAAAACGCGAAAGTATGAGCCTGGTGAGGGCAAATCCCAGACCTATCCCAGACCTAACTTGCGTTATCCTCTAAAATATTGATCGAAACCAGGTTTAATTGACTGTTTCAGTGTGGTACCACATTACTACGTGATCCAATCCAGAAATAGCCCAGGATCTAGCCATGAAGTATGAGAAATATGCGAAAGTATGAGCCTGATGAGGGCAAATCCTAGACCTAACCCAGACCTAACATGCGTTATCCTCTAAAATATTTATCAAGACCAGGTTTAATTGAATGTTTCAGTGTGGTACCACATTACTCCGTGATCCAAACCAGAAAAAACCCAGGATCCGTTCAACAAGTATGTGAAGAATGCGAAAGTATGAGTCTGATGAGTGAAAATCCCAGGCCTAACCTAGACCTAACATGCGTTATCCTCTAAAATATTTATCAAGACCAGGTTTAATTGACTGTTTCAGTGTGGAACCACATTACTACGTGATCCATACCAGAAAAAACCCAGGATCAGTTCAACAAGTATGTGAAAAACGCGACAGTATGAGCCTGATGAGAGCAAATCCCAGACCTAACCTAGACCTAACATGAATTATTCTCTAAAATATTGGTCGAAACCAGGTTTAATTGACTGTTTCAGTGTGGAACCACATTACTACGTGATCCAAACCAGAAAAAACCCAGGATCAGTTCAACAAGTATGTGAAGAATGCGAAAGTATGAGTCTGATGAGTGAAAAAACCAGGCCTGACCTAGACCTAACATGCGTTATCCTCTAAAATATTGAGCGAAACCAGGTTTAATGGACTGTTTCAGTGTGGTACCACACTACTACGGGATCCAAACCAGAAAATAACCCAGGATCTGTTCAACGAGTATGTGAAGTGTACGAAAGTATGAGTATGATGAGGGCAAATCCCAGACCTATCCTAGACCTAACATGCGTTATCCTCTAAAATATTTATCAAGACCAGGATTAATTGATTGTATCAGTGTGGACCCACATTACTACGTGATCCAAACCAGAAAAAACCCAGGATCCGTTCAACAAGTATGTGAAGAATGCGAAAGTATGAGTCTGATGAGTGAAAATCCCAGGCCTAACCTAGACCTAACATGCGTTATCCTCAAAAATATTGATCGAAACCTGGTTTAATCGACTGTTTCAGTGTGGTACCACATTACTACGTGATCCAAACCAGAAGAAACCCAGGATCCGTTCAACAAGTATGTGAAGAATGCGAAAGTATGAGTCTGATGAGTGAAAAAACCAGGCCTGACCTAGACCTAACATGCGTTATCCTCTAAAATATTGAGCGAAACCAGGTTTAATGGACTGTTTCAGTGTGGTACCACACTACTACGGGATCCAAACCAGAAAAAACCCAGGATCTGTTGAACAAGTATGTGAAAAACGCGACATTATGAGCCTGATGTGGGCAAATCCCAGACCTATCCCAGACCTAACTTGCGTTGTCCTCTAAAATATTGATGGAAACCAGGTTTAATTGACTGTTTCAGTGTTGTACTTCATTACTACGTGATGCAATCCAGAAAAAACCCAGGATCTAGCCATCAAGTATGAGAAATATGCGAAAGTATGAGCCTGATGAGAGCAAATCCCTGACCTATCCCAGACCTAACTTGCGTTATCCTCCAAAATATTGATCGAAACCAGGTTTAATTGGCTGTTTTAGTGTGGTACCACATTACTACTTGATCCAAACCAGAAAAAACCCAGGATCTGTTCAACAAGTATGTGAAAAACGCGAAACTGTGAGCCTTATGAGGGCAAATCTTAGACCTAACCCAGACCTAAGATGCGTTATCCTCTAAAATATTTATCCAGACCAGGTTTCATTGAATGTTTCAGTGTGGTACCACTTTACTACGTGATCCAATCCAGAAACAGCCCAGGATCTAGCCATGAAGTATGTTAAATATGCGATAGTAAGAGCCTGATGAGGGCAAATCCTAGACCTATCCCAGACCTAACTTGCGTTATCCTCTAAAATATTGATCGAAACCTGGTTTAATCGGCTGTTTCAGTGTGGTACCACATTACTATGTGATCCAAACCTGAAAATAACCCAGGATCTGTTCAACGAGTATGTGAAGAATGCGAATGTATGAGTCTGATCAGTGAAAATCTCAGGCCTTACCTAGACCTAACTTGCGTTGTCCTCTAAAATATTGATGGAAACCAGGTTTCATTGACTGTTTCAGTGTGGTACTACGTTACTACGTGATGCAATCTCGAAAAAGCCCAGGATCTAGCCATCAAGTATGAGACATATGCGAAAGAATGAGCCTGATGAGAGCATATCCCAGACCTAACCTAGACCTAACATGTGTTATCCTCTAAAATATTGAGCGAAACCAGGTTTAATGGACGGTTTCAGTGTGGTACCACACTACTTCGTGATCCAAACCAGAAAAAACCCAGGATCTGTTCAACAAGTATGTGAAAAACGCGAAACTGTGAGCCTGATGAGGGCAAATCTTAGACCTATCCCAGACCTAACATGCGTTGTCCTCTAAAATATTTATCCAGACCAGGTTTCATTGAATGTTTCAGTGTGGTACCACTTTACTACGTGATCCAATCCAGAAATAGCCCAGGATCTAGCCCTGAAGTATGAGAAATATGCGAAAGTATGAGCCTGATGAGGGCAAATCCTAGACCTAACCCAGACCTAACATGCGTTATCCTCTAAAATATTTATCAAGACCAGGTTTAATTGAATGTTTCAGTGTGGTACCACATTACTATGTGATCCAAACCAGAAAATAACGCAGGATCTGTACAACGAGTATGTGAAGTGTGCGAAAGTATGAGCCCGATGAGATCAAATACCAGACCTAACCTAGACCTAACATGAATTATTCTCTAAAATATTGGTCGAAACCAGGTTTAATTGACTGTTTCAGTGTGGTCCCACATTACTACGTGACCCAAACCAGAAAAAACCCAGGATCCGTTCAACAAGTATGTGAAGAATGCGAAAGTATGAGTCTGATGAGTGAAAAAACCAGGCCTGACCTAGACCCAACATGCGTTATCCTCTAAAATATTGAGCGAAACCAGGTTTAATGGACTGTTTCAGTGTGGTACCACACTACTACGGGATCCAAACCAGAAAAAAACCAGGATCTGTTCAACTAGTATGTGAAAAACGCGAAAGTATGAGCCTGATGAGGGCAAATCCCAGACCTATCCCAGACCTAACTTGCGTTATCCTCTAAAATATTGATCGAAACCAAGTTTAATTGAATGTTTCAGTGTGGTACCACATTACTATGTGATCCAAACCAGAAAATAACCCAGGATCTATACAACGAGTATGTGAAGTGTGCGAAAGTATGAGTCTGATGAGGTCAAATCCCAGACCAATCCCAGACTTAACTTGCGTTATCCTCTAAAATATTAATCGAAACCAGGTTTAATCGACTGCTTCAGTGTGGAACCACATTACTACGTCATCAAAACCAGAAAAAAACCCAGGATCTTGTCAACGAGTATGTGAAGTGTGCGAAAGTATGAGTCTGATGAGGGCTAATCCCAGACCTATCCCAGACCTAGCTTGCGTTATCCTCTAAAATATTGATCGAAACCTGGTTTAATTGCCTGTTTTAGTGTGGTACCACATTACTACGTGATCCAAACCAGAAAAAACCCAGGATCTGTTCAACAAGTATGTGAAAAACGCGAAACTGTGAGCCTGATGGGGGCAAATCTTAGACCTAACCCAGACCTAAGATGCGTTATCCTCTAAAATATTTATCCAGACCAGGTTTCATTGAATGTTTCAGTGTGGTACCACTTTACTACGTGATCCAATCCAGAAATAGCCCAGGATCTAGCCATGAAGTATGAGAAATATGCGATAGTAAGAGCCTGATGAGGGCAAATCCTAGACCTATCCCAGACCTTACTTGCGTTATCCTCTAAAATATTGGTCGAAACCAGGTTTAATTGACTGCTTCAGCGTGTTACCACATTACTACGTGATACAATGCAGAAACAGCCCAGGATCTAGCCATGAAGTATGAGAAATATGCGAAAGTATGAGCCTGATGAGGGCAAATCCTAGACGTAACCCAGACCTAACATGCGTTATCCTCTAAAATATTGATCGCAACCAGGTTTAATGGACTGTTTCTGTGTGGTACCACACAACTACGTGATCCGAACCAGAACAAACCCAGGATCTGTTCAACAAGTATGTGAAAAACGCGAAGGTATGAGCCTGATGAGGGCAAATCCCAGACCTATCCCAGACCTAACTTGCGTTATCCTCTAAAATATTGATCGAAACCAGGTTTAATTGACTGTTTCAGTGTGGTAACACATTACTATGTGATCCAAACCAGAAAATAACGCAGGATCTGTTCAACGAGTATGTGAAGTGTGCGAAAGTATGAGCCTGATGAGGGCAAATCCCAGACCTATCCCAGACCTAACATGCGTTATTCTCTAAAATATTTATCAAGACCAGGTTTAATTGATTGTTTCAGTGTGGTACCACACTACTACGTGATCAAAACCAGAAAAAAACCCAGGATCTTGTCAACGAGTATGTGAAGTGTGCGAAAGTATGAGTCTGATGAGGGCTAATCCCAGACCTATCCCAGACCTAGCTTGCGTTATCCTCTAAAATATTGATCGAAACCAGGTTTAATTGCCTGTTTTAGTGTGGTACCACATTACTACGTGATCCAAACCAGAAAAAACCCAGGATCTGTTCAACAAGTATGTGAAAAACGCGAAACTGTGAGCCTGATGGGGGCAAATCTTAGACCTAACCCAGACCTAAGACGCGTTATCCTCTAAAATATTTCTCCAGACCAGGTTTCATTGAATGTTTCAGTGTGGTACCACTTTACTACGTGATCCAATCCAGAAAGAGCCCAGGATCTAGCCATGAAGTATGAGAAATATGCGATAGTAAGAGCCTGATGAGGGCAAATCCTAGACCTATCCCAGACCTTACTTGCGTTATCCTCTAAAATATTGGTCGAAACCAGGTTTAATTGACTGCTTCAGCGTGTTACCACATTACTACGTGATACAATGCAGAAGCAGCCCAGGATCTAGCCATGAAGTATGAGAAATATGCGAAAGTATGAGCCTGATGAGGGCAAATCCTAGACGTAACCCAGACCTAACATGCGTTATCCTCTAAAATATTGATCGCAACCAGGTTTAATGGACTGTTTCTGTGTGGTACCACACAACTACGTGATCCAAACCAGAACAAACCCAGGATCTGTTCAACAAGTATGTGAAAAACGCGAAGGTATGAGCCTGATGAGGGCAAATCCCAGACCTATCCCAGACCTAACTTGCGTTATCCTCTAAAATATTGATCGAAACCAGGTTTAATTGACTGTTTCAGTGTGGTACCACATTACTACGTGATCCAATCCAGAAATAGCCCAGGATCTAGCCATGAAGTATGAGAAATATGCGAAAGTATGAGCCTGATGAGGGCAAATCCTAGACCTAACCCAGACCTAACATGCGTTATCCTCTAAAATATTTATCAAGACCAGGTTTAATTGAATGTTTCAGTGTGGTACCACATTACTATGTGATCCAAACCAGAAAATAACGCAGGATCTGTTCAACGAGTATGTGAAGTGTGCGAAAGTATGAGCCTGATGAGGGCAAATCCCAGACCTATCCCACACCTAACATGCGTTATCCTCTAAAATATTTATCAAGACCAGGTTTAATTGATTGTTTCAGTGTGGTACCACACTACTACGTGATTCAAACCAGAAAAAACCCAGGATCCGTTCAACAAGTATGTGAAGTGTGCGAAAGTATGAGCCTGATGAGAGCAAATCCCAGACCTAACCTAGACCTAACATGAATTATTCTCTAAAATATTGGTCGAAACCAGGTTTAATTGACTGTTTCAGTGTGGTCCCACATTACTACGTGATCCAAACCAGAAAAAACCCAGGATCCGTTCAACAAGTATGTGAAGAATGCGAAAGTATGAGTCTGATGAGTGAAAATCCCAGGCCTAACCTAGACCTAACATGCGTTATCCTCGAAAATATTGATCGAAACCTGGTTTAATCGACTGTTTCAGTGTGGTACCACATTACTATGTGATCAAACCAGAAAATAACCCAGGATCTGTTCAACGAGTATGTGAAGTGTGCGAAAGTATGAGTCTGATGAGGGCAAATCCCAGACCTATCCCAGACCTAACATGCGTTATCCTCTAAAATATTTATCAAGACCAAGTTTAATTGATTGTTTCAGTGTGGTACCACACTACTACGGGATCCAAACCAGAAAAAACCCAGGATCTGTTCAACAAGTATGTGAAAAACGCGACAGTATGAGCCTGATGTGGGCAAATCCCAGACCTATCCCAGACCTAACTTGCGTTGTCCTCTAAAATATTGATGGAAACCAGGTTTAATTGACTGTTTCAGTGTTGTACTTCATTACTACGTGATGCAATCCAGAAAAAGCCCAGGATCTAGCCATCAAGTATGAGAAATATGCGAAAGAATGAGCCTGATGGGAGCAAATCCCAGACCTATCCCGGACCTAACTTGCGATATCCTCCAAAATATTGATCGAAACCAGGTTTAATTGACTGTTTTAGTGTGGTACCACATTACTACGTGATCGAAACCAGGAAAAACCCAGGATCTGTTCAACAAGTATGTGAAAAACGCGAAACTGTGAGCCTGATGAGGGCAAATCTTAGACCTAACCCAGACCTAAGATGCGTTATCCTCTAAAATATTTATCCAGACCAGGTTTCATTGAATGTTTCAGTGTGGTACCACTTTACTACGTGACCTAATCCAGAAATAGCCCAGGATCTAGCCATGAAGTGTGAGAAATATGCGATAGTAAGAGCCTGATGAGGGCAAAGCTTAGACCTATCCCAGACCTAACTTGCATTATCCTCTAAAATATTGATCGAAACCATGTTTAATTGACTGTTTCAGCGTGGTACCACATTACTACGTGGTACAATGCAGAAACAGCCCAGGATCTAGCCATGAAGTATGAGAAATATGCGAAAATATGAGCCTGATGAGGGCAAATCCTAGACGTAACCCAGACCTAACATGCGTTATCCTCTAAAATATTTATCAAGACCAGGTTAGTTGAATGTTTCAGTGTGGTACCACATTACTACGTGATCCAAACCAGAAAAAACCCAAGATCCGTTCAACAAGTATGTGAAGAATGCGAATGTATGAGTCTGATCAGTGAAAATCTCAGGCCTTACCTAGACCTAACTTGCGTTGTCCTCTAAAATATTGATGGAAACCAGGTTTCATTGACTGTTTCAGTGTGGTACTACATTACTACGTGATGCAATCCAGAAAAAGCCCAGGATCTAGCCATCAAGTATGAGACATATGCGAAAGAATGAGCCTGATGAGAGCAAATCCCAGACCTAACCTAGACCTAACATGTGTTATCCTCTAAAATATTGAGCGAAACCAGGTTTAATGGACGGTTTAAGTGTGGTACCACACTACTTCGTGATCCAAACCAGAAAAAACCCAGGATCTGTTCAACAAGTATGTGAAAAACGCGAAACTGTGAGCCTGATGAGGGCAAATCCCAGACCTAACCTAGACCTAACATGAATTATTCTCTAAAATATTGGTCGAAACCAGGTTTAATTGACTGTTTCAGTGTGGTCCTACATTACTACGTGACCCAAACCAGAAAAAACCCAGGATCCGTTCAACAAGTATGTGAAGAATGCGAAAGTATGAGTCTGATGAGTGAAAAAACCAGGCCTGACCTAGACCTAACATGCGTTATCCTCTAAAATATTGAGCGAAACCAGGTTTAATGGACTGCTTCAGTGTGGTACCACACTACTACGGGATCCAAACCAGAAAAAACCCAGCATCTGTTCAACTAGTATGTCAAAACACGAAAGTATGAGCCTGATGAGGACAAATCCCAGACCTATCCCAGACCTAACTTGCGTTATCCTCTAAAATATTGATCGAAACCAGGTTTAATTGAATGTTTCAGTGTGGTACCACATTACTATGTCATCCAAACCAGAAAATAGCCCAGGATCTGTACAACGAGTATGTGAAGTGTGCGAAAGTATGAGTCTGATGAGGTCAAATCCCAGACCAATCCCAGACTTAACTTGCGTTATCCTCTAAAATATTGAGCGAAACCAGGTTTAATGGACTGTTTCAGTGTGGTACCACATTACTACGTGATCCAATCCAGAAATAGCTCAGGATCTAGCCATGAAGTATGAGAAATATGCGAAAGTATGAGTCTGATGAGGTCAAATCCCAGACCAATCCCAGACTTAACTTGCGTTTTCCTCTAAAATATTGATCGAAACCAGGTTTAATCGACTGTTTCAGTGTGATACCACATTACTACGTGATCCAAACCAGAAAAAACCCAGGATCAGTTCAACGAGTATGTGAAGTGTGCGTAAGTATGAGTCTGATGAGGGCAAATCCCAGACCTATCCCAGACCAAACATGCGTTATCCTCTAAAGTATTTATCAAGACCAGGTTTAATTGATAGTTTCAGTGTGGACCCACATTACGACGTGATCCAAACCAGAAGAAACCCAGGATCCGTTCAACAAGTATGTGAAGAATGCGAAAGTATGAGCCTGATGAGTGAAAATCCCATGCCTAACCTAGACCTAACATGCGTTATCCTCAAAAATATTGATCGAAACCTGGTTTAATCGACTGTTTCGGTGTGGTACCACATTACTATGTGATCCAAACCAGAAAATAACCCAGGATCTGTTCAACGAGTATGTGAAGTGTGCGAAAGTATGAGTCTGATGAGGGCAAATCCCAGTCCTATCCCAGACCTAACATGCGTTATCCTCTAAAATATTTATCAAGACCAGGTTTAGTAGATTGTATCAGTGTGGACCCATATTACTACGTGATCCAAACCAGAAAAACCCAGGATCCGTTCAACAAGTATGTGAAGAATGCGAAGGTATGAGTCTGATGAGTGAAAATCCCAGGCCTGACCTAGACCTAACATGCGTTATCCTCTAAAATATTGAGCGAAACCAGGTTTAATTGACTGTTTCAGTGTTGTACTTCATTACTACGTGATGCAATCCAGAAAAAGCCCAGGATCTAGCCATGAAGTATGAGAAATATGCGAAAGTATGAGCCTGATGAGGGCAAATCCTAGACGTAACCCAGACCTAACATGCGTTATCCTCTAAAATATTGATCGCAACCAGGTTTAATGGACTGTTTCTATGTGGTACCACACAACTACGTGATCCAAACCAGAAAAAAACCAGGATCTGTTCAACAAGTATGAGAAAAACGCGAAAGTATGAGCCTGATGAGGGCAAATCCCAGACCTATCCCAGACCTAACTTGCGTTATCCTCTAAAATATTGATCGAAACCAGGTTTAATTGAATGTTTCAGTGTGGTACCACATTACTATGTGATCCAAACCAGAAAATAACCCAGGATCTGTACAACGAGTATGTGAAGTGTGCGAAAGTATGAGTCTGATGAGGTCAAATCCCAGACCAATCACAGACTTAACTTGCGTTATCCTCTAAAATATTAATCGAAACCAGGTTTAATCGACTGTTTCAGTGTGGAACCACATTACTACGTGATCAAAACCAGAAAAAAACCCGGGATCTTGTCAACGAGTATGTGAAGTGTGCGAAAGTATGAGTCTGATGAGGGCTAATCCCAGACCTATCCCAGACCTAGCTTGCGTTATCTTCTAAAATATTGATCGAAACCAGGTTTAATTGACTGTTTTAGTGTGGTACCACATTACTACGTGATCCAAACCAGAAAAACCCAGGATCCGTTCAACAAGTATGTGAAGAATGCGAAGGTATGAGTCTGATGAGTGAAAATCCCAGGCCTGACCTAGACCTAACATGCGTTATCCTCTAAAATATTGAGCGAAACCAGGTTTAATTGACTGTTTCAGTGTTGTACTTCATTACTACGTGATGCAATCCAGAAAAAGCCCAGGATCTAGCCATGAAGTATGAGAAATATGCGAAAGTATGAGCCTGATGAGGGCAAATCCTAGACGTAACCCAGACCTAACATGCGTTATCCTCTAAAATATTGATCGCAACCAGGTTTAATGGACTGTTTCTATGTGGTACCACACAACTACGTGATCCAAACCAGAAAAAAACCAGGATCTGTTCAACAAGTATGTGAAAAACGCGAAAGTATGAGCCTGATGAGGGCAAATCCCAGACCTATCCCAGACCTAACTTGCGTTATCCTCTAAAATATTGATCGAAACCAGGTTTAATTGAATGTTTCAGTGTGGTACCACATTACTATGTGATCCAAACCAGAAAATAACCCAGGATCTGTACAACGAGTATGTGAAGTGTGCGAAAGTATGAGTCTGATGAGGTCAAATCCCAGACCAATCCCAGACCTAACATGCGTTATCCTCTAAAATATTTATCAAGACCAGGTTTAATTGATTGTTTCAGTGTGGTACCACACTACTACGGGATCCAAACCAGAAAAAACCCAGGATCTGTTCAACAAGTATGTGAAAAACGCGACAGTAAGAGCCTGATGTGGGCAAATCCCAGACCTATCCCAGACCTAACTTGCGTTGTCCTCTAAAATATTGATGGAAACCAGGTTTAATTGACTGTTTCAGTGTTGTACTTCATTACTACGTGATGCAATCCAGAAAAAGCCCAGGATCTAGCCATCAAGTATGAGAAATATGCGAAAGAATGAGCCTGATGGGAGCAAATCCCAGACCTATCCCGGACCTAACTTGCAATATCCTCCAAAATATTGATCGAAACCAGGTTTAATTGACTGTTTTAGTGTGGTACCACATTACTACGTGATCGAAACCAGGAAAAACCCAGGATCTGTTCAACAAGTATGTGAAAAACGCGAAACTGTGAGCCTGATGAGGGCAAATCTTAGACCTAACCCAGACCTAAGATGCGTTATCCTCTAAAATATTTATCCAGACCAGGTTTCATTGAATGTTTCAGTGTGGTACCACATTACTATGTGATCCAAACCAGAAAATAACCCAGGATCTGTTCAACGAGTATGTGAAGTGTGCGAAAGTATGAGTCTGATGAGGGCAAATCCCAGACCTATCCCAGACCTAACATGCGTTATCCTCTAAAATATTTATCAAGACCAGGTTTAATTGATTGTTTCAGTGTGGACCCACATTACTACGTGATCCAAACCAGAAAAAACCCAGGATCCGTTCAACAAGTATGTGAAGAATGCGAAAGTATGAGTCTGATGAGTGAAAATCCCAGGCCTAACCTAGACCTAACATGCGTTATCCTCGAAAATATTGATCGAAACCTGGTTTAATCGACTGTTTCAGTGTGGTACCACATTACTATGTGATCAAACCAGAAAATAACCCAGGATCTGTTCAACGAGTATGTGAAGTGTGCGAAAGTATGAGTCTGATGAGGGCAAATCCCAGACCTATCCCAGACCTAACATGCGTTATCCTCTAAAATATTTATCAAGACCAGGTTTAATTGATTGTTTCAGTGTGGTACCACACTACTACGGGATCCAAACCAGAAAAAACCCAGGATCTGTTCAACAAGTATGTGAAAAACGCGACAGTATGAGCCTGATGTGGGCAAATCCCAGACCTATCCCAGACCTAACTTGCGTTGTCCTCTAAAATATTGATGGAAACCAGGTTTAATTGACTGTTTCAGTGTTGTACTTCATTACTACGTGATGCAATCCAGAAAAAGCCCAGGATCTAGCCATCAAGTATGAGAAATATGCGAAAGAATGAGCCTGATGGGAGCAAATCCCAGACCTATCCCGGACCTAACTTGCGATATCCTCCAAAATATTGATCGAAACCAGGTTTAATTGACTGTTTTAGTGTGGTACCACATTACTACATGATCGAAACCAGGAAAAACCCAGGATCTGTTCAACAAGTATGTGAAAAACGCGAAACTGTGAGCCTGATGAGGGCAAATCTTAGACCTAACCCAGACCTAAGATGCGTTATCCTCTAAAATATTTATCCAGACCAGGTTTCATTGAATGTTTCTGTGTGGTACCACTTTACTACGTGACCTAATCCAGAAATAGCCCAGGATCTAGCCATGAAGTGTGAGAAATATGCGATAGTAAGAGCCTGATGAGGGCAAAGCCTAGACCTATCCCAGACCTAACTTGCATTATCCTCTAAAATATTGATCGAAACCATGTTTAATTGACTGTTTCAGCGTGGTACCACATTACTACGTGGTACAATGCAGAAACAGCCCAGGATCTAGCCATGAAGTATGAGAAATATGCGAAAATATGAGCCTGATGAGGGCAAATCCTAGACGTAACCCAGACCTAACATGCGTTATCCTCTAAAATATTTATCAAGACCAGGTTAGTTGAATGTTTCAGTGTGGTACCACATTACTACGTGATCCAAACCAGAAAAAACCCAAGATCCGTTCAACAAGTATGTGAAGAATGCGAATGTATGAGTCTGATCAGTGAAAATCTCAGGCCTTACCTAGACCTAACTTGCGTTGTCCTCTAAAATATTGATGGAAACCAGGTTTCATTGACTGTTTCAGTGTGGTACTACGTTACTACGTGATGCAATCCAGAAAAAGCCCAGGATCTAGCCATCAAGTATGAGACATATGCGAAAGAATGAGCCTGATGAGAGCAAATCCCAGACCTAACCTAGACCTAACATGTGTTATCCTCTAAAATATTGAGCGAAACCAGGTTTAATGGACGGTTTAAGTGTGGTACCACACTACTTCGTGATCCAAACCAGAAAAAACCCAGGATCTGTTCAACAAGTATGTGAAAAACGCGAAACTGTGAGCCTGATGAGGGCGAATCCCAGACCTAACCTAGACCTAACATGAATTATTCTCTAAAATATTGGTCGAAACCAGGTTTAATTGACTGTTTCAGTGTGGTCCCACATTACTACGTGACCCAAACCAGAAAAAACCCAGGATCCGTTCAACAAGTATGTGAAGAATGCGAAAGTATGAGTCTGATGAGTGAAAAAACCAGGCCTGACCTAGACCTAACATGCGTTATCCTCTAAAATATTGAGCGAAACCAGGTTTAATGGACTGCTTCAGTGTGGTACCACACTACTACGGGATCCAAACCAGAAAAAACCCAGCATCTGTTCAACTAGTATGTCAAAACACGAAAGTATGAGCCTGATGAGGACAAATCCCAGACCTATCCCAGACCTAACTTGCGTTATCCTCTAAAATATTGATCGAAACCAGGTTTAATTGAATGTTTCAGTGTGGTACCACATTACTATGTCATCCAAACCAGAAAATAGCCCAGGATCTGTACAACGAGTATGTGATGTGTGCGAAAGTATGAGTCTGATGAGGGCAAATCCCAGTCCTATCCCAGACCTAACATGCGTTATCCTCTAAAATATTTATCAAGACCAGGTTTAGTAGATTGTATCAGTGTGGACCCATATTACTACGTGATCCAAACCAGAAAAACCCAGGATCCGTTCAACAAGTATGTGAAGAATGCGAAGGTATGAGTCTGATGAGTGAAAATCCCAGGCCTGACCTAGACCTAACATGCGTTATCCTCTAAAATATTGAGCGAAACCAGGTTTAATTGACTGTTTCAGTGTTGTACTTCATTACTACGTGATGCAATCCAGAAAAAGCCCAGGATCTAGCCATGAAGTATGAGAAATATGCGAAAGTATGAGCCTGATGAGGGCAAATCCTAGACGTAACCCAGACCTAACATGCGTTATCCTCTAAAATATTGATCGCAACCAGGTTTAATGGACTGTTTCTATGTGGTACCACACAACTACGTGATCCAAACCAGAAAAAAACCAGGATCTGTTCAACAAGTATGTGAAAAACGCGAAAGTATGAGCCTGATGAGGGCAAATCCCAGACCTATCCCAGACCTAACTTGCGTTATCCTCTAAAATATTGATCGAAACCAGGTTTAATTGAATGTTTCAGTGTGGTACCACATTACTATGTGATCCAAACCAGAAAATAACCCAGGATCTGTACAACGAGTATGTGAAGTGTGCGAAAGTATGAGTCTGATGAGGTCAAATCCCAGACCAATCACAGACTTAACTTGCGTTATCCTCTAAAATATTAATCGAAACCAGGTTTAATCGACTGTTTCAGTGTGGAACCACATTACTACGTGATCAAAACCAGAAAAAAACCCAGGATCTTGTCAACGAGTATGTGAAGTGTGCGAAAGTATGAGTCTGATGAGGGCAAATCCCAGACCTATCCCAGACCTAACATGCGTTATCCTCTAAAATATTTATCAAGACCAGGTTTAATTGATTGTTTCAGTGTGGTACCACACTACTACGGGATCCAAACCAGAAAAAACCCAGGATCTGTTCAACAAGTATGTGAAAAACGCGACAGTATGAGCCTGATGTGGGCAAATCCCAGACCTATCCCAGACCTAACTTGCGTTGTCCTCTAAAATATTGATGGAAACCAGGTTTAATTGACTGTTTCAGTGTTGTACTTCATTACTACGTGATGCAATCCAGAAAAAGCCCAGGATCTAGCCATCAAGTATGAGAAATATGCGAAAGAATGAGCCTGATGGGAGCAAATCCCAGACCTATCCCGGACCTAACTTGCGATATCCTCCAAAATATTGATCGAAACCAGGTTTAATTGACTGTTTTAGTGTGGTACCACATTACTACGTGATCGAAACCAGGAAAAACCCAGGATCTGTTCAACAAGTATGTGAAAAACGCGAAACTGTGAGCCTGATGAGGGCAAATCTTAGACCTAACCCAGACCTAAGATGCGTTATCCTCTAAAATATTTATCCAGACCAGGTTTCATTGAATGTTTCAGTGTGGTACCACTTTACTACGTGACCTAATCCAGAAATAGCCCAGGATCTAGCCATGAAGTGTGAGAAATATGCGATAGTAAGAGCCTGATGAGGGCAAAGCCTAGACCTATCCCAGACCTAACTTGCATTATCCTCTAAAATATTGATCGAAACCATGTTTAATTGACTGTTTCAGCGTGGTACCACATTACTACGTGGTACAATGCAGAAACAGCCCAGGATCTAGCCATGAAGTATGAGAAATATGCGAAAATATGAGCCTGATGAGGGCAAATCCTAGACGTAACCCAGACCTAACATGCGTTATCCTCTAAAATATTTATCAAGACCAGGTTAGTTGAATGTTTCAGTGTGGTACCACATTACTACGTGATCCAAACCAGAAAAAACCCAAGATCCGTTCAACAAGTATGTGAAGAATGCGAATGTATGAGTCTGATCAGTGAAAATCTCAGGCCTTACCTAGACCTAACTTGCGTTGTCCTCTAAAATATTGATGGAAACCAGGTTTCATTGACTGTTTCAGTGTGGTACTACGTTACGACGTGATGCAATCCAGAAAAAGCCCAGGATCTAGCCATCAAGTATGAGACATATGCGAAAGAATGAGCCTGATGAGAGCAAATCCCAGACCTAACCTAGACCTAACATGTGTTATCCTCTAAAATATTGAGCGAAACCAGGTTTAATGGACGGTTTAAGTGTGGTACCACACTACTTCGTGATCCAAACCAGAAAAAACCCAGGATCTGTTCAACAAGTATGTGAAAAACGCGAAACTGTGAGCCTGATGAGGGCAAATCCCAGACCTAACCTAGACCTAACATGAATTATTCTCTAAAATATTGGTCGAAACCAGGTTTAATTGACTGTTTCAGTGTGGTCCCACATTACTACGTCATCCAAACCAGAAAAAACCCAGGATCCGTTCAACAAGTATGTGAAGAATGCGAAAGTATGAGTCTGATGAGTGAAAAAACCAGGCCTGACCTAGACCTAACATGCGTTATCCTCTAAAATATTGAGCGAAACCAGGTTTAATGGACTGCTTCAGTGTGGTACCACACTACTACGGGATCCAAACCAGAAAAAACCCAGCATCTGTTCAACTAGTATGTCAAAACACGAAAGTATGAGCCTGATGAGGACAAATCCCAGACCTATCCCAGACCTAACTTGCGTTATCCTCTAAAATATTGATCGAAACCAGGTTTAATTGAATGTTTCAGTGTGGTACCACATTACTATGTCATCCAAACCAGAAAATAGCCCAGGATCTGTACAACGAGTATGTGAAGTGTGCGAAAGTATGAGTCTGATGAGGTCAAATCCCAGACCAATCCCAGACTTAACTTGCGTTATCCTCTAAAATATTGAGCGAAACCAGGTTTAATGGACTGTTTCAGTGTGGTACCACATTACTACGTGATCCAATCCAGAAATAGCTCAGGATCTAGCCATGAAGTATGAGAAATATGCGAAAGTATGAGTCTGATGAGGTCAAATCCCAGACCAATCCCAGACTTAACTTGCGTTTTCCTCTAAAATATTGATCGAAACCAGGTTTAATCGACTGTTTCAGTGTGATACCACATTACTACGTGATCCAAACCAGAAAAAACCCAGGATCAGTTCAACGAGTATGTGAAGTGTGCGTAAGTATGAGTCTGATGAGGGCAAATCCCAGACCTATCCCAGACCAAACATGCGTTATCCTCTAAAGTATTTATCAAGACCAGGTTTAATTGATAGTTTCAGTGTGGACCCACATTACGACGTGATCCAAACCAGAAGAAACCCAGGATCCGTTCAACAAGTATGTGAAGAATGCGAAAGTATGAGCCTGATGAGTGAAAATCCCATGCCTAACCTAGACCTAACATGCGTTATCCTCAAAAATATTGATCGAAACCTGGTTTAATCGACTGTTTCGGTGTGGTACCACATTACTATGTGATCCAAACCAGAAAATAACCCAGGATCTGTTCAACGAGTATGTGAAGTGTGCGAAAGTATGAGTCTGATGAGGGCAAATCCCAGTCCTATCCCAGACCTAACATGCGTTATCCTCTAAAATATTTATCAAGACCAGGTTTAGTAGATTGTATCAGTGTGGACCCATATTACTACGTGATCCAAACCAGAAAAACCCAGGATCCGTTCAACAAGTATGTGAAGAATGCGAAGGTATGAGTCTGATGAGTGAAAATCCCAGGCCTGACCTAGACCTAACATGCGTTATCCTCTAAAATATTGAGCGAAACCAGGTTTAATTGACTGTTTCAGTGTTGTACTTCATTACTACGTGATGCAATCCAGAAAAAGCCCAGGATCTAGCCATGAAGTATGAGAAATATGCGAAAGTATGAGCCTGATGAGGGCAAATCCTAGACGTAACCCAGACCTAACATGCGTTATCCTCTAAAATATTGATCGCAACCAGGTTTAATGGACTGTTTCTATGTGGTACCACACAACTACGTGATCCAAACCAGAAAAAAACCAGGATCTGTTCAACAAGTATGTGAAAAACGCGAAAGTATGAGCCTGATGAGGGCAAATCCCAGACCTATCCCAGACCTAACTTGCGTTATCCTCTAAAATATTGATCGAAACCAGGTTTAATTGAATGTTTCAGTGTGGTACCACATTACTATGTGATCCAAACCAGAAAATAACCCAGGATCTGTACAACGAGTATGTGAAGTGTGCGAAAGTATGAGTCTGATGAGGTCAAATCCCAGACCAATCCCAGACTTAACTTGCGTTATCCTCTAAAATATTAATCGAAACCAGGTTTAATCGACTGTTTCAGTGTGGTACCACATTACTATGTGATCCAAACCAGAAAATAACCCAGGATCTGTACAACGAGTATGTGAAGTGTGCGAAAGTATGAGTCTGATGAGGTCAAATCCCAGACCAATCCCAGACTTAACTTGCGTTATCCTCTAAAATATTAATCGAAACCAGGTTTAATCGACTGTTTCAGTGTGGAACCACATTACTACGTGATCAAAACCAGAAAAAAAACCCAGGATCTTGTCAACGAGTATGTGAAGTGTGCGAAAGTATGAGTCTGATGAGGGCTAATCCCAGACCTATCCCAGACCTAGCTTGCGTTATCCTCTAAAATATTGATCGAAACCAGGTTTAATTGACTGTTTTAGTGTGGTACCACATTACTACGTGATCCAAACCAGAAAAAACCCAGGATCTGTTTAACAAGTATGTGAAAAACGCGAAACTGTGAGTCTGATGAGGGCAAATTTTAGACCTAACCCAGACCTAAGATGCGTTATCCTCTAAAATATTTATCCAGAACAAGTTTCATTGAATGTTTCAGTGTGGTACCACTTTATTACGTGATGCAATCCAGAAATAGCCCAGGATCTAGCCATGAAGTATGAGAAATATGCGAAAGTATGAGCCTGACCAGGGCAAATCCTAGACCTAACCCAGACCTAACTTGCGTTTTCCTCTAAAATATTGATCGAAACCAGGTTTAATCGACTGTTTCAGTGTGGTACCACATTACTACGTGATCCAAACCAGAAAAAACCCAGGATCTGTTCAACAAGTATGTGAAAAACGCGAAATTGTGAGCCTGATGAGGGCAAATCCCAGACCTATCCCAGACCTATCCCAGACCTAACTTGCGTTATCCTCTAAAATATTGATCGAAACTAGGTTTAACCGACTGTTTCAGTGTGGTACCACATTACTACGTGTACCAAACCAGAAATAGCCCAGGATCTGGCCATGAAGTATGAGAAATATGCGAAAGTATGAGTCTGATGAGGGCAAATCCCAGAACTATCCCAGACCTAACATGCGTTATCCTCTAAAATATTTATCAAGACCAGGTTTAATTGATTGTTTCAGTGTGGTCCCACATTACTACGTGATCCAAACCAGAAAAAACCCAGTATCCGTTCAACAAGTATGTGAAAAACGCGAAACTGTGAGCCTGATGAGGGCAAATCCTAGACCTAACCCAGACCTAATATGTGTTATCCTCTAAAATATTTATCAAGACCAGGTTTAATTGAATGTTTCAGTGTGGTACCACATTACTATGTGATCCAAACCAGAAAATAACCCAGGATCTGTTCAACGAGTATGTGAAGTGTGCGAAAGTATGAGTCTCATGAGAGCAAATCCCAGACCTATGCCAGACCTAACATGCGTTATCCTCTAATATATTTATCAAGACCAGGTTTAATTGACAGTTTTAGTGTGATACCACATTACTACGTGAGCCAAACCAGAAAAAAGCCAGGATCCGTTCAACAAGTATGTGATGAATGCGAAAGTATGAGTGTGATGAGTGAAAATCCCAGGCCTGACCTAGACCTAACATGCGTTATCCTCTAAAATATTGAGCGAAACCAGGTTTAATGGACTGTTTCAGTGTGGTACAACACTACTACGGGATCCAAACCAGAAAAAACCCAGGATCTGTTCAACAAGTATGTGATAAACGCGAAAGTATGAACCTGATGAGGGCATATCCCAGACCTATCCCAGACCCAACTTGCGATGTCCTCTAAAGTATTGATGGAAACCAGGTTTAATTGACTGTTTCAGTGTTGTACTTCATTACTACGTGATGCAATCCAGAAAAAGCCCAGGATCTAGCCATCAAGCATGAGAAATATGCGAAAGAATGAGCCTGATGAGAGCAAATCCCAGACCTAACCTAGACCTAACATGAATTATTCTCTAAAATATTGGTCGAAACCAGGTTTAATTGACTGTTTCAGTGTGGACCCACATTACTACGTGATCCAAATCAGAAAAAACGCAGGATCCGTTCAACAAGTATGTGAAGAATGCGAAAGTATGGGTCTGATGTGTGAAAATCCCAGGCCTAACCTAGTCCTAACATGCGTTATCCTCAAAAATATTGATCGAAACCTGGTTTAATCGACTGTTTCAGTGTGGTACCACATTACTATGTGATCCAAACCAGAAAATAACCCAGGATCTGTTCAACGAGTATGTGAAGAATGCGAAAGAATGAGTCTGATGTGTGAAAATCCCAGGCCTAACCTAGACCTAACATGCGTTATCCTCAAAAATATTGATCGAAACCTGGTTTAATCGACTGTTTCAGTTTGGTACCACATTACTATGTGATCCAAACCAGAAAATAACCCAGGATCTGTTCAACAAGTATGTGAAAAACGCGAAAGTATTAGCCTGATGAGGGCAAATCCTAAACGTAACCCAGACCTAACATACATTATCCTCTAAAATATTTATCAAGACCAGGTTTAATTGAATGTTTCAGCGTGGTACCACATTACTACGTGATACAATCCAAAAATAGCCCAGGATCTAGCCATGAAGTATGAGAAATATGCGAAAGTATGAGCCTGATGAGGGCAAATCCTAGACCTAACCCAGACCTAACATGCGTTATCCTCTAAAATATTTATCAAGACCAGGTTTAATTGAATGTTTCAGTGTGGTACCACATTACTACGTGAACCAAACCAGAAAAAAACCCAGGATCTGATCAACGAGTATGTGAAGTGTGCGAAAGTATGAGTCTGATGAGGGCAAATCCCAGACCTATCCCAGACCTAACTTGCGATATCCTCTAAAATATTGATCGAAACCTGGTTTAATCGACTGTTTCAGTGTGGTACCACATTACTATGTGATCCAAACCAGAAAATAACCCAGGATCCGTTCAACAAGTATGTGAAGAATGCGAAAGTATGAGTCTGATGAGTGAAAATCCCAGGCCTAACCTAGACCTAACTTGCGATATCCTCTAAAATATTGAACGAAACCTGGTTTAATTGACAGTTTTAGTGTGGTACCACTTTACTACGTGATCCAAAGCAGAAAAAACCCACGATCAGGTCAGCATGCATGTTAAAACTGCGAAAGTATGAGCCTGATGAGGGCAAATCACAGACCTATCCCAGACCTAACGTGCGTTATCCTCTAAAATATTTATCAAGACCAGGTTTAATTGAATGTTTCAGTGTGGTACCACATTACTACGTGATGCAATGCAGAAACAGCCCAGGATCTAGCCATGAAGTATGAGAAATATGCGATAGTAAGAGCCTGATGAGGGCAAATCCTAGACCTATCCCAGACCTAACTTGCGTTATCCTCTAAAATATTGATCGAAACCAGGTTTAATTGACTGTTTCAGCGTGGTACCACATTACTACGTGAGCCAAACCAGAAAAAACCCAGGATCCGTTCAACAAGTGTGTGAAGAATGCGAAAGTATGAGCCTGACGAGGGCAAATCCTAGACCTAACCCAGACCTAACATGCGTTATCCTCTAAAATATTTCTCCAGACCAGGTTTCATTGAATGTTTCAGTGTGGTACCACTTTACTACGTGATACAATGCAGAAACAGCCCAGGATCTAGCCATGAAGTATGAGAAATATGCGAAAGTATGAGCCTGATGAGGGCAAATCCTAGACGTAACCCAGACCTAACATGCGTTATCCTCTAAAATATTGATTGCAACCAGGTTTAATGGACTGTTTCTGTGTGGTAACACACAACTACGTGATCCAAACCAGAAAAAACCCAGGATCTGTTCAACAAGTATGTGAAAAACGCGAAAGTATGAGTCTGCTGAGTGAAAATCCCAGGCCTAACCTAGACCTAACATGCGTTATCCTCAAAAACATTGATCGAAACCTGGTTTAATCGACTGTTTCAGTGTGGTACCACATTACTATGTGATCCAAACCAGAAAATAACCCAGGATCCGTTCAACAAGTATGTGAAGAATGCGAAAGTATGAGTCTGATGAGTGAAAATCCCAGGCCTAACCTAGACCTAACATGCGTTATCCTCAAAAATATTGATCGAAACCTGGTTTAATCGACTGTTTCAGTGTGGTACCACAATACTATGTGATCCAAACCAGAAATTAACCCAGGATCTGTTCAACGAGTATGTGAAGTGTGCGAAAGTATGAGTCTGATGAGGGCAAATCCCAGACCTATCCCAGACCTAACATGCGTTATCCTCTACAATATTTATCAAGACCAGGTTTAATTGATTGTTTCAGTGTGGTCCCACATTACTACGTGATCCAAACCAGAAAAAACCCAGGATCCGTTCAACAAGTATGTGAAGAATGCGAAAGTATGGGTCTGCTGAGTGAAAATCCCCGACCTAACCTAGACCTAACATGCGTTATCCTCTAAAATATTGATCCAAACCAGGTTTAATGGACTGTTTCAGTGTGGAACCACACTACTAGGTAATCCAAACCAGAAAAAACCCAGGATCTGTTCAACAAGTATGTGAAAAACGCGAAAGTATGAGCCTGACGAGGGCAAATCCTAGACCTAACCCAGACCTAACATGCGTTATCCTCTAAAATATTTCTCCAGACCAGGTTTCATTGAATGTTTCAGTGTGGTACCACTTTACTACGTGATCCAATCCAGAAATAGCCCAGGATCTAGCCATGAAGTATGAGAAATATGAGAAAGTATGAGCCTGATGAGGGCAAACCCTAGACCTAACCCAGACCTAACATGCGTTATCCTCTAAAATATTTATCCAGACCAGGTTTAATTGAATGTTTCAGTGTGGTACCACATTACTACGTGATCCAAGCCAGAAAAAAACCCAGGATCCGTTCAACAAGTATGTGAAGAATGCGAAAGTATGAGTCTGATGAGTGAAAATCCCAGGCCTGGCCTAGACCAAACATGCGTTATCCTCTAAAATATTGAGCGAAACCAGGTGTAATCGACTGTTTCAGTGCGGTACCACATTACTATGTGATCCAAACCAGAAAATAACCCAGGATCTGTTCAACGAGTATGTGAAGTGTGCGAAAGTATGAGTCTGATGAGGGCAAATCCCAGACCTATACCAGACCTAACATGCGTTATCCTCTAATATATTTATCAAGACCAGGTTTAATTGATTGTTTCAGTGTGGACCCACATTACTATGTGAGCTAAACCAGAAAAAACCCAGGATCCGTTCAACAAGTGTATGAAGAATGCGAAAGTATGAGCCTGATGAGGGCAAATCCCAGACCTATCCCAGACCTAACTTGCGTTGTCCTCTAAAATATTGATGGAAACCAGGTTTAATTGACTGTTTCAGTGTTGTACTTCATTACTACGTGTTGCAATCCAGAAAAAGCCCAGGATCTAGCCATCAAGTATGAGAAATATGCGAAAGAATGAGCCTGATGAGAGCAAATCCCAGACCTAACCTAGACCTAACATGAATTATTCTCTAAAATATTGGTCGAAACCAGGTTTAAGTGACTGTTTCAGTGTGGTCCCACATTACTACGTGATCCAAACCAGAAAAAACCCAGGCTCCGTTCAACAAGTATGTGAAAAACGCGAAACTGTGAGCCTGATGAGGGCAAATCTTAGACCTAACCCAGACCTAAGATGCGTTATCCTCTAAAATAATTATCCAGACCAGGTTTCATTGAATGTTTCAGTGTGGTACCACTTTACTACGTGATCCAATCCAGAAATAGCCCAGGATCTAGACATGAAGTATGAGAAATATGCGAAAGTATGAGCCTGATGAGGGCAAATCCTAGACCTAACCCAGACCTAATATGTGTTATCCTCTAAAATATTTATCAAGACCAGGTTTAATTGAATGTTTCAGTGTGGTACCACATTACTATGTGATCCAAACCAGAAAATAACCCAGGATCTGTTCAACGAGTTTGTGAAGTGTGCGAAAGTATGAGTCTCATGAGGGCAAATCCCAGACCTATCCCAGACCTAACATGCGTTATCCTCTAATATATTTATCAAGACCAGGTTTAATTGACAGTTTTAGTGTGGTACCACATTACTACGTGAGCCAAACCAGAAAAAAGCCAGGATCCGTTCAACAAGTATGTGAAGAATGCGAAAGTATGAGTGTGATGAGTGAAAATCCCAGGCCTGACCTAGACCTAACATGCGTTATCCTCTAAAATATTGAGCGAAACCAGGTTTAATGGACTGTTTCAGTGTGGTACAACACTACTACGGGATCCAAACCAGAAAAAACCCAGGATCTGTTCAACAAGTATGTGATAAACGCGAAAGTATGAACCTGATGAGGGCAAATCCCAGACCTATCCCAGACCCAACTTGTGTTGTCCTCTAAAGTATTGATGGAAACCAGGTTTAATTGACTGTTTCAGTGTTGTACTTCATTACTACGTGATGCAATCCAGAAAAAGCCCAGGATCTAGCCATCAAGTATGAGAAATATGCGAAAGAATGAGCCTGACGAGAGCAAATCCCAGACCTAACCTAGACCTAACATGAATTATTCTCTAAAATATTGGTCGAAAACAGGTTTAATTGACTGTTTCAGTGTGGTCCCACATTACTACGTGATGCAAACCAGAAAAAACCCAGGATCCGTTCAACAAGTATGTGAAGAATGCGAAAGTATGAGTCTGATGAGTGAAAATCCCAGGCCTAACCTAGACCTAACATGCGTTATCCTCAAAAATATTGATCGAAACCTGGTTTAATCGACTGTTTCAGTTTGGTACCACATTACTATGTGATCCAAACCAGAAAATAACCCAGGATCTGTTCAACAAGTATGTGAAAAACGCGAAAGTATTAGCCTGATGAGGGCAAATCCTAAACGTAACCCAGACCTAACATACGTTATCCTCTAAAATATTTATCAAGACCAGGTTTAATTGAATGTTTCAGCGTGGTACCACATTACTACGTGATACAATCCAAAAATAGCCCAGGATCTAGCCATGAAGTATGAGAAATATGCGAAAGTATGAGCCTGATGTGGGCAAATCCTATACCTAACCCAGACCTAACATGCGTTATCCTCTAAAATATTTACCAAGACCAGGTTTAATTGAATGTTTCAGTGTGGTACCACATTACTACGTGAACCAACCCAGAAAAAAACCCAGGATCTGATCAACGAGTATGTGAAGTGTGCGAAAGTATGAGTCTGATGAGGGCAAATCCCAGACCTATCCCAGACCTAACTTGCGATATCCTCTAATATATTGATCGAAACCTGGTTTAATTGACAGTTTTAGTGTGGTACCACTTTACTACGTGATCCAAAGCAGAAAAAACCCACGATCAGGTCAGCATGCATGTTAAAACTGCGAAAGTATGAGCCTGATGAGGGCAAATCCCAGACCTATCCCAGACCTAACGTGCGTTATCCTCTAAAATATTTATCAAGACCAGGTTTAATTGAATGTTTCAGTGTGGTACCACATTACTACGTGATGCAATGCAGAAACAGCCCAGGATATAGCCATGAAGTATGAGAAATATGCGATAGTAAGAGCGTGATGAGGGCAAATCCTAGACCTATCCCAGACCTAACTTGCGTTATCCTCTAAAATATTGATCGAAACCAGGTTTAATTGACCGTTTCAGCGTGGTACCACATTACTACGTGATACAATGCAGAAACAGCCCAGGATCTAGCCATGAAGTATGAGAAATATGCGAAAGTATGAGCCTGATGAGGGCAAATCCTAGACGTAACCCAGACCTAACATGCGTTATCCTCTAAAATATTGATTGCAACCAGGTTTAATGGACTGTTTCTGTGTGGTAACACACAACTACGTGATCCAAACCAGAAAAAACCCAGGATCTGTTCAACAAGTATGTGAAAAACGCGAAAGTATGAGTCTGATAAGTGAAAATCCCAGGCCTAACCTAGACCTAACATGCGTTATCCTCAAAAACATTGATCGAAACCTGGTTTAATCGACTGTTTCAGTGTGGTACCACATTACTATGTGATCCAAACCAGAAAATAACCCAGGATCTGTTCAACGAGTATGTGAAGAATGCGAAAGTATGGGTCTGATGAGTGAAAATCCCAGACCTAACCTAGACCTAACATGCGTTATCCTCTAAGATATTGATCCAAACCAGGTTTAATGGACTGTTTCAGTGCGGTACCACATTACTATGTGATCCAAACCAGAAAATAACCCAGGATCTGTTCAACGAGTATGTGAAGTGTGCGAAAGTATGAGTCTGATGAGGGCAAATCCCAGACCTATCCCAGACCTAACATGCGTTATCCTCTAATATATTTATCAAGACCAGGTTTAGTTGATTGTTTCAGTGTGGACCCACATTACTACGTGATCCAAACCAGAAAAAACCCAGGATCCGTTCAACAAGTATGTGAAGAATGCGAAAGTATGAGTCTGATGAGTGAAAATCCCAGGCCTGGCCTAGACCTAACATGCGTTATCCTCTAAAATATTGAGCGAAACCAGGTTTAATCGACAGTTTCAGTGTGGTACCACATTACTATGTGATCCAAACCAGAAAATAACCCAGAATCTGTTCAACGAGTATGTGAAGTGTGCGAAAGTATGAGTGTGATGAGTGAAAATCCCAGGCCTGACCTAGACCTAACATGCGTTATCCTCTAAAATATTGAGCGAAACCATGTTTAATGGACTGTTTCAGTGTGGTACCACATTACTATGTGATCCAAACCAGAAAATAACCCAGGATCTGTTCAACGAGTATGTGAAGTGTGCGAAAGTATGAGTCTGATGAGGACAAATCCCAGACCTATCCCAGACCTAACTTGCGATATCCTCTAAAATATTGATCGAAACCTGGTTTAATTGATAGTTTTAGTGTGGTACCACTTTACTACGTGATCCAAAGCAGAAAAAACCCACGATCAGGTCAGCATGCATGTTAAAACTGCGAAAGTATGAGCCTGATGAGGGCAAATCCCAGACCTATCCCAGACCTAACGTGCGTTATCCTCTAAAATATTTATCAAGACCAGGTTTAATTGAATGTTTCAGTGTGGTACCACATTACTACGTGATGCAATGCAGAAACAGCCCAGGATATAGCCATGAAGTATGAGAAATATGCGATAGTAAGAGCGTGATGAGGGCAAATCCTAGACCTATCCCAGACCTAACTTGCGTTATCCTCTAAAATATTGATCGAAACCAGGTTTAATTGACCGTTTCAGCGTGGTACCACATTACTACGTGATACAATGCAGAAACAGCCCAGGATCTAGCCATGAAGTATGAGAAATATGCGAAAGTATGAGCCTGATGAGGGCAAATCCTAGACGTAACCCAGACCTAACATGCGTTATCCTCTAAAATATTGATTGTAACCAGGTTTAATGGACTGTTTCTGTGTGGTAACACACAACTACGTGATCCAAACCAGAAAAAACCCAGGATCTGTTCAACAAGTATGTGAAAAACGCGAAAGTATGAGTGTGATGAGTGACAATCCCAGGCCTGACCTAGACCTAACATGCGTTATCCTCTAAAATACTGAGCGAAACCATGTTTAATGGACTGTTTCAGTGTGGTACCACACTACTACGGGATCCAAACCAGAAAAATCCCAGGATCTGTTCAACAAGTATGTGAAGGACGCGACAGTATGAGCCTGATGATGGCAAATCCCAGACCTATCCCAGACCTAACTTGCGTTGTCCTCTAAAATATTGATCGAAACCAGGCTCAATTGACAGATTCAGTGTGGTACCACATTACTACGTGATCCAATCCAGAAATAGCCCAGGATCTAGCCATGAAGTATGAGAAATATGCGAAAGTATGAGCCTGACGAGGGCAAATCCTAGACCTAACCCAGACCTAACATGCGTTATCCTCTAAAATATTTCTCCAGACCAGGTTTCATTGAATGTTTCAGTGTGGTACCACATTACTACGTGATCCAAACCAGAAAAAACCCAGGATCCGTTCAACAAGTATGTGAAGAATGCGAAAGTATGAGTCTGATGAGTGAAAATCCCAGGCCTGGCCTATACCTAACATGCGTTATCCTCTAAGATATTGAGCGAAACCTGGTTTAATCGACTGTTTCAGTGTGGTACCACATTACTATGTGATCCAAACCAGAAAATAACCCAGAATCTGTTCAACTAGTATGTGAATTGTGCGAAAGTATGAGTGTGATGAGTGAAAATCCCAGGCCTGACCTAGACCTAACATGCGTTATCCTCTAAAGTATTGAGCGAAACCATGTTTAATGGACTGTTTCAGTGTGGTACCACACTACTACGGGATCCAAACCACAAAAATCCCAGGATCTGTTCAACAAGTATGTGAAAAACGCGACAGTATGAGCCTGATGAGGGCAAATCCCAGACCTATCCCAGACCTAACTTGCGTTGTCCTCTAAAATATTGATCGAAACCAGGTTTAATTGACAGTTTCAGTGTGGTACCACATTACTACGTGATCCAATCCAGTAATAGCCCAGGATCTAGCCATGAAGTATGAGAAATATGCGAAAGTATGAGCCTGACGAGGGCAAACCCTAGACCTAACCCAGACCTAACATGCGTTATCCTCTAAAATATTTCTCCAGACCAGGTTTCATTGAATGTTTCAGTGTGGTACCACTTTACTACGTGATCCAATCCAGAAATAGCCCAGGATCTAGCCATGAAGTATGAGAAATATGAAAAAGTATGAGCCTGATGAGGGCAAATCCTAGACCTAACCCAGACCTAACATGCGTTATCCTCTAAAATATTTATCAAGACCAGGTTTTATTGAATGTTTCGGTGTGGTACCACATTGCTACGTGATCCAAACCAGAAAAAACCCAGGATCCGATCAACAAGTATGTGAAGAATGCGAAAGTATGAGTCTGATGGGTGAAAATCCCAGGCCTGGCCTAGACCTAACATGCGTTATCCTCTAAAATATTGAGCGAAACCAGGTTTAATCGACTGTTTCAGTGTGGTACCACATTACTATGTGATCCAAACCAGAAAATAACCCAGGATCTGTTCAACGAGTATGTGAAGTGTGCGAAAGTATGAGTCTGATGAGGACAAATCCCAGACCTATCCCAGACCTAACATGCGTTGTCCTCTAATATATTTATCAAGACCAGGTTTAATTGATTGTTTCAGTGTGGACCCACATTACTACGTGATCCAAACCAGAAAGAACCCAGGATCCGTTCAACAAGTATGTGAAGAATGCGAAAGTATGAGTGTCATGAGTGAAAATCCCAGGCCTGACCTAGACCTAACATGCGTTATCCTCTAAAATATTGAGCGAAACCATGTTTAATGGACTGTTTCAGTATGGTACCACATTACTACGTAATCCAAACCAGAAAAAACCCAGGATCTGTTCAACAAGTATGTGAAAAACGCGAAACTGTGAGCCTGATGAGGGCAAATCTTAGACCTAACCTAGACCTAACATGCGTTATCCTCTAAAATATTGATCCAAACCAGGTTTAATGGACTGTTTCAGTGTGGTGCCACATTACTACGTGATCCAAACCAGAAAAAACCCGGGATCAGTTCAGCAAGTATGTGAAGAATGCGAAAGTATGAGTCTGATGAGTGAAAATCCCAGGGCTAACCTAGACCTAACATGCGTTATCCTCTAAAATATTGATCCAAACCAGGTTTAATGGACTGTTTCAGTGTGGTACCACATTACTATGTGATCCAAACCAGAAAATAACCCCGGATCTGTTCAACGAGTATGTGAAGTGTGCGAAAGTATGAGTCTGATGAGGGCAAATCCCAGACCTATCCCAGACCTAACATGCGTTATCCTCTAAAATATTTATCAAGACCAGGTTTAATTGATTGTTTCAGTGTGGACCCACATAACTACGTGATCCAAACCAGAAAAAACCCAGGATCCGTTCAACAAGTATGTGAAGAATGCGAAAGTATGAGTCTGATGAGTGAAAAAACCAGGCCTGACCTAGACCTAACATGCGTTATCCTCTAAAATATTGAGCGAAACCAGGTTTAATGGACTGTTTCAGTGTGGTACCACACTACTACGGGATCCAAACCAGAAAAAACCCAGGATCTGTTGAACAAGTATGTGAAAAACGTGACAGTATGATCCTCATGTGGGCAAATCCCAGACCTATCCCAGACCTAACTTGCGTTGTCCTCTAAAATATTGATGGAAACCAGGTTTAATTGACTGTTTCAGTGTTGTACTTCATTACTACGTGATGCAATACAGAAAAAGCTCAGGATCTAGCCATCAAGTATGAGAAATATGTGAAAGAATGAGCCTGATGAGGGCAAATCCTAGACCTAACCCAGACCTAACATGCGTTATCCTCTAAAATGTTTATCAAGACCAGGTTTAACTGAATGTTTCAGTGTGGTATCACACTACTACGTGACCCAAACAACAAAAAACCCAGGATCTGTTCAACAGGTATGTGAAAAACGCGAAACTGTGAGCCTGATGAGGGCAAATCTTAGACCTAACCCAGACCTAAGATTCGTTATCCTCTAAAATATTTATCCAGACCAGGTTTCATTGAATGTTTCAGTGTGGTACCACTTTACTACGTGTTCCAATGCAGAAACAGCCCAGGATCTAGCCATGAAGTATAAGAAATATGCGATAGTAAGAGCCTGATGAGGGCAAATCCTAGACCTATCCCAGACCTAACTTGCGTTATCCTCTAAAATATTGATCGAAACCATGTTTAATTGACTGTTTCAGCGTGGTACCACATTACTACGTGATACAATGCGGAAACAGCCGAGGATCTAGCCATGAAGTATGAGAAATATGCGAAAATATGAGCCTGATGAGGGCAAATCCTAGACGTAACCCAGACCTAACATGCGTTATCCTCTAAAATATTTATCAAGACCAGGTTAGTTGAATGTTTCAGTGCGGTACCACATAACTACGTGATCCAAACCAGAAAGGACCCAGGATCCGTTCAACAAGTATGTGAAGAATGCGAATGTATGAGTCTGATCAGTGAAAATCTCAGGCCTTAGCTAGGCCTAACTTGCGTTGTCCTCTAAAATATTGATGGAAACCAGGTTTCATTGACTGTTTCAGTGTGGTACTACGTTACTACGTGATGCAATCCAGAAAAAGCCCAGGATCTAGCCATCAAGTATGAGACATATGCGAAGGAATGAGCCTGATGAGGGCAAATCCTAGACCTAACCCAGACCTAACATGCGTTATCCTTTAAAATATTTATCAAGACCAGGTTTAATTGAATGTTTCAGTGTGGTACCACATTACTATGTGATCCAAACCAGAAAATAACGCAGGATCTGTTCAACGAGTATGTGAAGTGTGCGAAAGCATGAGCCTGATGAGGGCAAATCCCAGACCTATCCCAGACCTAACATGCGTTATCCTCTAAAATATTTATCAAGACCAGGTTTAATTGATTGTTTCAGTGTGGAGCCACATTACTACGTGATCCAAACCAAAAAAAACCCAGGATCCGTTCAACAAGTATGTGAAGAATGCGAAAGTATGAGTCTGATGAGTGAAAATCCCAGGCCTGACCTAGACCTAACGTGCGTTATCCTCTAAAATATTGAGCGAAACCAGGTTTAATGGACTGTTTCAGTGTGGTACCACACTACTACGTGATTCAAACCAGAAAAAACCCAGGATCCGTTCAACAAGTATGTGAAGTGTGCGAAAGTATGAGCCTGATGAGAGCAAATCCCAGACCTAACCTAGACCTAACATGAATTATTCTCTAAAATATTGGTCGAAACCAGGTTTAATTGACTGTTTCAGTGTGGTCCCACATTAATACGTGACCCAAACCAGAAAAAACCCAGGATCCGTTCAACAAGTATGTGAAGAATGCGAAAGTATGAGTCTGATGAGTGAAAAAACCAGGCCTGACCTAGACCTAACATGCGTTATCCTCTAAAATATTGAGCGAAACCAGGTTTAATTGACTGTTTCAGTGTTGTACTTCATTACTACGTGATGCAATCCAGAAAAAGCCCAGGATCTAGCCATCAAGTATGAGAAATATGCGAAAGAATGAGCCTGATGAGAGCAAATCCCAGACCGAACCTACCCCTAACATGAATTATTCTGTAAAATATTGGTCGAAACCAGGTTTGATTGACTGTTTCAGTGTGGAACCACATTACTACGTGATCCAAACCAGAAAAAACCCAGGATCAGTTCAACAAGTATGTGAAGAATGCGAAAGTATGAGTCTGATGAGTGAAAATCCCAGGCCTAACCTAGACCTAACATGCGTTGTCCTCAAAAATATTGATCGAAACCTGGTTTAATCGACTGTTTCAGTGTGGTACCACATTACTATGTGATCCAAACCAGAAAATAACCCAGGATCTGTTCAACGAGTATGTGAAGTGTGCGAAAGTATGAGTCTGATGAGGGCAAATCCCAGACCTATCCCAGACCTAACACGCGTTATCCTCTAAAATATTTATCAAGACCAGGATTAATTGATTGTATCAGTGTGGACCCACATTACTACGTGATCCAAACCAGAAAAAACCCAGGATCCGTTCAACAAGTATGTGAAGAATGCGAAAGTATGAGTCTGATGAGTGAAAATCTCAGGCCTAACCTAGACCTAACATGCGTTATCCTCAAAAATATTGATCGAAACCTGGTTTAATCGACTGTTTCAGTGTGGTACCACATTACTATGTGATCCAAACCAGAAAATAACCCCGGATCTGTTCAACGAGTATGTGAAGTGTGCGAAAGTATGAGTCTGATGAGGGCAAATCCCAGACCTATCCCAGACCTAACATGCGTTATCCTCTAAAATATTTATCAAGACCAGGTTTAATTGTTTGTTTCAGTGTGGACCCACATAACTACGTGATCCAAACCAGAAAAAACCCAGGATCCGTTCAACAAGTATGTGAAGAATGCGAAAGTATGAGTCTGATGAGTGAAAAAACCAGGCCTGACCTAGACCTAACATGCGTTATCCTCTAAAATATTGAGCGAAACCAGGTTTAATGGACTGTTTCAGTGTGGTACCACACTACTACGGGATCCAAACCAGAAAAAACCCAGGATCTGTTGAACAAGTATGTGAAAAACGCGACATTATGAGCCTGATGTGGGCAAATCCCAGACCTATCCCAGACCTAACTTGCGTTGTCCTCTAAAATATTGATGGAAACCAGGTTTAATTGACTGTTTCGGTGTTGTACTTCATTACTACGTGATGCAATCCAGAAAAAGCTCAGGATCTAGCCATCAAGTATGAGAAATATGCGAAAGAATGAGCCTGATGAGAGCAAATCCCAGACCTATCCCAGACCTAACTTGCGTTATCCTCCAAAATATTGATCGAAACCAGGTTTAATTGGCTGTTTTAGTGTGGTACCACATTACTACGTGATCCAAACCAGAAAAAACCCAGGATCTGTTCAACAAGTATGTGAAAAACGCGAAACTGTGAGCCTGATGAGGGCAAATCTTAGACCTAACCCAGACCTAAGATTCGTTATCCTCTAAAATATTTATCCAGACCAGGTTTCATTGAATGTTTCAGTGTGGTACCACATTACTACGTGATACAATGCGGAAACAGCCCAGGATCTAGCCATGAAGTATGAGAAATATGCGAAAATATGAGCCTGATGAGGGCAAATCCTAGACGTAACCCAGACCTAACATGCGTTATCCTCTAAAATATTTATCAAGACCAGGTTAGTTGAATGTTTCTGTGCGGTACCACATTACTACGTGATCCAAACCAGAAAGGACCCAGGATCCGTTCAACAAGTATGTGAAGAATGCGAATGTATGAGTCTGATCAGTGAAAATCTCAGGCCTTACCTAGACCTAACTTGCGTTGTCCTCTAAAATATTGATGGAAACCAGGTTTCATTGACTGTTTCAGTGTGGTACTACGTTACTACGTGATGCAATCCAGAAAAAGCCCAGGATCTAGCCATCAAGTATGAGACATATGCGAAAGAATGAGCCTGAGGAGAGCAAATCCCAGACCTAACCTAGACCTAACATGTGTTATCCTCTAAAATATTGAGCGAAACCAGGTCTAATGGACGGTTTCAGTGTGGTACCACACTACTTCGTGATCCAAACCAGAAAAAACCCAGGATCTGTTCAACAAGTATGTGAAAAACGCGAAACTGTGAGCCTGATGAGGGCAAATCTTAGACCTATCCCAGACCTAAGATGCGTTGTCGTCTAAAATATTTATCCAGACCAGGTTTCATTGAATGTTTCAGTGTTGTACCACTTTACTACGTGATCCAATCCAGAAATAGCCCAGGATCTAGCCATGAAGTATGAGAAATATGCGAAAATATGAGCCTGATGAGGGCAAATCCTAGACCTAACCCAGACCTAACATGCGTTATCCTCTAAAATATTTATCAAGACCAGGTTTAATTGAATGTTTCAGTGTGGTACCACATTACTATGTGATCCAAACCAGAAAATAACGCAGGATCTGTTCAACGAGTATGTGAAGTGTGCGAATGTATGAGCCTGATGAGAGCAAATCCCAGACCTAACCTAGACCTAACATGAATTATTCTCTAAAATATTGGTCGAAACCAGGTTTAATTGACTGTTTCAGTGTGGTCCCACATTACTACGTGACCCAAACCAGAAAAAACCCAGGATCCGTTCAACAAGTATGTGAAGAATGCGAAAGTATGAGTCTGATGAGTGAAAAAACCAGGCCTGACCTAGACCTAACATGTGTTATCCTCTAAAATATTGAGCGAAACCAGGTTTAATGGACTGTTTCAGTGTGGTACCACACTACTACGGGATCCAAACCGGAAAAAAACCAGGATCTGGTCAAGTAGTATGTGAAAAACGCGAAAGTATGAGCCTGATGAGGGCAAATCCCAGACCTATCCCAGACCTAACTTGCGTTATCCTCTAAAATATTGATCGAAACCAGGTTTAATTGAATGTTTCAGTGTGGTACTACATTGCTATGTGATCCAAACCAGAAAATAACCCAGGATCTGTACAACGAGTATGTGAAGAGTGCGAAAGTATGAGTCTGATGAGGTCAAATCCCAGACCAATCCCAGACTTAACTTGCGTTATCCTCTAAAATATTAATCGAAACCAGGTTTAATCGACTGTTTCAGTGTGAAACCACATTACTACGTGATCAAAACCAGAAAAAAACCCAGGATCTTGTCAACGAGTATGTGAAGTGTGCGAAAGTATGAGTCTGATGAGGGCTAATCCCTGACCTATCCCAGACCTAGCTTGCGTTATCCTCTAAAATATTGATCGAAACCAGGTTTAATTGACTGTTTTAGTGTGGTACCACATTACTACGTGATCCAAACCAGAAAAAACCCAGGATCTGTTCAACAAGTATGTGAAAAACGCGAAACTGTGAGCCTGATGAGGGCAAATCTTAGACCTAACCCAGACCTAAGATGCGTTATCCTCTAAAATATTTATCCAGACCAGGTTTCATTGAATGTTTCAGTGTGGTACCACTTTACTACGTGATCCAATCCAGAAATAGCCCAGGATCTAGCCATGAAGTATGAGAAATATGCGATAGTAAGAGCCTGATGAGGGCAAATCCTAGACCTATCCCAGACCTTACATGCGTTATCCTCTAAAATATTGGTCGAAACCAGGTTTAATTGACTGTTTCAGCGTGTTACCACATTACTACGTGATACAATGCAGAAAAAGCCCAGGATCTAGCCATGAAGTATGCGAAATATGCGAAAGTATGAGCCTGACCAGGTCAAATCTTAGACCTAACCCAGACCTAACATGCGTTATCCTCTAAAATATTTATCAAGACCAGGTTAGTTGAATGTTTCTGTGCGGTACCACATTACTACGTGATCCAAACCAGAAAGGACCCAGGATCCGTTCAACAAGTATGTGAAGAATGCGAATGTATGAGTCTGATCAGTGAAAATCTCAGGCCTTACCTAGACCTAACTTGCGTTGTCCTCTAAAATATTGATGGAAACCAGGTTTCATTGACTGTTTCAGTGTGGTACTACGTTACTACGTGATGCAATCCAGAAAAAGCCCAGGATCTAGCCATCAAGTATGAGACATATGCGAAAGAATGAGCCTGATGAGAGCAAATCCCAGACCTAACCCAGACCTAACATGCGTTATCCTCTAAAATATTTATCAAGACCAGGTTTAATTGAATGTTTCAGTGTGGTACCACATTACTATGTGATCCAAACCAGAAAATAACGCAGGATCTGTTCAGCGAGTATGTGAAGTGTGCGAAAGTATGAGCCTGATGAGGGCAAATCCCAGACCTATCCCAGACCTAACATGCGTTATCCTCTAAAATATTTATCAAGACCAGGTTTAATTGATTGTTTCAGTGTGGACCCACATTACTACGTGATCCAAACCAGAAAAAACCCAGGATCCGTTCAACAAGTATGTGAAGAATGCGAAAGTATGAGTCTGATGAGTGAAAATCCCAGGCCTGACCTAGACCTAACATGCGTTATCCTCTAAAATATTGAGCGAAACCAGGTTTAATAGACTGTTTCAGTGTGGTACCACACTACTACGTGATTCAAACCAGAAAAAACCCAGGATCCGTTCAACAAGTATGTGAAGTGTGCGAAAGTATGAGCCTGATGAGGGCAAATCCCAGACCTATCCCAGACCTAACATGCGTTATCCTCTAAAATATTTATCAAGACCAGGTTTAATTGATTGTTTCAGTGTGGACCCACATTACTACGTGATCCAAACCAGAAAAAACCCAGGATCCGTTCAACAAGTATGTGAAGAATGCGAAAGTATGAGTCTGATGAGTGAAAATCCCAGGCCTGACGTAGACCTAACATGCGTTATCCTCTAAAATATTGAGCGAAACCAGGTTTAATGGACTGTTTCAGTGTGGTACCACACTACTACGGGATCCAAACCAGAAAAAAACCAGGATCTGTTCAAGTAGTATGTGAAAAACGCGAAAGTATGAGCCTGATGAGGGCAAATCCCAGACCTATCCCAGACCTAACTTGCGTTATCCTCTAAAATATTGATCGAAACCAGGTTTAATTGAATGTTTCAGTGTGGTACCACATTACTATGTGATCCAAACCAGAAAATAACCCAGGATCTGTACAACGAGTATGTGAAGTGTGCGAAAGTATGAGTCTGATGAGGGCTAATCCCAGACCTATCCCAGACCTAGCTTGCGTTATCCTCTAAAATATTGATCGAAACCAGGTTTAATTGACTGTTTTAGTGTGGTACCACATTACTACGTGATCCAAACCAGAAAAAACCCAGGATCTGCTCAACAAGTATGTGAAAAACGCGAAACTGTGAGCCTCATGAGGGCAAATCTTAGACCTAACCCAGACCTAAGATGCGTTATCCTCTAAAATATTTATCCAGACCAGGTTTCATTGAATGTTTCAGTGTGGTACCACATAACTACGTGGTCCAAACCAGAAAAAACCCAGGATCCGTTCAACAAGTATGTGAAGAATGCGAAAGTATGAGTCTGATGAGTGAAAAAACCAGGCCTGACCTAGACCTAACATGCGTTGTCCTCTAAAATATTGAACGAAACCAGGTTTAATGGACTGTTTCAGTGTGCTACCACACTACTTCGTGATCGAAACCAGAAAAAACCCAGGATCTGTTCAACAAGTATGTGAAAAACGCGAAACTGTGAGCCTGATGAGGGCAAATCTTAGACCTAACCCAGACCTAAGATGCGTTATCCTCTAAAATATTTATCCAGACCAGGTTTCATTGAATGTTTCAGTGTGGTACCACCTTACTACGTGATCCAATCCAGAAATAGCCCAGGATCTAGCCATGAAGTATGAGAAATATGCGAAAGTATGAGCCTGATGAGGGCAAATCCTAGACCTAACCCAGACCTAACATGCGTTATCCTCTAAAATATTGATCGAAACCAGGTTTAATTGACTGTTTCAGTGTGGTACCACATTACTACGTGATCCAATCCAGAAATAGCCCAGGATCTAGCCATGAAGTATGAGAAATATGCGAAAGTATGAGTCTGATGGGGTCAAATCCCAGACCAATCCCAGACTTAACTTGCGTTTTCCTCTAAAATATTGATCGAAACCAGGCTTAATCGACTGTTTCAGTGTGATACCACATTACTACGTGTTCCAAACCAGAAAAAACCCAGGATCAGTTCAACGAGTATGTGAAGTGTGCGTAAGTATGAGTCTGATGAGGGCAAATCCCAGACCTATCCCAGACCTAACTTGCGTTATCCTCTAAAATATTGATCGAAACTAGGTTTAACCGACTGTTTCAGTGTGGAACCACATTGCTACGTGATCCAAACCAGAAAAAACCCAGGATCAGTTCAACAAGTATGTGAAGAATGCGAAGGTATGAGTCTGATGAGTGAAAATCCCAAGCCTAACCTAGACCTAACATGCGTTATCCTCAAAAATATTGATCGAAACCTGGTTTAATCGACTGTTTCAGTGTGGTACCACATTACTATGTGATCCAAACCAGAAAATAACCCAGGATCTGTTCAACGAGTATGTGAAGTGTGCGAAAGTATGAGTCTGATGAGGGCAAATCCCAGACCTATCCCAGACCAAACATGCGTTATCCTCTAAAATATTTATCAAGACCAGGTTTAATTGATTGTTTCAGTGTGGACCCACATTACGACGTGATCCAAACCAGAAGAAACCCAGGATCCGTTCAACAAGTATGTGAAGAATGCGAAAGTATGAGTCTCATGAGTGAAAATCCCATGCCTAACCTAGACCTAACATGCGTTATCCTCAAAAATATTGATGGAAACCTGGTTTAATCGACTGTTTCAGTGTGGTACCACATTACTATGTGATCCAAACCAGAAAATAACCCAGGATCCGTTCAACAAGAATGTGAAGAATGCGAAAGTATGAGTCTGATGAGTGAAAATCCCAGGCCTGACCTAGACTTAACATGCGTTATCCTCTAAAATATTGAGCGAAACCAGGTTTAATTGACTGTTTCAGTGTTGTACTTCATTACTACGTGATGCAATCCAGAAAAAGCCCAGGATCTAGCCATGAAGTATGAGAAATATGCGAAAGAATGAGCCTGATCAGAGCAAATCCCAGACCTAACCTAGACCAAACATGAATTATTCTCTAATATATTGATCGAAACCAGGTTTAATTGACTGTTTCAGTGTGGTACCACATTACTACATGATCCAAACCAGTAAAAACCCAGGATCCGTTCAACAAGTATGTGAAGAATGCGAAAGTATGAGTGTGATGTGTGAAAATCCTCGGCCTAACGTGGACCTAACATGCGTTATCCTCAAAAATATTGATCGAAACCAGGTTTAATCGACTGTTTCAGTGTGGTACCACATTACTGCGTGATCCAAACCAGAAAAAACTCAGGATCTGTTCATCGAGTATGTGAAGTGTGCGAAAGTATGAGTCTGATGAGGCCAAATCCCAGACCTATCCCAGACCTAACATGAGTTATCCTCTAAAATATTTATCAAGACCAGGTTTAATTGATTGTTTCAGTGTGGTCCCACATTATTACGTGATCCAAACCAGAAAAAACCCAGGATCCGTTCAACAAGTATGTGAAGAATGCGAAAGTATTTGTCTGATGAGTGAAAATCCCAGACCTAACCTAGACCTAACATGCGTTATCCTCTAAAATATTAATGGAAACCAGGTTTATTTGACTGTTTCAGTGTTGTACTTCATTACTACAGGATGCAATCCAGAAACAGCCCAGGATCTAGCCATGAAGTATGAGAAATATGCGAAAGAATGAGCCTGATCAGAGCAAATCCCAGACCTAACCTAGACCAAACATGAATTATTCTCTAATATATTGATCGAAACCAGGTTTAATTGACTGTTTCAGTGTGGTACCACATTACTACATGATCCAAGCCAGTAAAAACCCAGTATCCGTTCAACAAGTATGTGAAGAATGCGAAAGTATGAGTCTGATGTGTGAAAATCCTCGGCCTAACCTAGACCTAACATGCGTTATCCTCAAAAATATTGATCGAAACCAGGTTTAATCGACTGTTTCAGTGTGGTACCACATTACTGCGTGATCCAAACCAGAAAAAAACCCAGGATCTGATCAACACGTATGTGAAGTATGCGAAAGTTTGAGTCTGATGAGGGCAAATCCCAGGCCTAAACTAGACATAACTTTCGTTATCCTCTAAAATATTGATCGAAACCAGGTTTGATTGACTGTTTTAGTGTGGTACCACTTTACTACGTGATCCAAAGCAGAAAAAACCCTCGATCAGGTCAACATGCATGTTAAAACTGCGAAAGTATGAGCCTGATGAGGGCAAATCCCAGACCTATCCCAGACCTAACATGCGTTATCCTCAAAAATATTAATCGAAACCAGGTTTAGTCGACTGTTTCAGTGTGGTACCACATTACTACCTGATCCATACCAGAAAAAAAACAGGTTCCGTTGAACAAGTATGTGAAGAATGCGAAAGTATGAGTCTGATGAGTGAAAATCTCAGGCCTTACCTAGACCTAACTTGCGTTGTCGTCTAAAATATTGATGGAAACCAGGTTTCATTGACTGTTTCAGTGTGGTACTACATTACTACGTGATGCAATCCAGAAAAAGCCCAGGATGTAGCCATCAAGTATGAGAAATATGCGAAAGAATGAGCCTGATGAGAGCAAATCCCAGACCTAACCTAGACCTAACATGCGTTATCCTCTAAAATATTGAGCGAAACCAGGTTTAATGGACTGTTTCAGTGTGGTACCACACTACTATGGGATCCAAACCAGAAAAAACCCAGGATCTGTTCAACAAGTATGTGAAAAACGCGAAAGTATGAGCCTGATGAGAGCAAATCCCAGACCTATCCCAGACCTAACTTGCGTTGTCCTCTAAAATATTGATGGAAACCAGGTTTAATTGACTGTTTCAGTGTTGTACTTCATTACTACGTGATGCAATCCAGAAAAAGCCCAGGATCTAGCCATCAAGTATGAGAAATATGCGAAAGAATGAGCCTGATGGGAGCAAATCCCAGACCTAACCTAGACCTAACATGAATTATTCTCTAAAATATTGGTCGAAACCAGGTTTAATTGACTGTTTCAGTGTGGAACCACATTACTATGTGATCCAATCCAGTAAATAACCCAGGATCTGTTCAACGAGTATGTGAAGTGTGCGAAAGTATGAGTCTGATGAGTGAAAATCCCAGGCCTAACCTAGACCTAACATGCGTTATCCTCAAAAATATTGATCGAAACCTGGTTTAATCGACTGTTTCAGTGTGGTACCACATTACTATGTGATCCAAACCAGAAAATAACCCAGGATCCGTTCAACAAGAATGTGAAGAATGCGAAAGTATGAGTCTGATGAGTGAAAATCCCAGGCCTGACCTAGACTTAACATGCGTTATCCTCTAAAATATTGAGCGAAACCAGGTTTAATTGATTGTTTCAGTGTGGACCCACATTACTACGTGATCCAAACCAGAAAAAACCCAGGATCCGTTCAACAAGTATGTGAAGAATGCGAAAGTATGAGTCTGATGAGTGAAAATCCCAGGCCTGACGTAGACCTAACATGCGTTATCCTCTAAAATATTGAGCGAAACCAGGTTTAATGGACTGTTTCAGTGTGGTACCACACTACTACGGGATCCAAACCAGAAAAAAACCAGGATCTGTTCAAGTAGTATGTGAAAAACGCGAAAGTATGAGCCTGATGAGGGCAAATCCCAGACCTATCCCAGACCTAACTTGCGTTATCCTCTAAAATATTGATCGAAACCAGGTTTAATTGAATGTTTCAGTGTGGTACCACATTACTATGTGATCCAAACCAGAAAATAACCCAGGATCTGTACAACGAGTATGTGAAGAGTGCGAAAGTATGAGTCTGATGAGGTCAAATCCCAGACCAATCCCAGACTTAACTTGCGTTATCCTCTAAAATATTAATCGAAACCAGGTTTAATCGACTGTTTCAGTGTGAAACCACATTACTACGTGATCAAAACCAGAAAAAAACCCAGGATCTTGTCAACGAGTATGTGAAGTGTGCGAAAGTATGAGTCTGATGAGGGCTAATCCCAGACCTATCCCAGACCTAGCTTGCGTTATCCTCTAAAATATTGATCGAAACCAGGTTTAATTGACTGTTTTAGTGTGGTACCACATTACTACGTGATCCAAACCAGAAAAAACCCAGGATCTGCTCAACAAGTATGTGAAAATCGCGAAACTGTGAGCCTGATGAGGGCAAATCTTAGACCTAACCCAGACCTAAGATGCGTTATCCTCTAAAATATTTATCCAGACCAGGTTTCATTGAATGTTTCAGTGTGGTACCACATAACTACGTGATCCAAACCAGAAAAAACCCAGGATCCGTTCAACAAGTATGTGAAGAATGCGAAAGTATGAGTCTGATGAGTGAAAAAACCAGGCCTGACCTAGACCTAACATGCGTTGTCCTCTAAAATATTGAACGAAACCAGGTTTAATGGACTGTTTCAGTGTGCTACCACACTACTTCGTGATCGAAACCAGAAAAAACCCAGGATCTGTTCAACATGTATGTGAAAAACGCGAAACTGTGAGCCTGATGAGGGCAAATCTTAGACCTAACCCAGACCTAAGATGCGTTATCCTCTAAAATATTTATCCAGACCAGGTTTCATTGAATGTTTCAGTGTGGTACCACCTTACTACGTGATCCAATCCAGAAATAGCCCAGGATCTAGCCATGAAGTATGAGAAATATGCGAAAGTATGAGCCTGATGAGGGCAAATCCTAGACCTAACCCAGACCTAACATGCGTTATCCTCTAAAATATTGATCGAAACCAGGCTTAATCGACTGTTTCAGTGTGATACCACATTACTACGTGTTCCAAACCAGAAAAAACCCAGGATCAGTTCAACGAGTATGTGAAGTGTGCGTAAGTATGAGTCTGATGAGGGCAAATCCCAGACCTATCCCAGACCTAACTTGCGTTATCCTCTAAAATATTGATCGAAACTAGGTTTAACCGACTGTTTCAGTGTGGAACCACATTGCTACGTGATCCAAACCAGAAAAAACCCAGGATCAGTTCAACAAGTATGTGAAGAATGCGAAGGTATGAGTCTGATGAGTGAAAATCCCAAGCCTAACCTACACCTAACATGCGTTATCCTCAAAAATATTGATCGAAACCTGGTTTAATCGACTGTTTCAGTGTGGTACCACATTACTATGTGATCCAAACCAGAAAATAACCCAGGATCTGTTCAACGAGTATGTGAAGTGTGCGAAAGTATGAGTCTGATGAGGGCAAATCCCAGACCTATCCCAGACCAAACATGCGTTATCCTCTAAAATATTTATCAAGACCAGGTTTAATTGATTGTTTCAGTGTGGACCCACATTACGACGTGATCTAAACCAGAAGAAACCCAGGATCCGTTCAACAAGTATGTGAAGAATGCGAAAGTATGAGTCTCATGAGTGAAAATCCCATGCCTAACCTAGACCTAACATGCGTTATCCTCAAAAATATTGATGGAAACCTGGTTTAATCGACTGTTTCAGTGTGGTACCACATTACTATGTGATCCAAACCAGAAAATAACCCAGGATCCGTTCAACAAGAATGTGAAGAATGCGAAAGTATGAGTCTGATGAGTGAAAATCCCAGGCCTGACCTAGACTTAACATGCGTTATCCTCTAAAATATTGAGCGAAACCAGGTTTAATTGACTGTTTCAGTGTTGTACTTCATTACTACGTGATGCAATCCAGAAAAAGCCCAGGATCTAGCCATGAAGTATGAGAAATATGCGAAAGAATGAGCCTGATCAGAGCAAATCCCAGACCTAACCTAGACCAAACATGAATTATTCTCTAATATATTGATCGAAACCAGGTTTAATTGACTGTTTCAGTGTGGTACCACATTACTACATGATCCAAACCAGTAAAAACCCAGGATCCGTTCAACAAGTATGTGAAAAATGCGAAAGTATGAGTCTGATGTGTGAAAATCCTCGGCCTAACCTAGACCTAACATGCGTTATCCTCAAAAATATTGATCGAAACCAGGTTTAATCGACTGTTTCAGTGTGGTACCACATTACTGCGTGATCCAAACCAGATAAAACTCAGGATCTGTTCAACGAGTATGTGAAGTGTGCGAAAGTATGAGTCTGATGAGGCCAAATCCCAGACCTATCCCAGACCTAACATGAGTTATCCTCTAAAATATTTATCAAGACCAGGTTTAATTGATTGTTTCAGTGTGGTCCCACATTATTACGTGATCCAAACCAGAAAAAACCCAGGATCCGTTCAACAAGTATGTGAAGAATGCGAAAGTATTTGTCTGATGAGTGAAAATCCCAGACCTAACCTAGACCTAACATGCGTTATCCTCTAAAATATTAATGGAAACCAGGTTTATTTGACTGTTTCAGTGTTGTACTTCATTACTACAGGATGCAATCCAGAAACAGCCCAGGATCTAGCCATGAAGTATGAGAAATATGCGAAAGAATGAGCCTGATCAGAGCAAATCCCAGACCTAACCTAGACCAAACATGAATTATTCTCTAATATATTGATCGAAACCAGGTTTAATTGACTGTTTCAGTGTGGTACCACATTACTACAAGATCCAAGCCAGTAAAAACCCAGGATCCGTTCAACAAGTATGTGAAGAATGCGAAAGTATGAGTCTGATGTGTGAAAATCCTCGGCCTAACCTAGACCTAACATGCGTTATCCTCAAAAATATTGATCGAAACCAGGTTTAATCGACTGTTTCAGTGTGGTACCACATTACTGCGTGATCCAAACCAGAAAAAAACCCAGGATCTGTTCAACACGTATGTGAAGTATGCGAAAGTTTGAGTCTGATGAGGGCAAATCCCAGGCCTAAACTAGACATAACTTTCGTTATCCTCTAAAATATTGATCGAAACCAGGTTTGATTGACTGTTTTAGTGTGGTACCACTTTACTACGTGATCCAAAGCAGAAAAAACCCTCGATCAGGTCAACATGCATGTTAAAACTGCGAAAGTATGAGCCTGATGAGGGCAAATCCCAGACCTATCCCAGACCTAACATGCGTTATCCTCAAAAATATTAATCGAAACCAGGTTTAGTCGACTGTTTCAGTGTGGTACCACATTACTACCTGATCCATACCAGAAAAAAAACAGGATCCGTTGAACAAGTATGTGAAGAATGCGAAAGTATGAGTCTGATGAGTGAAAATCTCAGGCCTTACCTAGACCTAACTTGCGTTGTCGTCTAAAATATTGATGGAAACCAGGTTTCATTGACTGTTTCAGTGTGGTACTACATTACTACGTGATGCAATCCAGAAAAAGCCCAGGATCTAGCCATCAAGTATGAGAAATATGCGAAAGAATGAGCCTGATGAGAGCAAATCCCAGACCTAACCTAGACCTAACATGCGTTATCCTCTAAAATATTGAGCGAAACCAGGTTTAATGGACTGTTTCAGTGTGGTACCACACTACTATGGGATCCAAACCAGAAAAAACCCAGGATCTGTTCAACAAGTATGTGAAAAACGCGAAAGTATGAGCCTGATGAGAGCAAATCCCAGACCTATCCCAGACCTAACTTGCGTTGTCCTCTAAAATATTGATGGAAACCAGGTTTAATTGACTGTTTCAGTGTTGTACTTCATTACTACGTGATGCAATCCAGAAAATGCCCAGGATCTAGCCATCAAGTATGAGAAATATGCGAAAGAATGAGCCTGATGGGAGCAAATCCCAGACCTAACCTAGACCTAACATGAATTATTCTCTAAAATATTGGTCGAAACCAGGTTTAATTGACTGTTTCAGTGTGGAACCACATTACTATGTGATCCAATCCAGAAAATAACCCAGGATCTGTTCAACGAGTATGTGAAGTGTGCGAAAGTATGAGTCTGATGAGTGAAAATCCCAGGCCTAACCTAGACCTAACATGCGTTATCCTCAAAAATATTGATCGAAACCTGGTTTAATCGACTGTTTCAGTGTGGTACCACATTACTATGTGATCAAACCAGAAAATAACCCAGGATCTGTTCAACGATGATGTGAAGTGTGCGGAAATATGAGTCTGATGAGGGCAAATCCCAGACCTATCCCAGACCTAACATGCGTTATCCTCTAAAATATTTATCAAGACCAGGTTTAATTGATTGTTTCAGTGTGGACGCACATAACTACGTGATCCAAACCAGAAAAAACCCAGGATCCGTTCAACAAGTATGTGAAGAATGCGAAAGTATGAGTCTGATGAGTGAAAAAACCAGGCCTGACCTAGACCTAACATGCGTTGTCCTCTAAAATTTTGAGCGAAACCAGGTTTAATGGACTGTTTCAGTGTGGTACCACACTACTTCGTGATCGAAACCAGAAAAAACCCAGGATCTGTTCAACGAGTATGTGAAGTGTGCCGAAATATGAGTCTGATGAGTGCAAATCCCAGACCTATCCCAGTCCTAACATGCGTTATCCTCTAAAATATTTATCAAGACCAGGTTTAATTGATTGTTTCAGTGTGGACCCACATAACTACGTGATCCAAACCAGAAAAAACCCAGGATCCGTTCAACAAGTATGTGAAGAATGCGAAAGTATGAGTCTGATGAGTGAAAAAACCAGGCCTGACCTAGACCTAACATGCGTTGTCCTCTAAAAAATTGAGCGAAACCAGGTTTAATCGACTGTTCCAGTGTGGTCCCACATTACTACGTGATCCAAACCAGAAAAAACCCAGGATCCGTTCAACAAGTATGTGAAGAATGCGAAAGTACGAGCCTGATGAGGGCAAATCCCAGACCTATCCCAGACCTAACTTGCGTTGTCCTCTAAAATATTGATGGAAACCAGGTTTAATTGACTGTTTCAGTGTTGTACTTCATTACTACGTGTTGCAATCCAGAACAAGCCCAGGATCTAGCCATCAAGTATGAGAAATATGCGAAAGAATGAGCCTGATGAGAGCAAATCCCAGACCTAAACTAGACCTAACATGAATTATTCTCTAAAATATTGGTCGAAACCAGGTTTAAGTGACTGTTTCAGTATGGTCCCACATTACTACGTGATCCAAACCAGAAAAAAGCCAGGCTCCGTTCAACAAGTATGTGAAAAACGCGAAACTGTGTGCCTGATGAGGGCAAATCTTAGACCTAACCCAGACCTAAGATGCGCTATCCTCTAAAATAATTATCCAGACCAGGTTTCATTGAATGTTTCAGTGTGGTACCACTTTACTACGTGATCCAATCCAGAAATAGCCCAGGATCTAGCCATGAAGTATGAGAAATATGCGAAAGTATGAGCCTGATGAGGGCAAATCCTAGACCTAACCCAGACCTAACATGCGTTATCCTCTAAAATATTTATCAAGACCAGGTTTAATTGAATGTTTCAGTGTGGTACCACATTACTATGTGATCCAAACCAGAAAATAACCCAGGATCTGTTCAACGAGTATGTGAAGTGTGCGAAAGTATGAGTCTCATGAGGGCAAATCCCAGACCTATCCCAGACCTAACATGCGTTGTCCTCTAATATATTTATCAAGACCAGGTTTAATTGACAGTTTTAGTGTGGTACCACATTACTACGTCAGCCAAACCAGAAAAATCCAGGATCCGTTCAACAAGTATGTGAAGAATGCGAAAGTATGAGTATGATGAGTGAAAATCCCAGGCCTGACCTAGACCTAACATGCGTTATCCTCTAAAATATTGAGCGATACCAGGTTTAATGGACTGTTTCAGTGTGGTACAACACTACTACGGTATCCAAACCAGAAAAAACCCAGGATCTGTTCAACAAGTATGTGAAGAACGCGAAAGTATGAGCCTGATGAGGGCAAATCCCAGACCTATCCCAGACCCAACTTGCGTTGTCCTCTAAAGTATTGATGGAAACCAGGTTTAATTGACTGTTTCAGTGTTGTACTTCATTACTACGTGATGCAATCCAGAAAAAGCCCAGGATCTAGCCATCAAGTATGAGAAATATGCGAAAGAATGAGCCTGATGAGAGCAAATCCCAGACCTAACCTAGACCTAACATGAATTATTCTCTAAAATATTGGTCGAAACCAGGTTTAATTGACTGTTTCAGTGTGGTCCCACATTACTACGTGATCCAAACCAGAAAAAACGCAGGATCCGTTCAACAAGTATGTGAAGAATGCGAAAGAATGAGTCTGATGTGTGAAAATCCCAGGCCTAACCTAGACCTAACATGCGTTATCCTCAAAAATATTGATCGAAACCTGGTTTAATCGACTGTTTCAGTGTGGTACCACATTACTATGTGATCCAAACCAGAAAATAACCCAGGATCTGTTCAACGAGTATGTGAAGAATGCGAAAGTATGAGTCTGATGTGTGGAAATCCCAGGCCTAACCTAGACCTAACATGCGTTATCCTCAAAAATATTGATCGAAACCTGGTTTAATCGACCGTTTCAGTTTGGTACCACATTACTATGTGATCCAAACCAGAAAATAACCCAGGATCTGTTCAACGAGTATGTGAAGTGTGCGTAAGTATGAGTCTGATGAGGGCAAATCCCAGACCTATCCCAGACCGAACTTGCGTTATCCTCTAAAATATTGATCGAAACCAGGTTTAATCGACTGTTTCAGTGTGGAAACACATTACTACGTGATCCAAACCAGAAAATAACCCAGGATCTGTTCAACGAGTATGTGAAGTGTGCGAAAGTATGAGTCTGATGAGGGCAAATCCCAGACCTATCCCAGACCTAACATGCGTTATCCTCTAAAATATTTATCAAGACCAGGTTTAATTGAATGTTTCAGTGTGGTACCACATTACTACGTGATGCAATGCAGAAATAGCCCAGGATCTAGCCATGAAGTATGAGAAATATGCGATAGTAAGAGCCTGATGAGGGCAAATCCTAGACCTATCCCAGACCTAACTTGCGTTATCCTCTAAAATATTGATCGAAACCAGGTTTAATTGACTGTTTCAGCGTGGTACCACATTACTACGTGATACAATGCAGAAACAGCCCAGGATCTAGCCATGAAGTATGAGAAATATGCGAAAGTATGAGCCTGATGAGGGCAAATCCTAGTCGTAACCCAGACCTAACATGCGTTATCCTCTAAAATATTGATCGCAACCAGGTTTAATGGACTGTTTCTGTGTGGTACCACACAACTACGTGATCCACACCAGAAAAAACCCAGGATCTGTTCAACAAGTATGTGAAAAACGCGAAAGTATGAGTCTGATGGGTGAAAATCCCAGGCCTAACCTAGACCTAACATGCGTTATCCTCAAAAATATTGATCGAAACCTGGTTTAATCGACTGTTTCAGTGTGGTACCACATTACTATGTGATCCAAACCAGAAAATAACCCAGGATCTGTTCAACGAGTATGTGAAGTGTGCGAAAGTATGAGTCTGATGAGGGCAAATCCCAGACCTATCCCAGACCTAACATGCGTTGTCCTCTAAAATATTGATCGTAACCAGGTTTAATTGACAGTTTCAGTGTGGTACCACATTACTACGTGATCCAAGCCAGAAAAAAACCCAGGATCCGTTCAACAAGTATGTGAAGAATGCGAAAGTATGAGTCTGATGAGTGAAAATCCCAGGCCTGGCCTAGACCAAACATGCGTTATCCTCTAAAATATTGAGCGAAACCAGGTTTAATCGACATTTTCAGTGTGGTACCACATTACTATGTGATCCAAACCAGAAAATAGCCCAGGATCTGTTCAACGAGTATGTGAAGTGTGCGAAAGTATGAGTCTGATGAGGGCAAATCCCAGACCTATCCCAGACCTAACATGCGTTATCCTCTAATATATTTATCAAGACCAGGTTTAATTGATTGTTTCAGTGTGGACCCACATTACTACGTGATCCAAACCAGAAAAATCCCAGGATCCGTTCAACAAGTATGTGAAGAATGCGAAAGTATGAGTCTGATGAGTGAAAATCCCAGGCCTGACCTAGACCTAACATGCGTTATCCTCTAAAACATTGAGCGAAACCATGTTTAATGGGCTGTTTCAGTGTGGTACCACACTACTACGGGATCCAAACCAGAAAAATCCCAGGATCTGTTCAACAAGTATGTGAAAAACGCGACAGTATGAGCCTGATGAGGGCAAATCCCAGACCTATCCCAGACCTAACTTGCGTTGTCCTCTAAAATATTGATCGAAACCAGGTTTAATTGACAGTTTCAGTGTGGTACCACATTACTACGTGATCCAATCCAGAAATAGCCCAGGATCTAGCCATGAAGTATGAGAAATATGCGAAAGTATGAGCCTGACGAGGGCAAATCCTAGACCTAACCCAGACCTAACATGCGTTATCCTCTAAAATATTTCTCCAGACCAGGTTTCATTGAATGTTTCAGTGTGGTACCACCTTACTACGTGATCCAATCCAGAAATAGCCCAGGATCTAGCCATGAAGTATGAGAAATATGAGAAAGTATGAGCCTGATGAGGGCAAATCCTAGACCTAACCCAGACGTAACATGCGTTATATTCTAAAATATTTATCAAGACCAGGTTTAATTGAATGTTTCAGTGTGGTACCACATTACTACGTGATCCAAACCAGAAAAAACCCAGGATCCGTTCAAGAAGTATGTGAAGAATGCGAAAGTATGAGTCTGATGAGTGAAAATCCCAGGCCTGGCCTAGACCTAACATGCGTTATCCTCTAAAATATTGAGCGAAACCAGGTTTAATCGACTGTTTCAGTGTGGTACCACATTACTATGTGATCCAAATCAGAAAATAACCCAGGATCTGTTCAACGAGTATGTGAAGTGTGCGAAAGTATGAGTCTGATGAGGGCAAATCCCAGACCTATCCCAGACCTAACATGCGTTATCCTCTAATATATTTATCAAGACCAGGTTTAATTGATTGTTTCAGTGTGGACCCACATTTCTACGTGATCCAAACCAGAAAAAACCCAGGATCCGTTCAACAAGTATGTGAAGAATGCGAAAGTATGAGTGTGATGAGTGAAAATCCCAGGCCTGACCTAGACCTAACATGCGTTATCCTCTAAAATATTGAGCGAAACCATGTTTAATGGACTGTTTCAGTGTGGTACCACATTACTACGTGATCCAAACCAGAAAAAACACAGGATCTGTTCAACAAGTATGTGAAAAACGCGAAACTGTGAGGCTGATGAGGGCAAATCTTAGACCTAACCCAGACCTAAGATGCGTTATCCTCTAAAATATTTATCCAGACCAGGTTTCATTGAATGTTTCAGTGTGGTACCACTTTACTACGTGATCCAATCCAGAAATAGCCCAGGATCTAGCCATGAAGTATGAGAAATATGCGATAGTAAGAGCCGGATGCGGGCAAATCCTAGACCTATCCCAGACCTAACTTGCGTTATCCTCTAAAATATTGATCGAAACCAGCTTTAATTGAGTGTTTCAGCGTGGTACCACATTACTACGTGATCCAAACCAGAAAAAACCCAGGATCCGTTCAACAAGAATGTGAAGAATGTGAATGTATGAGTCTGATCAGTGAAAATCTCAGGCCTTACCTAGACCTAACTTGCGTTGTCCTCTAAAATATTGATGGAAACCAGGTTTCATTGACTGTTTCAGTGTGGTACCACATTACTATGTGATCCAAACCAGAAAATAACCCAGGATCTGTTCAACGAGTATGTGAAGTGTGCGAAAGTATGAGTCTGATGAGGGCAAATCCCAGACCTAACATGCGTTATCCTCCAATATATTTATCAAGACCAGGTTTAATTGATTGTTTCAGTGTGGACCCACATTACTTCGTGATCCAAACCAGAAAAAACCCAGGATCTGTTCAACAAGTATGTGAAAAACGCGAAACTGTGAGCCTGACGAGGGCAAATCTTAGACCTATCCCAGACCTAAGATGCGTTGTCCTCTAAAATATTTATCCAGACCAGGTTTCATTGAATGTTTCAGTGTGGTACCACTTTACTACGTGATCCAATCCAGAAATAGCCCTGGATCTAGCCATGAAGTATGAGAAATATGCGAAAGTATTAGCCTGATGAGGGCAAATCCTAGACCTAACCCAGACCTAACATGCGTTATCCTCTAAAATATTTATCAAGACCAGGTTTAATTGATTGTTTCAGTGTGGGCCCACATTACTACGTGACCCAAACCAGAAAAAACCCATGATCCGTTCAACAAGTATGTGAAGAATGCGAAAGTATGAGTCTGATGAGTGAAAATCCCAGGCCTGACCTAGACCTAACATGCGTTATCCTCTAAAATATTGAGCGAAACCAGGTTTAATGGACTGTTTCAGTGTGGTACCACACTACTACGTGATCCAAACCAGAAAAAACCCAGGATCCGTTCAACAAGTATGTGAAGTGTGCGAAAGTATGAGCCCGATGAGAGCAAATCCCAGACCTAACCTAGACCTAACATGAATTATTCTCTAAAATATTGGTCGAAACCAGGTTTAATTGACTGTTTCAGTGTGGTCCCACATTACTACGTGACCCAAACCAGAAAAAACCCAGGATCCGTTCAACAAGTATGTGAAGAATGCGAAAGTATGAGTCTGATGAGTGAAAAAACCAGGCCTGACCTAGACCTAACATGCGTTATCCTCCAAAATAATGAGCGAAACCAGGTTTAATGGACTGTTTCAGTATGGTACCACATTACTACGTGATACAAACCAGAAAAAACCCAGGATCCGTTCAACAAGTATGTGAAGAATGCGAAAGTATGAGTCTGATGAGTGAGAATCCCAGACCTAACCTAGACCTAACATGCGTTATCCTCAAAAATATTGATCGAAACCTGGTTTAATCGACTGTTTCAGTTTGGTACCACATTACTATGTGATCCAAACCAGAAAATAACCCAGGATCTGTTCAACGAGTATGTGAAGTGTGCGTAAGTATGAGTCTGATGAGGGCAAATCCCAGACCTATCCCAGACCTAACTTGCGTTATCCTCTAAAATATTGATCGAAACTAGGTTTAACCGACTGTTTCAGTGTGGAACCACATTACTACGTGATCCAAACCAGAAAAAACCCAGGATCAGTTCAACAACTATGTGAAGAATGCGAAAGTATGAGTCTGATGAGTGAAAATCCCAAGCCTAACCTAGACCTAACATGCGTTATCCTCAAAAATATTGATCGAAACCTGGTTTAATCGTCTGTTTCAGAGTGGTACCACATTACTATGTGATCAAAACCAGAAAATAACCCAGGATCTGTTCAACGAGTATGTGGAGTGTGCGTAAGTATGAGTCTGATGAGGGCAAATCCCAGACCTATCCCAGACCTAACATGCGTTATCCTCTAAAATACTGAGCGAAACCAGGTTTAATTGATTGTTTCAGTGTGGACCCACATTACTACGTGATCCAAACCAGAAAAAACCCAGGATCCGTTCAACGAGTATGTGAAGAATGCGAAAGTATGAGTCTGATGAGTGAAAATCCCAGGCCTGACCTAGACCTAACATGCGTTATCCTCTAAAACACTGAGCGAAACCAGGTTTAATGGACAGTTTCAGTGTGGTACCACACTACTACGTGATCCAAACCAGAAAAAACCCAGGATCCGTTCAACAAGTATGTGAAGTGTGCGAAAGTATGAGCCTGATGAAAGCAAATCCCAGACCAAACCTAGACCTAACATGAATTATTCTCTAAAATATTGGTCGAAACCAGGTTTAATTGACTGTTTCAGTGTGGTCCCACATTACTACGTGACCCAAACCAGAAAAAACCCAGGATCCGTTCAACAAGTATGTGAAGAATGCGAAAGTATGAGTCTGATGAGTGAAAAAACCAGGCCTGACCTAGACCTAACATGCGTTATCCTCTAAAATATTGAGCGAAACCAGGTTTAATGGACTGTTTCAGTGTGGTACCACACTACTACGGGATCTAAACCAGAAAAAACCCAGGATCTGTTCAACTAGTATGTGAAAAACGCGAAAGTATGAGCCTGATGAGGGCAAACCCCAGACCTATCCCAGACCTAACTTGCGTTATCCTCTAAAATATTGATCGAAACCAGGTTTAATCGACTGTTTCAGTGTGAAACCACATTACTACGTGATCCAAACCAGAAAAAAACCCAGGATCTTGTCAACGAGTATGTGAAGTGTGCGAAAGTATGAGTCTGATGAGGGCTAATCCCAGACCTATCCCAGACCTAGCTTGCGTTATCCTCTAAAATATTGATCGAAACTAGGTTTAACCGACTGTTTCAGTGTGGTCCCACATTACTACGTGACCCAAACCAGAAAAAACCCAGGATCCGTTCAACAAGTATGTGAAGAATGCGAAAGTATGAGTCTGATGAGTGAAAATCCCAAGCCTAACCTAGACCTAACTTGCGTTATCCTCTAAAATATTGGTCGAAACCTGGTTTAGTCGACTGCCTCAGAGTGGTACCACATTACTAGTGATCCCAACTAGAAAATAACCCAGGATCTGTTCAACGAGTATGTGAAGTGTGCGAAAGTATGAGTCTGATGATGGCAAATCCCAGACCTATCCCAGACGTAACATGCGTTATCCTCTAAAATATTGATCGAAACCAGGTTTAATCGACTGTCTCAGTGTGGAAACACATTACTACGTGATCCAAACCAGAAAATAACCCAGGATCTGTTCAACGAGTATGTGAAGTGTGCGAAAGTATGAGTCTGATGAGGGCAAATCCCAGACCTATCCCAGACCTAACTTGCGTTATCCTCTAAAATATTGATCGAAACCAGGTTTAATCGACTGTCTCAGTGTGGAAACACATTACTACGTGATCCAAACCAGAAAAAAACCCAGGATCTTGTCATCGAGTATGTGAAGTGTGCGAAAGTATGAGTCTGATGATGGCAAATCCCAGACCTATCCCAGACGTAACATGCGTTATCCTCTAAAATATTTATCAAGACCAGGTTTAATTGATTGTTTTCAGTGTGGACCCACATTACGACGTGTTCCAAACCAGAAAAAACCCTGGATCCGTTCAACAAGTATGTGAAGAATGCGAAAGTATGAGTCTGATGAGGGCTAATCCCAGACCTATCCCAGACCTAACTTGCGTTATCCTCTAAAATATTGATCGAAACCTGGTTTAATCGACTGTTTCAGTGTGGTACCACATTACTATGTGATCCAAACCAGAAAATAACCCAGGATCTGTTCAACGAGTATGTGAAGGGTGCGAAAGTATGAGTCTGACGAGGTCAAATCCCAGACCTATCCCAGACCTAACTTGCGTTATCCTCTAAAATATTGATCGAAACCAGGTTTAATCGACTGTTTCAGTGTAGTACCACATTACTACGTGATCCAAACCAGAAAAAACCCAGGATCAGTTCAACAAGTATGTGAAAAACGCGAAAGTATGAGCCTGATTAGGGCGAATCCCAGACCTATCCCAGACCTAACTTGCGTTATCCTCTAAAATATTGATCGAAACCAGGTTTAGTTGACTGTTTCAGCGTGGTACCACATTATTACCTGATACAATCCAGAAACAGCCCAGGATCTAGCCAGGAAGTATGAGAAATATGCGAAAGTAGGAGCCTGATGAGGGCAAATCCTAGACCTAACCCAAACCTAACATGCGCTATCCTCTAAAATAATTATCAAGACCAGGTTTAATTGAATGCTTCAGTGTGGTACCACATTACTACGTGATCCAAACCAGAAAAAACCCAGGATCCGTTCAACAAGTATGTGAAGAATGCGAAAGTATGAGTCTGATGAGTGAAAATCCCAGACCTAACCTAGACCTGACATGCGTTAACCTCTAAAATATTGATGGAAACCTGGTTTAATTGACTGTTTCAGTGTTGTACTTCATTACTACGTGATGCGATCCAGAAAAAGCCCAGGATCTAGCCATCAAGTATGAGAAATATGCGAAAGAATGAGCCTGATGAGAGCAAATCCCAGACCTAACCCAGACCTAACAAGCGTTATCCTCAAAAATATTGATCGAAACCTGGTTTAATCGACTGTTTCAGTGTGGTACCACATTACTATGTGATCCAAACCAGAAAATAACCCAGGATCAGTTCAACGAGTATGTGAAGTGTGCGAAAGTATGAGTCTGATTAGGGCAAATCCCAGACCTACACCAGACCTAACATGCGCTATCCTCTATAATATTTATCAAGACCCGTTTTAATTGATTGTTTCAGTGTGGTCCCACATTACCACGTGATCCTATCCAGAAAAAGCCCAGGATCTAGCCATCAAGTATGAGTAATATGCGAAAGAATGAGCCTGATGAGAGTAAATCCCAGACCTAACCTAGACCTAACATGAATTATTCTCTAAAATATTGATCGAAACCAGGTTTAATTGACTGTTTCAGTGTGGTCCCACATTACTACGTGATCCAAACCAGAAAAAACCCAGGATCCGTTCAACAAGTATTTGAAGAATGCGAAAGTATGAGTCTGATGAGGGCAAATCTTAGACCTAACCTTGACCTAACATGCGTTATCCCCTAAAATATTTATCCAGACCAGGTTTCATTGAATGTTTCAGTGTGGTACCACTTTACTATGTGATCCAATCCAGAAATAGCCCAGCATCTAGCCATGAAGTATGACAAATATGCGAAAGTAAGAGCCTGATGAGGGCAAATCCTAGGCCTATCCCAGACCTAACTTGCGTTATCCTCTAAAGTATTGATCGAAACCAGGTTTAATTGACTGTTTCAGCGTGGTACCACATTACTACGTGATACAATCCAGAAACAGCCCAGGATCTAGCCATGAAGGGTGAGAAATATGGGAAAGTATGAGCCTGATGGGGGCAAATCCTAGTCCTAACCCAGACCTAACATGCGTTATCCTCTAAAATGTTGATCGAAACCTGGTTTAATCGACTGACTCAGAGTGGTACCACATTACTACGTGATCCAAACCAGAAAAAACCCAGGATCAGTTCAACAAGTATGTGAAAAACGCGAAAGTATGAGCCTGATTAGAGCGAATCCCAGACCTATCCCAGACCTAACTTGCGTTATCCTCTAAAATATTGATCGAAACCAGGTTTAATTGACTGTTTCAGCGTGGTACCACATTATTACCTGATACAATCCAGAAACAGCCCAGGATCTAGCCATGAAGTATGAGAAATATGCGAAAGTATGAGCCTGATGAGGGCAAATCCTAGACCTAACCCAAACCTAACATGCGCTATCCTCTAAAATAATTATCAAGACCAGGTTTAATTGAATGTTTCAGTGTGGTACCACATTACTACGTGATCCACACCAGAAAAAACCCAGGATCCGTTCAACAAGTATGTGAAGAATGCGAAAGTATGAGTCTGATGAGTGAAAATCCCAGACCTAACCTAGACCTAACATGCGTTATGCTCTAAAATATTGACGGAAACCTGGTTTAATTGACTGTTTCGGTGTTGTACTTCATTACTACGTGATGCGATCCAGAAAAAGCCCAGGATCTAGCCATCAAGTATGAGTAATATGCGAAAGAATGAGTCTGATGAGTGAAAATCCCAGGCCTAACCTAGACCTAACATGAATTATTCTCTAAAATATTGATCGAAACCAGGTTTAATTGACTGTTTCAGTGTGGTCCCACATTACTACGTGATCCAAACCAGAAAAAACCCAGGGTCCGTTCAACAAGTATGTGTAGAATGCGCAAGTATGAGTCTGATGAGTGAAAATCCCAAGCCTAACCTAGGCCTAACATGCGTTATCCTCAAAAATATTGATCGAAACCTGGTTTAAATGACTGTTTCAGTGTGGTACCATATTAATATGTGATCCAAACCAGAAAATAACCCAGGATCTGTTCAACGAGTATGTGAAGGGTGCGAAAGTATGAGTCTGACGAGGGCAAATCCCAGACCTATCCCAGACCTAACTTGCGTTATCCTCTAAAATATTGATCCAAACCAGGTTTAATGGACTGTTTCAGTGTGGTACCACACTACTACGTGATCCAAACCAGAAGAAACCCAGGATCTGTTCAACAAGTATGTGAAAAACGCGAAATTATGAGCCTGATGAGGGCAAATCCCAGACCTAACTTGCGTTGTCCTCTAAGATATTGATGGAAACCAGGTTTAATTGACTGTTTCAGTGTTGTACTTCAATACTACGTGATGCGATCCAGAAAAAGCCCAGGAACTAGCCATCAAGTATGAGAAATATGCGAAAGAATGAGCCTCATGAGAGCAAATCCCAGACCTAACCTAGACCTAACATGAATTATTCTCTAAAATATTGATCGAAACCAGGTTTAATTGACTGTTTCAGTGTTGTACTTCATTACTACGTGATGCAATCCAGAAAAAGCCCAGGATCTAGCCATCAAGTATGGGAAATATGCGAAAGTATGAGCCTGATGAGGGCAAAACCTAGACCTAACCCAGACCTAACATGCGTTATCCTCTAAAATATTTATCAAGACCAGGTTTAATTGAATGTTTCAGTGTGGTACCACATTACTACGTGACCCAAACCAGAAAAAACCCAGGATCTGTTCAACAAGTATGTGAAAAACGCGAAAGTATGAGCCTGATGAGGGCAAATCCCAGACCTATCCCAGACGTAACTTGCGTTATCCTCTAAAATATTGATCGAAACCAGGTTTAATTGAATGTTTCAGTGTGGTACCACATTTCTACGAGATCCAATCCAGAAATAGCCGAGGATCTAGCCATCAAGTATGAGTAATATGCGGAAGAATGAGCCTGATGAGGGCAAATCCTAGACCTAACCCAGACCTAACATGCGTTATCCTCTAAAATATTTATCAAGACCAGGTTTAATTGAATGTTTCAGTGTGGTACCACATTTCTACGAGATCCAATCCAGAAATAGCCGAGGATCTAGCCATCAAGTATGAGTAATATGCGAAAGAATGAGCCTGATGAGGGCAAATCCCAGACCTATCCCAGACGTAACTTGCGTTATCCTCTAAAATATTGATCGAAACCAGGTTTAATTGAATGTTTCAGTGTGGTACCACATTTCTACGAGATCCAATCCAGAAATAGCCGAGGATCTAGCCACCAAGTATGAGTAATATGCGAAAGAATGAGCCTGATGAGGGCAAATCCCAGACCTAACCTAGACCTAACATGAACTATTCTCTAAAATATTGATCGAAACCAGGTTTAATTGACTGTTTCAGTGTTGTACTTCATTACTACGTGATGCAATCCAGAAAAAACCCAGGATCCGTTCAACAAGTATGTGAAGAATGCGAAAGTATGAGTCTGATGAGTGAAAATCCCAGGCCTAACCTAGACCTAACATGAACTATTCTCTAAAATATTGATCAAAACCAGATTTAATTGACTGTTTCAGTGTGGTCCTACATTACTACGTGATCCAAACCAGAAAAAACCCAGCGTCCGTTCAACAAGTATGTGAAGAATGCGAAAGTATGAGTCTGATGAGTGAAAATCCCAGGCCTAACCGAGACCTACCATGCGTTATCCTCAAAAATATAGATCGAAACCTGGTTTAATCGACTGCTTCAGTGTGGTACCATATTACTATGTGATCCAAACCAGAAAAAACCCAGGATCAGTTCAACAAGTATGTGAAAAACGCGAAAGTATGAGTCTGATGAGGTCAAATCCCAGACCTATCCCAGACCTAACTTGTGTTATCCTCTAAACTATTGATCGAAACCAGGTTTAGTCGACTGCTTCAATGTGGTACCACATTACTACGTGATCCAAACCAGAAAAAACCCAGGATCCGTTCAACAAGTATGTGAAGAATGCGAAAGTATGAGTCTGATGAGTGAAAATCCCAGACCTAACCTAGACCTAACATGCATTATCCTCTAAAATATTGATGGAAACCTGGTTTAATTGACTGTTTCAGTGTTGTACTTCATTACTACGTGATGCGATCCAGAAAAAGCCCAGGATCTAGCCATCAAGTATGAGAAAAATGCGAAAGAATAAGCCCGATGAGAGCAAATCCCGGACCTAGCCCAGACCTAACATGCGTTATCCTCAAAAATATTGATCGAAACCTGGTTTAATCGACTGTTTCAGTGTGGTAACACATTACTATGTGATCCAAACCAGAAAATAACCCAGGATCAGTTCAACGAGTATGTGAAGTGTGCGAAAGTATGAGTCTGATTAGGGCAAATCCCAGACCTATCCCAGACCTAACATGCGCTATCCTCTAAAATATTTATCAAGACCAGGTTTAATTGATTGTTTCAGTGTGGTCCCACATTACTACATGATCCAATCCAGAAAAAGCCCAGGATCTAGCCATCAAGTATGAGAAATATGCGAAAGAATGAGCCTGATGAGAGCAAATCCCAGACCTAACCTAGACCTAACATGAATTATTCTCTAAAATATTGATCGAAACCAGGTGTAATTGACTGTTTCAGTGTTGTACTTCATTACTACGTGATGCAATCCAGAAAAAGCCCAGGATCTAGCCATCAAGTATGGGAAATATGCGAAAGTATGAGCCTGATGAGGGCAAATCCTAGACCTAACCCAGACCTAACATGCGTCATCCTCTAAAATATTTATCAAGACCAGGTTTAATTGATTGTTTCAGTGTGGTCCCACATTACTACGTGATCCAAACCGGAAAAACCCCAGTATGTCAAGGGTGCGAAAGTATGAGTCTCACGAGGGCGAATCCCAGACCTATCCCAGACCTAATTTGTGTTATCCTCTAAAATATTTATCAAGACCAGGTTTAATTGAATGTTTCAGTGTGGTACCACATTTCTACGAGATCCAATCCAGAAATAGCCGAGGATCTAGCCATCAAGTATGAGTAATATGCGAAAGAATGAGACTGATGACGGCAAATCCTAGACCTAACCCAGACCTAACATGCGTTATCCTCTAAAATATTGATCGAAACCTGGTTTAATGCACTGTTTCAGTGTGGTACCACACTACTACGTGATCCAAACCAGAAGAAACCCAGGATCTGTTCAACAAGTATGCGAAAAACGCGAAAGTATGAGTCTGATGAGGTCAAATCCCAGACCTATCCCAGACCTAACTTGTGTTATCCTCTAAACTATTGATCGAAACCAGGTTTAGTCGACTGTTTCAATGTGGTACCACATTACTACGTGATCCAAACCAGAAAAAACCCAGGATCCGTTCAACAAGTATGTGAAGAATGCGAAAGTATGAGTCTGATAAGTGAAAATCCCAGACCTAACCTAGACCTAACATGCGTTATCCTCTAAAATATTGATGGAAACCTGGTTTAATTGACTGTTTCAGTGTTGTACTTCATTACTACGTGATGCGATCCAGAAAAAGCCCAGGATCTAGCCATCAAGTATGAGAAATATGCGAAAGAATGAGCCCGATGAGAGCAAATCCCAGACCTTGCCCAGACCTAACATGCGTTATCCTCAAAAATATTGATCGAAACCTGGTTTCATCGACTGTTTCAGTGTGGTACCACATTACTATGTGATCCAAACCAGAAAATAACCCAGGATCAGTTCAACGAGTATGTGAAGTGTGCGAAAGTATGAGTCTGATTAGGGCAAATCCCAGACCTATCCCAGACCTAACATGCGCTATCCTCTAAAATATTTATCAAGACCAGGTTTAATTGATTGTTTCAGTGTGGTCCCACATTACTACGTGATCCAATCCAGAAAAAGCCCAGGATCTAGCCATCAAGTATGAGAAATATGCGAAAGAATGAGCCTGATGAGAGCAAATCCCAGACCTAACCTGGACCTAACATGAATTATTCTCTAAAATATTGATCGAAACCAGGTTTAATTGACTGTTTCAGTGTTGTACTTCATTACTACGTGATGCAATCCAGAAAAAGCCCAGGATCTTGCCATCAAGTATGGGAAATATGCGAAAGTATGAGCCTGATGAGGGCAAAACCTAGACCTAACCCAGACCTACCATGCGTTATCCTCTAAAATATTTATGAAGACCAGGTTTAATTGATTGTTTCAGTATGGTACCACATTACTACGTGACCCAAACCAGAAAAAACCCAGGATCTGTTCAACAAGTATGTGAAAAACGCGAAAGTATGAGCCTGATGAGGGCAAATCCCAGACCTTTCCCAGACGTAACTTGCGTTATCCTCTAAAATATTGATCGAAACCAGGTTTAATTGACTGTTTCAGCGTGGTACCACATTGCAACGTGATACAATCCAGAAACAGCCCAGGATCTAGCCATGAAGTATGAGCAATATGCGAAAGTATGAGCCTGATGAGGGCAAATCCTAGACCTAACCCAGACCTAACATGCGTTATCCTCTAAAATATTTATCAAGACCAGGTTTAATTGATTGTTTCAGTGTGGTCCCACATTACTACGTGATCCAAACCGGAAAAACCCCAGGATCCGTTCAACAAGTATGTGAAGAATGCGAAAGTATGAGTCTGATGAGTGAAAATCCCAGGCCTAACCTAGACCTAACATGAACTATTCTCTAAAATATTGATCAAAACCAGATTTAATTGACTGTTTCAGTGTGGTCCCACATTACTACGTGATCCAAACCAGAAAAAACCCAGCGACCGTTCAACAAGTATGTGAAGAATGCGAAAGTATGAGTCTGACGAGTGAAAATCCCAGGCCTAACCTAGACCTAACATGCGTTATCCTCAAAAATATAGATCGAAACCTGGTTTAATCGACTGCTTCAGTGTGGTACCATATTACTATGTGATCCAAACCAGAAAATAACCCAGGATCTGTTCAACGAGTATGTGAAGGGTGCGAAAATATGAGTCTGACGAGGTCAAATCCCAGACCTATCCCAGACCTAACTTGCGTTATCCTCTAAAATATTGATCGAAACCAGGTTTAATCGACTGTTTCAGTGTGGTACCACATTACTACGTGATCCAAACCAGAAAAAACCCAGGATCAGTTCAACAAGTATGTGAAAAACGCGAAAGTATGAGCCTGATTAGGGCGATTCCCAGACCTATCCCAGACCTAACTTGCGTTGTCCTCTAAAATATTGATCCAAAGCAGGTTTAATGGACTGTTTCAGTGTGGCACCACTTTACTATGTGATCCAAAGCAGAAAAAACCCTCGATCAGGTCAACATGTATGTTAAAACTGCGAAAGTATGACCCTGATGAGGGCAAATCCCAGGCCTAACCCAGACCTAACATGCGTTATCCTCTAAAATATTTATCAAGACCAGGTTTAATTGAATGTTTCAGTGTGGTACCACATTACTACGTGATGCAATCCAGAAAAAGCGCAGGATCTAGCCATCAAGTTTGAGAAATATGCGAAAGAATGAGCCTGATGAGAGCAAATCCTAGACCTAACCCAGACCTAACATGCGCTATCCTCTAGAATATTGATCGCAACCAAGTTTAATGGACTGTTTCAGTGTGGTACCACACTACTACGTGATCCAAACCACAAAAAAACCCAGGATCTGTTCAACAAGTATGTGAAAAACGCGGAAGTATGAGTCTGATGAGGTCAAATCCCAGACCTATCCCAGACTTAACTTGCGTTATCCTCTAAAATATTGATCGAAACCAGGTTTAATCGACTGTTTCAGCGTGGTATCACATTACTACGTGATACAATCCAGAAACAGCCCAGGATCTAGCCATGAAGAATGAGAAATATGCGAAAGTATGAGCCTGATGAGGGCAAATCCTAGACCTAACCCAATCCTAACATGCGTTATCCTCTAAAATATTTATCAAGACCAGGTTTAATTGAATGTTTCAGTGTGGTACCACATTACTACGTGAACCAAACCAGAAAAACCCCAGGATCCGTTCAACAATTATGTTAAAACTGCGACAGTATGACCCTGATGAGGGCAAATCCCAGGCCTAACCTAGACCTAACATGCGTTGTCCTCTAAAATATTGATGGAAACCAGGTTTAATGGACTGTTTCAGTGTGGCACCACATTACTATGTGTTCCAAACCAGAGAATAACCCAGGATCTGTTCAACGAGTATGTGAAGGGTGCGAAAGTATGAGTCTGATGAGGTCAAATCCCAGACCTATCCCAGATCTAACTTGCGTTATCCTCTAAAATATTGATCGAAACCAGGTTTAATCGACTGTTTCAGTGTGGTACCACATTACTACGTGATCCAAACCAGAAAAGACCCAGGATCAGTTCATCAAGTACGTGAAAAACGCGGAAGTATGAGCCTGATTAGGGCGAATCCCAGACCTATCCCAGACCTAATTTGTGTTATCCTCTAAAATATTTATCAAGACCAGGTTTAATTGAATGTTTCAGTGTGGTACCACATTACTACGAGATCCAATCCAGAAATAGCCGAGGATCTAGCCATCAAGTATGAGTAATATGCGAAAGAATGAGCCTGATGAGGGCAAATACTAGACCTAACCCAGACCTAACATGCGTTATCCTCTAAAATATTGATCGAAACCTGGTTTAATGCACTGTTTCAGTGTGGTACCACACTACTACGTGATCCAAACCGGAAGAAACCCAGGATCTGTTCAACAAGTATGCGAAAAACGCGAAAGTATGAGTCTGATGAGGTCAAATCCCAGACCTATCCCAGACCTAACTTGTGTTATCCTCTAAACTATTGATCGAAACCAGGTTTAGTCGACAGTTTCAATGTGGTACCACATTACTACGTGATCCAAACCAGAAAAAACCCAGGATCCGTTCAACAAGTATGTGAAGAATGCGAAAGTATGAGTCTGATGAGTGAAAATCCCAGACCTAACGATAGATCTAACATGCGTTATCCTCTAAAATATTGATGGAAACCTGGTTTAATTGACTGTTTCAGTGTTGTACTTCATTACTACGTGATGCGATCCAGAAAAAGCCCAGGATCTAGCCATCAAGTATGAGAAATATGCGAAAGAATGAGCCCGATGAGAGCAAATCCCAGACCTAGCCCAGACCTAACATGCGTTATCCTCAAAAATATTGATCGAAACCTGGTTTAATCGACTGTTTCAGTGTGGTACCACATTACTATGTGATCCAAACCAGAAAATAACCCAGGATCAGTTCAACGAGTATGTGAAGTGTGCGAAAGTATGAGTCTGATTAGGGCAAATCCCAGACCTATCCCAGACCTAGCATGCGCTATCCTCTAAAATATTTATCAAGACCAGGTTTCATTGATTGTTTCAGTGTGGTCCCACATTACTACGTGATCCAATCCAGAAAAAGCCCAGGATCTAGCCATCAAGTATGAGTAATATGCGAGAGAATGAGCCTGATGAGAGTAAATCCCAGACCTAACCTAGACCTAACATGAATTATTCTCTAAGATATTGATCGAAACCTGGTTTAATCGACTGTCTCAGAGTGGTACCACATTACTATGTGATCCAAAACAGAAAATATCCCAGGATCTGTTCAACAAGTATGTGAAGAATGCGAAAGTATGAGTCTGATGAGTGAAAATCCCAGACCTAACCCAGACCTAACATGCGTTATCCTGTAAAATATTTATCCAGACCAGGTTTCATTGAATGTTTCAGTGTGGTACCACATTACTACGTGACCCAAACCAGAAGAAACCCAGGATCTGTTCAACAAGTATGTGAAAAACGCGAAAGTATGAGCCTGATGAGGGCAAATCCCAGACCTATCCCAAACGTAACTTGCGTTATCCTCTAAAATATTGATCGAAACCAGGTTTAATGGACTGTTTCAGTGTGGTACCACACTACTACGTGATCCAAACCAGAAAAAACCCAGGGTCCGTTCAACAAGTATTTGAAGAATGCGAAAGTATGAGTCTGATGAGTGAAAATCCCAGGCCTAACCTAGACCTAACATGCGTTATTCTCTAAAGTATTGATCGAAGCCAGGTTTAAGCGACTGTTTCAGCGTGGTACCACATTACTACGTGGTCCAATCCAGAAGAAACCCAGGATCCGTTCAACGAGTATGTGAAGGGTGCGAAAGTATGAGTCTGATGAGGTCAAATCCCAGACCTATCCCAGATCTAACTTTCGTTATCCTCTAAGATATTGATGGAAACCAGGTTTAATTGACTGTTTCAGTGTGGTACCACATTACTACGTGATCCAAACCAGAAAAAACCCAGGATCCGTTCAACAAGTATGTGAAGAATGCGAAAGTATGAGCCTGATGAGGGCAAATCCCAGACCTATCCCAGACCTAACTTGCGTTGTCCTCTAAGATATTGATGGAAACCAGGTTTAATTGACTGTTTCAGTGTTGTACCTCAATACTACGTGATGCGATCCAGAAAAAGCTCAGGATCTAGCCACCAAGTATGAGAAATATGCGAAAGAATGAGCCTGATGAGAGTAAATCCCAGACCTAACCTAGACCTAACATGAATTATTGTCTAAAATATTGATCGAAACCTGGTTTAATGGACTGTATCAGTGTGGTACCACACTACTACGTGATCCAAACCAGAAAAAACCCAGGATCTGTTCAACAAGTATGTGAAAAACGCGAAAGTATGAGCCTGATGAGGGCAAATCCCAGACCTATCCCAGACCTAACTTGCGTTGTCCTCTAAGATATTGATGGAAACCAGGTTTAATTGACTGTTTCAGTGTTGTACTTCTTTGCTACGTGATGCAATCCATAAAAAGCCCAGGATCTAGCCATCAAGTATGAGAAATATGCGAAAGTATGAGCCTGATGAGGGCAAATCCTAGACCTAACCCAGACCTAACATGCGTTATCCTCTAAAATATTTATCAAGACCAGGTTTAATTGAATGTTTCAGTGTGGTACCACATTACTACGTGACCCAAACCAGAAGAAACCCAGGATCTGTTCAACAAGTATGTGAAAAACGCGAAAGTATGAGCCTGATGAGGGCAAATCCCAGACCTATCCCAAACGTAACTTGCGTTATCCTCTAAAATATTGATCGAAACCAGGTTTAATGGACTGTTTCAGTGTGATACCACACTACTACGTGATCCAAACCAGAAAAAACCCAGGGTCCGTTCAACAAGTATTTGAAGAATGCGAAAGTATGAGTCTGATGAGTGAAAATCCCAGGCCTAACCTAGACCTAACATGCGTTATTCTCTAAAATATTTATCAAGACCAGGTTTAATTGAATGTTTCAGTGTGGTACCACAATACTACGTGATCCAAACCAGAAAAAACCCAGGATCTGTTCTACATGTATGAGAAATATGCGAAAGAATGAGCCTGATGAGAGCAAATCCCAGACCTAACCTAGACCTAACATGAATTATTCTCTAAAATATTGATCAAAACCAGGTTTATTTGACTGTTTCAGTGTGGTACCACATTACTACGTGATGCAATCCAGAAAAAGCCCAGGATCTAGCCATCAAGTATGGGAAATATGCGAAAGTATGAGCCTCATGAGGGCAAATCCTAGACCTAACCCAGTCCTAACATGCGTTATCCTCTAAAATATTTATCAAGACCAGGTTTAATTGAATGTTTCAGTGTGGTACCACATTACTACGTGAACCAAACCAGAAAATCCCAGGATCCGTTCAATAAGTATGTTAAAACTGCGACAGTATGAGCCTGATGAGGGCAAATCCCAGACCTATCCCAGACGTAACTTGCGTTATCCTCTAAAATATTGATCGAAACCAGGTTTAATTGACTGTTTCAGCGTGGTACCACATTACAACGTGATACAATCCAGAAACAGCCCAGGATCTAGCCATGAAGTATGAGCAATATGCGAAAGTAGGAGCCTGATGAGGGCAAATCCTAGACCTAACCCAGACCTAACATGCGTTATCCTCTAAAATATTTATCAAGACCAGGTTTAATTGAATGTTTCAGTGTGGTACCACATTACTACGTGAACCAAACCAGAAAATCCCAGGATCCGTTCAATAAGTATGTTAAAACTGCGACAGTATGACCCTGATGAGGGCAAATCCCAGGCCTAACTTAGACCTAACATGCGTTGTCCTCTAAAATATTGATGGAAACCAGGTTTAGTGGACTGTTTCAGTGTGGCACCACATTACTATGTGATCCAAACCAGAGAATAACCCAGGATCTGTTCAACGAGTATGTGAAGGGTGCGAAAGTATGAGTCTGATGAGGTCAAATCCCAGACCTATCCCAGATCTAACTTGCGTTATCCTCTAAAATATTGATGGAAACCAGGTTTAATGGACTGTTTCAGTGTGGCACCACATTACTATGTGATCCAAACCAGAGAATAACCCAGGATCTGTTCAACGAGTATGTGAAGGGTGCGAAAGTATGAGCCTGATGAGGGCAAATCCTAGATCTAACCCAGACCTAACATGCGTTATCCTCTAAAATATTTATCAAGACCAGGTTTAATTGATTGTTTCAGTGTGGTCCCACATTACTACGTGATACAATCCAGAAACAGCCCAGGATCTAGCCATGAAGTATGAGAAATATGCGAAAGAATGAGCCTGATGGGAGCAAATCCCAGACCTAACCTAGACCTAACATGAATTATTCTCTAAAATATTGTTGGAAACCAGGTTTCATTGACTGTTTCAGTGTGGTACTACATTACTACGTGATGCAATCCAGAAAAAGCCCAGGATCTAGCCATCAAGTATGGGAAATATGCGAAAGTATGAGCCTGATGAGGGCAAATCCTAGACCTAACCCAGACCTAACATGCGTTATCCTCTAAAATATTTATCAAGACCAGGTTTAATTGAATGTTTCAGTGTAGTACCACATTACTATGTGATCCAAACCAGAAAAAACTCAGGATTCGTTCAACAAGTATGTGAAGAATGCGAAAGTATGAGCCTGATGAGGGCAAATCTTAGACCTAACCTTGACCTAACATGCGTTATCCTCTAAAATATTTATCCAGACCAGGTTTCATTGAATGTTTCAGTGTGGTACCACTTTACTATGTGATCCAATCCAGAAATAGCCCAGCATCTAGCCATGAAGTATGACAAATATGCGAAAGTAAGAGCCTGATGAGGGCAAATCCTAGACCTATCCCAGACCTAACTTGCACTATCCTCTAAAGTATTGATCGAAACCAGGTTTAATTGACTGTTTCAGCGTGGTACCACATTACTACGTGATACAATCCAGAAACAGCCCAGGATCTAGCCATGAAGTATGAGAAATATGGGAAAGTATGAGCCTGATGAGGGCAAATCCTAGACCTAACACAGACCTAACATGCGTTATCGTCTAAAATATTTATCAAGACCAGGTTTAATTGAATGTTTCAGTGTGGTACCACATTACTACGTGACCCAAACCAGAAGAAACCCAGGATCTGTTCAACAAGTATGTGAAAAACGCGAAAGTATGAGCCTGATGAGGGCAAATCCCAGACCTATCACAAACGTAACTTGCGTTATCCTCTAAAATATTGATCGAAACCAGGTTTAATGGACTGTTTCAGTGTGGTACCTCACTACTACGTGATCCAAACCAGAAAAAACCCAGGGTCCGTTCAACAAGTATGTGAAGAATGCGAAAGTATGAGTCTGATGAGTGAAAATCCCAGGCCTAACCTAGACCTAACATGCGTTATTCTCTAAAATATTTATCAAGACCAGGTTTAATTGAATGTTTCAGTGTGGTACCACAATACTACGTGATCCAAACCAGAAAAAACCCAGGATCTGTTCTACATGTATGAGAAATATGCGAAAGAATGAGCCTGATGAGAGCAAATCCCAGACCTAACCTAGACCTAACATGAATTATTCTCTAAAATATTGATCAAAACCAGGTTTATTTGACTGTTTCAGTGTGGTACCACATTACTACGTGATCCAATCCAGAAATAGCCCAGGATCTAGCCATGAAGTATGAGAAATATGCGAAAGTATGAGCCTGATGAGGGCAAATCCTAGACCTAACCCAGACCTAACATGCGTTATTCTCTAAAATATTTATCAAGACCAGGTTCAATTGAATGTTTCAGTGTGGTACCACAATACTACGTGATCCAAACCAGAAAAAACCCAGGATCCGTTCAACAAGTATGTGAAGAATGCGAAAGTATGAGTCTGATCAGTGAAAATCTCAGGCCTTACCTAGACCTAACTTGCGTTGTCCTGTAAAATATTGTTCGAAACCAGGTTTCGTTGACTGTCTCAGTGTGGTACTACATTACTACGTGATGCAATCCAGAAAAAGCCCAGGATCTAGCCATCAAGTATGGGAAATATGCGAAAGTATGAGCCTCATGAGGGCAAATCCTAGACCTAACCCAGACCTAACATGCGTTATCCTCTAAAATATTAATCAAGACCAGGTTTAATTGAATGTTTCAGTGTGGTACCACATTACTACGTGAACCAAACCAGAAAATCCCAGGATCCGTTCAATAAGTATGTTAAAACTGCGACAGTATGAGCCTGATGAGGGCAAATCCCAGACCTATCCCAGACGTAACTTGCGTTATCCTCTAAAATATTGATCGAAACCAGGTTTAATTGACTGTTTCAGCGTGGTACCACATTACAACGTGATACAATCCAGAAACAGCCCAGGATCTAGCCATGAAGTATGAGCAATATGCGAAAGTAGGAGCCTGATGAGGGCAAATCCTAGACCTAACCCAGACCTAACATGCGTTATCCTCTAAAATATTTATCAAGACCAGGTTTAATTGAATGTTTCAGTGTGGTACCACATTACTACGTGAACCAAACCAGAAAATCCCAGGATCCGTTCAATAAGTATGTTAAAACTGCGACAGTATGACCCTGATGAGGGCAAATCCCAGGCCTAACTTAGACCTAACATGCGTTGTCCTCTAAAATATTGATGGAAACCAGGTTTAGTGGACTGTTTCAGTGTGGCACCACATTACTATGTGATCCAAACCAGAGAATAACCCAGGATCTGTTCAACGAGTATGTGAAGGGTACGAAAGTATGAGTCTGATGAGGTCAAATCCCAGACCTATCCCAGATCTAACTTGCGTTATCCTCTAAAATATTGATGGAAACCAGGTTTAATGGACTGTTTCAGTGTGGCACCACATTACTATGTGATCCAAACCAGAGAATAACCCAGGATCTGTTCAACGAGTATGTGAAGGGTGCGAAAGTATGAGCCTGATGAGGGCAAATCCTAGACCTAACCCAGACCTAACATGCGTTATCCTCTAAAATATTTATCAAGACCAGGTTTAATTGATTGTTTCAGTGTGGTTCCACATTACTACGTGATACAATCCAGAAACAGCCCAGGATCTAGCCATGAAGTATGAGAAATATGCGAAAGAATGAGCCTGATGGGAGCAAATCCCAGACCTAACCTAGACCTACCATGAATTATTCTCTAAAATATTGTTGGAAACCAGGTTTCATTGACTGTTTCAGTGTGGTACTACATTACTACGTGATGCAATCCAGAAAAAGCCCAGGATCTAGCCATCAAGTATGGGAAATATGCGAAAGTATGAGCCTGATGAGGGCAAATCCTAGACCTAACCCAGACCTAACATGCGTTATCCTCTAAAATATTTATCAAGACCAGGTTTAATTGAATGTTTCAGTGTAGTACCACATTACTATGTGATCCAAACCAGAAAAAACTCAGGATTCGTTCAACAAGTATGTGAAGAATGCGAAAGTATGAGCCTGATGAGGGCAAATCTTAGACCTAACCTTGACCTAACATGCGTTATCCTCTAAAATATTTATCCAGACCAGGTTTCATTGAATGTTTCAGTGTGGTACCACTTTACTATGTGATCCAATCCAGAAATAGCCCAGCATCTAGCCATGAAGTATGACAAATATGCGAAAGTAAGAGCCTGATGAGGGCAAATCCTAGACCTATCCCAGACCTAACTTGCACTATCCTCTAAAGTATTGATCGAAACCAGGTTTAATTGACTGTTTCAGCGTGGTACCACATTACTACGTGATACAATCCAGAAACAGCCCAGGATCTAGCCATGAAGTATGAGAAATATGGGAAAGTATGAGCCTGATGAGGGCAAATCCTAGACCTAACACAGACCTAACATGCGTTATCGTCTAAAATATTTATCAAGACCAGGTTTAATTGAATGTTTCAGTGTGGTACCACATTACTACGTGACCCAAACCAGAAGAAATCCAGGATCTGTTCAACAAGTATGTGAAAAACGCGAAAGTATGAGCCTGATGAGGGCAAATCCCAGACCTATCCCAAACGTAACTTGCGTTATCCTCTAAAATATTGATCGAAACCAGGTTTAATGGACTGTTTCAGTGTGGTACCACACTACTACGTGATCCAAACCAGAAAAAACCCAGGGTCCGTTCAACAAGTATGTGAAGAATGCGAAAGTATGAGTCTGATGAGTGAAAATCCCAGGCCTAACCTAGACCTAACATGCGTTATTCTCTAAAATATTTATCAAGACCAGGTTTAATTGAATGTTTCAGTGTGGTACCACAATACTACGTGATCCAAACCAGAAAAAACCCAGGATCTGTTCTACATGTATGAGAAATATGCGAAAGAATGAGCCTGATGAGAGCAAATCCCAGACCTAACCTAGACCTAACATGAATTATTCTCTAAAATATTGATCAAAACCAGGTTTATTTGACTGTTTCAGTGTGGTACCACATTACTACGTGATCCAATCCAGAAATAGCCCAGGATCTAGCCATGAAGTATGAGAAATATGCGAAAGTATGAGCCTGATGAGGGCAAATCCTAGACCTAACCCAGACCTAACATGCGTTATTCTCTAAAATATTTATCAAGACCAGGTTCAATTGAATGTTTCAGTGTGGTACCACAATAGTACGTGATCCAAACCAGAAAAAACCCAGGATCCGTTCAACAAGTATGTGAAGAATGCGAAAGTATGAGTCTCATCAGTGAAAATCTCAGGCCTTACCTAGACCTAACTTGCGTTGTCCTGTAAAATATTGTTGGAAACCAGGTTTCGTTGACTGTCTCAGTGTGGTACTACATTACTACGTGATGCAATCCAGAAAAAGCCCAGGATCTAGCCATCAAGTATGGGAAATATGCGAAAGTATGAGCCTCATGAGGGCAAATCCTAGACCTAACCCAGACCTAACATGCGTTATCCTCTAAAATATTTATCAAGACCAGGTTTAAATGAATGTTTCAGTGTGGTACCACATTACTACGTGATCCAAACCAGAAAAAACGCAGGATTCGTTCAACAAGTATGTGAAGAATGCGAAAGTATGAGCCTGATGAGGGCAAATCAAAGACCTAACCTTGACCTAACATGCGTTATCCTCTAAAATATTTATCCAGACCAGGTTTCATTGAATGTTTCAGTGTGGTACCACTTTACTATGTGATCCAATCCAGAAATGGCCCAGCATCTAGCCATGAAGTATGACAAATATGCGAAAGTAAGAGCCTGATGAGGGCAAATCCTAGACCTATCCCAGACCTAACTTGCGTTATCCTCTAAAGTATTGATCGAAACCAGGTTTAATTGACTGTTTCAGCGTGGTACCACATTACTACGTGATACAATCCAGAAACAGCCCAGGATCTAGCCATGAAGTATGAGAAATATGCGAAAGTATGAGCCTGATGAGGGCAAATCCTAGACCTAACCCAAACCTAACATGCGTTATCCTCTAAAATATTTATCAAGACCAGGCTTAATTGATTGTTTCAGTGTGGTACCACATTACTACGTGATCCAATCCAGAAATAGCCGAGGATCTAGTCATCAAGTATGAGTAATATGCGAAAGAATGAGCCTGATGAGAGTAAATCCCAGACCTAACCTAGACCTAACATGAATTATTCTCTAAAATATTGATCGAAGCCAGGTTTAATTGACTGTTTCATCGTGGTACCACATTACTACGTGATACAATCCAGAAACAGCCCAGGATCCAGCCATGAAGTATGAGAAATATGCGAAAGTATGAGCCTGATGAGGGCAAATCCTAGAGCTAACCCAGACCTAACATGCGTTATCCTCTAAAATATTGATCGAAACCTGGTTTAATGCACTGTTTCAGTGTGGTACCACACTACTACGTGATCCAAACCAGCAAAAACCCAGGATCTGTTCAACAAGTATGCGAAAAACGCGAAAGTATGAGTCTGATGAGGTCAAATCCCAGACCTATCCCAGACCTAACTTGTGTTATCCCCTAAAATATTGATCGAAACCAGGTTTAGTCGACTGTTTCAGTGTGGTACCACATTACTACGTGATCCAAACCAGAAAAAACCCAGGATCCGTTCAACAAGTATGTGAAGAATGCGAAAGTTTGAGTCTGATGAGTGAAAATCCCAGACCTAACCTAGACCTAACATGCGTTATCCTCTAAAATATTGATGGAAACCTGGTTTAATTGACTGTTTCAGTGTTGTACCTCAATACTACGTGATGCGATCCAGAAATAGCCCAGGATCTAGCCATCAAGTATGAGAAATATGCGAAAGAATGAGCCCGATGAGAGCAAATCCCAGACCTAGCCCAGACCTAACAAGCTTTATCCTCAAAAATATTGATCGAAACCTGGTTTAATCGACTGTTTCAGTGTGGTACCACATTACTATGTGATCCAAACCAGAAAATAACCCAGGATCAGTTCAACGAGTATGTGAAGTGTGCGAAAGTATGAGTCTGATTAGGGCAAATCCCAGACCTATCCCAGACCTAACATGCGCTATCCTCTAAAATATTTATCAAGACCAGGTTTAATTGATTGTTTCAGTGTGGTCCCACATTACTACGTGATCCAATCCAGAAAAAGCCCAGGATCTAGCCATCAAGTATGAGTAATATGCGAAAGAATGAGCCTGATGAGAGTAAATCCCAGACCTGACCTAGACCTAACATGAATTATTCTCTAAGATATTGATCGAAACCTGGTTTAATCGACTGTCTCAGAGTGGTACCTCATTACTATGTGATCCAAACCAGAAAGTATCCCAGGATCTGTTCAACAAGTATGTGAAGAATGCGAAAGTATGAGTCTGATGAGTGAAAATCCCAGACCTAACACAGACCTAACATGCGTTATCCTCTAAAATATTTATCCAGACCAGGTTTCATTGAATGTTTCAGTGTGGTACCACTTTACTATGTGATCCAATCCAGAAATAGCCCAGCGTCTAGCCATGAAGTATGAGAAATATGCGAAAGTAAGAGCCTGATGAGGGCAAATCCTAGACCTATCCCAGACCTAACTTGCGTTATCCTCTAAAGTATTAATCGAAACCAGGTTTAATTGACTGTTTCAGCGTGGTACCACATTACTACGTGAACCAAACCAGAAAAAACCCAGGATCCGTTCAACGAGTATGTGAAGGGTGCGAAAGTATGAGTCTGATGAGGTCAAATCCCAGACCTATTCCAGATCTAACTTGCGTTATCCTCTAAGATATTGATGGAAACCAGGTTTAATTGACTGTTTCAGTGTGGTACCACATTGCTACGTGATCCAAACCAGAAAAAACCCAGGATCCGTTCAACAAGTATGTGAAGAATGCGAAAGTATGAGCCTGATGAGGGCAAATCCCAGACCTATCCCAGACCTAACTTGCGTTGTCCTCTAAGATATTGATGGAAACCAGGTTTAATTGACTGTTTCAGTGTTGTACCTCAATACTACGTGATGCGATCCAGAAAAAGCTCAGGATCTAGCCACCAAGTATGAGAAATATGCGAAAGAATGAGCCTGATGAGAGTAAATCCCAGACCTAACCTAGACCTAACATGAATTATTCTCTAAAATATTGATCGAAACCAGGATTAATGGACTGTTTCAGTGTGGTACCACACTACTACGTGATCCAAACCAGAAAAAACCCAGGATCTGTTCAACAAGTATGTGAAAAACGCGAAAGTATGAGCCTGATGAGGGCAAATCCCAGACCTATCCCAGACCTAACTTGCGTTGTCCTCGAAGATATTGATGGAAACCAGGTTTAATTGACTGTTTCAGTGTTGTACTTCATTGCTACGTGATCCAAACCAGAAAAAACCCAGGATCCGTTCAACAAGTATGTGAAGAATGCGAAAGTATGAGCCTGATGAGGGCAAATCCCAGACCTATCCCAGACGTAACTTGCGTTATCCTCTAAAATATTGATCGAAACCAGGTTTAATGGACTGTTTCAGTGTGGTACCACACTACTACGTGATCCAAACCAGAAAAAACCCAGGATCTGTTCTACATGTAGGAGAAATATGCGAAAGAATGAGCCTGATGAGAGCAAATCCCAGACCTAACCTAGACCTAACATGAATTATTCTCTAAAATATTGATCGAAACCTGGTTTAATTGACTGTTTCAGTGTGGTCCCACATTACTACGTGATCCAAACCAGAAAAAACCCAGGGTCCGTTCAACAAGTATGTGAAGAATGCGAAAGTATGAGTCTGATGAGTGAAAATCCCAGGCCTAACCTAGACCTAACATGAATTATTCTCTAAAATATTGATCGAAACCAGGTATAATTGACTGTTTCAGTGTGGCCCCACATTACTACGTGACCCAAACCAGAAAAAACCCAGGGTCCGTTCAACAAGTATGTGAAGAATGCGAAAGTATGAGTCTGATGAGTGAAAATCCCAGGCCTAACCTAGACCTAACATGCGTTATCCTCAAAAATATTGATCGAAACCTGGTTTAATCGACTGTTTCAGTGTGGTACCATATTACAATGTGATCCAAACCAGAAAATAACCCAGGATCAGTTCAACGAGTATGTGAAGGGTGCGAAAGTATGAGCCTGATGAGGGCAAATCCTAGACCTAACCCAAACCTAACATGCGTTATCCTCTAAAATATTTATCAAGACCAGGTTTAATTGAATGTTTCAGTGTAGTACCACATTACTACGTGACCCAAACCAGAAAAAACCCAGGATCTGTTCAACAGGTATGTGAAAAACGCGAAAGTATGAGCCTGATGAGGGCAAATCCCAGACCTATCCCAGACGTAACTTGCGTTATCCTCTAAAATATTGATCGAAACCAGGTTTAATTGACTGTTTCAGCGTGGTATCACATTACAACGTGATACAATCCAGAAACAGCCCAGGATCTGTTCAACAAGTATGCGAAAAACGCGAAAGTATGAGTCTGATGAGGTCAAATCCCAGACCTATCCCAGACCTAACTTGTGTTATCCTCTAAAATATTGTCCGAAACCAGGTTTAGTCGACTGTTTCAGTGTGGTACCACATTACTACGTGATCCAAACCAGAAAAAAACCAGGATCCGTTCAACAAGTATGTGAAGAATGCGAAAGTTTGAGTCTGATGAGTGAAAATCCCAGACCTAACCTAGACCTAACATGCGTTATCCTCTAAAATATTGATGGAAACCTGGTTTAATTGACTGTTTCAGTGTTGTACTTCATTACTACGTGATGCGATCCAGAAAAAGCCCAGGATCTAGCCATCAAGTATGAGAAATATGCGAAAGAATGAGCCCGATGAGAGCAAATCCCAGACCTAGCCCAGACCTAACATGCTTTATCCTCAAAAATATTGATCGAAACCTGGTTTAATCGACTGTTTCAGTGTGGTACCACATTACTATGTGATCCAAACCAGAAAATAACCCAGGATCAGTTCAACGAGTATGTGAAGTGTGCGAAAGTATGAGTCTGATTAGGGCAAATCCCAGACCTATCCCAGACCTAACATGCGCTGTCCTCTAAAATATTTATCAAGACCAGGTTTAATTGATTGTTTCAGTGTGGTCCCACATTACTACGTGATCCAATCCAGAAATAGCCCAGCGTCTAGCCATGAAGTATGAGAAATATGCGAAAGTAAGAGCCTGATGAGGGCAAATCCTAGACCTATCCCAGACCTAACTTGCGTTATCCTCTAATGTATTGATCGAAACCAGGTTTAATTGACTGTTTCAGCCTGGTACCACATTACTACGTGAACCAAACCAGAAAAAACCCAGGATCCGTTCAACGAGTATGTGAAGGGTGCGAAAGTATGAGCCTGATGAGAGTAAATCCCAGACCTAACCTAGACCTAACATGAATTATTCTCTAAAATATTGATCGAAACCAGGTTTAATGGACTGTTTCAGTGTGGTACCACACTACTACGTGATCCAAACCAGAAAAAACCCAGGATCTGTTCAACGAGTATGTGAAGGGTGCGAAAGTATGAGTCTGATGAGGTCAAATCCCAGACCTATCCCAGATCTAACTTGCGTTATCCTCTAAAATATTGATGGAAACCAGGTTTAATGGACTGTTTCAGTGTGGCACCACATTACTATGTGTTCCAAACCAGAGAATAACCCAGGATCTGTTCAACGAGTATGTGAAGGGTGCGAAAGTATGAGCCTAATGAAGGCAAATCCTAGACCTAACCCAGACCTAACATGCGTTATCCTCTAAAATATTTATCAAGACCAGGTTTAATTGATTGTTTCAGTGTGGTCCCACATTACTACGTGATACAATCCAGAAACAGCCCAGGATCTAGCCATGAAGTATGAGAAATATGGGAAAGTATGAGCCTGATGAGGGCAAATCCTAGACCTAACACAGACCTAACATGCGTTATCCTCTAAAATATTTATCAAGACCAGGTTTAATTGAATGTTTCAGTGTGGTACCACATTACTACGTGATCCAAACCAGAAAAGACCCAGGATCAGTTCATCAAGTACGTGAAAAACGCGAAAGTATGAGCCTGATTAGGGCGAATCCCAGACCTATCCCAGACCTAATTTGCGTTATCCTCTAAAATATTGATCGAAACCAGGTTTAATTGACTGTGTCAGCGTGGTACCACATTACTACGTGATACAATCCAGAAACAGCCCAGGATCTAGCCATGAAGTATGAGAAATATGCGAAAGTATGAGCCTGTTGAGGTCAAATCCTAGACCTAACCCAAACCTAACATGCGTTATCCTCTAAAATATTTATCAAGACCAGGTTTAATTGATTGTTTCAGTGTGGTACCACATTACTACGTGATCCAATCCAGAAATAGCCGAGGATCTAGCCATCAAGTATGAGTAATATGCGAAAGAATGAGCCTGATGAGAGTAAATCCCAGACCTAACCTAGACCTAACATGAATTATTCTCTAAAATATTGATCGAAGCCAGGTTTAATTGACTGTTTCATCGTGGTACCACATTACTACGTGATACAATCCAGAAACAGCCCAGGATCCAGCCATGAAGTATGAGAAATATGCGAAAGTATGAGCCTGATGAGGGCAAATCCTAGAGCTAACCCAGACCTAACATGCGTTATCCTCTAAAATATTGATCGAAACCTGGTTTAATGCACTGTTTCAGTGTGGTACCACACTACTACGTGATCCAAACCAGCAAAAACCCAGGATCTGTTCAACAAGTATGCGAAAAACGCGAAAGTATGAGTCTGATGAGGTCAAATCCCAGACCTATCCCAGACCTAACTTGTGTTATCCCCTAAAATATTGATCGAAACCAGGTTTAGTCGACTGTTTCAGTGTGGTACCACATTACTACGTGATCCAAACCAGAAAAAACCCAGGATCCGTTCAACAAGTATGTGAAGAATGCGAAAGTTTGAGTCTGATGAGTGAAAATCCCAGACCTAACCTAGACCTAACATGCGTTATCCTCTAAAATATTGATGGAAACCTGGTTTAATTGACTGTTTCAGTGTTGTACTTCATTACTACGTGATGCGATCCAGAAAAAGCCCAGGATCTAGCCATCAAGTATGAGAAATATGCGAAAGAATGAGCCCGATGAGAGCAAATCCCAGACCTAGCCCAGACCTAGCATGCTTTATCCTCAAAAATATTGATCGAAACCTGGTTTAATCGACTGTTTCAGTGTGGTACCACATTACTATGTGATCCAAACCAGAAAATAACCCAGGATCAGTTCAACGAGTATGTGAAGTGTGCGAAAGTATGAGTCTGATTAGGGCAAATCCCAGACCTATCCCAGACCTAACATGCGCTGTCCTCTAAAATATTTATCAAGACCAGGTTTAATTGATTGTTTCAGTGTGGTCCCACATTACTACGTGATCCAATCCAGAAATAGCCCAGCGTCTAGCCATGAAGTATGAGAAATATGCGAAAGTAAGAGCCTGATGAGGGCAAATCCTAGACCTATCCCAGACCTAACTTGCGTTATCCTCTAATGTATTGATCGAAACCAGGTTTAATTGACTGTTTCAGCGTGGTACCACATTACTACGTGAACCAAACCAGAAAAAACCCAGGATCCGTTCAACGAGTATGTGAAGGGTGCGAAAGTATGAGCCTGATGAGAGTAAATCCCAGACCTAACCTAGACCTAACATGAATTATTCTCTAAAATATTGATCGAAACCAGGTTTAATGGACTGTTTCAGTGTGGTACCACACTACTACGTGATCCAAACCAGAAAAAACCCAGGATCTGTTCAACAAGTATGTGAAAAACGCGAAAGTATGAGCCTGATGAGGGCAAATCCCAGACCTATCCCAGACCTAACTTGCGTTGTCCTCGAAGATATTGATGGAAACCAGGTTTAATTGACTGTTTCAGTGTTGTACCTCATTGCTACGTGATCCAAACCAGAAAAAACCCAGGATCCGTTCAACAAGTATGTGAAGAATGCGAAAGTATGAGCCTGATGAGGGCAAATCCCAGACCTATCCCAGACGTAACTTGCGTTATCCTCTAAAATATTGATCGAAACCAGGTTTAATGGACTGTTTCAGTGTGGTACCACACTACTACGTGATCCAAACCAGAAAAAACCCAGGATCTGTTCTACATGTAGGAGAAATATGCGAAAGAATGAGCCTGATGAGAGCAAATCCCAGACCTAACCTAGACCTAACATGAATTATTCTCTAAAATATTGATCGAAACCAGGTTTAATTGACTGCTTCAGTGTGGTCCCACATTACTACGTGATCCAAACCAGAAAAAACCCAGGGTCCGTTCAACAAGTATGTGAAGAATGCGAAAGTATGAGTCTGACGAGGTCAAATCCCAGACCTATCCCAGACCTAACTTGCGTTATCCTCTAAAATATTGGTCGAAACCAGGTTTAATCGACTGTTTCAGTGTGGTACCACATTACTACGTGATCCAAACCAGAAAAAACCCAGGATCAGTTCAACAAGTATGTGAAAAACGCGAATGTATGAGCCTGATTAGGGCGAATCCCAGACCAATCCAAGACCTAACTTGCGTTATCCTCTAAAATATTGATCGAAACCAGGTTTAATTGACTGTTTCAGCGTGGTACCACATTACTACCTGATACAATCCAGAAACAGCCCAGGATCTAGCCATCAAGTATGAGTAATATGCGAAATAATGAGCCTGATGAGAGTAAATCCCAGACCTAACCTAGACCTAACATGAATTATTCTCTAAAATATTGATCGAAACCAGGTTTAATTGACTGTTTCAGTGTGGTCCCACATTACTACGTGATCCAAACCAGAAAACACCCAGGATCCGTTCAACAAGTATGTGAGGAATGCGAAAGTATGAGTCTGATGAGGGCAAATCTTAGACCTAACCTTGACCTAACATGCGTTATCCTCTAAAATATTTATCCAGACCAGGTTTTATTGAATGTTTCAGTGTGGTACCACTTTACTATGTGATCCAATCCAGAAATAGCCCAGCATCTAGCCATGAAGTATGACAAATATGCGAAAGTAAGAGCCTGATGAGGGCAAATCCTAAACCTATCCCAGACCTAACTTGCGTTATCCTCTAAAGTATTGATCGAAACCAGGTTTAATTGACTGTTTCAGCGTGGTACCACATTACTACGTAATACAATCCAGAAACAGCCCAGGATCTAGCCATGAAGTATGAGAAATATGGGAAAGTATGAGCCTGATGAGGGCAAATCCTAGACCTAACCCAGACCTAACATGCGTTATCCTCTAAGATATTGATCGAAACCTGGTTTAATCGACTGTCTCAGAGTGGTACCACATTACTATGTGATCCAAACCAGAAAATATCCCAGGATCTGTTCAACGAGTATGTGAAGTGTGCGAAAGTATGAGTCTGATGAGGTCAAATCCCAGACCTATCCCAGACCTAACTTGCGTTATCCTCTAAAATATTGATCGAAACCAGGTTTAGTCGACTGTTTCAGTGTGGTACCACATTACTACGTGATCCAAACCAGAAAAAACCCAGGATCTGTTCAACAAGTATGTGAAAAACGCGAAATGATGAGCCTGATGAGGGCAAATCCCAGACCTATCCCAGACCTAACTTGCGTTGTCCTCTAAGATATTGATGGAAACCAGGTTTAATTGACTGTTTCAGTGTTGTACTTCAATACTACGTGATGCGATCCAGAAAAAGCCCAGGATCTAGCCATCAAGTATGAGAAATATGCGAAAGAATGAGCCTGATGGGAGCAAATCCCAGACCTAACCTAGACCTAACATGAATTATTCTCTAAAATATTGAGCGAAACCAGGTTTAATGGACTGTTTCAGTGTGGTACCACACTACTTCGTGATCCAAACCAGAGAAAGCCCAGGATCTGTTCAAGAAGTATGTGAAAAACGCTAAACTGTGAGCCTGATGAGGGCAAATCTTAGACCTAACCCAGACCTAAGATGCGTTATCCTCTAAAATATTTATCCAGACCAGGTTTCATTGAATGTTTCAGTGTGGTACCACTTTACTACCTGATACAATCCAGAAACAGCCCAGGATCTAGCCATGAAGTATGAGAAATATGCGAAAGTATGAGCCTGATGAGGGCCAAACCTCAGACCTAACCCAAACCTAACATGCGTTATCCTCTAAAATATTTATCAAGAAAAGGTTTAATTGAATGTTTCAGTGTGGTACCACATTACTACGTGAACCAAACCAGAAAAGACCCAGGATCCGTACAACAAGTATGTTAAAACTGCGACAGTATTACTCTGATGAGGGCAAATCCCAGGCCTAACCTAGACCTAACATGCGTTGTCCTCTAGAATATTGATGGAAACCAGGTTTAATTGACTGTTTCAGTGTTGTACTTCATTACTACGTGATGCAATCCAGAAAAAGCCCAGGATCTAGCCATCAAGTATGAGAAATATGCGAAAGAATGAGCCTGATGAGAGCAAATCCCAGACCTAACCTAGACCTAACATGAATTATTCTCTAAAATATTGATCGAAACCAGGTTTAATTGACTGTTTCAGTATGGTACCACTTTACTACGTGATCCAATCCAGAAATAGCCCCGGATCTAGCCATGAAGTATGAGAAATATGCGAAAGTAACAGCCTGATGAAGGCAAATCCTAGACCTATCCCAGACATAACTTGCGTTATCCTCTAAAATATTGATCGAAACCAGGTTTAATTGACTGTTTCAGCGTGGTACCACATTACTACGTGATACAATCCAGAAACAGCCAAGGATCTAGCCATGAAGTATGAGAAATATGCGAAAGTGTGAGCCTGATGAGAGCAAATCCTAGACCTAATCCAGACCTAACATGCGTTATCCTCTAAAATATTTATCAAGATCAGGTTTAATTGATTGTTTCAGTGTGGTCCCACATTACTACGTGATCCAAACCAGAAAAAACCCAGGATCTGTTCAACAAGTATGTGAAAAACGCGAAAGTATGAGTCTGATGAGGTCAAATCCCAGACCTATCCCAGACTTAACTTGCGTTATCCTCTAAAATATTGATCGAAACCAGGTTTAATCTACTGTTTCAGCGTGGTGCCACATTACTACGTGATACAATCCAGAATCAGCCCAGGATCTAGCCATGAAGTGTGAGAAATATGCGAAAGTATGAGCCTGATGAGGGCAAATCCTAGACCAAACCCAAACCTAACATGCGTTATCCTCTAAAATATTTATCAAGACCAGGTTTAATTGAATGTTTCAGTGTGGTAACACATTACTACGTGAACCAAACCAGAAAAGACCCAGGATCCGTTCAACAAGTATGTTAAAACTGCGACAGTATGACCCTGATGAGGGCAAATCCCAGGCCTAACCTAGACCTAACATGTGTTGTCCTCTAGAATATTGATGGAAACCAGGTTTAATTGACTGTTTCAGTGTTGTACTTCATTACTACGTGATGCAATCCGGAAAAAGCCCAGGATCTAGCCATCAAGTACGAAAAATATGCGAAAGAATGAGCCTGATGAGAGCAAATCCCAGACCTAACCTAGACCTAACATGAATTATTCTCTAAAATATTGATCGAAACCAGGTTTAATTGACTGTTTCAACGTGGTACCACATTACTACGTGATACAATCCAGAAACAGCCCAGGATCTAGCCATGAAGTATGAGAAATATGCGAAAGAATGAGCCTGAGGAGAGCAAATCCCAGACCTAACCTAGACCTAACATGAATTATTCTCTAAAATATTGATCGAAACCTGGTTTAATTGACAGTTTCATTGTGGTCCCACATTACTACGTGATCCAAACCAGAAATAACCCAGGATCCGTTCAACAAGTATGTGAAGAATGCGAAAGTATGAGTCTGATGAGTGAAAATCCCAGGCCTAACCTAGACCTAACATGCGTTATCCTCTAAAATATTGATCCAAACCAGGTTTAATGGACTGTTTCAGCGTGGTACCACACTATTGCGTGATCCAAACCAGAAAAAACCCAGGATCTATTCAACAAGTATGTGAAAAACGCGAAAGTATGAGCCTGATGAGGGCAAATCCCAGACATATCCCAGACCTAACTTGCGTTGTCCTCTAAGATATTGATGGAGACCAGGTTTAATCGACTGTTTCAGCGTGGTACCACATTACTACGTGATACAATCCAGAAAAAGCCCAGGATCTAGCCATCAAGTATGAGAAATATGCGAAAGAATGAGCCTGATGAGAGCAAATCCCAGACCTAACCTAGACCTAACATGCGTTATCCTCTAAAATATTGAGCGAAACCAGGTTTAATGGACTGTTTCAGTGTGGTACCACACTACTTCGTGATCCAAACCAGAGAAAGCCCAGGATCTGTTCAAGAAGTATGTGAAAAACGCTAAACTGTGAGCCTGATGAGGGCAAATCTTAGACCTAACCCAGACCTAAGATGCGTTATCCTCTAAAATATTTATCCAGACCAGGTTTCATTGAATGTTTCAGTGTGGTACCACTTTACTACCTGATACAATCCAGAAACAGCCCAGGATCTAGCCATGAAGTATGAGAAATATGCGAAAGTATGAGCCTGATGAGGGCCAAACCTCAGACCTAACCCAAACCTAACATGCGTTATCCTCTAAAATATTTATCAAGAAAAGGTTTAATTGAATGTTTCAGTGTGGTACCACATTACTACGTGAACCAAACCAGAAAAGACCCAGGATCCGTACAACAAGTATGTTAAAACTGCGACAGTATTACTCTGATGAGGGCAAATCCCAGGCCTAACCTAGACCTAACATGCGTTGTCCTCTAGAATATTGATGGAAACCAGGTTTAATTGACTGTTTCAGTGTTGTACTTCATTACTACGTGATGCAATCCAGAAAAAGCCCAGGATCTAGCCATCAAGTATGAGAAATATGCGAAAGAATGAGCCTGATGAGAGCAAATCCCAGACCTAACCTAGACCTAACATGAATTATTCTCTAAAATATTGATCGAAACCAGGTTTAATTGACTGTTTCAGTATGGTACCACTTTACTACGTGATCCAATCCAGAAATAGCCCAGGATCTAGCCATGAAGTATGAGAAATATGCGAAAGTAACAGCCTGATGAAGGCAAATCCTAGACCTATCCCAGACATAACTTGCGTTATCCTCTAAAATATTGATCGAAACCAGGTTTAATTGACTGTTTCAGCGTGGTACCACATTACTACGTGATACAATCCAGAAACAGCCAAGGATCTAGCCATGAAGTATGAGAAATATGCGAAAGTGTGAGCCTGATGAGAGCAAATCCTAGACCTAATCCAGACCTAACATGCGTTATCCTCTAAAATATTTATCAAGATCAGGTTTAATTGATTGTTTCAGTGTGGTCCCACATTACTACGTGATCCAAACCAGAAAAAACCCAGGATCTGTTCAACAAGTATGCGAAAAACGCGAAAGTATGAGTCTGATGAGGTCAAATCCCAGACCTATCCCAGACTTAACTTGCGTTATCCTCTAAAATATTGATCGAAACCAGGTTTAATCTACTGTTTCAGCGTGGTGCCACATTACTACGTGATACAATCCAGAATCAGCCCAGGATCTAGCCATGAAGTGTGAGAAATATGCGAAAGTATGAGCCTGATGAGGGCAAATCCTAGACCAAACCCAAACCTAACATGCGTTATCCTCTAAAATATTTATCAAGACCAGGTTTAATTGAATGTTTCAGTGTGGTAACACATTACTACGTGAACCAAACCAGAAAAGACCCAGGATCCGTTCAACAAGTATGTTAAAACTGCGACAGTATGACCCTGATGAGGGCAAATCCCAGGCCTAACCTAGACCTAACATGTGTTGTCCTCTAGAATATTGATGGAAACCAGGTTTAATTGACTGTTTCAGTGTTGTACTTCATTACTACGTGATGCAATCCGGAAAAAGCCCAGGATCTAGCCATCAAGTACGAAAAATATGCGAAAGAATGAGCCTGATGAGAGCAAATCCCAGACCTAACCTAGACCTAACATGAATTATTCTCTAAAATATTGATCGAAACCAGGTTTAATTGACTGTTTCAACGTGGTACCACATTACTACGTGATACAATCCAGAAACAGCCCAGGATCTAGCCATGAAGTATGAGAAATATGCGAAAGAATGAGCCTGAGGAGAGCAAATCCCAGACCTAACCTAGACCTAACATGAATTATTCTCTAAAATATTGATCGAAACCTGGTTTAATTGACTGTTTCATTGTGGTCCCACATTACTACGTGATCCAAACCAGAAATAACCCAGGATCCGTTCAACAAGTATGTGAAGAATGCGAAAGTATGAGTCTGATGAGTGAAAATCCCAGGCCTAACCTAGACCTAACATGCGTTATCCTCTAAAATATTGATCCAAACCAGGTTTAATGGACTGTTTCAGCGTGGTACCACACTATTGCGTGATCCAAACCAGAAAAAACCCAGGATCTATTCAACAAGTATGTGAAAAACGCGAAAGTATGAGCCTGATGAGGGCAAATCCCAGACATATCCCAGACCTAACTTGCGTTGTCCTCTAAGATATTGATGGAGACCAGGTTTAATCGACTGTTTCAGCGTGGAACCACATTACTACGTGATACAATCCAGAAAAAGCCCAGGATCTAGCCATCAAGTATGAGAAATATGCGAAAGAATGAGCCTGATGAGAGCAAATCCCAGACCTAACCTAGACCTAACATGCGTTATCCTCTAAAATATTGAGCGAAACCAGGTTTAATGGACTGTTTCAGTGACGTACCACACTACTTCGTCATCCAAACCAGAAAAAGCCCAGGATCTGTTGAATAAGTATGTGAAAAACGCTAAACTGTGAGCCTGATGAGGGCAAATCTTAGACCCAACCCAGACATAAGATGCGTTATCCGCTAAAATATTTATCCAGACCAGGTTTCATTGAATGTTTCAGTGTGGTATCACTTTACTACGTGATCCAATCCAGAAATAGCCCAGGATCTAGCCATGAAGTATGAGAAATATGCGAAAGTAAGAGCCCGATGAGGGCAAATCCTAGACCTATCCCAGACCTAACTTGCGTTATCCTCTAAAATATTGATCGAAACCAGGTTTAATTGACTGTTTCAGCGTGGTACCACATTACTACGTGATCCAATCCAGAAACAGCCCAGGATCTAGCCATGAAGTATGAGAAATATGCGAAAGTATGAGCCTGATGAGGGCAAATCCTATACCTAACCCAGACCTAACATGCGTTATCCTCTAAAATATTTAGCAAGATCAGGTTTAATTGATTGTTTCAGTGTGGTCCCACATTACTACGTGATCCAAACCAGAAAAAACCCAGGATCTGTTCAACATGTATGAGAAATATGCGAAAGAATGAGCCTGATGAGAGCAAATCCCAGACCTAACTTAGACCTAACATGAATTATTCTCTAAAATATTGATCGAAACCAGGTTTACTTGACTGTTTCAGTGTGGTCCCACATTACTACGTGATCCAAACCAGAAAAAACCCAGGATCTGTTCAACAAGTATGTGAAAAACGCGAAAGTATGAGTCTGATGAGGTCAAATCCCAGACCTATCCCAGACTTAACTTGCGTTATCCTATAAAATATTGATCGAAACCAGGTTTAATCGACTGTTTCAGCGTGGTGCCACAGTACTACGTGATACAATCCAGAAACAGCCCAGGATCTAGCCATGAAGTATGAGAAATATGCGAAAGTATGAGCCTGATGAGGGCAAATCCTAGACTTAACCCAAACCTAACATGCGTTATCCTCTAAAATATTTATCAAGACCAGGTTTAATTGAATGTTTCAGTGTGGTTCCACATTACTACGAGAACCAAACCAGAAAAAACCCAGGATCCGTTCAACAAGTATGTGAAGAATGCGAAAGTATGAGTCTGGTCAGTGAAAATCTCAGGCCTTACCTAGACCTAACTTGCGTTGTCCTCTAAAATATTGATGGAAACCAGGTTTCATTGACTGTTTCAGTGTGGTACTACATTACTACGTGATGCAATCCATAAAAAGCCCAGGATCTAGCCATCAAGTATGAGAAATATGCGAAAGAATGAGCCTGATGAGAGCAAATCCCAGACCTAACCTAGACCTAACATGCGTTATCCTCTAAAACATTGAGCGAAACCAGGTTTAATGGACTGTTTCAGTGACGTACCACACTACTTCGTGATCCAAACCAGAAAAAGCCCAGGATCTGTTCAATAAGTATGTGAAAAACGCTAAACTGTGAGCCTGATGAGGGCAAGTCTTAGACCTAACCCAGACATAAGATGCGTTATCCGCTAAAATATTTATCCAGACCTGGTTTCATTGAATGTTTCAGTGTGGTATCACTTTACTACGTGATCCAATCCAGAAATAGCCCAGGATCTAGCCATGAAGTATGAGAAATATGCGAAAGTAAGAGCCCGATGAGGGCAAATCCTAGACCTATCCCAGACCTAACCTGCGTTATCCTCTAAAATATTGATCGAAACTAGGTTTAATTGACTGTTTCAGCGTGGTACCACATTACTACGTGATCCAATCCAGAAACAGCCCAGGATCTAGCCATGAAGTATGAGAAATATGCGAAAGTATGAGCCAGATGAGGGCAAATCCTAGAATTAACCCAAACCTAACATGCGTTATCCTCTAAAATATTTATCAAGACCAGGTTTAATTGAATGTTTCAGTGTGGTAACACATTACTACGTGAACCAAACCAGAAAAAACCCAGGATCCGTTCAACAAGTATGTTAAAACTGCGACAGTATGACCCTGATGAGGGCAAATCCCAGGCCTAACCTAGACCTAACATGCGTTGTCCTCTAGAATATTGATGGAAACCAGGTTTAATTGACTGTTTCAGTGTTGTACTTCATTACTACGTGATGCAATCCAGAAAAAGCCCAGGATCTAGCCATCAAGTATGAGAAATATGCGAAAGAATGAGCCTGATGGGAGCAAATCCCAGACCTAACCTAGACCTAATATGAATTATTCTCTAAAATATTGATCAAAACCAGGTTTACTTGACTGTTTCAGTGTGGTACCACATTACTACGTGATCCAATCCAGAAATAGCCCAGGATCTAGCCATGAAGTATGAGAAATATGCGAAAGAATGAGCCTGAGGAGAGCAAATCCCAGACCTAACCTAGACCTAACATGAATTATTCTCTAAAATATTGATCGAAACCTGGTTTAATTGACTGTTTCAGTGTGGTCCCACATTACTACGTGATCCAAACCAGAAAAAGCCCAGGATCTAGCCATCAAGTATGAGAAATATGCGAAAGAATGAGCCTGATGACAGCAAATCCCAGACCTAACCTAGACCTAACATGAATTATTCTCTAAAATATTGATCGAAACCAGGTTTAATTGACTGTTTCAGTATGGTACCACTTTACTACGTGATCCAATCCAGAAATAGCCCAGGATCTAGCCATGAAGTATGAGAAATATGCGAAAGTAACAGCCTGATGAAGGCAAATCCTAGACCTATCCCAGACATAACTTGCGTTATCCTCTAAAATATTGATCGAAACCAGGTTTAATTGACTGTTTCAGCGTGGTACCACATTACTACGTGATACAATCCAGAAACAGCCCAGGATCTAGCCATGAAGTATGAGAAATATGCGAAAGTGTGAGCCTGATGAGCGCAAATCCTAGACCTAACCCAGACCTAACACGCGTTATCCTCTAAAATATTTATCAAGATCAGGTTTAATTGATTGTTTCAGTGTGGTCCCACATTACTACGTGATCCAAACCAGAAAAAACCCAGTATCTGTTCAACATATATGAGAAATATGCGAAAGAATGAGCCTGATGAGAGCAAATCCCAGACCTAACTTAGACCTAACATGAATTATTCTCTAAAATATTGATCGAAACCAGGTTTACCTGACCGTTTCAGTGTGGTCCCACATTACTACGTGATCCAAACCAGAAAAAACCCAGGATCTGTTCAACAAGTATGTGAAAAACGCGAAAGTATGAGTCTGATGAGGTCAAATCCCAGACCTATCCCAGACTTAACTTGCGTTATCCTCTAAAATATTGATCGAAACCAGGTTTAATCTACTGTTTCAGCGTGGTGCCACATTACTACGTGATACAATCCAGAATCAGCCCAGGATCTAGCCATGAAGTGTGAGAAATATGCGAAAGTATGAGCCTGATGAGGGCAAATCCTAGACCAAACCCAAACCTAACATGCGTTATCCTCTAAAATATTTATCAAGACCAGGTTTAATTGAATGTTTCAGTGTGGTAACACATTACTACGTGAACCAAACCAGAAAAGACCCAGGATCCGTTCAACAAGTATGTTAAAACTGCGACAGTATGACCCTGATGAGGGCAAATCCCAGGCCTAACCTAGACCTAACATGCGTTGTCCTCTAGAATATTGATGGAAACCAGGTTTAATTGACTGTTTCAGTGTTGTACTTCATTACTACGTGATCCAAACCAGAAAATAACCCAGGAACTGTTCAACAAGTATGTGAAAAATGCGAAAGTATGAGTCTGATGAGGTCAAATCCCAGACCTATCCCAGACTTAACTTGTGTTATCCTCTAAAATATTGATCGAAACCAGGTTTAATCGACTGTTTCAGCGTGGTACCACATTACTACGTGATACAATCCAGAAACAGCCCAGGATCTAGCCATGAAGTATGTGAAATATGCGAAAGTATGAGCCTGATGAGGGCAAATCCTAGACCTAACCCAAACCTAACATGCGTTATCCTCTAAAATATTGATCGAAACCTGGTTTAATTGACTGTTTCAGTGTGGTCCCACATTACTACGTGATCCAAACCAGAAATAACCCAGGATCCGTTCAACAAGTATGTGAAGAATGCGAAAGTATGAGTCTGATGAGTGAAAATCCCAGGCCTAACCTAGACCTAACATGCGTTATCCTCTAAAATATTGATCCAAACCAGGTTTAATGGACTGTTTCAGCGTGGTACCACACTACTGCGTGATCCAAACCAGAAAAAACCCAGGATCTGTTCAACAAGTATGTGAAAAACGCGAAAGTATGAGCCTGATGAGGGCAAATCCCAGACATATCCCAGACCTAACTTGCGTTGTCCTCTAAAATATTGATCGAAACCAGGTTTAATCTACTGTTTCAGCGTGGTGCCACATTACTACGTGATACAATCCAGAATCAGCCCAGGATCTAGCCATGAAGTATGAGAAATACGCGAAAGAATGAGCCTGATGAGGGCAAATCCTAGACTTAACCCAAACCTAACATGCGTTATCCTCTAAAATATTTATCAAGACCAGGTTTAATTGAATGTTTCAGTGTGGTACCATATTACTACGAGAACCAAACCAGAAAAAACCCAGGATCCGTTCAACAAGTATGTGAAGAATGCGAAAGTATGAGTCTGATCAGTGAAAATCTCAGGCCTTACCTAGACCTAACTTGCGTTGTCCTCTAAAATATTGATGGAAACCAGGTTTCATTGACTGTTTCAGTGTGGTACTACATTACTACGTGATGCAATCCAGAAAAAGCCCAGGATCTAGCCATCAAGTATGAGAAATATGCGAAAGAATGAGCCTGATGAGAGCAAATCCCAGACATAACCTAGACCTAACATGCGTTATCCTCTAAAATATTGAGCGAAACCAGGTTTAATGGACTGTTTCAGTGACGTACCACACTACTTCGTGATGCAATCCAGAAACAGCCCAGGATCTAGCCATGAAGTATGAGAAATATGCGAAAGTATGGGCCTGATGAGGGCAAATCCTAGACTTAGCCCAAACCTAACATGCGTTATCCTCTAAAATATTTATCAAGACCAGGTTTAATTGAATGTTTCAGTGTGGTAACACATTACTACGTGAACCAAACCAGAAAAAACCCAGGATCCGTTCAACAAGTATGTTAAAACTGCGACAGTATGACCCTGATGAGGGCAAATCCCAGGCCTAACCTAGACCTAACATGCGTTGTCCTCTAGAATATTGATGGAAACCAGGTTTAATTGACTGTTTCAGTGTTGTACTTCATCACTACGTGATGCAATCCAGAAAAAGCCCAGGATCTAGCCATCAAGTATGAGAAATATGCGAAAGAATGAGCCTGATGGGAGCAAATCCCAGACCTAACCTAGACCTAACATGAATTATTCTCTAAAATATTGATCAAAACCAGGTTTATTTGACTGTTTCAGTGTGGTACCACATTACTACGTGATCCAATCCAGAAATAGCCCAGGATCTAGCCATGAAGTATGAGAAATATGCGAAAGTATGAGCCTGATGAGGGCAAATCCTAGACCTAACCCAGATCTAACATGCGTTATCCTCTAAAATATTTATCAAGACCAGGTTTAATTGAATGTTTCAGTGTGGTACCACTTTACTACGTGATCCAATCCAGAAATAGCCCAGGATCTAGCCATGAAGTATGAGAAATATGCGAAAGTAAGAGCCTGATGAGGGCAAATCCTAGACCTATCCCAGACCTAACTTGCGTTATACTCTAAAATATTGATCGAAATCAGGTTTAATTGACAGTTTCAGCGTGGTACCACATTACTACGTGATGCAATCCAGAAACAGCCCAGGATCTAGCCATGAAGTATGAGCAATATGCGAAAGTATGAGCCTGATGAGGGCAAATCCTAAACCTAACCCAGACCTAACATGCGTTATCCTCTAAAATGTTTATCAAGACCAGGTTTAATTGATTGTTTCAGTGTGGTCCCACATTACTACGTGATCCAAATCAGAAAAAACCCAGGATCTGTTCTACATGTAGGAGAAATATGCGAAAGAATGAGCCTGATGAGAGCAAATCCCAGACCTAACCTAGACCTAACATGAATTATTCTCTAAAATATTGATCGAAACCAGGATTAATTGACTGTTTCAGTGTGGTCCCACATTACTACGTGATCCAAACCAGAAAAAACCCAGGATCCGTTCAGCAAGTATGTGAAGAATGCGAAGGTATGAGTCTGATGAGTGAAAATCCCAGGCCTAACCTAGACCTAACATGAATTATTCTCTAAAATATTGATCGAAACCAGATTTAATTGAATGTTTCAGTGTGGTACCATATTACTACGTGATCAAAACCAGAAAAAACCCAGGATCCGTTCAACAAGTATGTGAAGAATGCGGAAGTATGAGTCTGATCAGTGAAAATCTCAGGCCTTACCTAGACCTAACATGCGTTGTCCTCTAAAATATTGATGGAAACCAGGTTTAATTGACTGTTTCAGTATGGTACTACATTACTACGTGATGCAATCCAGAAAAAGCCCAGGATCTAGCCATCAAGTATGAGAAATATGCGAAAGAATGAGCCTGATGAGAGCAAATCCCAGACCTAACCTAGACCTAACATGAATTATTCTGTAAAATATTGATCGAAACCAGGTTTAATTGACTGTTTCAGTGTTGTAATTCATTACTACGTGATGCAATCCAGAAAAAGCCCAGGATCTAGCCATGAAGTATGAGAAATATGCGAAAATATGAGCCTGATGAGGGCAAATCCTAGACCTAACCCAGACCTAACATGCGTTATTCTGTAAAATATTGATGGAAACGAGGTTTAATCGACTGTTTCAGTGTGGTACCACATTACTACGTTATCCAAACCAGAAAAAACCCAGGATCCGTTCAACAAGTATGTTAAAACTGCGACAGTATGACCCTGATGAGGGCAAATCCCAGGCCTAACCTAGACCTAACATGCGTTGTCCTCTAAAATATTGATGGAAACGAGGTTTAATCGACTGTTTCAGTGTGGTACCACATTACTACGTTATCCAAACCAGAAAAAACCCAGGATCAGTTCAACAAGTACGTGAAAAACGCGAAAGTATGAGCCTGATTAGGGCGAATCCCAGACCTATCCCAGACCTAACTTGCGTTATCCTCTAAAATATTGAGCGAAACCAGGTTTAATAGACTGTTTCAGTGTGGTACCACATTACTACGTGATACAATCCAGAAACAGCCCAGGATCTAGCCATGAAGTATGAGAAATATGCGAAAGGATGAGCCTGTTGAGGGCAAATCCTAGACCTAACCCAAACCTAACATGCGTTATCCTCTAAAATATTTATCAAGACCAGGTTTAATTGAATGTTTCAGTGTGGTACCACATTACTACGTGATCCAATCCAGAAATAGCCCAGGATCTAGCCATGAAGTATGAGAAATATGCGAAAGTATTAGTCTGATGAGTGAAAATCCCAGGCCTAACCTAGACCTAACATGCGTAATCCTCAATAATATTGATCGAAACCAGGTTTAATCGACTGTTTCAGTGTGGTACCACATTACTACGTGATCCAATCCAGAAATAGCCCAGGATCTAGCCATGAAGTATGAGAAATATGCGAAAGTATGAGTCTGATGAGTGAAAATCCCAGGCCTAACCTAGACCTAACATGCGTAATCCTCAATAATATTGATCGAAACCAGGTTTAATCGACTGTTTCAGTGTGGTACCACATTTCTACGTGATCCAATCCAGAAATAGCCCAGGATCTAGCCACGAAGTATGAGAAATATGCGAAAATATGAGCCGGATGAGGGCAAATCCTAGACCTAACCCAAACCTAACATGCGTTATCCTCTAAAATATTTATCAAGACCAGGTTCAATTTAATGTTTCAGTGTGGTACCACTTTACTACGTGATCCAAAGCAGAAAAAACCCTCGATCAGGCCAACATGTATGTTAAAACTGCGAAAGTATGACCCTGATGAGGGCAAATCCCAGGCCTAACCTAGACCTAATATGCGTTGTCCTCTAAAATATTGATGGAAACCAGGTTTAATTGACTGTTTCAGTGTTGTACTTCATTACTACGTTATGCAATCCAGAAATAGCCCAGGATCTAGCCATGAAGTATGAGAAATATGCGAAAGTATGAGCCCGATGAGAGCAAATCCTAGACCTAACCCAGTCCTAACATGCGTTATTCTCTAAAATATTTATCAAGACCAGGTTTAATTGAATGTTTCAGTGTGGTACCACATTACTACGTGATCCAAACCAGAAAGAACCGAGGACCCGTGCAACAAGTATGTGAAGAATGCGAAAGTATGAGTCTGATCAGTGAAAATCTCAGGCCTTACCTAGACCTAACTTGCGTTGTCTTCTAAAATATTGATGGAAACCTGGTTTCATTGACTGTTTCAGTGTGGTACCACATTACTACGTGATCAAAAGCAGAAAAAACCCTCGATCAGGTCAACATGTATGTTAAATCTGCGAAAGTATGACCCTGATGAGAGCAAATCCCAGGCTTAACCTAGACCTAACATGCGTTGTCCTCTAAAATATTGATGGAAACCAGGTTTAATTGAGTGTTTCAGTGTTGTACTTCATTACTACGTGATGCAATCCAGAAAAAGCTCAGGATCTAGCCATCTAGTATGAGAAATATGCGAAAGTATGAGCCTGATGAGGGCAAATCTTAGAACTAACCCATACCTAAGATGCGTTATCCTCTAAAATATTTATCCAGACCAGGTTTAATTGACTGTTTCAGTGTGGTCCGACATTACTACGTGATCCAAACCAGAAAAAACCCAGAATCCGTTCAACAAGTATGTGAAGAATGCGAAAGTATGAGTCTGATGAGTGAGAATCCCCGGCCTAACCTAGATCTAACATGCGTTATCCTCAATAATATTGATGGAAACCAGGTTTAATTGAGTGTTTCAGTGTTGTACTTCATTACTACGTGATGCAATCCAGAAAAAGCTCAGGATCTAGCCATCTGGTATGAGAAATATGCGAAAGTATGAGTCTGATGAGGTCAAAACCCAGACCTATCCCAGACCTAACTTGCGTTATCCTCTAAAATATTGATCGAAACCAGGTTTAATCGACTGTTTCAGTGTGGTACCACATTACTACGTGATCCAAACCAGTAAAAACCCAGGATCAGTTCAACAAGTATGTGAAGAATACGAAAGTATGAGTCTGATGAGTGAAAATCCCAGGGCTAACCTAGACCTAACATGCGTTATCCTCTAAAATATTGATGGAAACCAGGTTTAATGGACTGTTTCAGTGTGGTGCCACACTACTACGTGATACAAACCAGAAAAAACCCAGGATCTGTTCAACAAGTATGTGAAAAACGCGAAAGTATGAGCCTGATGAGGGCAAATCCCAGACCTATCCCAGACCTAACTTGCGTTGTCCTCAAAAATATTGATCGAAACCAGGTTTAATTGACTGTTTCTGTGTGGTCCCACATTACTACGTGATCCAAACCAGAAAAAACCCAGGATCCGTTCAACAAGTATGTGAAGAATGCGAAAGTATGAGCCTGATGAGTGAAAATCCCAGGACTAACATAGACCTAACATGCGTTATCCTCAAAAATATTGATCGAAACCTCGTTTAATCGACTGTCTCAGTGTGGTACCACATTACTATGTGGTCCAAACCAGAAAATAACCCAGGATCTGTTCAACAAGTATGTGAAGTGTGCGAAAGTATTAGTCTGATGAGGTCAAATCCCAGACCAATCCAAGACTTAACTTGCGTTATCCTCTAAAATATTGATCGAAACCAGGCTTCATCGACTGTTTCAGTGTGGTACCACATTACTACGTGATCCAAACCAGAAAAAACCCAGGATCTGTTCAACGAGTATGTGAAGTGTGCGAAAGTATGAGTCTGATGAGGGCAAATCCCAGACCTATCCCAGACCTAACATGCGTTATCCTCTAAAATATTTATCAAGACCAGGTTTAATTGATTGTTTCAGTGTGGACCCACATTACTACATGATCCAAACCAGAAAAAACCCAGGATCCGTTCATCAAGTATGTGAAGAATGCGAAAGCATGAGTCTGATGAGTGAAAATCCCAGGCCTAACCTAGACCTAACATGCGTTATCCTCAATAATATTGATCGAAACCAGGTTTAATTGAGTGTTTCAGTGTTGTACTTCATTACTGCGTGATGCAATCCAGAAAAAGCCCAGGATCTAGCCATCTAGTATGAGAAATATGCGAAAGAATGAGCCTGATGAGAGCAAATCCCATGCCTAACCTAGACCTAACATGAATTATTCTCTAAAATATTCATCAAAACCAGGTTTAATTGACTGTTTCAGTGTGGTACCACATTAATACGTGACCCAATCCAGAAATAGCCCAGGATCCAGCCATGAAGTATGAGAAATATGCGAAAGTATGAGCCTGATGAGGGCAAATCCTAGACCTAACCCAGACCTAACATGCGTTATCCTCTAAAATATTTATCAAGACCAGGTTTAATTGATTGTTTTAGTGTGGTCCCACATTACTACGTGATCCAATCCAGAAGAAACCCAGAATCTGTTCAACAAGTATGTGAAAAACGCGAAAGTATGAGCCTGATGAGGGCAAATCCCAGACCCATCCCAGACCTAACTTGCGTTATCCTCTAAAATATTGATCGAAACCAGGTTTAATTGACTGTTTCTGTGTGGTACCACATTACTACGTGATACAATCCAGAAATAGCCCAGGATCTAGCCGTGAAGTATGAGTAATATGCGAATGTATGAGCCTGACGAGGGCAAATCCTAGACCTAACCCAGACCTAACATGCGTTATCCTCCAAAATATTTATCAAGACCAGGTTTAATTGATTGTTTCTGTGTGGTCCTACATTACTACGTGATCCAAACCAGAAAAAACCCAGGATCCGTTCAACAAGTATGAGAAGAATGCGAAAGTATGAGTCTGATGAGTGAAAATACCAGGCCTAACCTAGACCTAACATGCGTTATCCTCAAAAATATTGATCGAAACCTGGATTAATCAACTGTTTCAGTGTGGTACCACATTACTATGTGATCCAAACCAGAAAATAACCCAGGATCTGTTCAACGAGTATGTGGAAAACGCGAAAGTATGAGCCTGATGTGGGCAAATCCCAGACCTATCCCAGACCTAACTTGCGTTGTCCTCTAAGATATTGATGGAAACCAGGTTTAATTGACTGTTTCAGTGTTGTACTTCATTACTACGTGATGCAATCCAGAAAAAGCCCAGGATCTAGCCATCAAGTATGAGAAATATGCGAAAGAATGAGCCTGATGAGAGCAAATCCCAGACCTAACCTACACGTAACATGAATTATTCTCTAATATATTGATCGAAACCAGGTTCAATTGACTGTTTCAGTGTGGTCCCACATTACTACGTGATCCAAACCAGAAAAAATCCAGGATCCGTTCAACAAGTATGTGAAGAATGCGAAAGTATGAGTCTGTTGAGTGAAAATCCCCGGCCTAACCTAGACCTAACATGCGTTATCCTCAAAAATATTGATCGAAACCAGGTTTAATCGACTGTTTCAGTGTGGTACCACACTACTACGTGACGCAATCCAGAAAAAAACCCAGGATCTGTTCAACAAGTATGTGAAAAACGCGAAAGTATGAGCCTGATGAGGGCAAATCCCAGACCTATCCCAGACCTATCCCAGACGTAACTTGCGTTATCCTCTAAAATATTCATCGAAACCAGGTTTAATTGACTGTTTCTGTGTGGTACCACATTACTACGTGATACAATCCAGAAATAGCCCATGATCTAGCCATGAAGTATGAGAAATATGCGAATGTATGAGCCTGACGAGGGCAAATCGTAGACCTAACCTAGACCTAACATGCGTTATCCTCTAAAATATTTATCAGGACCAGGTTTAATTGATTGTTTCTGTGTGGTTCCACATTACTACGTGATCCAAACCAGAAAAAACCCAGGATCCGTTCAACAAGTATGTGAAGAATGCGAAAGTATGAGTCTGATGAGTGAAAATACCAGGCCTAACCTAGACCTAACATGCGTTATCCTCAAAAATATTGATCGAAACCTGGATTAATCGACTGTTTCAGCGTGGTACCACATTACTACGTGATACAATCCAGAAACAGCCCAGGATCTAGCCATGAAGTATGAGAAATATGCGAAAGTATGAGCCTGATGAGGGCAAATCCTAGACCTAACCCAGACCTAACATGCGTTATCCTCCAAAATATTTATCAAGACCAGGTTTAATTCAATGTTTCAGTGTGGTGCCACATTACTACATGATCCAAACCAGAAAAAACCCAGGATCCGTTCAACAAGTATGTGAAGAATGCGAAAGTATGAGTCTGATGAGTGAAAATCCCAGACCTAACGTAGACCTAACATGCGTTATCCTGTAAAATGTTGATCCAAACCTGGTTTAATCGACTGTTTCAGTGCGATACCACATTACTATGTGATCCAAACCAGAAAATAACCCAGGATCTGTTCAACGAGTATGTGAAGTGTGCGAAAGTATGAGTCTGATGGGGGCAAATCCCAGACCTATCCCAGACCTAACATGCGGTATCCTCTAAAACATTTATCAAGACCAGGTTTAATTGATTGTTTCAGTGTGGTCCCACATTACTACGTGATCCAATCCAGAAAAAACCCAGGATCTGTTCAACAAGTATGTGAAAAACGCGAAAGTATGAGCCTGATGAGGGCAAATCCCAGACCCATCCCAGACCTAACTTGCGTTATCCTCTAAAATATTGATCGAAACCAGGTTTAATTGACTGTTTCAGTGTGGTACCACATTACTACGTGATCCAAACCAGAAAAAGCCCAGGATCAGTTCAACAAGTAAGTGAAAAACGCGAAAGTATGAGCCTGATTAGGGTGAATCCCAGACCTATGCCAGACCTAACTTGCGTTATCCTCTAAAATATTGATCGAAACCAGGTTTAATTGACTGTTTCAGCGTGGTACCACATTACTACGTGATACAATCCAGAAACAGCCCAGGATCTAGCCATGAAGTATGAGAAATATGCGAAAGTATGAGCCTGATGAGGGCAAATCCTAGACCTAACCCAGACCTAACATGCGTTATACTCCAAAATATTTATCAAGATCAGGTTTAATTGAATGTTTCAGTGTGGTACCACATTACTACGTGAACCAAACCAGAAAAAACCCAGGATCCGTTCAACAAGTATGTGAACAATGCGAAAGTATGAGTCTGATGAGTGAAAATCCCAGGGCTAACCTAGACCTAACATGCGTTATCCTCTAAAAATATGGATCCAAACCAGGTTTAATGGACTGTTTCAGTGTGGTACCACTTTACTACGTGATCCAAAGCAGAAAAAACCCTCGAACAGGTCAATATGTATGTTAAAACTGCGAAAGTATGACCCTGATGAGGGCAAATCCCAGGCCTAACCTAGACCTAACATGAATTATCCTCTAAAATATTGATCGCAACCAGGTTTAATGGACTGTTTCAGTGTGGTACCACACTACTACGTGATCCAAACCAGAAAAAACCCAGGATCTGTTCAACAAGTATGTGAAAAACGCGAAAGTATGAGTCTGATGAGGACAAATCCCAGACCTATCCCAGACTTAACTTGCGTTATCCTCTAAAATATTGATCGAAACCAGGTTTAATCGACTGTTTCAGCGTGGTACCACATTACTATGTGATACAATCCAGAAACAGCCCAGGATCCAGCCATGAAGTATGAGAAATATGCGAAAGTATGAGCCTGATGGGGGCATATCCTAGACCTAACCCAGACCTAACATGCGTTATCCTCTAAAATATTTATCAACATCAGGTTTAATTGATTGTTTCAGTGTGGTACCACATTACTACGTGATCCACACCAGAAAAAACCCAAGATCCGTTCAACAAGTATGTGAAGAATGCGAAAGTATGAGTCTCATGAGTGAAAATCCCAGGGCTAACCTAGACCTAACATGCGTTATCCTCAATAATATTGATCGAAACCAGGTTTAATTGAGTGTTTCAGTGTTGTACCACATTACTACGTGATCCAAGCCAGAAAAAGCCCAGGATCAGTTCAACAAGTATGTGAAAAACGCGAAAGTATGAGTCTGATGAGGGCGAATCCCAGACCTATGCCAGACCTAACTTGCGTTATCCTCTAAAATATTGATCGAAACCAGGTTTAATTGACTGTTTCAGCGTGGTGCCACATTACTACGTGATACAATCCAGAAACAGCCCAGGATCTAGCCATGAAGTATGAGAAATATGCGAAAGTATGAGCCTGATGAGGGCAAATCCTAGACCTAACCCAGACCTAACATGCGTTATACTCCAAAATATTTATCAAGATCAGGTATAATTGAATGTTTCAGTGTGGTACCACATTACTACGTGAACCAAACCAGAAAAAACCCAGGATCCGTTCAACAAGTATGTGAAGAATGCGAAAGTATGAGTCTGATGAGTGAAAATCCCAGGGCTAACCTAGACCTAACATGCGTTATCCTCTAAGAATATGGATCCAAACCAGGTTTAATGGACTGTTTCAGTGTGGTACCACTTTACTACGTGATCCAAAGCAGAAAAAACCCTCGAACAGGTCAATATGTATGTTAAAACTGCGAAAGTATGACCCTGATGAGGGCAAATCCCAGGCCTAACCTAGACCTAACATGAATTATCCTCTAAAATATTGATCGCAACCAGGTTTAATGGACTGTTTTAGTGTGGTACCACACTACTACGTGATCCAAACCAGAAAAAACCCAGGATCTGTTCAACAAGTATGTGAAAAACGCGAAAGTATGAGTCTGATGAGGACAAATCCCAGACCTATCCCAGACTTAACTTGCGTTATCCTCTAAAATATTGATCGAAACCAGGTTTAATCGACTGTTTCAGCGTGGTACCACATTACTATGTGATACAATCCAGAAACAGCCCAGGATCCAGCCATGAAGTATGAGAAATATGCGAAAGTATGAGCCTGATGGGGGCATATCTTAGACCTAACCCAGACCTAACATGCGTTATCCTCTAAAATATTTATCAACATCAGGTTTAATTGATTGTTTCAGTGTGGTACCACATTACTACGTGATCCACACCAGAAAAAACCCAAGATCCGTTCAACAAGTATGTGAAGAATGCGAAAGTATGAGTCTCATGAGTGAAAATCCCAGGGCTAACCTAGACCTAACATGCGTTATCCTCAATAATATTGATCGAAACCAGGTTTAATTGAGTGTTTCAGTGTTGTACCACATTACTACGTGATCAAAGCCAGAAAAAGCCCAGGATCAGTTCAACAAGTATGTGAAAAACGCGAAAGTATGAGTCTGATGAGGGCGAATCCCAGACCTATGCCAGACCTAACTTGCGTTATCCTCTAAAATATTGATCGAAACCAGGTTTAATTGACTGTTTCAGCGTGGTACCACATTACTACGTGATACAATCCAGAAACAGCCCAGGATCTAGCCATGAAGTATGAGAAATATGCGAAAGTATGAGCCTGATGAGGGCAAATCCTAGACCTAACCCAGACCTAACATGCGTTATACTCCAAAATATTTATCAAGATCAGGTATAATTGAATGTTTCAGTGTGGTACCACATTACTACGTGAACCAAACCAGAAAAAACCCAGGATCCGTTCAACAAGTATGTGAAGAATGCGAAAGTATGAGTCTGATGAGTGAAAATCCCAGGGCTAACCTAGAACTAACATGCGTTATCCTCTAAAAATATTGACCCAAACCAGGTTTAATGGACTGTTTCAGTGTGGTACCACTTTACTACGTGATTCAATGCAGAAAGAACCCTCGATCAGGTCAACATGTATGTTAAAACTGCGAAAGTATGACCCTGATGAGGGCAAATCCCAGGCCTAACCTAGACCTATCATGCGTTGTCCTCTAAAATATTGATGGAAACCAGGGTTAATTGACTGTTTCAGTGTTGTACTTCATTACTACGTGATGCAATCCATAGAAAGCCCAGGATCTAGCCATCAAGTATGAGAAATATGCGAAAGAATGAGCCTGATGAGAGCAAATCCCAGACCTACCCTAGACCTAACATGAATTATTCTCTAAAATATTGATCAAAACCAGGTTTAATTGACTGTTTCAGTGTGGTACCACATTACTACGTGATCCAATCCAGAAATAGCCCAGGATCCAGCCATGAAGTATGAGAAATATGCGAAAGTATGAGCCTGATGAGGGCAAATCCCAGACGTAACCTAGACCTAACATGAATTATTCTCTAAAATATTGATCAAAGCCAGGTTTAATTGACTGTTTCAGTGTGGTACCACATTACTACGTGATCCAATCCAGAAATAGCCCAGGATCCGTTCAACAAGTATGTGAAGAACGCGAAAGTATGAGTCTGATGAGTGAAAATCCCAGGCCTAACCTAGACCTAACATGCGTTATCCTCAATAATATTGATCGAAACCAGGTTTAATTGAGTGTTTCAGTGTTGTACTTCATTACTGCGTGATGCAATCCAGAAAAAGCCCAGGATCTAGCCATCTAGTATGAGAAATATGCGAAAGAATGAGCCTGGTGAGAGCAAATCCCATGCCTAACCTGGACCTAACATGAATTATTCTCTAAAATATTCATCAAAGCCAGGTTTAATTGACTGTTTCAGTGTGGTACCACATTAATACGTGATCCAATCCAGAAATAGCCCAGGATCCGTTCAACAAGTATGTGAAAAACGCGAAAGTATGAGTCTGATGAGGTCATATCCCAGACCTATCCCAGACTTAACTTGCGTTATCCTTTAAAATATTGATCGAAACCAGGTTTAATCGACTGTTACAGCGTGGTACCACATTACTATGTGATACAATCCAGAAACAGCCCAGGATCTAGCCATGAAGTATGAGAAATATGCGAAAGTATGAGTCTGATTAGTGAAAATCCCAGGGCTAACCTAGACCTAACATGCGTTATCCTCTAAAATATAGATCCAAACCAGGTTTAACGGACTGTTTCAGTGTGGTACCACTTTACTACGTGATCCAAAGCAGAAAAAACCCTCGATCAGGTCAACATGTATGTTAAAACTGCGAAAGTATGACCCTGATGAGGACAAGTCTCAGACCTAACCTAGACCTAACATGCGTTGTCCTCTAAAATATTGATGGAAACCAGGTTTAGTTGACTGTTTCAGTGTTGTACTTCATTACTACGTGATGCAATCCAGAAAAAGCCCAGGATCTAGCCATCAAGTATGAGAAATATGCGAAAGAATGAGCCTGATGAGAGCAAATCCCAGACCTAACCTAGACCTAACATGAATTATTCTCTAAAATATTGATCAAAACCAGGTTTAATTGACTGTTTCAGTGTGGTACCACATTACTACGTGATCCAAACCAGAAAAAACCCAGGATCCGTTCAACAAGTATGAGAAGAATGCGAAAGTATGAGTCTGTTGAGTGAAAATCCCCGGCCTAACCTAGACCTAACATGCGTTATCCTCAAAAATATTGATCGAAACCTGGTTTAATCGACTGTTTCAGTGTGGTACCACATTACTATGTGGTCCAAACCAGAAAATAACCCAGGATCTGTTCAACGAGTATGTGAAGTGTGCGAAAGTATGAGTCTGATGAGGTCAAATCCCAGACCAATCCAAGACTTACCTTGCGTTATCCTCTAAAATATTGATCGAAACCAGGTTTCATCGACTGTTTCAGTGTGGTACCACATTACTACGTGATCCAAACCAGAAAAAACCCAGGATCTGTTCAACGAGTATGTAAAGTGTGCGAAAGTATGAGTCTGATGAGGGCAAATCCCAGACCTATCCCAGACCTAACATGCGTTATCCTCTAAAATATTTATCAAGACCAGGTTTAATTGATTGTTTCAGTGTGGACCCACATTACTACGTGATCCAAACCAGAAAAAACCCAGGATCCGTTCAACAAGTATGTGAAGAATGCGAAAGCATGAGTCTGATGAGTGAAAATCCCAGGCCTAACCTAGACCTAACATGCGCTATCCTCAATAATATTGATCGAAACCGGGTTTAATTGAGTGTTTCAGTGTTGTACTTCATTACTGCGTGATGCAATCCAGAAAAAGCCCAGGATCTAGCCATCTAGTATGAGAAATATGCGAAACAATGAGCCTGATGAGAGCAAATCCCATGCCTAACCTAGACCTAACATGCATTATTCTCTAAAATATTCATCAAAACCAGGTTTAATTGACTGTTTCAGTGTGGTACCACATTAATACGTGATCCAATCCAGAAATAGCCCAGGATCCAGCCATGAAGTATGAGAAATATGCGAAAGTATGAACCTGATGAGGGCAAATCCTAGACCTAACCCAGACCTAACATCCGTTATCCTCCAAAATATTTATCAAGACCAGGTTTAATTCAATGTTTCAGTGTGGTACCACATTACTACGTGATCCAAACCAGAAAAAACCCAGGATCCGTTCAACAAGTATGTGAAGAATGCGAAAGTATGAGTCTGATGAGTGAAAATCCCAGACCTAACGTAGACCTAACATGCGTTATCCTGTAAAATGTTGGTCCAAACCTGGTTTAATCGACTGTTTCAGTGCGATACCACATTACTATGTGATCCAATCCAGAAAATAACCCAGGATCTGTTCAACGAGTATGTGACGTGTGCGAAAGTATGAGTCTGATGAGTGAGAATCCCAGACCAATCCCAGACTTAACTAGCGTTGTCCTCTAAGATATTGATGGAAACCAGGTTTGATTGACGGGTTCAGTGTTGTACTTCATTACTACGTGATGCAATCCAGAAAAAGCCCAGGATCTAGCCATGAAGTTTGAGAAATATGCGAAAGTATGAGCCTGATGAGGGCAAATCCTAGACCTAACCCAGTCCTAACATGCGTTATCCTCTAAAATATTGATCGCAAGCAGGTGTAATGGACTGTTTCAGTGTGGTACCACACTACTACGTGATCCAAACCAGAAAAAACCCAGGATCTGTTCAACAAGTACGTGGAAAACGCGAAAGTATGAGTCTGATGAGGTCAAATCCCAGACCTATCCCAGTATTAACTTGCGTTATTCTCTAAAATATTGATCGAAACCAGCTTTAATCGACTGTTTCAGCGTGGTACCACATTACTATGTGATACAATCCAGAAACAGCCCAGGATCCAGCCATGAAGTATGAGAAATATGCGAAAGTATCAGCCTGATGGGGGCAAATCCTAGACCTACCCCAGACCAAACATGCGTTATCCTCTAAAATATTTATCAAGATCAGGTTTAATTGATTGTTTCAGTGTGGTACCACATTACTACGTCATCCCCACCAGAAAAAACCCAAGATCCGTTCAAGAAGTATGTGAAGAACGCGAAAGTATGAGTCTGATGAGTGAAAATCCCAGGCCTAACCTAGACCTAACATGCGTTATCCTCTAAAATATTTATCAAGACCAGGTTTAATCGACTGTTTCAGTGTGGTACCACATTACTATGCGATCCAAACCAGAAAATAACCCAGGATCTGTTCAACGAGTATGTGAAAAACGCCAAAGTATGAGCCTGATGTGGGCAAATCCCAGACCTATCCCAGACCTAACTTGCGTTGTCCTCTAAGATATTGATGGAAACCAGGTTTAGTTGACTGTTTCAGTGTTGTACTTCATTACTACGTGATGCAATCCAGAAAAAGCCCAGGATCTAGCCATCAAGTATGAGAAATATGCGAAAGAATGAGCCTGATGAGAGCAAATCCCAGACCTAACCTAGACCTAACATGAATTATTCTCTAAAATATTGATCAAAACCAGGTTTAATCGACTGTTTCAGTGTGGTACCACTATGCTACGTGATCCAAACCAGAAAAAACTCAGGATCAGTTCAACAAGTATGTGAAAAACGCGAAAGTATGAGCCTGATGAGGGCAAATCCCAGGCCTAACCTAGACCTAACATGAATTATTATCTAAAATATTGATCGAAACCAGGTTTAATTGACTGTTTCAGTGTTGTACTTCATTACTACGTGATGCAATCCAGAAAAAGCCCAGGATCTAGCCATCAAGTATGAGAAATATGCGAAAGTATGAGCCTGATGAGGGCAAATCCTAGACCTAACCCAAACCTAACATGCGTTATCCTCTAAAATATTGATCAAGACCAGGTTAAATGAATGTTTCAGTGTGGTACCACATTACTACGTGAACCAAACCAGAAAAAACCCAGGATCTGTTAAACGAGTATGTGAAGTGTGCGAAAGTATGAGCCTGATGAGGGCAAATCCCAGGCCTAACCTAGACCTAACATGAATTATTATCTAAAATATTGATCGAAACCAGGTTTAATTGACTGTTTCAGTGTTGTACTTCATTACTACGTGATGCAATCCAGAAAAAGCCCAGGATCTAGCCATCAAGTATGAGAAATATGCGAAAGTATGAGCCTGATGTGGGCAAATCCTAGACCTAACCCAAACCCAACATGCGTTATCCTCTAAAATATTTATCAAGACCAGGTTTATTTGAATGTTTCAGTGTGGTACCACATTACTACGTGATCCATACCAGAAAAAACCCAGGATCCATTCAACAAGTATGTGAAGAATGCGAACGTAAGAGTCTGATCAGGGCAAATCCCAGACCTTTCCCAGACCTAACTTGCGTTGTCCTCTAAGATATTGATGGAAACCAGGTTTAATTGACTGTTTCAGTGTTGTACTTCATTACTACGTGATGCAATCCAGAAAAAGCCCAGGATCTAGCCATCAAGTATGAGAAATATGCGAAAGAATGAGTCTGATGAGTGCAAATCCCAGACCTAACCTAGACCTAACATGAATTATTCTCTAAAATATTGATCGAAACCAAGTTTAATTGACTGTTTCAGTGTGGTACCACATTACTACGTGATCCAATCCAGTAAAACCCCAGGATACGTTCAACAAGTATGTGAAGAATGCGAAAGTATGAGTCTGATGAGTGAAAATCCTCGGCCTAACCTAGATCTAACATGCGTTATCCTCAAAAATATTGATCGAAACCAGGTTTAATCGACAGTTTCGGTGTGGTACCACACTACTACGTGATCCAAACCAGAAAAAACCCAGGATCCGTTCAACAAGTATGTGAAGAATGCGAAAGTATGAGTCTGATGAGTGAAAATCCCAGGCCTAACCTAGACCTAACATGCGTTATCCTCTAAAATATTGATCGAAACCAGGTTTAATTGACTGTTTCAGTGTGGTACCACATTACTACGTGATCCAATCCAGAAATAGCCCAGGATCTAGCCATGAGGTATGAGAAATATGCGAAAGTATGAGCTTGATGAGGGCAAATCCTAGACCTAACCCAGACCTAACATGCGTTATCCTCAAAAATATTTATCAAGACCAGGTTTAACTGAATGTTTCAGTGTGGTACCACATTACTACGTGATCCATACCAGAAAAAACCCAGGATCTGTTCAACAAGTATCTGAAGAATGCGAAAGTATGAGTCTGATGAGTGAAAATTTCAGGGCTAACCTAGACCTAACATGCATTATCCTCTAAAATATTGATCCAAACCAGGTTTAGTGGACTGTTTCAGTGTGGTACCACTTTACTACGTGATCCAAACCAGAAAATAACCCAGGATCTGTCAAACGAGTATGTGAAGTGTGCGAAAGTATGAGCCTGATGAGAGCAAATCCCAGACCTAACCTAGACCTAACATGAATTATTCTCTAAAATATTGATCGAAACCAGGTTTAATTGACTGTTTCAGTGTGGTACCACATTACTACGTGATCCAAACCAGAAAAAGCCCAGGATCAGTTCAACAAGTATGTGAAAAACGCGAAAGTATGAGCCTGATTAGGGCGAATCCCAGACCTATGCCAGACCTAACTTGCGTTATCCTCTAAAATATTGATCGAAACCAGGTTTAATTGACTGTTTCAGCGTGGTACCACATTACTACGTGATACAATCCAGAAACAGCCCAGGATCTAGCCATGAAGTATGGGAAATATGCGAAAGTATGAGCCTGATGGGGGCAAATCTTAGACCTAACCCAGACCTAACATGCGTTATCCTCTAAAATATTTATCAAGATCAGGTTTAATGGACTGTTTCAGTGTGGTACCACTTTACTACGTGATCCAAAGCAGAAAAAACCCTCGATCAGGTCAACATGTATGTTAAAACTGCGAAAGTATGACCCTGATGAGTGCAAATCCCAGGCCTAACCTAGACCTAACATGCGATGTCCTCTAAAATATTGATGGAAACCAGGTTTAATTGACTGTTTCAGTGTTGTACTTCATTACTACGTGATGCAATCCAGAAAATAACCCAGGATCTGTTCAACGAGTATGTGACGTGTGCGAAAGTATGAGTCTGATCCCCTCAGGGGCTGCCAGCCTTTCAGCTGCAGTACGGGCTTAACGAACCCGGGGTACCCGAGTCATACACACACCGTAAGCCTCCTGTTGGTCGTCACAACGACCCATTCGCAATTCCCTATTGGTTTTGTGAATGGTACGTGACGGCAGGAGGAACGGGGGTCTTGGCTTAACCGCCTGGGCCACGAGTATGGCGACTCTATAAAATCGCCCTCCAATCCTAAGCTATGGTGCGCGGCGATGGGATGCATGGTTGGGGGAGAAGGCCCAATCCCAAGCGACCACCTCCGGGGAACCTGCCGAACCCCCGGAGTATTAGGCTTACCCGGGTAAGGCGGCTCTGCCCGGGTGGACCTTTATTTCCGACCATCTCGTGGGATTCTTATGGACACAGAAAATAAAATGGGGATGGGGCGGGTTTTGTCGGTTGGGGAGGACGGAGACGGGGTTGGGGTTAGGGTGGCGGCGCTCGCGCCCCACTCAGCGCCAGGTCCGGCTTCGTGGAGGGTGGAGGAGGACGACGAGACGGCGTCGGTCTCGTCCTTCTCCTCGAGCACGAGCCACATACGCTCTAAGAGGAAGAGGACGGGGCAGGCCGTCGTCGAGGTGGGCGGGGCGATGAGCCCGTCGGTGAGGCTGAGTTGCCTCAGGGACGAGGTGACCGAGGAGATATCGGAGAGGATCTCCTCGTCCCTGAGGCGGGTGGAGAAAGTCGCCGCTGCCTGCGCCTTTAAGGGGCAGAAAAGCGGTGGCGCGGAGGCCCTGAAGGCCGCGGCGGAGGAGATGAGGGAGGCGGCGCGGGAGCTCAGAGGGCGGAACGCCCGTCTGCAGCTCCTCTTGGAGGAGGAGCGACAGGGGAGGAGGAGGGCAGAGGCGCTGTGGAACAGCGCGGCCCTCCCTCCCATCCTCCCTCCTCCTCCACCGCCGCGTCCCTCAGCGGAGGTAAATAAGCGGAGTGCGGCGGCAGTGGTGCGGGGCACCGCGGGCCCCTCCACCCGCACTCCGCCCGTGAAGAAGTCCCCGTCCTCCTCAGAAGACGATCTTCTGAGGAGGATTGGGGACATGATTGATGGCAAGCTGGCCGCCTTCCGGGAGGAGCTCCTCGCCGGAAGAGCGGTCAGCAGGAAGGCGGTGCCTCCCCGACCTGTTCCGGTACAGTCGGGGAAGGCAAAGAAGGGCGGAGTGAAGGCTCCGCCCAGCGTTGCGGCACCAGGGCCCCGGGTTGCGACCCCCAAGGGGGGTGGTGTACCCGTGGTCGCGGTGGTCGCGTCCTCCACGGCACCCTCCCAAGGGGGGGTGGCGTGGAGTGAGGTGGTGGGGCGGAAGGCGAAGCGGGCGGCGAGGAAGGCCTCGCAACCGCAGCCTCCGCCTCCGCCGCCGGCGGCCAAGGTAAAGGCCGCGAAGGTCGGGAAGGCACGACCAGGTCGTCCCCCAAAAACGGCAGCGGTGACGCTGACCGTTGCGCAGGGGGGCGACCTGACCCTCGCGGAGGCGATGCGGCTCGCCAGGGAGAATATCTCCCTGGAAGAGCTGGGCATCGCCTCCGTGAGGGCGAAGAGGGCCGTGACCGGGGGTCTCTTGTTGGAGATCCCCGGTGCAGAGAGCGGCGCGAAGGCGGATCGTCTCGCCCAGAGGCTCCGGGAGCAGCTGGGCGAGCGAGGTGTCCGGGTCGCCCGGCCCACGAAGCGCACGGAGATGCGCGTTTGTGGGCTGGACGACTCGGTCAGCGCACAGGATGTGTCCCGTGCCCTTGCGAGGGCGGGGGACTGTCCTGTGGAGGACCTGCGGATCGGAGAGATCCGCAGGTCGCCCTCCGGCCTCGGGTCGGTGTGGGCCCGGTGCCCCCTCTCCGCCGCCCGTAAGGTGGCGGAATCCGGGAGGGTGTTGGTGGGGTGGGTTTCGGCGCGAGTGGAAATCCTCGCGCCGCGCCCGCTCCAGTGTCACCGCTGCCTCGAATTGGGGCACGTGAGGCAGTGGTGCACCTCGCCGGTGGACCGCAGCGGTCAGTGTTACCGCTGCGGTGCCAAAGAGCACCGTGCGAGCCAGTGCTCGGCGGCCCCCCACTGCCCGCTGTGTGCGGACATGGGGAGGCCAGCCGATCACAGGGTGGGGAGCAAGAAGTGCTCCCCCCCCTCCCGTAAGGAGAGGAAGAGGCGGGCTGCACCGGCTCCGGTGCCGAGGGCGGTGGCATCGTCCTCCATGGAGGTGGACGGTGCTACGGGGACGGACGGCCGGGAGGAGGCTGGCGCGGCCATTAATTAATGCCGCCCCGCCTCCTCCTCCAGGCCAACCTCAACCACTGCCGCGCGGCACAGGACTTGATGTCCCAAGTCCTCGCGGAGTGGGGGGTTGGCCTGGCGGTCGCCGCCGAGCCGTACCGCGTCCCTGATCACCCTCATTGGGTGGGCGACGCGGACGGCTTGGTGGCGACGGTATGGGGAGGGGGCGACGGGTCCCCACCGTTCTCCTTGTTGGAGCGCGGTCGGGGATTCGTCGCCGTGGACTGGGGGGGAGTCGCTGTGGTGGGGTGCTACATTTCGCCCCGTAGCGGTCACGCTGCGTTCGAGCTGTACCTGGCCGAGGTCGCGGCATGCGTGCAGCGCTACGCGGCCCGGCCGGTGCTGGTCCTGGGGGATTTTAATGCCAAGTCGGTGGCTTGGGGATCCCCCAGGACCTCCGTTCGCGGCGGGATCCTGGGCGATTGGGCGGCGGGGCTCGACCTCCGGGTATTGAACCGGGGGTCGGAGCACACATGCGTGCGGCGATATGGGGGGTCCATCGTGGATGTTGGATTCGCGACCCCCAACGCCGTGCGCATGGTGTCGGGTTGGCACGTGGTCGCGGGGGCAGAGACACTCTCCGATCACCGGTACATCCGGATGGAGGTCTCTGCCGCCGCGAGTGCATCCCGACACGGCCGCCTGCGTGGCACCCCACCACGCCGCTGGGCGCTTCGGCGCCTGGACAAGGACGCCCTGATGGCAGCTGCCCTCGCTGCAACTTGGCCGCAGGGAGCGGCCGAGTTGCCGAGCATAGAGGAGGAGGTCGCCCGGCTCGGAGCATTGGTCGCGGGTATTTGCGACCCGGCGATGCCTCGGGTCGGGCGGGCTTCTCCTCGCCGGGCGGTGTACTGGTGGTCGGACGCGATCGCGGAGTTGCGAGTCGCGACTGTCCGCGCCCGACGCCAGTACACCCGCGCGCGCCGTCGTCAACGTACAGGCGACGGCGTGGCGCGAGCGAGGGCAGCTGATGACCTGTATGGAGCATACCGCGTGGCGCGGGTTGCTCTGCAGGTCGCCATCAAACGGGCCAAGACCCAGGCATGGAAGGAGCTCCTCCAGACCCTTGATGACGATCCATGGGGGCGCCCATATAAGGTGGTGCTGAATAAGCTCCGCCCGTGGGCGCCCCCCGTCACCGAGGGTCTTGACCCCCGGCTGCTGGAGGACGTGGTCAATACACTCTTCCCAATTGGGGAGAGGGGACCGCGTCCTCCGGCGGCGGCGGCTGTCCCAGTGGAGTGGACGGCCGAGCTGGGGGTCACGCAGGAGGAGCTGGCAGCGGCCATCAGACGGCTCGGGGTTCGTAACACGGCCCCGGGTCCGGATGGGGTGCCCGGCCGGGTTTGGGTCTTGACCCAGGGCGTCCTTGGGGCCGACCTCAGGCGGTTGTTCGACCGCTGCCTGAGGGACGGGCGATTCCCCCCCAGTTGGAAGGTGGCGAGGATGGTCCTCCTCCGGAAGGAGGGTCGGCCCGCGGAGTCTCCCTCCGCATACCGGCCCATTTGTCTCCTCGACGAGGTGGGCAAGCTCTTCGAGCGTGTGATTGCTGCCCGCCTCGTCGAGCACCTGTCGCGGGGTGATCCCGGTCTGGCAGACTGCCAGTTCGGTTTCCGGGGGGGCCGATCGACTATCGACGCGATAGGTCGTGTGAGGGCCCTCTCGGAGGCGGCCGTCTCCCGGGGAGGGGTGGCATTGGCAATATCCTTGGATATTGCCAATGCCTTTAACACCCTTCCCTGGGAAGAGATAAGGAGGGGACTCGAATATCATCGAGTCCCCCCTTGTCTCAGGGCGGTCGTCGGGGATTATCTCCGCGGCAGGTGGATCGAGTATCCGGGCCGGGATGGTGATATGCGGAGGGAGGTGTACTGCGGTGTTCCGCAGGGGTCGGTCCTCGGGCCACTCCTGTGGAACATCGCGTACGACTCGGTGTTGCGGGCCGGCCTCCCCGACGGCGTCAGCACGGTGTGTTATGCGGATGACACACTGGTGCTGGCCGTCGGGGCGCACTGGGGGAGGGCCATGCGTCGCGCGGAGGAGGGGTCGCAACGCGTCGTCGACCGGATCAGGGGGATGGGGATGACGGTGGCGGTCCATAAGACCGAGGTGATTGCGTTTCATTCACCTCGGCAGGATCCGCCACCCCCTCTGATCCGGGTGGGTGGGGCTGACATCGAGGTGAAGCCCCAGATCAGGTATCTGGGGCTGATCCTCGATAGCCACTGGCGTTTCGTGGAGCATTTCCGCTGCCTGGTCCCCCGGTTGGAAAGGATGGTTGCGGCTCTGGGCCGGATCCTGCCCAACCTGGGGGGCCCGGCGGGCCGAGTTCGTCGCCTCTATGTGGCAATGGTCCAGTCGGTGGCCCTATACGGGGCCCCCGTCTGGGCGGACGACCTGGCTGCCTCCCGGCGCAGCATGACTATGCTGCGCCGGGTGCAGAGGCGCATGGCGCTCAGGGTCGTCCGCGGGTATCGGACCGTGTCACATGAGGCGGCGACGGTGCTAGCGGGGATGCCGCCCATGGACCTGCTCGCGCGGTCGCATGCGGTGATGTACCGGCACCGCGTCGACCGTCGCGCGGGGGTGGGGTCGGTCCCGGGCGGGCAGGAACCTGCTTGGGGCGATTTGAAGCGCCAGGCCCGGCAGTCCGTGTTGCTCGCGTGGCAGGAGCGGCTGGCTCTGCCAACCGCGGGGCACCGGACTGTCGGGGCTGTTCGGCCACTCCTGAAGGAGTGGCTGGACAGAGGCCATGGCAGCTTCACCTACCGGCTGGCACAGGTATTTTCCGGGCATGGGAGCTTCGGAAGATACCTGTGCCGGATAGGGAAGGAGCCGACGGCGCGTTGCTGCCACTGCGACGCTGAGGAGGACACGGCGGATCATACCCTGGAGGTATGCCCCGCGTGGGAGGGGGAGCGCCGTGTCCTGGTCGGCGTCGTCGGGCGGGATGTCTCGCTGCCGGGCGTGGTGCGCGCCATGCTCGGCAGCGAGGAGAAGTGGAGGGCCGTGGCCTCCTTCTGCGAGAACGTAATGTTGCAGAAGGAGGCCGCGGGGAGGGAGCGCGAGCTTCAGCGGCGCGCTGAAGCTCGCGCTCGTGCGGTGGCCCGAGGTCGTCGCCCGGTCGCGAGGCGTCGCGGGCGGCCGCCTCGGCGTGGCGGATGACCTAGGCTGGGAGGGGGGTCCTGAGGGGACCCTCCTCCCGCCAGGCGGCGCCGGGTCGGACCGGTTGGGGGTAGGAGTGCCTCCCCCTACCGGTCCGACGCAAGGGGAGGCACCCTCGGCGGTCTGGTGCGGCCATGAACGCCCGGCCGCCGAGGGGTGGAAACGGGGTCGCGGGCGGTTGCGAGTTGGGGCTCGCAGCCGCCACTAAACGCGGCCCCGGGACGGATAGCGGCGGGATGGAGTGGCCCCGTCCCGCCGCTATGAGGCAGTGTGTCTACTGTGGGGACCGATTGTCCCCCCGGGGGATGGGCGCGAAAGCGCGGGCACGGGGAGGATACCGGAAGAATGCTTCGGGCGATTCCCGGTATCCTCCCAAAGCGTGCCGAAGGGTCACCGTGGGGTTTTTAGTGGGTAGGTCCCGCGCCTGTCGTTGTACGGGCGCGGGGAATCCCACACACCCCTCCCACCTCTCCCCAAGGAGGTGGGAGGGAGTCTTTCGAAGATTTTCCCCACGACAAAAAAAAAAAAAAAAAAAAAAAAAAAAAAGTATGAGTCTGATGAGGTCAAATCCCAGACCTATCCCAGACCTAACTTGCGTTATCCTCTAAAATATTGATCGAAACCAGGTTTAATCGACTGTTTCAGTGTGGTACCACATTACTACGTGATCCAAACCAGAAAAAACCCAGGATCAGTTCAACAAGTATGTGAAGAATGCGACAGTATTAGTCTGATGAGTGAAAATCCCTGGGCTAACCTATACCTAACATGCGTTATCCTCTTAAATATTGATGCAAACCAGGTTTAATGGACTGTTTCAGTGTGGTACCACACTACTACGTGAGACAAACCAGAAAAAACCCAGGATCAGTTCAACAAGTATGTGAAGAATGCGAAAGTATGAGTCTGATGAGTGAAAATCCCAGGGCTAACCTAGACCTAACATGCGTTATCCTCTAAAATATTGATGCAAACCAGGTTTAATGGACTGTTTCAGTGTGGTACCACACAACTACGTGAGACAAACCAGAAAAAACCCGGGATCAGTTCAACGCGTATGTGAAGTGTGCGAAAGTATGAGTCTGATGAGGTCAAATCCCAGACCAATCCCAGACTTAACTTGCGTTGTCCTCTAAGATATTGATGGAAACCAGGTTTGATTGACGGGTTCAGTGTTGTACTTCATTACTACGTGATGCAATCCAGAAAAAGCCCAGGATCTAGCCATGAAGTATGAGAAATATGCGAAAGTATGAGCCTGATGAGGGCAAATCCTAGAACTAACCCAGACCTAACATGCGTTATCCTCTAAGATATTTATCAAGATCAGGTTTAATTGAATGTTTCAGTGTGGTACCACATTACTACGTTATGTAATCCAGAAAATGCCCAGGATCTAGCCATCAAGTTTGAGAAATATGCGAAAGTATGAGCCTGATGAGGTCAAATCCCAGACCTATCCCAGAATTAACTTGCGTTATCCTCTAAAATATTGATCGAAACCAGGTTTAATCGACTGTTTCAGTGTGGTACCACATTACTACGTGATCCAAACCAGAAAAAACCCAGGATCAGTTCAACAAGTATGTGAAGAATGCGACAGTATTAGTCTGATGAGTGAAAATCCCTGGGCTAACCTATACCTAACATGCGTTATCCTCTTAAATATTGATGCAAACCAGGTTTAATGGACTGTTTCAGTGTGGTACCACACTACTACGTGAGACAAACCAGAAAAAACCCAGGATCAGTTCAACAAGTATGTGAAGAATGCGAAAGTATGAGTCTGATGAGTGAAAATCCCAGGGCTAACCTAGACCTAACATGCGTTATCCTCTAAAATATTGATGCAAACCAGGTTTAATGGACTGTTTCAGTGTGGTACCACACAACTACGTGAGACAAACCAGAAAAAACCCGGGATCAGTTCAACGCGTATGTGAAGTGTGCGAAAGTATGAGTCTGATGAGGTCAAATCCCAGACCAATCCCAGACTTAACTTGCGTTGTCCTCTAAGATATTGATGGAAACCAGGTTTGATTGACGGGTTCAGTGTTGTACTTCATTACTACGTGATGCAATCCAGAAAAAGCCCAGGATCTAGCCATGAAGTATGAGAAATATGCGAAAGTATGAGCCTGATGAGGGCAAATCCTAGAACTAACCCAGACCTAACATGCGTTATCCTCTAAGATATTTATCAAGATCAGGTTTAATTGAATGTTTCAGTGTGGTACCACATTACTACGTTATGTAATCCAGAAAATGCCCAGGATCTAGCCATCAAGTTTGAGAAATATGCGAAAGTATGAGCCTGATGAGGGCAAATCCTAGACCTAACCCAGTCCTAACATGCGTTATCCTCTAAAATATTGATCGCAAGCAGGTGTAATGGACTGTTTCAGTGTGGTACCACACTACTACGTGATCCAAACCAGAAAAAACCCAGGATCTGTTCAACAAGTACGTGAAAAACGCGAAAGTATAAGTCTAATGAGGTCAAATCCCAGACCTATCCCAGAATTAACTTGCGTTATCCTCTAAAATATTGATCGAAACCAGGTTTAATCGACTGTTTCAGCGTGGTACCACATTACTATGTGATACAATCCAGAAACAGCCCAGGATCCAGCCATGAAGTATGAGAAATATGCGAAAGTATGAGCCTGATGGGGGCAAATCCTAGACCTACCCCAGACCAAACATGCGTTATCCTCTAAAATATTTATCAAGATCAGGTTTAATTGATTGTTTCAGTGTGGTACCACATTACTACGTGATCCACACCAGAAAAAACCCAAGATCCGTTCAACAAGTATGTGAAGAACGCGAAAGTATGAGTCTGATGAGTGAAAATCCCAGGCCTAACCTAGACCTAACATGCGTTATCCTCAATAATATTGATCGAAACCAGGTTTAATTGAGTGTTTCAGTGTTGTACTTCATTACTGCGTGATGCAATCCAGAAAAAGCCCAGGATCTAGCCATCTAGTATGAGAAATATGCGAAAGAATGAGCCTGGTGAGAGCAAATCCCATGCCTAACCTTGACCTAACATGAATTATTCTCTAAAATATTCATCAAAGCCAGGTTTAATTGACTGTTTCAGTGTGGTACCACATTAATACGTGATCCAATCCAGAAATAGCCCAGGATCCAGTCATGAAGTATGAAAAATATGCGAAAGTATGAGCCTGATGAGGGCAAATCCTAGACCTAACCCAGACCTAACATGCGTTATCCTCTAAAATATTTATCAAGACCAGGTTTAATTCAATGTTTCAGTGTGGTACCACATTACTACGTGATCCAAACCAGAAAAAACCCAGGATCCGTTCAACAAGTATGTGAAGAATGCGAAAGTATGAGTCTGATGAGTGAAAATCCCCAACCTAACGTAGACCTAACATGCGTTATCCTGTAAAATGTTGATCCAAACCTAGTTTAATCGACTGTTTCAGTGTGGTACCACATTACTATGTGATCCAAACCAGAAAATAACCCAGGATCTGTTCAACGAGTATGTGAAGTGTGCGAAAGTATGAGTCTGATGAGGGCAAATCCCAGACCTATCCCAGACCTAACTTGCGTTATCCTCTAAAATATTTATCAACACCAGGTTTAATTGATTGTTTCTGTGCGGTCCCACATTACTACGTGATCCAAACCAGGAAAAACCCAGGATCCGTTCAACAAGTATGAGAAGAATGCGAAAGTATGAGTCTGATGAGTGAAAATCCCAGGCCTAACCTAGACCAAACATGCGTTATCCTCAAAAATATTGATCGAAACCTGCTTTAATCGACTGTTTCAGTGTGGTACCACATTACTATGTGATCCAAACCAGAAAATAACCCAGGATCTGTTCAACGAGTATGTGAAGTGTGCGAAAGTATGAGTCTGATGAGTGAAAATCCCAGGCCTAACCTAGACCTGACATGCGTTATCCTCAAAAATATTGATCGAAACCTGGTTTAATCGACTGTTTCAGTGTGGTACCACATTACTACGTGATCCAATCCAGAAATAGCCCAGGATCCAGCCATGAAGTATGAGAAATATGCGAAAGTATGAGCCTGATGAGGGCAAATCCTAGACCTAACCCGGACCTAACATGCGTTATCCTCTAAAATATTTATCAAGACCAGGTTTAATCGACTGTTTCAGTGTGGTACCACATTACTATGCGATCCAAACCAGAAAATAACCCAGGATCTGTTCAACGAGTATGTGAAAAACGCCAAAGTATGAGCCTGATGTGGGCAAATCCCAGACCTATCCCAGCCCTAACTTGCGTTGTCCTCTAAGATATTGATGGAAACCAGGTTTAGTTGACTGTTTCAGTGTTGTACTTCATTACTACGTGATGCAATCCAGAAAAAGCCCAGGATCTAGCCATCAAGTATGAGAAATATGCGAAAGAATGAGCCTGATGAGAGCAAATCCCAGACCTAACCTAGACCTAACATGAATTATTCTCTAAAATATTGATCAAAACCAGGTTTAATCGACTGTTTCAGTGTGGTACCACTATGCTACGTGATCCAAACCAGAAAAAACCCAGGATCCGTTTAAGAAGTATGTGAAGAATGCGAAAGTATGAGTCTGATGAGTGAAAATCCCAGGCCTAACCTAGACCTAACATGCGTTATCCTCAGAAATATTGATCGAAACCAGGTTTAATTGACTGTTTCTGCGTGGTACCACATTACTACATGATACAATCCAGAAACAGCCAAGGATCTAGCCATGAAGTATGAGAAATATGCGAATGTATGAGCCTGATGAGGACAAATCCTAGACCTAACCCAAACCTAACATGCGTTATCCTCTAAAATATTTATCAAGACCAGGTTTAATTGAATGTTTCAGTGTGGTACCACATTACTACGTGAACCAAACCAGAAAAAACCCAGGATCCGTTCAACAAGTATGTGAAGAATGCGAAAGTATGAGTCTGATGAGTGAAAGTCCCAGGGCTAACCTAGACCTAACAAGCGTTATCCTCTAAAATATTGATGGAAACCAGGTTTAATTTACTGCTTCAGCGTGGTACCACATTACTACGTGATACAATCCAGAAACAGCCCTGGGTCTAGCCATGAAGTATGAGAAATATGCGAAAGTATGAGTCTGACGAGGGCAAATCCTAGACCTAACTCAGACCTAACATCCGTTATCCTCTAAAATATTTATCATGACCAGGTTTAATTGATTGTTTCAGTGTGGTCCCACATTACTACGTAATCCAAACCAGAAAAAACCCAGGATCCGTTTAACAAGTATGTGAAGAATGCGAAAGTATGAGTCTGATGAGTGAAAATCCCAGGCCTAACCTAGACCTAACATGCGTTATCCTCAAAAATATTGATCGAAACCAGGTTTAATTGACTGTTTCTGCGTGGTACCACATTACTACATCATACAATCCAGAAACAGCCAAGGATCTAGCCATGAAGTATGAGAAATATGCGAATGTATGAGCCTGATGAGGACAAATCCTAGACCTAACCCAAACCTAACATGCGTTATCCTCTAAAATATTTATCAAGACCAGGTTTAATTGATTGTTTCAGTGTGGTCCCACATTACTACGTAATCCAAACCAGAAAAAACCCAGGATCCGTTTAACAAGTATGTGAAGAATGCGAAAGTATGAGTCTGATGAGTGAAAGTCCCAGGGCTAACCTAGACCTAACAAGCGTTATCCTCTAAAATATTGATGGAAACCAGGTTTAATTGACTGTTTCAGTGTTGCACTTCATTACTACGTGATCCATACCAGTAAAAACCCAGGATCCGTTCAACAAGTATGTGAAGAATGCGAAAGTATGAGTGTGGTGAGTGAAAAACCCCGGCCTAACCTAGACCTAACATGCGTTATCCTCAAATATATTGATCGAAACCTGGTTTAATCGTCGGTTTCAGTGTGTTACCACATTACTACGTGATCCAATCCAGAAATAGCCCAGGATCTAGCCATGAAATATGAGAAATATGCGAAAGTATGAGCCCGACGAGGGCAAATCCTAGACCTAACCCAGACCTAACATGCGTTATCCTCTAAAATATTTATCAAGACCAGGTTTAATTGATTGTTTCAGTGTGGTCCCACATTACTACGTGATCCAAACCAGAAAAAACCCAGGTTCCGTTCAACAAGTATGTGAAGAATGCGAAAGTATGAGTCTGATGAGTGAAAATCCCAGGTCTAACCCAGACCTAACATGCGCTATCCTCTAAAATATTGATCCAAACCAGGTTTAATGGACTGTTTCAGTGTGGTACCACTTTACTACGTGATCCAAAGCATTAAGAATCCTCGATCAGGTCAACATGTATGTTAAAACTGCGAAAGTATGACCCTGATGAGGGCAAATCCCAGGCCTTACCTAGACCTAACATGCGTTGTCCTCTAAAATATTGATGGAAACCAGGTTTAATTGACTGTTTCAGTGTTGTACTTCATTACTACGTGATGCAATCCAGAAATAGCCCAGGATCTAGCCGTGAAGTATGAGAAATATGCGAAAGTATGAGTCTGACGAGGGCAAATCCTAGACCTAACTCAGACCTAACATGCGTTATCCTCTAAAATATTTATCATGACCAGGTTTAATTGATTGTTTCAGTGTGGTCCCACATTACTACGTGATCCAAACCAGAAAAAACCCAGGATCCGTTTAAGAAGTATGTGAAGAATGCGAAAGTATGAGTCTGATGAGTGAAAATCCCAGGCCTAACCTAGACCTAACATGCGTTATCCTCAAAAATATTGATCGAAACCAGGTTTAATTGACTGTTTCTGCGTGGTACCACATTACTACATGATACAATCCAGAAACAGCCAAGGATCTAGCCATGAAGTATGAGAAATATGCGAATGTATGAGCCTGATGAGGACAAATCCTAGAACTAACCCAGACCTAACATGCGTTATCCTCTAAGATATTTATCAAGATCAGGTTTAATTGAATGTTTCAGTGTGGTACCACATTACTACGTTATGTAATCCAGAAAATGCCCAGGATCTAGCCATCAAGTTTGAGAAATATGCGAAAGTATGAGCCTGATGAGGTCAAATCCCAGACCTATCCCAGAATTAACTTGCGTTATCCTCTAAAATATTGATCGAAACCAGGTTTAATCGACTGTTTCAGTGTGGTACCACATTACTACGTGATCCAAACCAGAAAAAACCCAGGATCAGTTCAACAAGTATGTGAAGAATGCGACAGTATTAGTCTGATGAGTGAAAATCCCTGGGCTAACCTATACCTAACATGCGTTATCCTCTTAAATATTGATGCAAACCAGGTTTAATGGACTGTTTCAGTGTGGTACCACACTACTACGTGAGACAAACCAGAAAAAACCCAGGATCAGTTCAACAAGTATGTGAAGAATGCGAAAGTATGAGTCTGATGAGTGAAAATCCCAGGGCTAACCTAGACCTAACATGCGTTATCCTCTAAAATATTGATGCAAACCAGGTTTAATGGACTGTTTCAGTGTGGTACCACACAACTACGTGAGACAAACCAGAAAAAACCCGGGATCAGTTCAACGCGTATGTGAAGTGTGCGAAAGTATGAGTCTGATGAGGTCAAATCCCAGACCAATCCCAGACTTAACTTGCGTTGTCCTCTAAGATATTGATGGAAACCAGGTTTGATTGACGGGTTCAGTGTTGTACTTCATTACTACGTGATGCAATCCAGAAAAAGCCCAGGATCTAGCCATGAAGTATGAGAAATATGCGAAAGTATGAGCCTGATGAGGGCAAATCCTAGAACTAACCCAGACCTAACATGCGTTATCCTCTAAGATATTTATCAAGATCAGGTTTAATTGAATGTTTCAGTGTGGTACCACATTACTACGTTATGTAATCCAGAAAATGCCCAGGATCTAGCCATCAAGTTTGAGAAATATGCGAAAGTATGAGCCTGATGAGGGCAAATCCTAGACCTAACCCAGTCCTAACATGCGTTATCCTCTAAAATATTGATCGCAAGCAGGTGTAATGGACTGTTTCAGTGTGGTACCACACTACTACGTGATCCAAACCAGAAAAAACCCAGGATCTGTTCAACAAGTACGTGAAAAACGCGAAAGTATGAGTCTAATGAGGTCAAATCCCAGACCTATCCCAGAATTAACTTGCGTTATCCTCTAAAATATTGATCGAAACCAGGTTTAATCGACTGTTTCAGCGTGGTACCACATTACTATGTGATACAATCCAGAAACAGCCCAGGATCCAGCCATGAAGTATGAGAAATATGCGAAAGTATGAGCCTGATGGGGGCAAATCCTAGACCTACCCCAGACCAAACATGCGTTATCCTCTAAAATATTTATCAAGATCAGGTTTAATTGATTGTTTCAGTGTGGTACCACATTACTACGTGATCCACACCAGAAAAAACCCAAGATCCGTTCAACAAGTATGTGAAGAACGCGAAAGTATGAGTCTGATGAGTGAAAATCCCAGGCCTAACCTAGACCTAACATGCGTTATCCTCAATAATATTGATCGAAACCAGGTTTAATTGAGTGTTTCAGTGTTGTACTTCATTACTGCGTGATGCAATCCAGAAAAAGCCCAGGATCTAGCCATCTAGTATGAGAAATATGCGAAAGAATGAGCCTGGTGAGAGCAAATCCCATGCCTAACCTTGACCTAACATGAATTATTCTCTAAAATATTCATCAAAGCCAGGTTTAATTGACTGTTTCAGTGTGGTACCACATTAATACGTGATCCAATCCAGAAATAGCCCAGGATCCAGTCATGAAGTATGAAAAATATGCGAAAGTATGAGCCTGATGAGGGCAAATCCTAGACCTAACCCAGACCTAACATGCGTTATCCTCTAAAATATTTATCAAGACCAGGTTTAATTCAATGTTTCAGTGTGGTACCACATTACTACGTGATCCAAACCAGAAAAAACCCAGGATCCGTTCAACAAGTATGTGAAGAATGCGAAAGTATGAGTCTGATGAGTGAAAATCCCCAACCTAACGTAGACCTAACATGCGTTATCCTGTAAAATGTTGATCCAAACCTAGTTTAATCGACTGTTTCAGTGTGGTACCACATTACTATGTGATCCAAACCAGAAAATAACCCAGGATCTGTTCAACGAGTATGTGAAGTGTGCGAAAGTATGAGTCTGATGAGGGCAAATCCCAGACCTATCCCAGACCTAACTTGCGTTATCCTCTAAAATATTTATCAACACCAGGTTTAATTGATTGTTTCTGTGCGGTCCCACATTACTACGTGATCCAAACCAGGAAAAACCCAGGATCCGTTCAACAAGTATGAGAAGAATGCGAAAGTATGAGTCTGATGAGTGAAAATCCCAGGCCTAACCTAGACCAAACATGCGTTATCCTCAAAAATATTGATCGAAACCTGCTTTAATCGACTGTTTCAGTGTGGTACCACATTACTATGTGATCCAAACCAGAAAATAACCCAGGATCTGTTCAACGAGTATGTGAAGTGTGCGAAAGTATGAGTCTGATGAGTGAAAATCCCAGGCCTAACCTAGACCTGACATGCGTTATCCTCAAAAATATTGATCGAAACCTGGTTTAATCGACTGTTTCAGTGTGGTACCACATTACTACGTGATCCAATCCAGAAATAGCCCAGGATCCAGCCATGAAGTATGAGAAATATGCGAAAGTATGAGCCTGATGAGGGCAAATCCTAGACCTAACCCGGACCTAACATGCGTTATCCTCTAAAATATTTATCAAGACCAGGTTTAATCGACTGTTTCAGTGTGGTACCACATTACTATGCGATCCAAACCAGAAAATAACCCAGGATCTGTTCAACGAGTATGTGAAAAACGCCAAAGTATGAGCCTGATGTGGGCAAATCCCAGACCTATCCCAGCCCTAACTTGCGTTGTCCTCTAAGATATTGATGGAAACCAGGTTTAGTTGACTGTTTCAGTGTTGTACTTCATTACTACGTGATGCAATCCAGAAAAAGCCCAGGATCTAGCCATCAAGTATGAGAAATATGCGAAAGAATGAGCCTGATGAGAGCAAATCCCAGACCTAACCTAGACCTAACATGAATTATTCTCTAAAATATTGATCAAAACCAGGTTTAATCGACTGTTTCAGTGTGGTACCACTATGCTACGTGATCCAAACCAGAAAAAACCCAGGATCCGTTTAAGAAGTATGTGAAGAATGCGAAAGTATGAGTCTGATGAGTGAAAATCCCAGGCCTAACCTAGACCTAACATGCGTTATCCTCAGAAATATTGATCGAAACCAGGTTTAATTGACTGTTTCTGCGTGGTACCACATTACTACATGATACAATCCAGAAACAGCCAAGGATCTAGCCATGAAGTATGAGAAATATGCGAATGTATGAGCCTGATGAGGACAAATCCTAGACCTAACCCAAACCTAACATGCGTTATCCTCTAAAATATTTATCAAGACCAGGTTTAATTGAATGTTTCAGTGTGGTACCACATTACTACGTGAACCAAACCAGAAAAAACCCAGGATCCGTTCAACAAGTATGTGAAGAATGCGAAAGTATGAGTCTGATGAGTGAAAGTCCCAGGGCTAACCTAGACCTAACAAGCGTTATCCTCTAAAATATTGATGGAAACCAGGTTTAATTTACTGCTTCAGCGTGGTACCACATTACTACGTGATACAATCCAGAAACAGCCCTGGGTCTAGCCATGAAGTATGAGAAATATGCGAAAGTATGAGTCTGACGAGGGCAAATCCTAGACCTAACTCAGACCTAACATCCGTTATCCTCTAAAATATTTATCATGACCAGGTTTAATTGATTGTTTCAGTGTGGTCCCACATTACTACGTAATCCAAACCAGAAAAAACCCAGGATCCGTTTAACAAGTATGTGAAGAATGCGAAAGTATGAGTCTGATGAGTGAAAATCCCAGGCCTAACCTAGACCTAACATGCGTTATCCTCAAAAATATTGATCGAAACCAGGTTTAATTGACTGTTTCTGCGTGGTACCACATTACTACATCATACAATCCAGAAACAGCCAAGGATCTAGCCATGAAGTATGAGAAATATGCGAATGTATGAGCCTGATGAGGACAAATCCTAGACCTAACCCAAACCTAACATGCGTTATCCTCTAAAATATTTATCAAGACCAGGTTTAATTGATTGTTTCAGTGTGGTCCCACATTACTACGTAATCCAAACCAGAAAAAACCCAGGATCCGTTTAACAAGTATGTGAAGAATGCGAAAGTATGAGTCTGATGAGTGAAAGTCCCAGGGCTAACCTAGACCTAACAAGCGTTATCCTCTAAAATATTGATGGAAACCAGGTTTAATTGACTGTTTCAGTGTTGCACTTCATTACTACGTGATCCATACCAGTAAAAACCCAGGATCCGTTCAACAAGTATGTGAAGAATGCGAAAGTATGAGTGTGGTGAGTGAAAAACCCCGGCCTAACCTAGACCTAACATGCGTTATCCTCAAATATATTGATCGAAACCTGGTTTAATCGTCGGTTTCAGTGTGTTACCACATTACTACGTGATCCAATCCAGAAATAGCCCAGGATCTAGCCATGAAATATGAGAAATATGCGAAAGTATGAGCCCGACGAGGGCAAATCCTAGACCTAACCCAGACCTAACATGCGTTATCCTCTAAAATATTTATCAAGACCAGGTTTAATTGATTGTTTCAGTGTGGTCCCACATTACTACGTGATCCAAACCAGAAAAAACCCAGGTTCCGTTCAACAAGTATGTGAAGAATGCGAAAGTATGAGTCTGATGAGTGAAAATCCCAGGTCTAACCCAGACCTAACATGCGCTATCCTCTAAAATATTGATCCAAACCAGGTTTAATGGACTGTTTCAGTGTGGTACCACTTTACTACGTGATCCAAAGCATTAAGAATCCTCGATCAGGTCAACATGTATGTTAAAACTGCGAAAGTATGACCCTGATGAGGGCAAATCCCAGGCCTTACCTAGACCTAACATGCGTTGTCCTCTAAAATATTGATGGAAACCAGGTTTAATTGACTGTTTCAGTGTTGTACTTCATTACTACGTGATGCAATCCAGAAATAGCCCAGGATCTAGCCGTGAAGTATGAGAAATATGCGAAAGTATGAGTCTGACGAGGGCAAATCCTAGACCTAACTCAGACCTAACATGCGTTATCCTCTAAAATATTTATCATGACCAGGTTTAATTGATTGTTTCAGTGTGGTCCCACATTACTACGTGATCCAAACCAGAAAAAACCCAGGATCCGTTTAAGAAGTATGTGAAGAATGCGAAAGTATGAGTCTGATGAGTGAAAATCCCAGGCCTAACCTAGACCTAACATGCGTTATCCTCAAAAATATTGATCGAAACCAGGTTTAATTGACTGTTTCTGCGTGGTACCACATTACTACATGATACAATCCAGAAACAGCCAAGGATCTAGCCATGAAGTATGAGAAATATGCGAATGTATGAGCCTGATGAGGACAAATCCTAGAACTAACCCAAACCTAACATGCGTTATCCTCTAAAATATTTATCAAGACCAGGTTTAATTGAATGTTTCAGTGTGGTACCACATTACTACGTGAACCAAACCAGAAAAAACACAGGATCCGTTCAACAAGTATGTGAAGAATGCGAAAGTATGAGTCTGATGAGTGAAAATCCCAGGCCTAACCTAGACCTAACATGCGTTATCCTCAAAAATATTGATCGAAACCAGGTTTAATTGACTGTTTCAGTGTGGTACCACATTACTATGTGATCCAATCCAGAAATAGCCCAGGATCTAGCCGTGAAGTATGAGAAATATGCGAAAGTATGAGTCTGACGAGGGCAAATCCTAGACCTAACTCAGACCTAACATCCGTTATCCTCTAAAATATTTATCATGACCAGGTTTAATTGATTGTTTCAGTGTGGTCCCACATTACTACGTAATCCAAACCAGAAAAAACCCAGGATCCGTTTAACAAGTATGTGAAGAATGCGAAAGTATGAGTCTGATGAGTGAAAATCCCCGGCCTAGCCTAGACCTAACATGCGTTATCCTCAAAAATATTGATCAAAACCAGGTTTAATTGACTGTTCCAGTGTGGTACCACACTACTACGTGACCCAAACCGGAAAAAACCCAGGATCTGTTCAACAAGTATGTGAAAAACGCGAAAGTATGAGCCTGATGAGGGCAAATCCCAGACCTAACCCAGACCTAACATGCGTTATCCTCTAAAATATTTATCAACACCAGGTTTAATTGATTGTTTCTGTGCGGTCCCACATTACTACGTGATCCAAACCAGGAAAAACCCAGGATCCGTTCAACAAGTATGAGAAGAATGCGAAAGTATGAGTCTGATGAGTGAAAATCCCAGGCCTAACCTAGACCTAACATGCGTTATCCTCAATAATATTGATCGAAACCAGGTTTAATTGAGTGTTTCAGTGTTGTACTTCATTACTGCGTGATGCAATCCAGAAAAAGCCCAGGATCTAGCCATCTAGTATGAGAAATATGCGAAAGAATGAGCCTGGTGAGAGCAAATCCCATGCCTAACCTTGACCTAACATGAATTATTCTCTAAAATATTCATCAAAGCCAGGTTTAATTGACTGTTTCAGTGTGGTACCACATTAATACGTGATCCAATCCAGAAATAGCCCAGGATCCAGTCATGAAGTATGAAAAATATGCGAAAGTATGAGCCTGATGAGGGCAAATCCTAGACCTAACCCAGACCTAACATGCGTTATCCTCTAAAATATTTATCAAGACCAGGTTTAATTCAATGTTTCAGTGTGGTACCACATTACTACGTGATCCAAACCAGAAAAAACCCAGGATCCGTTCAACAAGTATGTGAAGAATGCGAAAGTATGAGTCTGATGAGTGAAAATCCCCAACCTAACGTAGACCTAACATGCGTTATCCTGTAAAATGTTGATCCAAACCTAGTTTAATCGACTGTTTCAGTGTGGTACCACATTACTATGTGATCCAAACCAGAAAATAACCCAGGATCTGTTCAACGAGTATGTGAAGTGTGCGAAAGTATGAGTCTGATGAGGGCAAATCCCAGACCTATCCCAGACCTAACTTGCGTTATCCTCTAAAATATTTATCAACACCAGGTTTAATTGATTGTTTCTGTGCGGACCCACATTACTACGTGATCCAAACCAGGAAAAACCCAGGATCCGTTCAACAAGTATGAGAAGAATGCGAAAGTATGAGTCTGATGAGTGAAAATCCCAGGCCTAACCTAGACCAAACATGCGTTATCCTCAAAAATATTGATCGAAACCTGCTTTAATCGACTGTTTCAGTGTGGTACCACATTACTATGTGATCCAAACCAGAAAATAACCCAGGATCTGTTCAACGAGTATGTGAAGTGTGCGAAAGTATGAGTCTGATGAGTGAAAATCCCAGGCCTAACCTAGACCTGACATGCGTTATCCTCAAAAATATTGATCGAAACCTGGTTTAATCGACTGTTTCAGTGTGGTACCACATTACTACGTGATCCAATCCAGAAATAGCCCAGGATCCAGCCATGAAGTATGAGAAATATGCGAAAGTATGAGCCTGATGAGGGCAAATCCTAGACCTAACCCGGACCTAACATGCGTTATCCTCTAAAATATTTATCAAGACCAGGTTTAATCGACTGTTTCAGTGTGGTACCACATTACTATGCGATCCAAACCAGAAAATAACCCAGGATCTGTTCAACGAGTATGTGAAAAACGCCAAAGTATGAGCCTGATGTGGGCAAATCCCAGACCTATCCCAGACCTAACTTGCGTTGTCCTCTAAGATATTGATGGAAACCAGGTTTAGTTGACTGTTTCAGTGTTGTACTTCATTACTACGTGATGCAATCCAGAAAAAGCCCAGGATCTAGCCATCAAGTATGAGAAATATGCGAAAGAATGAGCCTGATGAGAGCAAATCCCAGACCTAACCTAGACCTAACATGAATTATTCTCTAAAATATTGATCAAAACCAGGTTTAATCGACTGTTTCAGTGTGGTACCACTATGCTACGTGATCCAAACCAGAAAAAACCCAGGATCCGTTTAAGAAGTATGTGAAGAATGCGAAAGTATGAGTCTGATGAGTGAAAATCCCAGGCCTAACCTAGACCTAACATGCGTTATCCTCAGAAATATTGATCGAAACCAGGTTTAATTGACTGTTTCTGCGTGGTACCACATTACTACATGATACAATCCAGAAACAGCCAAGGATCTAGCCATGAAGTATGAGAAATATGCGAATGTATGAGCCTGATGAGGACAAATCCTAGACCTAACCCAAACCTAACATGCGTTATCCTCTAAAATATTTATCAAGACCAGGTTTAATTGAATGTTTCAGTGTGGTACCACATTACTACGTGAACCAAACCAGAAAAAACCCAGGATCCGTTCAACAAGTATGTGAAGAATGCGAAAGTATGAGTCTGATGAGTGAAAGTCCCAGGGCTAACCTAGACCTAACAAGCGTTATCCTCTAAAATATTGATGGAAACCAGGTTTAATTTACTGCTTCAGCGTGGTACCACATTACTACGTGATACAATCCAGAAACAGCCCTGGGTCTATCCATGAAGTATGAGAAATATGCGAAAGTATGAGTCTGACGAGGGCAAATCCTAGACCTAACTCAGACCTAACATCCGTTATCCTCTAAAATATTTATCATGACCAGGTTTAATTGATTGTTTCAGTGTGGTCCCACATTACTACGTAATCCAAACCAGAAAAAACCCAGGATCCGTTTAACAAGTATGTGAAGAATGCGAAAGTATGAGTCTGATGAGTGAAAATCCCAGGCCTAACCTAGACCTAACATGCGTTATCCTCAAAAATATTGATCGAAACCAGGTTTAATTGACTGTTTCTGCGTGGTACCACATTACTACATCATACAATCCAGAAACAGCCAAGGATCTAGCCATGAAGTATGAGAAATATGCGAATGTATGAGCCTGATGAGGACAAATCCTAGACCTAACCCAAACCTAACATGCGTTATCCTCTAAAATATTTATCAAGACCAGGTTTAATTGATTGTTTCAGTGTGGTCCCACATTACTACGTAATCCAAAACAGAAAAAACCCAGGATCCGTTTAACAAGTATGTGAAGAATGCGAAAGTATGAGTCTGATGAGTGAAAGTCCCAGGGCTAACCTAGACCTAACAAGCGTTATCCTCTAAAATATTGATGGAAACCAGGTTTAGTTGACTGTTTCAGTGTTGCACTTCATTACTACGTGATCCATACCAGTAAAAACCCAGGATCCGTTCAACAAGTATGTGAAGAATGCGAAAGTATGAGTGTGGTGAGTGAAAAACCCCGGCCTAACCTAGACCTAACATGCGTTATCCTCAAATATATTGATCGAAACCTGGTTTAATCGTCGGTTTCAGTGTGTTACCACATTACTACGTGATCCAATCCAGAAATAGCCCAGGATCTAGCCATGAAATATGAGAAATATGCGAAAGTATGAGCCCGACGAGGGCAAATCCTAGACCTAACCCAGACCTAACATGCGTTATCCTCTAAAATATTTATCAAGACCAGGTTTAATTGATTGTTTCAGTGTGGTCCCACATTACTACGTGATCCAAACCAGAAAAAACCCAGGTTCCGTTCAACAAGTATGTGAAGAATGCGAAAGTATGAGTCTGATGAGTGAAAATCCCAGGTCTAACCCAGACCTAACATGCGCTATCCTCTAAAATATTGATCCAAACCAGGTTTAATGGACTGTTTCAGTGTGGTACCACTTTACTACGTGATCCAAAGCATTAAGAATCCTCGATCAGGTCAACATGTATGTTAAAACTGCGAAAGTATGACCCTGATGAGGGCAAATCCCAGGCCTTACCTAGACCTAACATGCGTTGTCCTCTAAAATATTGATGGAAACCAGGTTTAATTGACTGTTTCAGTGTTGTACTTCATTACTACGTGATGCAATCCAGAAATAGCCCAGGATCTAGCCGTGAAGTATGAGAAATATGCGAAAGTATGAGTCTGACGAGGGCAAATCCTAGACCTAACTCAGACCTAACATGCGTTATCCTCTAAAATATTTATCATGACCAGGTTTAATTGATTGTTTCAGTGTGGTCCCACATTACTACGTGATCCAAACCAGAAAAAACCCAGGATCCGTTTAAGAAGTATGTGAAGAATGCGAAAGTATGAGTCTGATGAGTGAAAATCCCAGGCCTAACCTAGACCTAACATGCGTTATCCTCAAAAATATTGATCGAAACCAGGTTTAATTGACTGCTTCTGCGTGGTACCACATTACTACATGATACAATCCAGAAACAGCCAAGGATCTAGCCATGAAGTATGAGAAATATGCGAATGTATGAGCCTGATGAGGACAAATCCTAGACCTAACCCAAACCTAACATGCGTTATCCTCTAAAATATTTATCAAGACCAGGTTTAATTGAATGTTTCAGTGTGGTACCACATTACTACGTGAACCAAACCAGAAAAAACACAGGATCCGTTCAACAAGTATGTGAAGAATGCGAAAGTATGAGTCTGATGAGTGAAAATCCCAGGCCTAACCTAGACCTAACATGCGTTATCCTCAAAAATATTGATCGAAACCAGGTTTAATTGACTGTTTCAGTGTGGTACCACATTACTATGTGATCCAATCCAGAAATAGCCCAGGATCGAGGCCGTGAAGTATGAGAAATATGCGAAAGTATGAGTCTGACGAGGGCAAATCCTAGACCTAACTCAGACCTAACATCCGTTATCCTCTAAAATATTTATCATGACCAGGTTTAATTGATTGTTTCAGTGTGGTCCCACATTACTACGTAATCCAAACCAGAAAAAACCCAGGATCCGTTTAACAAGTATGTGAAGAATGCGAAAGTATGAGTCTGATGAGTGAAAATCCCCGGCCTAGCCTAGACCTAACATGCGTTATCCTCAAAAATATTGATCAAAACCAGGTTTAATTGACTGTTCCAGTGTGGTACCACACTACTACGTGACCCAAACCGGAAAAAACCCAGGATCTGTTCAACAAGTATGTGAAAAACGCGAAAGTATGAGCCTGATGAGGGCAAATCCCAGACCTATCCCAGACCTAACTTTCGTTATCCTCTAAAATATTGATCGAAACCAGGTTTAATTGACTGTTTCAGCGTGGTACCACGTTACTACGTGATACAATCCAGAAATAGCCCAGGATCTAGCCATGAAGTATGAGAAATATGCGAAAGAATGAGCCTGATGAGAGCAAATCCCAGACCTAACCTAGACCTAACATGAATTATTCTCTAAAATATTGATCAAAACCAGGTTTAATTGACTGTTTCAGTGTGGCACCACATTACTACGTGATCTAGTCCAGAAATAGCCCAGGATCTAGCCATGAAGTATGAGAAATATGCGAAAGTATGACCCTGACGAGGGCAAATCCTAGACCTAACCCAGACCTAACTTGCGTTATCCTCTAAAATATTTATCAAGACCAGGTTTAATTGATTGTTTCAGTGTGGTCCGACATTACTACGTGATCCAAACCAGAAAAAACCCAGGATCCGTTCAACAAGTATGTGAAGAATGCGAAAGTATGAGTCTGATGAGTGAAAATCCCAGGCCTAACCTAGACCTAACATGCGTTATCCTCAAAAATATTGATCGAAACCTGGTTTAATCGACTGTTTCAGTGTGGTACCACATTACTACGTGATCCAATCCAGAAATAGCCCAGGATCCAGCCATGAAGTATGAGAAATATGCGAAAGTATGAGCCTGATGGGGGCAAATCCTAGACCTAACCCAGACCTAACATGCGTTATCCTCTAAAATATTGATCGAAACCAGGTTTAATCGACTGTTTCAGTGTGGTACCACACGAATACGTGACCCAAACCGGGAAAAACCCAGGATCTGTTCGACAAGTGTGTGAAAAACGCGAAAGTATGAGCCTGATGAGGGCAAATCCCAGTCCTATCCCAGATCTAACTTGCGTTATCCTCAAAAATATTGATCGAAACCTGGTTTAATCGACTGTTTCAATGTCGTACCACATTACTACGTGACCCAATCCAGAAATAACCGAGGATCTAGCCATGAAGTATGAGAAATATGCGAAAGTATGAGCCTGACGAGGACAAATCCTAGACCTAACCCAGACCTAACATGCGTTATACTCTAAAATATTTATCAAGACCAGGTTTAATTGATTGCTTCAGTGTGGTCCCACATTACTACGTGATCCAAACCAGAAAAAACCCAGGATCCGTTCAACAAGTATGTGAAGAATGCGAAAGTATGAGTCTGATGAGTGAAAATCCCAGGCCTAACCTAGACCTAACAAGCGTTATCCTCAAAAATATTGATCAAAACCTGGTTTAATCGACTGTTTCAGTGAGGTACCACATTACTATGTGATCCAAACCAGAAAATAACCCAGGATCTGTTCAACGAGTATGTGAAGTGTGCGAAAGTATGAGTATGATGAGGGCAAATCACAGACCTATCCCAGACCTAACATGCGTTATCCTCTAAAATATTTATCAAGACCAGGTTTAGTTGATTGTTTCAGTGTGGTCCCACATTACTACGTGATCCAAACCAGAAATACCCAGGATCCGTTGAACAAGTATGTGAAGAATGCGAAAGTATGAGTCTGATGAGTGAAATTCCCCGGCCTAACCTGGACCTAACATGCGTTATCCTCAAAAATATTGATCGAAACCAGGTTTAATCGACTGTTTCAGAGTGGTACCACACTACTACGTGACCCAAACCGGAAAAAACCCAGGATCTGTTCAACAAGTATGTGAAAAACGCGAAAGTATGAGCCTGATGAGGGCAAATCCCAGACCTATCCCAGACCTAACTTGCGTTATCCTCAAAAATATTGATAGAAACCTGGTTTAATCGACTGTTTCAGTGTGGTACCACATTACTACGTGATCCAATCCAGAAATAGCCCAGGATCTAGCCATGAGATATGAGAAATATGCGAAAGTATGAGCCTGACGAGGGCAAACCCTAGACCTAACCCAGACCTAACATGCGTTATACTCTAAAATATTTATCAAGACCAGGTTTAATTGATTGCTTCGGTGTGGTCCCACATTACTACGTGATCCAAACCAGAAAAAACCCAGGATCCGTTCAACAAATATGTGAAGAATGCGAAAGTATGAGTCTGATGAGTGAAAATCCCAGACCTATCCCAGACCTAACATGCGTTATCCTCTAAAATATTTATCAAGACCAGGTTTAATTGAATGTTTCAGTGTGGTCCCACATTACTACGTGATCCAAACCAGAAAAAACCCAGGATCCGTTCAACAAATATCTGAAGAATACGAAAGTATGAGTCTGATGAGTGAAAATCCCAGACCTATCCCAGACCTAACATGCGTTATCCTCTAAAATATTTATCAAGACCAGGTTTAATTGAATGTTTCAGTGTGGTACCACATTACTACGTGAACCAAACCAGTAAAAACCCAGGATCCGTTCAGCAAATATGTGAAGAATGCGAAAGTATGAGTCTGATGAGTGAAAATCCCAGACCTATCCCAGACCTAACATGCGTTATCCTGTAAAATATTTATCAAGACCAGGTTTAATTGATTGTTTCTGTGTGGGCCCACATTACTACGTGACACAATTCAGAAACAGCCCAGGATCTAGCCATGAAGTAAGAGAAATATGCGAAAGTATGAGCCTGATGAGGGCAAATCCTAGACCTAACCCAAACCTAACATGCGTTATCCTCTAAAATATTTATCAAGACCAGGTTTAATTGAATGTTTCAGTGTGGTCCCACATTACTACGTGATCCAAACCAGAAAAAACCCAGGATCCGTTCAACAAATATGTGAAGAATGCGAAAGTATGAGTCTGATGAGTGAAAATCCCAGACCTATCCCAGACCTAACATGCGTTATCCTGTAAAATATTTATCAAGACCAGGTTTAATTGAATGTTTCAGTGTGGTACCACATTACTACGTGAACCAAACCAGTAAAAACCCAGGATCCGTTCAACAAGTATGTGGAGAATGCGAAAGTATGAGTTTGATGAGTGAAAATCCTCGGCCTAACCTATACCTAACATGCGTTATCCTCAAAAATATTGATCGAAACCAGGTTTAGTCGACTGTTTCAGTGTGGTACCACATTACTACGTGATCCAAACCAGTAAAAACCCAGGATCCGTTCAACAAGTATGTGGAGAATGCGAAAGTATGAGTCTGATGAGTGAAAATCCTCGGCCTAACCTAGACCTAACATGCGTTGTCCTCTAAAATATTGATCGAAACCAGGTTTAATTGACTGTTTCAGTGTTGCACTTCATTACTACGTGATCCAAACCAGTAAAAACCCAGGATCCGTTCAACAAGTATGTGAAGAATGCGAAAGTATGAGTGTGATGAGTGAAAAACCCCGGCCTAACCTAGACCTAACATGCGTTATCCTCAAAAATATTGATCGAAACCTGGTTTAATCGTCTGTTTCAGTGTGGAGCCACATTACTATGTGATCCAAACCAGAAAAAACCCTGTATCTGTTCAACAAGTATGTGAAGAATGCGAAAGTATGAGTCTGATGAGTGAAAATCCCAGGGCTAACCTAGACCTAACAAGCGTTACCCTCTAAAATATTTATCAAGACCAGGTTTAATTGACTGTTTCAGCGTGGTACCACATTACTACGTGACACAATCCAGAAACAGCCCAGGATCTAGCCATGAAGTATGAGAAATATGCGAAAGTATGAGCCTGATGAGGGCAAATCCTAGACCTAACCCAAACCTAACATGCGTTATCCTCTAAAATATTCATCAAGACCTGGTTTAATTGATTGTTTCAGTGTGGTCCCACATTACTACGTGATCCAAACCAGAAAAAAACCCAGGACCTGTTCAACAAGTATTTGAAGTATGCGAAAGAATGAGTCTGATGAGGGCAAATCCCAGGCCTAAACTAGACCTAACATGCGTTATCCTCAAAAATATTGATCATAACCTGGTTTAATCGACTGTTTCAGTGTGGTACCACATTACTATGTGATCCAAACCTGAAAATAATCCAGGATCTGTTCAAGGAGTATGTGAAGTGTGCGAAAGTATGAGTATGATGAGGGCAAATCCCAGACCTATCCCAGACCTAACATGCGTTATCCTCTAAAATATTTATCAAGACCAGCTTTAATTGAATGTTTCAGTGTGGTACCACATTACTACGTGATCCAAACCAGTAAAAACCCAGGATCCGTTCAACAAGTATGTGGAGAATGCGAAAGTACGAGTTTGATGAGTGAAAATCCTCGGCCTAACCTAGACCTAACATGCGTTATCCTCAAAAATATTGATCGAAACCAGGTTTAATCGACTGTTTCAGTGTGGTATCACATTACTACGTGATCCAAACCAGTAAAAACCCAGGATCCGTTCAACAAGTATGTGGAGAATGCGAAAGTATGAGTCTGATGAGTGAAAATCCTCGGCCTAACCTAGACCTAACATGCGTTGTCCTCTAAAATATTGATGGAAACCAGGTTTAATTGACTGTTTCAGTGTTGCACTTCATTACTACGTGATCCAAACCAGTAAAAACCCAGGATCCGTTCAACAACTATGTGAAGAATGCGACAGTATGAGTGTGATGAGTGAAAAACCCCGGCCTAACCTAGACCTAACATGCGTTATCCTCAAAAATATTGATCGAAACCTGGTTTAATCGTCTGTTTCAGTGTGGTGCCACATTACTATGTGATCCAAACCAGAAAAAACCCTGTATCTGTTCAACAAGTATGTGAAGAATGCGAAAGTATGAGTCTGATGAGTGAAAATCCCAGAGCTAACCTAGACCTAACAAGCGTTATCCTCTAAAATATTTATCAAGACCAGGTTTAATTGACTGTTTCAGTGTGGTCCCACATTACTACGTGACACAATCCAGAAACAGCCCAGGATCTAGCCATGAAGTATGAGAAATATGCGAAAGTATGAGCCTGATGAGGGCAAATCCTAGACCTAACCCAGACCTAACATGCGTTATCCTCAAAAATATTGATCGAAACCAGGTTTAATCGACTGTTTCAGTGTGGTACCACATTACTATGTGATCCAAACCTGAAAATAATCCAGGATCTGTTCAAGAAGTATGTGAAGTGTGCGAAAGTATGAGTATGATGAGGGCAAATCCCAGACCTATCCCAGACCTAACAAGCGTTATCCTCTAAAATATTTATCAAGACCAGGTTTAATTGATTGTTTCAGTGTGGTCCCACATTACTACGTGACACAATCCAGAAACAGCCCAGGATCTAGCCATGAAGTATGAGAAATATGCGAAAGTATGAGCCTGATGAGGGCAAATCCTAGACCTAACCCAAACCTAACATGCGTTATCCTCTAAAATATTTATCAAGACCAGCTTTAATTGAATGTTTCAGTGTGGTACCACATTACTACGTGATCCAAACCAGTAAAAACCCAGGATCCGTTCAACAAGTATGTGAAGAATTCGAAAGTATGAGTGTGATGAGTGAAAAACCCCGGCCTAACCTAGACCTAACATGCGTTATCCTCAAAAATATTGATCGAAGCCAGGTTTAATCGACTGTTTCAGTGTGGTACCACACTACTACGTGACCCAAACCGGAAAAAACCCAGGATCTGTTCAACAAGTATTTGAAGTATGCGAAAGTATGAGTCTGATGAGGGCAAATCCCAGGCCTAAACTAGACCTAACATGCGTTATCCTCAAAAATATTGATCAAAACCTGGTTTAATCTACTGTTTCAGTGTGGTACCACATTACTATGTGATCCAAACCAGAAAATAACCCAGGATGTGTTCAACGAGTTTGTGAAGTGTGCGAAAGTATGAGTATGATGAGGGCAAATCCCAGACCTATCCCAGACCAAACATGCGTTATCCTCTAAAATATTTATCAAGACCAGGTTTAATTGATTGTTTCAGTGTGGTCCCACATTACTACGTGATCCAAACCAGAAAAAACCGAGGATCCGTCCTACAAGTATGTGAAGAATGCGAAAGTATGAGTCTGATGACTGAAAATCCCCGGCCTAACCTAGACCTAACATGCGTTATCCTCAAAAATATTGATCGAAGCCTGGTTTAATCGACTGTTTCAGTGTGGTACCACACTACTACGTGACCCAAACCGGAAAAAACCCAGGATCTGTTCAACATGTATGTGAAAAACGCGAAAGTATGGGCCTGATAAGGGCAAATCCCAGACCTATCCCAGACCTAACTTGCGTTATCCTCAAAAATATTTATCAAGACCAGGTTTAATTCATTGTTTCAGTGTGGTCCCACATTACTACGTGATCCAAACCAGAAAAAACCCAGGATCCGTTCAACAAGTATGTGAAAAACGCGAAAGTATGAGCCTGATGAGGGCAAATCCCAGACCTATCCCAGACCTAACATGCGTTATCCTCTAAAATATTCATCAAGACCAGGTTTAATTGATTGTTTCAGTGAGGTCCCACATTACTACGTGATCCAAACCAGAAAAAACCCAGGATCCGTCCAACAAGTATGTGAAGAATGCGAAAGTATGAGTCTGATCAGTGAAAATCCCCGGCCTAACCTAGACCTAACATGCGTTATCCCCAAAAATATTGCTCGAAACCTGGTTTAATCGACTGTTTCAGTGTGGTACCACATTACTACGTGATCCAAACCAGAAAAAAACCCAGGACCTGTTCAACAAGTATTTGAAGTATGCGAAAGTATGAGTCTGATGAGGGCAAATCCCAGACCTATCCCAGACCTAACATGCGTTATCCTCTAAAATATTTATCAAGACCAGGTTTAATTGATTGTTTCAGTGTGGTCCCACATTACTACGTGATCCAAACCAGAAAAAACCCAGGATCCGTCCAACAAGTATGTGAAGAATGCGAAAGTATGAGTCTGATGAGTGAAAATCCCCGGCCTAACCTAGACCTAACATGCGTTATCCTCAAAAATATTGATCGAAACCAGGTTTAATCGACTGTTTCAGTGTGGTACCACATTACTACGTGATCCAAACCAGAAAAAAACCCAGGACCTGTTCAACAAGTATTTGAAGTATGTGAAAGTATGAGTCTGATGAGGGCAAATCCCAGGCCTAAACTAGACCTAACATGCGTTATCCTCAAAAATATTGATCAAAACCTGGTTTAATCGACTGTTTCGGTGTGGTACCACATTACTATGTGATCCTAACCAGAAAATAACCCAGGATCTGTTCAACGAGTTTGTGAAGTGTGCGAAAGTATGAGTATGGTGAGGGCAAATGCCAGACCTATCCCAGACCTAACATGCGTTATCCTCTAAAATATTTATCATGACTAGGTTTAATTGATTGTTTCAGTGTGGTCCCACATTACTACGTGATCCAAACCGGAAAAAACCCAGGATCCGTTTAACAGGTATGGGAAGAATGCGAAAGTATGAGCCTGACGAGGGCAAATCCTAGACCTAACCCAGACCTAACATGCGTTATCCTCAAAAATATTGATCGAAACCTGGTTTAATCGACTGTTTCAGTGTGGTACCACATTACTACCGGACCCAAACCAGAAAAAACCCAGGATCTGTTCAACAAGTATGTGAAGAATGCGAAAGTATGAGTCTGATGAGTGAAAATCCCAGACCTATCCCAGACCTAACTTGCGTTATCCTCTAAAATATTGATCGAAACCAGGTTTAATTGACTGTTTCAGCGTGGTACCACATTACTACGTGATACAATCCAGAAACAGCCCAGGATCTAGCCATGAAGTATGAGAAATATGCGAAAGTATCAGCCTGATGAGGGCAAATCCTAGACCTAACCCAAACCTAACATGCGTTATCCTCTAAAATATTGATCCAAACCAGGTTTAATGGACTGCTTCAGTGTGGTACCTCTTTACTACGTGATCCAAAGCAGAAAAAAACCCAGGATCTGTTCAATAAGTATGTGAAGTATGCGAAAGTATGAGTCTGATGAGGGCAAATCCCAGGCCTAAAGATAGACCTAACATGCGTTATCCTCAAAAATATTAATCGAAACCAGGTTTAATCGACTGTTTCAGTGTGGTACCACATTACTACGTGATCCAAACCTGAAAAAAACCCAGGATCTGTTCAACAAGTATGTGAAGTATGCGAAAGTATGAGTCTGATGAGGGCAAATCCCAGGCCTAAACTAGACATAACTTTCGTTATCCTCTAAAATCTTGATCGAAACCAGGTTTAATTGACTGTTTTAGTGTGGTACCACTTTACTACGTGATCCAAAGCAGAAAAAACCCTCGATCAGGTCAACATGCATGTTAAAACTGCGAAATTATGAGTCTGATGAGGGCAAATCCCAGACCTATCCCAGACCTAACATGCGTTATCCTCAAAAATATTAATCGAAACCAGGATTAATCGACTGTTTCAGTGTGGTACCACATTACTACCTGATCCAAACCAGAAAAAAACCCTGGATCTTGTCAAGGAGTATGTGAAGTGTGCGAAAGTATGAGTCTGATGAGGGATAATCCGAGACCTATCCCAGACCTAACTTGCGTTATCCTCTAAAATAGTGATCGAAACCAGGTTTAATTGACTGTTTTAGTTGTGGTACCACTTTACTACGTGATCCAAAGCAGAAAAAACCCTCGATCAGGTCAACATGCATGTTAAAACTGTGAAAGTATGACCCTGATGAGGGCAAATCCCAGGCCTAACCTAAACCTAATACGCGTCATCTTCTAAAATATTGAGCGAAACCAGGTTTAATTGATTGTTTCAGTGTGGTACCACATTACTACGTGATGCAATCCAGAAATATCCCAGGATATAGCCATGAAGTATAAGAAATATGCGATAGTATGAGTCTGATGGGGGCAAATCCCAGACCTATCCCAGACCTAACTTGCGTTATCCTCAAAAATATTTATCAAGACCAGGTTTAATGCATTGTTTCAGTGTGGTCCCACATTACTACGAGATCCAAACCAGAAAAATCCCAGGATCGGGCCAACAAGAATGCGAAAAATGCGAAAGTACGAGCCAGATGAGGGCAAATCCCAGACCTAACCGAGACATAACCTGCGTTATCCTCTAAAATATTAATCGCAACCAGGTTTATTTGACTGTTTCGGTGTGGTAACGCATTACTACGTGATCCAAACCAGATAAAGCCCAGGATCTGGCCAACAAGTATGTGAAAAATGTGAAAGTTCGAGCCAGATGAGGGCAAATACCAGACCTAACCCAGACAAAACCGGTGTTATCCCCTAAAATATTAACCGCAACCAGGTATAATTGGCTGTTTCGGTGTGGTACCGCATTGCTACGATGATCCAAGCCAGAAAAACCCAGGATCTGGCCAACAAGTATCCGAAAAATGCGAAAGTACGATCCAGATGAGGGCAAATCCCAGACCTAACCGAGACATAACCGGCGTTATCCTCTAAAATATTATTCGCAACCAGGTGTAATTGACTGTTTCGGTGTGGTACCACATTACTACGTGGTCCAAGCCAGCAAAAGGCCAGGATCAGGCCAACATGAATGCGAAAAATGCGAAAGTACGCGCCAGATGAGGGCTAATCCCAGACCTAACCGAGACATAACCGGCGTTATCCACTAAAATATTAATCGCAACCAGGTTTAATTGACTGTTTCGGTGTGGTACCACATTACTACGTGGTCCAAGCCAGAAAAAGGCCAGGATCTGGCCAACAAGTATGCGAAAAACGCGAAAGTACGAGCCAGATGAGGGCAAATCCCAGACCTAACGGAGACATAACCGGCGATATCCTTTAAAATATTAATCGCAACCAGGTATAATTGACTGTTTCGGTGTGGAACCACATTACTACGTGATCCAAACCAGAAAAGGGCCAGGGTCTGGCCAACAAGTATGCGAAAAATACGAAAGTCCGAGCCAGATGTGGGGAAATACCAGACCTAACCGAGACATAATCGGCGTTATCCTCTATAATATTAATCGCAACCAGGTTCAATTGACTGTTTCGGTGTGGAACCACATTACTACGGGATCCAAACGAGAAAAAACCCAGGATCTGTTCAACAACTATGAGAAAAACGCGAAAGTACGAGCCAGATGAGGGAAAATCCCAGACCTAACGGAGACATAACCGGCGATATCCTCTAAAATATTAATCGCAACCAGGTATAATTGACTGTTTCGGTGTCGTACCGCATTGCTACGATGATCCAAACCAGAAAGAGGCCAGGATCTGGCCAACAAGTATGCGAAAATTGCGAAAGTACGAGCCAGATGAGGGCAAATCCCAGACCTAACGGAGACATAACCGGCGATATCCTTTAAAATATTAATCGCAACCAGGTATAATTGACTGTTTCGGTGTGGAACCACATTACTACGTGATCCTAACCAGAAAAGGGCCAGGGTCTGGCCAACAAGTATGCGAAAAATACGAAAGTCCGAGCCAGATGTGGGGAAATACCAGACCTAACCGAGACATAATCGGCGTTATCCTCTATAATATTAATCGCAACCAGGTTCAATTGACTGTTTCGGTGTGGAACCACATTACTACGGGATCCAAACGAGAAAAAACCCAGGATCTGTTCAACAACTATGAGAAAAACGCGAAAGTACGAGCCAGATGAGGGAAAATCCCAGACCTAACGGAGACATAACCGGCGATATCCTCTAAAATATTAATCGCAACCAGGTATAATTGACTGCTTCAGTGTGGTACCACATTACTACGTGGTCCAAGCCAGAAAAAGGCCAGGATCTGGCCAACAAGGATGCGAAAAACGCGAAAGTACGAGCCAGATGAGGACAAATCCCAGACCTACCCGAGACATAACCGGCGTTATCCTCTAAAATATTAATCGCAACCAGGTTTAATTGACTGTTTCGGTGTGGTACCGCATTACTACGTGATCCAAACCAGAAAAAGCCCAGGATCTGGCCAACAAGTATGCGAAAAATGCGAAAGTATGAGTCAGATGGTTGCAAATACCAGAACTATGCCTGACATTACCAGCGTTATCCTCTAAAATACGAATCGGAACATGCTTTTAATGACTGTTTCAGTGTGGTAACACATTACTACGAGATCCAAACCAGAAAAATCCCAGGATCGGGCCAACAAGAATGCGAGAAACGCGAAAGTACGAGCCACATGAGTGAAAATTCCAGACCTAACCCAGTCATAACCGGCATTATCCGCTAAAATATTAATCGCAACCAGGTTTAGTTGACTGTTTCGTTGTGGACCCACATTACTACGGGATCCAAACCAGAAAGAACCTTGGATCTGGCCAACAAGTATGCGAAAAATGCGAAAGAACGAGCCAGATGAGGGCAAATCCCAAACCTAACCGGGACATAACCGGCGTTATCCTCTAAAATATTAATCGCAACCAGGTTTATTTGACTGTTTCGGTGTGGTAACGCATTACTACGTGATCCAAACCAGTCAAAGCCCAGGATCTGGCCAACAAGTATGTGAAAAATGTGAAAGTTCGAGCCAGATGAGGGCAAATACCAGACCTAACCCAGACAAAACCGGCGTTATCCCCTAAAATATTAACCGCAACCAGGTATAATTGACTGCTTCGGTGTGGTACCGCATTGCTACGATGATCCAAGCCAGAAAAAACCCAGGATCTGGCCAACAAGTATGCGAAAAATGCGAAAGTACGATCCAGATGAGGGCAAATCCCAGACCTAACCGAGACATAACCGGCGTTATCCTCTAAAATATTATTCGCACCCAGGTGTAATTGACTGTTTCGGTGTGGTACCACATTACTACGTGGTCCAAGCCAGAAAAAGCCCAGGATCTGGCCAACATGAATGCGAAAAATGCGAAAGTACGCGCCAGATGAGGGCTAATCCCAGACCTAACCGAGACATAACCGGCGTTATCCTCTAAAATATTAATCGCAACCAGGTTTAATTGATTGTTCCGTTGTGGAACCACATTACTGCGGGATCCAAACCAGAAAAAACCCAGTATCTGGCCAACAAGTATGCGAAAAATGCGAAAGTACGATCCAGATGAGGGCAAATCCCAGACCTAACCGAGACATAACCGGCGCTATCCTCTAAAATATTAATCGCAACCAGGTTTAATTGACTGTTTCGGTGTGGTACTGCATTACTACGTGATCCAAACCAGAAAAAGCCCAGGATCTGGCCAACAAGAATGCGAAAAATGCGAAAGTACGCGCCAGGTGAGGGCAAATGCCAGACCTAACCGAGACATAACCGGCGTTATCCTCTAAAATATTAATTGCAACCAGGTTTAATTAACTGTTTCAGTGTGGTACCACATTACTACGTGATCCAAATCAGAAAAAGCCCAGGATCTGGCCAACAAGTATGCGAAAAATGCGAAAGTACGAGCCAGATGAGGGCAAATCCCAGACCTAACCGAGACATAACCTGCGTTATCCTCTAAAATATTAATCGCAACCAGGTTTATTTGACAGTTTCGGTGTGGTAACGCATTACTACGTGATCCAAACCAGATAAAGCCCAGGATCTGGCCAACAAGTATGTGAAAAATGTGAAAGTTCGAGCCAGATGTGGGCAAATACCAGACCTAACCCAGACATAACCGGCGTTATCCTCTAAAATATTAACCGCAACCAGGTATAATTGACTGTTTCGGTGTGGTACCGCATTGCTACGATGATCTAAGCCAGAAAAAACCCAGGATCTGGCCAGCAAGTATCCGAAAAATGCGAAAGTACGATCCAGATGCGGGCAAATCCCAGACCTAACCGAGACATAACCGGCGTTATCCTCTAAAATATTATTCGCAACCAGGTGTAATTGACTGTTTCGGTGTGGTACCACATTACTACGTGGTCCAAGCCAGCAAAAGGCCAGGATCTGGCCAACATGAATGCGAAAAATGCGAAAGTACGCGCCAGATGAGGGCTAATCCCAGACCTAACCGAGACATAACCGGCGTTATCCACTAAAATATTAATCGCAACCAGGTTTAATTGACTGTTTCGGTGTGGTACCACATTACTACGTGGTCCAAGCCAGAAAAAGGCCAGGATCTGGCCAACAAGTATGCGAAACACGCGAAAGTACGAGCCAGATGAGGACAAAACCCAGACCTACCCGAGACATAACCGGCGCTATCCTCTAAAATATTAATCGCAACCAGTTTCATTGACTGCTTAGGTGTGGAACCTCATTACTACGGGATCCAAAACAGAAAAAACCCAGGATCTGGCCAACAAGTAGGCGAAAAACGCGAAAGTATGTGCCAGATGAGGGCTAATCCCAGACCTAACCGAGACATAACCGGCGTTATCCTCTAAAATATTAATCGCAACCAGGTATAATTGACCAGGTATAATTGACTGCTTCAGTGTGGTACCACATTACTACGTGATCCAAACCAGAAAAAGGCCATGATCTGGCCAACAAGTATGCGAAAAATGCGAAAGTACGAGCCAGATGAGGGCAAATCCCAGACCTAACCGAGACATAACCGGTGTTATCCTCTAAAATATTATTCGCAACCAGGTGTAATTGACTGTTTCGGTGTGGTACCACATTACTACGTGGTCCAAGCCAGAAAAAGCCCAGGATCTGGCCAACATGAATGCGAAAAATGCGAAAGTACGCGCCAGATGAGGGCTAATCCCAGGCCTAACCGAGACATAACCGGCGTTATCCTCTAAAATATTAATCGCAACCAGGTATAATTGACTGTTTCGTTGTGGAACCACATTACAACGGGATCCAAACCAGACAAAACCCAGGATCTGTTCAACAACTATGAGAAAAACGCGAAAGTACGAGCCAGATGAGGGAAAATCCCAGACCTAACCGAGACGTAACCGGCGTTATCCCCTAATATATTAATCGCAACCAGGTATAATTGACTGTTTCGGTGTGGTACCGCATTGCTACGATGATCCAAACCAGAAAGAGGCCAGGATCTGGGCAACAAGTATGCGAAAATTGCGAAAGTACGAGCCAGATGAGGGCAAATCCCAGACCTAACGGAGACATAACCGGCGATATCCTCTAAAATATTAATCGCAACCAGGATTATTTGACTGTTTCGGTGTGGTACCACATTACTACGTGGTCCAAGCCAGAAAAAGGCCAGGATCTGGCCAACAAGTATGCGAAAAACGCGAAAGTACGAGCCAGATGAGGACAAATCCCAGACCTACCCGAGATATAACCGGCGTTATCCTCTAAAATATTAATCGCAACCAGGTTTAATTGACTGTTTCGGTGTGGTACCGCATTACTACGTGATCCAAACCAGAAAAAGGCCATGATCTGGCCAACAAGTATGCGAAAAATGCGAAAGTACGCGCCAGATGAGGGCTAATCCCAGACCTAACCGAGACATAACCGGCGTTATCCACTAAAATATTAATCGCAACCAGGTTTAATTGACTGTTTCGGTGTGGTACCACATTACTACGTGGTCCAAGCCAGAAAAAGGCCAGGATCTGGCCAACAAGTATGCGAAAAACGCGAAAGTACGAGCCAGATGAGGACAAATCCCAGACCTACCCGAGACATAACCTGCGTTATCCTCTAAAATATTAATCGCAACCAGGTTTATTTGACTGTTTCGGTGTGTTAACGCATTACTACGTGATCCAAACCAGATAAAGCCCAGGATCTGGCCAACAAGTATGTGAAAAATGTGAAAGTTCGAGCCAGATGTGGGCAAATACCAGACCTAACCCAGACCAAACCGGTGTTATCCCCTAAAATATTAACCGCAACCAGGTATAATTGACTGTTTCGGTGTGGTACCGCATTGCTACGATGATCCAAGCCAGAAAAAGGCCAGGATCTGTCAACAAGTATCCGAAAAATGCGAAAGTACGATCCAGATGCGGGCAAATCCCAGACCTAACCGAGACATAACCGGCGTTATCCTCTAAAATATTATTCGCAACCAGGTGTAATTGACTGTTTCGGTGTGGTACCACATTACTACGTGGTCCAAGCCAGCAAAAGGCCAGGATCTGGCCAACATGAATGCGAAAAATGCGAAAGTACGCGCCAGATGAGGGCTAATCCCAGACCTAACCGAGACATAACCGGCGTTATCCACTAAAATATTAATCGCAACCAGGTTTAATTGACTGTTTCGGTGTGGTACCACATTACTACGTGGTCCAAGCCAGAAAAAGGCCAGGATCTGGCCAACAAGTATGCGAAAAACGCGAAAGTACGAGCCAGATGAGGACAAATCCCAGACCTACCCGAGACATAACCGGCGCTATCCTCTAAAATATTAATCGCAACCAGTTTCATTGACTGCTTCGGTGTGGAACCTCATTACTACGGGATCCAAAACAGAAAAAGTCCAGGATCTGGCCAACAAGTAGGCGAAAAACGCGAAAGTATGTGCCAGATGAGGGCTAATCCCAGACCTAACCGAGACATAACCGGCGTTATCCTCTAAAATATTAATCGCAACCAGGTATAATTGACTGCTTCAGTGTGGTACCACATTACTACGTGATACAAACCAGAAAAAGGCCATGATCTGGCCAACAAGTATGCGAAAAATGCGAAAGTACGAGCCAGATGAGGGCAAATCCCAGACCTAACCGAGACATAACCGGTGTTATCCTCTAAAATATTATTCGCAACCAGGTGTAATTGACTGTTTCGGTGTGGTACCACATTACTACGTGGTCCAAGCCAGAAAAAGCCCAGGATCTGGCCAACATGAATGCGAAAAATGCGAAAGTACGCGCCAGATGAGGGCTAATCCCAGGCCTAACCGAGACATAACCGGCGTTATCCTCTAAAATATTAATCGCAACCAGGCATAATTGACTGTTTCGTTGTGGAACCACATTACAACGGGATCCAAACCAGACAAAACCCAGGATCTGTTCAACAACTATGAGAAAAACGCGAAAGTACGAGCCAGATGAGGGAAAATCCCAGACCTAACCGAGACGTAACCGGCGTTATCCCCTAAAATATTAATCGCAACCAGGTATAATTGACTGTTTCGGTGTGGTACCGCATTGCTACGATGATCCAAACCAGAAAGAGGCCAGGATCTGGGCAACAAGTATGCGAAAATTGCGAAAGTACGAGCCAGATGAGGGCCATTCCCAGACCTAACGGAGACATAACCGGCGATATCCTCTAAAATATTAATCGCAACCAGGATTATTTGACTGTTTCGGTGTGGTACCACATTACTACGTGGTCCAAGCCAGAAAAAGGCCAGGATCTGGCCAACAAGTATGCGGAAAACGCGAAAGTACGAGCCAGATGAGGACAAATCCCAGACCTACCCGAGACATAACCGGCGTTATCCTCTAAAATATTAATCGCAACCAGGTTTAATTGACTGTTTCGGTGTGGTACCGCATTACTACTTGATCCAAACCAGAAAAAGGCCATGATCTGGCCAACAAGTATGCGAAAAATGCGAAAGTATGAGCCAGATGATTGCAAATACCAGAACTATGCCTGACATTACCAGCGTTATCCTCTAAAATACGAATCGGAACATGCTTTTAATGACTGTTTCAGTGTGGTAACACATTACTACGAGATCCAAACCAGAAAAATCCCAGGATCGGGCCAACAAGAATGCGAAAAATGCGAAAGTACGAGCCAGATGAGGGCAAATCCCAGACCTAACCGAGACATAACCTGCGTTATCCTCTAAAATATTAATCGCAACCAGGTTTATTTGACTGTTTCGGTGTGGTAACGCATTACTACGTGATCCAAACCAGATAAAGCCCAGGATCTGGCCAACAAGTATGTGAAAAATGTGAAAGTTCGAGCCAGATGAGGGCAAATCCCAGACCTAACCGAGACATAACCGGCGTTATCCTCTAAAATATTAATTGCAACCAGGTTTAATTAACTGTTTCAGTGTGGTACCACATTACTACGTGATCCAAATCAGAAAAAGCCCAGGATCTGGCCAACAAGTATGCGAAAAATGCGAAAGTACGAGCCAGATGAGGGCAAATCCCAGACCTAACCGAGACATAACCTGCGTTATCCTCTAAAATATTAATCGCAACCAGGTTTATTTGACTGTTTCGGTGTGGTAACGCATTACTACGTGATCCAAACCAGATAAAGCCCAGGATCTGGCCAACAAGTATGTGAAAAATGTGAAAGTTCGAGCCAGATGTGGGCAAATACCAGACCTAACCCAGACAAAACCGGTGTTATCCCCTAAAATATTAACCGCAACCAGGTATAATTGACTGTTTCGGTGTGGTACCGCATTGCTACGATGATCCAAGCCAGAAAAAACCCAGGATCTGGCCAACAAGTATCCGAAAAATGCGAAAGTACGATCCATATGAGGGCAAATCCCAGACCTAACCGAGACATAACCGGCGTTATCCTCTAAAATATTATTCGCAACCAGGTGTAATTGACTGTTTCGGTGTGGTACCACATTACTACGTGGTCCAAGCCAGCAAAAGGCCAGGATCTGGCCAACATGAATGCGAAAAATGCGAAAGTACGCGCCAGATGAGGGCTAATCCCAGACCTAACCGAGACATAACCGGCGTTATCCACTAAAATATTAATCGCAACCAGGTTTAATTGACTGTTTCGGTGTGGTACCACATTACTACGTGGTCCAAGCCAGAAAAAGGCCAGGATCTGGCCAACAAGTATGTGAAAAACGCGAAAGTACGAGCCAGATGAGGACAAATCCCAGACATACCCGAGACATAACCGGCGCTATCCTCTAAAATATTAATCGCAACCAGTTTCATTGACTGCTTCGGTGTGGAACCTCATTACTACGGGATCCAAAACAGAAAAAGCCCAGGATCTGGCCAACAAGTAGGCGAAAATTGCGAAAGTACGCGCCAGATGAGGGCAAATCCCAGACCTAACGGAGACATAACCGGCGATATCCTTTAAAATATTAATCGCAACCAGGTTTATTTGACTGTTTCGGTGTGGTACCACATTACTACGTGGTCCAAGCCAGAAAAGGGCCAGGATCTGGCCAACAAGGATGCGAAAAACGCGAAAGTACGAGCCAGATAAGGACAAATCCCAGACCTACCCGAGACATAACCGGCGTTATCCTCTAAAATATTAATCGCAACCAGGTTTAATTGACTGTTTCGTTGTGGAACCACATTACTGCGGGATCCAAACCAGAAAAATCCCAGGATCTGGCCAACAAGTATGCGAAAAATGCGAAAGTATGAGCCAGATGATTGCAAATACCAGAACTATGCCTGACATTACCAGCGTTATCCTCTAAAATACGAATCGGAACATGCTTTAAATGACTGTTTCAGTGTGGTAACACATTACTACGAGATCCAAACCAGAAAAATCCCAGGATCGGGCCAACAAGAATGCGAGAAACGCGAAAGTACGAGCCACATGAGTGAAAATTCCAGACCTAACCCAGTCATAACCGGCGTTATCCGCTAAAATATTAATCGCAACCAGGTTTAGTTGACAGTTTCGTTGTGGACCCACATTACTACGGGATCCAAACCAGAAAGAACCCAGGATCTGGCCAACAAGTATGCGAAAAATGCGAAAGAACGAGCCAGATGAGGGCAAATCCCAGACCTAACCGAGACATAACCGGCGTTATCCTCTAAAATATTAATCGCAACCAGGTTTATTTGACTGTTTCGGTGTGGTAACGCATTACTACGTGATCCAAACCAGATAAAGCCCAGGATCTGGCCAACAAGTATGTGAAAAATGTGAAAGTTCGAGCCAGATGAGGGCAAATACCAGACCTAACCCAGACAAAACCGGCGTTATCCCCTAAAATATTAACCGCAACCAGGTATAATTGACTGTTTCGGTGTGGTACCACATTACTACGTGGTCCAAGCCAGAAAAAGCCCAGGATCTGGCCAACATGAATGCGAAAAATGCGAAAGTACGCGCCAGATGAGGGCTAATCCCAGACCTAACCGAGACATAACCGGCGTTATCCTCTAAAATATTAATCGCAACCAGGTTTAATTGACTGTTTCGTTGTGGAACCACATTACTGCGGGATCCAAACCAGAAAAAACCCAGGATCTGGCCAACAAGTATGCGAAAAATGCGAAAGTACGATCCAGATGAGGGCAAATCCCAGACCTAACCGAGACATAACCGGTGCTATCCTCTAAAATATTAATCGCAACCAGGTTTAATTGACTGTTTCGGTGTGGTACTGCATTACTACGTGATCCAAACCAGAAAAAGCCCAGGATCTGGCCAACAAGAATGCGAAAAATGCGAAAGTACGCGCCAGATGAGGGCAAATGCCAGACCTAACCGAGACATAACTGCGTTATCCTCTAAAATATTAATCGCAACCAGGTTTAATTGACTGTTTCGTTGTGGAACCACATTACTGCGGGATCCAAACCAGAAAAAACCCAGGATCTGGCCAACAAGTATGCGAAAAATGCGAAAGTTCGGTCCAGATGAGGGCAAATCCCAGACCTAACCGAGACATAACCGGCGTTATCCTCTAAAATATTAATCGCAAACAGGTTTATTTGACTGTTTCGGTGTGGTAACGCATTACTACGTGATCCAAACCAGATAAAGCCCAGGATCTGGACAACAAGTATGTGAAAAATGTGAAAGTTCGAGCCAGATGAGGACAAATCCCAGACCTACCCGAGACATAACCGGCGTTATCCTCTAAAATATTAATCTCAACCAGGTTTAATTGACTGTTTCGTTGTGGAACCTCATTACTACGTGATCCAAACCAGATAAAGCCCAGGATCTGGCCAAAAAGTATGCGAAAAATGCGAAAGTACGATCCAGATGGGGGCAAATCCCAGACCTAACCGAGACATAACCGGCGTTATCCTCTAAAATATTATTCGCAACCAGGTGTAATTGACTGTTTCGGTGTGGTACCACATTACTACGTGGTCCAAGCCAGAAAAAGCCCAGGATCAGGCCAACATGAATGCGAAAAATGCGAAAGTACGCGCCAGATGAGGGCTAATCCCAGGCCTAACCGAGACATAACCGGCGTTATCCTCTAAAATATTTATCGCAACCAGGTATAATTGACTGTTTCGTTGTGGAACCACATTACAACGGGATCCAAACCAGACAAAACCCAGGATCTGTTCAACAACTATGAGAAAAACGCGAAAGTACGAGCCAGATGAGGGAAAATCCCAGACCTAACCGAGACGTAACCGGCGTTATCCCCTAAAATATTAATCGCAACCAGGTATAATTGACTGTTTCGGTGTGGTACCGCATTGCTACGATGATCCAAACCAGAAAGAGGCCAGGATCTGGGCAACAAGTATGCGAAAATTGCGAAAGTACGCGCCAGATGAGGGAAAATCCCAGACCTAACCGAGACATAACCGGCGTTATCCTCTAAAATATTAATCGCAACGAGGTATAATTGACTGTTTCGTTGTGGAACCACATTACAACGGGATCCAAACCAGACAAAACCCAGGATCTGTTCAACAACTATGAGAAAAACGCGAAAGTACGAGCCAGATGGGGGCAAATCCCAGACCTACCCGAGACATAACCGGCGTTATCCTCTAAAATATTATTCGCAACCAGGTGTAATTGACTGTTTCGGTGTGGTACCACATTACTACGTGGTCCAAGCCAGAAAAAGCCCAGGATCTGGCCAACATGAATGCGAAAAATGCGAAAGTACGCGCCAGATGAGGGAAAATCCCAGACCTAACCGAGACATAACCGGCGTTATCCTCTAAAATATTAATCGCAACCAGGTATAATTGACTGTTTCGTTGTGGAACCACATTACAACGGGATCCAAACCAGACAAAACCCAGGATCTGTTCAACAACTATGAGAAAAACGCGAAAGTACGAGCCAGATGAGGGAAAATCCCAGACCTAACCGAGACGTAACCGGCGTTATCCTCTAAAATATTAATCGCAACCAGGATTATTTGACTGTTTCGGTGTGGTACCACATTACTACGTGGTCCAAGCCAGAAAAAGGCCAGGATCTGGCCAACAAGTATGCGAAAAACGCGAATGTACGAGCCAGACGAGGACAAATCCCAGACCTACCCGAGACATAACCGGCGTTATCCTCTAAAATATTAATCGCAACCAGGTTTAATTGACTGTTTCGGTGTGGTACCGCATTACTACGTGATCCAAACCAGAAAAAGGCCATGATCTGGCCAACAAGTATGCGAAAAATGCGAAAGTATGAGCCAGATGATTGCAAATACCAGAACTATGCCTGACATTACCAGCGTTATCCTCTAAAATACGAATCGGAACATGCTTTTAATGACTGTTTCAGTGTGGTAACACATTACTACGAGATCCAAACCAGAAAAATCCCAGGATCGGGCCAACAAGAATGCGAAAAATGCGAAAGTACGAGCCAGATGAGGGCAAATCCCAGACCTAACCGAGACATAACCTGCGTTATCCTCTAAAATATTAATCGCAACCAGGTTTATTTGACTGTTTCGGTGTGGTAACGCATTACTACGTGATCCAAACCAGATAAAGCCCAGGATCTGGCCAACAAGTATGTGAAAAATGTGAAAGTTCGAGCCAGATGTGGGCAAATACCAGACCTAACCCAGACAAAACCGGTGTTATCCCCTAAAATATTAACCGCAATCAGGTATAATTGACTGTTTCGGTGTGGTACCGCATTGCTACGATGATCCAAGCCAGAAAAAACCCAGGATCTGGCCAACAAGTATCCGAAAAATGCGAAAGTACGATCCAGATGAGGGCAAATCCCAGACCTAACCGAGACATAACCGGCGTTATCCTCTAAAATATTATTCGCAACCAGGTGTAATTGACTGTTTCGGTGTGGTACCACATTACTACGTGGTCCAAGCCAGCAAAAGGCCAGGATCTGGCCAACATGAATGCGAAAAATGCGAAAGTACGCGCCAGATGAGGGCTAATCCCAGACCTAACCGAGACATAACCGGCGTCATCCACTAAAATATTAATCGCAACCAGGTTTAATTGACTGTTTCGGTGTGGTACCACATTACTACGTGGTCCAAGCCAGAAAAAGGCCAGGATCTGGCCAACAAGTATGCGAAAAACGCGAAAGTACGAGCCAGATGAGGACAAATCCCAGACATACCCGAGACATAACCGGCGCTATCCTCTAAAATATTAATCGCAACCAGTATCATTGACTGCTTCGGTGTGGAACCTCATTACTACGGGATCCAAAACAGAAAAAACCCAGGATCTGGCCAACAAGTAGGCGAAAAACGCGAAAGTATGTGCCAGATGAGGGCTAATCCCAGACCTAACCGAGACATAACCGGCGTTATCCTCTAAAATATTAATCGCAACCAGGTATAATTGACTGCTTCAGTGTGGAACCACATTACTACGGGATCCAAACGAGAAAAAACCCAGGATCTGTTCAACAACTATGAGAAAAACGCGAAAGTACGAGCCAGATGAGGGAAAATCCCAGACCTAACGGAGACATAACCGGCGATATCCTCTAAAATATTAATCGCAACCAGGTATAATTGACTGTTTCGGTGTGGTACCGCATTGCTACGATGATCCAAACCAGAAAAAGGCCAGGATCTGGTCAACAAGTATGCGAAAATTGCGAAAGTACGCGCCAGATGAGGGCAAATCCCAGACCTAACGGAGACATAACCGGCGATATCCTTTAAAATATTAATCGCAACCAGGTTTATTTGACTGTTTCGGTGTGGTACCACATTACTGCGGGATCCAAACCAGAAAAAACCCAGGATCTGGCCAACAAGTATGCGAAAAATGCGAAAGTATGAGCCAGATGATTGCAAATACCAGAACTATGCCTGACATTACCAGCGTTATCCTCTAAAATACGAATCGGAACATGCTTTAAATGACTGTTTCAGTGTGGTAACACATTACTACGAGATCCAAACCAGAAAACTCCCAGGATCGGGCCAACAAGAATGCGAGAAACGCGAAAGTACGAGCCACATGAGTGAAAATTCCAGACCTAACCCAGTCATAACCGGCGTTATCCGCTAAAATATTAATCGCAACCAGGTTTAGTTGACAGTTTCGTTGTGGACCCACATTACTACGGGATCCAAACCAGAAAGAACCCAGGATCTGGCCAACAAGTATGCGAAAAATGCGAAAGAACGAGCCAGATGAGGGCAAATCCCAGACCTAACCCAGTCATAACCGGCGTTATCCTCTAAAATATTAATCGCAACCAGGTTTAATTGACTGTTTCGTTGTGGAACCACATTACTGCGGGATCCAAACCAGAAAAAACCCAGGATCTGGCCAACAAGTATGCGAAAAATGCGAAAGTACGATCCAGATGAGGGCAAATCCCAGACCTAACCGAGACATAACCGGCGCTATCCTCTAAAATATTAATCGCAACCAGGTTTAATTGACTGTTTCGGTGTGGTACTGCATTACTACGTGATCCAAACCAGAAAAAGCCCAGGATCTGGCCAACAAGAATGCGAAAAATGCGAAAGTACGCGCCAGATGAGGGCAAATGCCAGACCTAACCGAGACATAACCGGCGTTATCCTCTAAAATATTAATCGCAACCAGGTTTAATTGACTGTTTCGTTGTGGAACCACATTACTGCGGGATCCAAACCAGAAATAACCCAAGATCTGGCCAACAAGTATGCGAAAAATGCGAAAGTACGATCCAGATGAGGGCAAATCCCAGACCTAACCGAGACATAACCGGCGTTATCCTCTAAAATATTAATCGCAAACAGGTTTATTTGACTGTTTCGGTGTGGTAACGCATTACTACGTGATCCAAACCAGATAAAGCCCAGGATCTGGCCAACAAGTATGTGAAAAATATGAAAGTTCGAGCCAGATGAGGACAAATCCCAGACCTACCCCAGACATAACCGGCGTTATCCTCTAAAATATTAATCTCAACCAGGTTTAATTGACTGTTTCGTTGTGGAACCTCATTACTACGTGATCCAAACCAGATAAAGCCCAGGATCTGGCCAAAAAGTATGCGAAAAATGCGAAAGTACGATCCAGATGGGGGCAAATCCCAGACCTAACCGAGACATAACCGGCGTTATCCTCTAAAATATTAATCGCAACCAGGTTTATTTGACTGTTTCGGTGTGGTAACGCATTACTACGTGATCCAAATCAGAAAAAGCCCAGGATCTGGCCAACAAGTATGCGAAAAATGCGAAAGTACGAGCCAGATGAGGGCAAATCCCAGACCTAACCGAGACATAACCTGCGTTATCCTCTAAAATATTAATCGCAACCAGGTTTATTTGACTGTTTCGGTGTGGTAACGCATTACTACGTGATCCAAACCAGATAAAGCCCAGGATCTGGCCAACAAGTACGTGAAAAATGTGAAAGTTCGAGCCAGATGAGGGCAAATACCAGACCTAACCCAGACAAAACCGGTGTTATCCCCTAAAATATTAACCGCAACCAGGTATAATTGACTGTTTCGGTGTGGTACCGCATTGCTACGATGATCCAAGCCAGAAAAAACCCAGGATCTGGCCAACAAGTATGCGAAAAATGCGAAAGTACGATCCAGATGAGGGCAAATCCCAGACCTAACCGAGACATAACCGGCGTTATCCTCTAAAATATTATTCGCAACCAGGTGTAATTGACTGTTTCGGTGTGGTACCACATTACTACGTGGTCCGAGCCAGCAAAAGGCCAGGATCTGGCCAACATGAATGCGAAAAATGCGAAAGTACGCGCCAGATGAGGACAAATCCCAGACCTACCCGTGACATAACCGGCGCTATCCTCTAAAATATTAATCGCAACCAGTTTCATTGACTGCTTCGGTGTGGAACCTCATTACTACGGGATCCAAAACAGAAAAAACCCAGGATCTGGCCAACAAGTAGGCGAAAAACGCGAAAGTACGAGCCAGATGAGGACAAATCCCAGACCTAACCGAGACATAACCGGCGTTATCCTCTATAATATTAATCGCAACCAGGTTCAATTGACTGTTTCGGTGTGGAACCACATTACTACGTGATCCAAACCAGATAAAGCCCAGGATCTGGCCAACAAGTATGTGAAAAATGTGAAACTTCGAGCCAGATGAGGGCAAATGCCAGACCTAACCCAGACAAAACCGGTGTTATCCCCTAAAATATTAACCGCAACCAGGTATAATTGACTGTTTCGGTGTGGTACCGCATTGCTACGATGATCCAAGCCAGAAAAAACCCAGGATCTGGCCAACAAGTATGCGAAAAATGCGAAAGTACGAGCCAGATGAGGGCAAATCCCAGACCTAACGGAGACATAACCGGCGATATCCTCTAAAATATTAACCGCAACCAGGTTTATTTGACTGTTTCGGTGTGGTACCGCATTACTACGTGGTCCAAGCCAGAAAAAGGCCAGGATCTGGCCAACAAGGATGCGAAAAACGCGAAAGTACGAGCCAGATGAGGACAAATCCCAGACCTAACCGAGACATAACCGGCGTTATCCTCTAAAATATTAATCGCAACCAGGTTTATTTGACTGTTTCGGTGTGGTAACGCATTACTACGTGATCCAAACCAGATAAAGCCCAGGATCTGGCCAACAAGTATGTGAAAAATGTGAAAGTTCGAGCCAGATGAGGGCAAATACCAGACCTAACCCAGACAAAACCGGCGTTATCCCCTAATATATTAACCGCAACCAGGTATAATTGACTGTTTCGGTGTGGTACCGCATTGCTACGATGATCCAAGCCAGAAAAAACCCAGGATCAGGCCAACAAGTATGCGAAAAATGCGAAAGTACGATCCAGATGAGGGCAAATCCCAGACCTAACCGAGACATAACCGGCGTTATCCTCTAAAATATTATTCGCAACCAGGTGTAATTGACTGTTTCGGTGTGGTACCACATTACTACGTGGTTCAAGCCACAAAAAGCCCAGGATCTGGCCAACATGAATGCGAAAAATGCGAAAGTACGCGCCAGATGAGGGCTAATCCCAGACCTAACCGAGACATAACCGGCGTTATCCTCTAAAATATTAATCGCAACCAGGTTTAATTGACTGTTTCGTTGTGGAACCACAGTACTGCGGGATCCAAACCAGAAAAAACCCAGGATCTGGCCAACAAGTATGCGAAAAATGCGAAAGTACGATCCAGATGAGGGCAAATCCCAGACCTAACCGAGACATAACCGGCGCTATCCTCTAAAATATTAATCGCAACCAGGTATAAATGACTGTTTCGGTGTGGTACCGCATTGCTACGATGATCCAAACCAGAAAGAGGCCAGGATCTGGCCAACAAGTATGCGAAAATTGCGAAAGTACGAGCCAGATGAGGGCAAATCCCAGACCTAACGGTGACATAACCGGCGTTATCCGCTAAAATATTAATCGCAACCAGGTATAGTTGACAGTTTCGTTGTGGACCCACATTACTACGGGATCCAAACCAGAAAGAACCCAGGATCTGGTCAACAAGTATGCGAAAAATGCGAAAGAACGAGCCAGATGAGGGCAAATCCCAGACCTAACCGAGACATAACCGGCGTTATCCTCTAAAATATTAATCGCAACCAGGTTTATTTGACTGTTTCGGTGTGGTAACGCATTACTACGTGATCCAAACCAGATAAAGCCCAGGATCTGGCCAACAAGTATGTGAAAAATGTGAAAGTTCGAGCCAGATGAGGGCAAATACCAGACCTAACCCAGACAAAACCGGCGTTATCCCCTAAAATATTAACCGCAACCAGGTATAATTGACTGTTTCGGTGTGGTACCACATTACTACGTGGTCCAAGCCAGAAAAAGCCCAGGATCTGGCCAACATGAATGCGAAAAATGCGAAAGTACGCGCCAGATGAGGGCTAATCCCAGACCTAACCGAGACATAACCGGCGTTATCCTCTAAAATATTAATCGCAACCAGGTTTAATTGACTGTTTCGTTGTGGAACCACATTACTGCGGGATCCAAACCAGAAAAAACCCAGGATCTGGCCAACAAGTATGCGAAAAATGCGAAAGTACGATCCAGATGAGGGCAAATCCCAGACCTAACCGAGACATAACCGGCGTTATCCTCTAAAATATTAATCGCAACCAGGTTTAATTGACTGTTTTGGTGTGGTACTGCATTACTACGTGATCCAAACCAGAAAAAGCCCAGGATCTGGCCAACAAGAATGCGAAAAATGCGAAAGTACGCGCCAGATGAGGGCAAATGCCAGACCTAACCGTGACATAACCGGCGTTATCCTCTAAAATATTAATCGCAACCAGGTTTAATTGACTGTTTCGTTGTGGAACCACATTACTGCGGGATCCAAACCAGAAAAAACCCAGGATCTGGCCAACAAGTATGCGAAAAATGCGAAAGTACGATCCAGATGAACGCAAATCCCAGACCTAACCGAGACATAACCGGCGTTATCCTCTAAAATATTAATCGCAAACAGGTTTATTTGACTGTTTCGGTGTGGTAACGCATTACTACGTGATCCAAACCAGATAAAGCCCAGGATCTGGCCAACAAGTATGTGAAAAATGTGAAAGTTCGAGCCAGATGAGGACAAATCCCAGACCTACCCGAGACATAACCGGCGTTATCCTCTAAAATATTAATCTCAACCAGGTTTAATTGACTGTTTCGTTGTGGAACCTCATTACTACGTGATCCAAACCAGATAAAGCCCAGGATCTGGCCAAAAAGTATGCGAAAAATGCGAAAGTACGATCCAGATGGGGGCAAATCCCAGACCTAACCGAGACATAACCGGCGTTATCCTCTAAAATATTAATCGCAACCAGGTTTATTTGACTGTTTCGGTGTGGTAACGCATTACTACGTGATCCAAATCAGAAAAAGCCCAGGATCTGGCCAACAAGTATGCGAAAAATGCGAAAGTACGAGCCAGATGAGGGCAAATCCCAGACCTAACCGAGACATAACCTGCGTTATCCTCTAAAATATTAATCGCAACCAGGTTTATTTGACTGTTTCGGTGTGGTAACGCATTACTACGTGATCCAAACCAGATAAAGCCCAGGATCTGGCCAACAAGTATGTGAAAAATGTGAAAGTTCGAGCCAGATGAGGGCAAATACCAGACCTAACCCAGACAAAACCGGTGTTATCCCCTAAAATATTAACCGCAACCAGGTATAATTGACTGTTTCGGTGTGGTACCGCATTGCTACGATGATCCAAGCCAGAAAAAACCCAGGATCTGGCCAACAAGTATGCGAAAAATGCGAAAGTACGATCCAGATGAGGGCAAATCCCAGACCTAACCGAGACATAACCGGCGTTATCCTCTAAAATATTATTCGCAACCAGGTGTAATTGACTGTTTCGGTGTGGTACCACATTACTACGTGGTCCAAGCCAGCAAAAGGCCAGGATCTGGCCAACATGAATGCGAAAAATGCGAAAGTACGCGCCAGATGAGGACAAATCCCAGACCTACCCGAGACATAACCGGCGCTATCCTCTAAAATATTAATCGCAACCAGTTTCATTGACTGCTTCGGTGTGGAACCTCATTACTACGGGATCCAAAACAGAAAAAACCCAGGATCTGGCCAACAAGTAAGCGAAAAACGCGAAAGTATGTGCCAGATGAGGGCTAATCCCAGACCTAACCGAGACATAACCGGCGTTATCCTCTAAAATAATAATCGCAACCAGGTATAATTGACTGTTTCAGTGTGGTACCACATTACTACGTGATCCAAACCAGAAAAAGGCCATGATCTGGCCAACAAGTATGCGAAAAATGCGAAAGTACGAGCCAGATGAGGGCAAATCCCAGACCTAACCGAGACATAACCGGCGTTATCCTCTATAATATTAATCGCAACCAGGTTCAATTGACTGTTTCGGTGTGGAACCACATTACTACGGGATCCAAACGAGAAAAAACCCAGGATCTGTTCAACAACTATGAGAAAAACGCGAAAGTACGAGCCAGATGAGGGAAAATCCCATACCTAACCGAGACGTAACCGGCGTTGTCCCCTAAAATATTAATCGCAACCAGGTATAATTGACTGTTTCGGTGTGGTACCGCATTGCTACGATGATCCAAACCAGAAAGAGGCCAGGATCTGGCCAACAAGTATGCGAAAATTGCGAAAGTACGAGCCAGATGAGGGCAAATCCCAGACCTAACGGAGACATAACCGGCGATATCCTCTAAAATATTAACCGCAACCAGGTTTATTTGACTGTTTCGGTGTGGTACCGCATTATTACGTGGTCCAAGCCAGAAAAAGGCCAGGATCTGGCCAACAAGGATGCGAAAAACGCGAAAGTACGAGCCAGATGTGGACAAATCCCAGACCTAACCGAGACATAACCGGCGTTATCCTCTAAAATATTAATCGCAACCAGGTTTATTTGACTGTTTCGGTGTGGTAACGCATTACTACGTGATCCAAACCAGATAAAGCCCAGGATCTGGCCAACAAGTATGTGAAAAATGTGAAAGTTCGAGCCAGATGAGGGCAAATACCAGACCTAACCCAGACAAAACCGGTGTTATCCCCTAAAATATTAACCGCAACCAGGTATAATTGACTGTTTCGGTGTGGTACCGCATTGCTACGATGATCCAAGCCAGAAAAAACCCAGGATCAGGCCAACAAGTATGCGAAAAATTCGAAAGTACGATCCTGATGAGGGCAAATCCCAGACCTAACCGAGACATAACCGGCGTTATCCTCTAAAATATTATTCGCAACCAGGTGTAATTGACTGTTTCGGTGTGGTACCGCATTGCTACGATGATCCAAGCCAGAAAAAGCCCAGGATCTGGCCAACATGAATGCGAAAAATGCGAAAGAACGCGCCAGATGAGGGCTAATCCCAGACCTAACCGAGACATAACCGGCGTTATCCTCTAAAATATTAATCGCAACCAGGTTTAATTGACTGTTTCGTTGTGGAACCACAGTACTGCGGGATCCAAACCAGAAAAAACCCAGGATCTGGCCAACAAGTATGCGAAAAATGCGAAAGTACGATCCAGATGAGGGCAAATCCCAGACCTAACCGAGACATAACCGGCGCTATCCTCTAAAATATTAATCGCAACCAGGTATAATTGACTGTTTCGGTGTGGTACCGCATTGCTACGATGATCCAAACCAGAAAGAGGCCAGGATCTGGCCAACAAGTATGCGAAAATTGCGAAAGTACGAGCCAGATGAGGGCAAATCCCAGACCTAACGGAGACATAACCGGCGATATCCTCTAAAATATTAACCGCAACCAGGTTTATTTGACTGTTTCGGTGTGGTACCGCATTACTACGTGGTCCAAGCCAGAAAAAGCCTAGGATCTGGCCAACAAGTATGCGAAAAACGCGAATGTATGAGCCAGATGGTTGCAAATACCAGAACTAACTCAGACATAACCAGCGTTATCCTCTAAAATATTAATCGCAACCAGTTTAATTGACTGTTTCGGTGTGGAACCTCATTACTACGTGATCCAAACCAGATAAAGCCCAGGATCTGGCCAACAAGTATGAGAAAAATGCGAAAGTTCGAGCCAGATGGTGGCAAATCCCAGACCTAACCGAGACATAACCAGCGTTATCCTCTAAAATATTAATAGCAACCAGGTTTATTTGACTGTTTCGGTGTGGTAACGCATTACTACGTGATCCAAACCAGATAAAGCCCAGGATCTGGCCAACAAGTATGCGAAAAATGCGAAAGTATGAGCCAGATGATTGCAAATACCAGAACTATGCCTGACATTACCAGCGTTATCCTCTAAAATACGAATCGGAACATGCTTTTAATGACTGTTTCAGTGTGGTAACACATTACTACGGGATCCAAACCAGAAAAATCCCTGGATCGGGCCAACAAGAATGCGAGAAACGCGAAAGTACGAGCCACATGAGTGAAAATTCCAGACCTAACCCAGTCATAACCGGCGTTATCCGCTAAAATATTAATCGCAACCAGGTTTAGTTGACTGTTTCGTTGTGGACCCACATTACTACGGGATCCAAACCAGAAAGAACCCAGGATCTGGCCAACAAGTATGCGAAAAATGCGAAAGAACGAGCCAGATGAGGGCAAATCCCAGACCTAACCGAGACATAACCGGCGTTATCCTCTAAAATATTAATCGCAACCAGGTTTATTTGACTGTTTCGGTGTGGTAACGCATTACTACGTGATCCAAACCAGATAAAGCCCAGGATCTGGCCAACATGAATGCGAAAAATGCGAAAGTACGCGCCAGATGAGGGCTAATCCCAGACCTAACCGAGACATAACCGGCGTTATCCTCTAAAATATTATTCGCAACCAGGTGTAATTGACTGTTTCGGTGTGGTACCACATTATTACGTGGTCCAAGCCAGAAAAAGCCCAGGATCTGGCCAACATGAATGCGAAAAATGCGAAAGTACGCGCCAGATGAGGGCTAATCCCAGACCTAACCGAGACATAACCGGCGTTATCCTCTAAAATATTAATCGCAACCAGGTTTAATTGACTGTTTCGTTGTGGAACCACATTACTGCGGGATCCAAACCAGAAAAAACCCAGGATCTGGCCAACAAGTATGCGAAAAATTCGGAAGTACGATCCAGATGAGGGCAAATCCCAGACCTAACGGAGACATAACCGGCGTTATCCTCTAAAATATTAATCGCAACCAGGTTTATTTGACTGTTTCGGTGTGGTAACGCTTTACTACGTGATGCAAACCAGATAAAGCCCAGGATCTGGCCAACAAGTATGTGAAAAATGTGAAACTTCGAGCCAGATGAGGACAAATCCAAGACCTACCCGAGACATAACCGGCGTTATCCTCTAAAATATTAATCTCAACCAGGTTTAATTGACTGTTTCGTTGTGGAACCACATTACAACGGGATCCAAACCAGACAAAACCCAGGATCTGGCCAACAAGAATGCGAAAAATGCGAAAGTACGTGCCAGATGAGGGAAAATCCCAGACCTAACCGAGACATAACCGGCGCTATCCTCTAAAATATTATTCGCAACCAGGTTTAATTGACTGTTTCGGTGTGGTACTGCATTACTACGTGATCCAAACCAGAAAAAGCCTAGGATCTGGCCAACAAGTATGCGAAAAACGCGAATGTATGAGCCAGATGGTTGCAAATACCAGAACTAACTCAGACATAACCAGCGTTATCCTCTAAAATATTAATCGCAACCAGTTTAATTGACTGTTTCGGTGTGGAACCTCATTACTACGTGATCCAAACCAGATAAAGCCCAGGATCTGGCCAACAAGTATGAGAAAAATGCGAAAGTTCGAGCCAGATGGTGGCAAATCCCAGACCTAACCGAGACATAACCAGCGTTATCCTCTAAAATATTAATAGCAACCAGGTTTAATTGACTGTTTCCATGTTGTACCGCATTACGACGTGATCCAAACCAGAAAGAGGCCAGGATCTGGCCAACAAATATGCGGAAAATGCGAAAGTTCGAGCCAGATGTGGGCAAATCCCAGACCTACCCGAGACATAACCGGCGCTATCCTCTAAAATATTAATCGCAACCAGGTATAATTGACTGTTTCGGTGTGGTACCGCATTGCTACGATGATCCAAGCCAGAAAAAACCCAGGATCTGGCCAACAAGTATGTGAAAAATGCGAAAGTACGATCCAGATGAGGGCAAATCCCAGACCTAACCGAGACATAACCGGCGTTATCCTCTAAAATATTATTCGCAACCAGGTGTAATTGACTGTTTCGGTGTGGTACCACATTACTACGTGGTCCAAGCCAGAAAAAGCCCAGGATCTGGCCAACATGAATGCGAAAAATGCGAAAGTACGCGCCAGATGAGGGCTAATCCCAGACCTAACCGAGACATAACCGGCGTTATCCTCTAAAATATTAATCGCAACCAGGTTTAATTGACTGTTTCGTTGTGGAACCACATTACTGCGGGATCCAAACCAGAAAAAACTCAGGATCTGGCCAACAAGTATGCGAAAAATTCGAAAGTACGATCCAGATGAGGGCAAATCCCAGACCTAACGGAGACATAACCGGCGTTATCCTCTAAAATATTAATCGCAACCAGGTTTATTTGACTGTTTCGGTGTGGCAACGCATTACTACGTGATGCAAACCAGATAAAGCCCAGGATCTGGCCAACAAGTATGTGAAAAATGTGAAAGTTCGAGCCAGATGAGGACAAATCCCAGACCTACCCGAGACATAACCGGCGTTATCCTCTAAAATATTAATCTCAACCAGGTTTAATTGACTGTTTCGTTGTGGAACCACATTACAACGGGATCCAAACCAGACAAAACCCAGGATCTGGCCAACAAGAATGCGAAAAATGCGAAAGTACGAGCCAGATGAGGGAAAATCCCTGACCTAACCGGGACATAACCGGCGCTATCCTCTAAAATATTAATCGCAACCAGGTTTAATTGACTGTTTCGGTGTGGTACTGCATTACTACGTGATCCAAACCAGAAAAAGCCTAGGATCTGGCCAACAAGTATGCGAAAAACGCGAATGTATGAGCCAGATGGTTGCAAATACCAGAACTAACTCAGACATAACCAGCGTTATCCTCTAAAATATTAATCGCAACCAGTTTAATTGACTGTTTCGGTGTGGAACCTCATTACTACGTGATCCAAACCAGATAAAGCCCAGGATCTGGCCAACAAGTATGAGAAAAATGCGAAAGTTCGAGCCAGATGGTGGCAAATCCCAGACCTAACCGAGACATAACCAGCGTTATCCTCTAAAATATTAATAGCAACCAGGTATAATTGACTGTTTCGGTGTGGTACCGCATTGCTACGATGATCCAAGCCAGAAAAAACCCAGGATCTGGCCAACAAGTATGTGAAAAATGCGAAAGTACGATCCAGATGAGGGCAAATCCCAGACCTAACCGAGACATAACCGGCGTTATCCTCTAAAATATTATTCGCAACCAGGTGTAATTGACTGTTTCGGTGTGGTACCACATTACTACGTGGTCCAAGCCAGAAAAAGCCCAGGATCTGGCCAACATGAATGCGAAAAATGCGAAAGTACGCGCCAGATGAGGGCTAATCCCAGACCTAACCGAGACATAACCGGCGTTATCCTCTAAAATATTAATCGCAACTAGGTTTAATTGACTGTTTCGTTGTGGAACCACATTACTGCGGGATCCAAACCAGAGAAAACCCAGTATCTGGCCAACAAGTATGCGAAAAATGCGAAAGTACGATCCAGATGAGGGCAAATCCCAGACCTAACCGAGACATAACCGGCGCTATCCTCTAAAATATTAATCGCAACCAGGTTTATTTGACTGTTTCGGTGTGGTAACGCATTACTACGTGATCCAAATCAGAAAAAGCCCAGGATCTGGCCAACAGGTATGCGAAAAATGCGAAAGTACGAGCCAGATGAGGGCAAATCCCAGACCTAACCGAGACATAACCTGCGTTATCCTCTAAAATATTAATCGCAACCAGGTTTATTTGACTGTTTCGGTGTGGTAACGCATTACTACGTGATCCAAACCAGATAAAGCCCAGGATCTGGCCAACAAGTATGTGAAAAATGTGAAAGTTCGAGCCAGATGAGGGCAAATATCAGACCTAACCCAGACAAAACCGGTGTTATCCCCTAAAATATTAACCGCAACCAGGTATAATTGACTGTTTCGGTGTGGTACCGCATTGCTACGTTGATCCAAGCCACAAAAAACCCAGGATCTGGCCAACAGGTATGCGAAAAATGCGAAAGTACGCGCCAGATGAGGGCTAATCCCAGACCTAACCGAGACATAACCGGCGTTATCCACTAAAATATTAATCGCAACCAGGTTTAATTGACTGTTTCGGTGTGGTACCACATTACTACGTGGTCCAAGCCAGAAAAAGGCCAGGATCTGGCCAACATGAATGCGAAAAATGCGAAAGTACGCGCCAGATGAGGGCTAATCCCAGACCTAACCGAGACATAACCGGCGTTATCCTCTAAAATATTAATCGCAACCAGGTTTAATTGACTGTTTCGTTGTGGAACCACATTACTGCGGGATCCAAACCAGAAAAAACCCAGGATCTGGCCAACAAGTATGCGAAAAATGCGAAAGTACGATCCAGAGGAGGGCAAATCCCAGACCTAACCGAGACATAACCGGCGCTATCCTCTAAAATATTAATCGCAACCAGGTTTAATTGACTGTTTCGGTGTGGTACTGCATTACTACGTGATCCAAACCAGAAAAAGCCCAGGATCTGGCTAACAAGTATGCGAAAAATGCGAAAGTACGATCCAGATGAGGGCAAATCCCAGACCTAACCGAGACATAACCGGCGTTATCCTCTAAAATATTAATCGCAACCAGGTTTATTTGACTGTTTCGGTGTGGTGACGCATTACTACGTGATCCAAACCAGATAAAGCCCAGGATCTGGCCAACAAGTATGTGAAAAATGTGAAAGTTCGAGCCAGATGAGGACAAATCCCAGACCTACCCGAGACATAACCGCCGTTATCCTCTAAAATATTAATCTCAACCAGGTTTAATTGACTGTTTCGTTGTGGAACCACACTACTACGGGATCCAAACCAGAAAAAACCCAGGATCTTTCCAACAAGTATGCGAAAAATGCGAAAGAACGATCCAGATGAGGGCAAATCCCAGACCTAACCGAGACATAACCGGCGTTAGCATCTAAAATATTAATCGCAACCAGGTTCAATTGACTGTTTCGGTGTGGAACCACATTACTACGGGATCCAAACCAGAAAAAACCCAGGATCTGGCCAACAACTATGAGAAAAACGCGAAAGTATGAGCCAGATGATTGCAAATACCAGAACTATCCCAGGCATAATCAGCGTTATCGTCTAAAATATTAATCGCAACCAGGTTTATTTGACTGTTTCGGTGTGGTACCACATTACTACGTGGTCCAAGCCAGAAAAAGGCCAGGATCTGGCCAACAAGAATGCGAAAAATGCGAAAGTACGCGCCAGATGAGGGCAAATACCAGACCTAACCGAGACATAATCGGCGTTATCCTCTAAAATATTAATCGCAAACAGGTTCAATTGACTGTTTCGGTGTGGAACCTCATTACTACGTGATCCAAACCAGAAAGAACCCAGGATCTGGCCAACAAGGATGCGAAAAATGCGAAAGAACGAGCCAGATGAGGGCAAATCCCAGACCTAACCGAGACAGAACCGGCGTTATCCCCTAAAATATTAACCGCAACCAGGTATAATTGACTGTTTCGGTGTGGTACCGCATTGCTACGATGATCCAAGCCAGAAAAAACCCAGGATCTGGCCAACAAGTATGCGAAAAATGCGAAAGTACGATCCAGATGAGGGCAAATCCCAGACCTAACCGAGACATAACCGGCGTTATCCTCTAAAATATTATTCGCAACCAGGTGTAATTGACTGTTTCGGTGTGGTACCACATTACTCCGTGGTCCAAGCCAGAAAAAGCCCAGGATCTGGCCAACATGAATGCGAAAAATGCGAATGTACGCGCCAGATGAGGGCTAATCCCAGACCTAACCGAGACATAACCGGCGTTATCCTCTAAAATATTAAACGCAACCAGGTTTAATTGACTGTTTCGTTGTGGAACCACATTACTGCGGGATCCAAACAAGAAAAAACCCAGGATCTGGCCAACAAGTATGCGAAAAATGCGAAAGTACGATCCAGAGGAGGGCAAATCCCAGACCTAACCGAGACATAACCGGCGCTATCCTCTAAAATATTAATCGCAACCAGGTTTAATTGACTGTTTCGGTGTGGTACTGCATTACTACGTGATCCAAACCAGAAAAAGCCCAGGATCTGGTCAACAAGAATGCGAAAAATGCGAAAGTACGCGCCAGATGAGGGCAAATGCCAGACCTAACCGCGACATAACCGGCGTTATCCTCTAAAATATTAATCGCAACCAGGTTTAATTGACTGTTTCGTTGTGGAACCACATTACTGCGGGATCCAAACCAGAAAAAACCCAGGATCTGGCCAACAAGTATGCGAAAAATGCGAAAGTACGATCCAGATGAGGGCAAATCCCAGACCTAACCGAGACATAACCGGCGTTATCCTCTAAAATATTAATCGCAACCAGGTTTATTTGACTGTTTCGGTGTGGTAACGCATTACTACGTGATCCAAACCAGATAAAGCCCAGGATCTGGCCAACAAGTATGTGAAAAATGTGAAAGTTCGAGCCAGATGAGGACAAATCCCAGACCTACCCGAGACATAACCGCCGTTATCCTCTAAAATATTAATCTCAACCAGGTTTAATTGACTGTTTCGTTGTGGAACCACACTACAACGGGATCCAAACCAGACAAAACCCAGGATCTGGCCAACAAAAATGCGAAAAATGCGAAAGTACGAGCCAGATGAGGGAAAATCCCAGACCTAACCGAGACATAACCGGCGCTATCCTCTAAAATATTAATCGCAACCAGGTTTAATTGACTGTTTCGGGGTGGTACTGCATTACTACGTGATCCAAACCAGAAAAAGGCTAGGATCTGGCCAACAAGTATGCGAAAAACGCGAATGTATGAGCCAGATGATTGCAAATACCAGAACTAACTCAGACATAACCAGCGTTATCCTCTAAACTATTAATCGCAACCAGTTTAATTGACTGTTTCGGTGTGGAACCTCATTACTACGTGATCCAAACCAGATAAAGCCCAGGATCTGGCCAACAAGTATGAGAAAAATGCGAAAGTTCGAGCCAGATGGTGGCAAATCCCAGACCTAACCGGGACATAAACAGCGTTATCCTCTAAAATATTAATAGCAACCAGGTTTAATTGACTGTTTCCATGTTGTACCGCATTACGACGTGATCCAAACCAGAAAGAGGCCAGGATCGGGCCAACAAATATGCGAAAAATGCGAAAGTTCGAGCCAGATGTGGGCAAATCCCAGACCTACCCGACACATAACCGGCGTTATCCTCTAAAACATTAATCGCAACCAGGTATAATTGACTGTTTCAGTGTGGTACCACATTACTACGTGATCCAAACCAGAAAAAGCCCAGGATCTGGCCAACAAGTATGCGAAAAACGCGAATGTATGAGCCAGATGATTGCAAATACCAGAACTAACTCGGACATAACCAGCGTTATCCTCTAAAATACTGATCGGAACCAGCTTCCATTGACTGCTTCAGTGTGGTACCACATTACTACGTGATCCAAACCAGAAAAAGGCCAGGATCTGGCCAATAAGTATGCGAAAATTGCGAAAGTATGAGCCAGATGATTGCAAATACCAGAACTAACCCAGACATAACCAGCGTTATCCTATAAAATATTAATCGCAACCAGGTTTAATTGACTGTTTCGGTGTGGTACTGCATTACTACGAGATCCAAACCAGATAAAGCCCATGATCTGGCCAACAAGTATGTGAAAAATGTGAAAGTTCGAGCCAGATGAGGACAAATCCCAGACCTACCCGAGACATAACCGCCGTTATCCTCTAAAATATTAATCACAACCAGGTTTAATTGACTGTTTCGTTGTGGAACCACACTACAACGGGATCCAAACCAGACAAAACCCAGGATCTGGCCAACAAAAATGCGAAAAATGCGAAAGTACGAGCCAGATGAGGGAAAATCCCAGACCTAACCGAGACATAACCGGCACTATCCTCTAAAATATTAATCGCAACCAGGTTTAATTGACTGTTTCGGTGTGGTACCGCATTACTACGTGATCCAAACCAGAAAAAGCCTAGGATCTGGCCAACAAGTATGCGAAAAACGCGAATGTATGAGCCAGATGATTGCAAATACCAGAACTAACTCAGACATAACCAGCGTTATCCTCTAAACTATTTATCGCAGCCAGTTTAATTGACTGTTTCGGTGTGGAACCTCATTACTACGTGATCCAAACCAGATAAAGCCCAGGATCTGGCCAACAAGTATGAGAAAAATGCGAAAGTTCGAGCCAGATGGTGGCAAATCCCAGACCTAACCGGGACATAAACAGCGTTATCCCCTAAAATATTAACCGCAACCAGGTATAATTGACTGTTTCGGTGTGGTACCGCATTGCTACGATGATCCAAGCCAGAAAAAACCCAGGATCTGGCCAACAAGTATGCGAAAAATGCGAAAGTACGATCCAGATGAGGGCAAATCCCAGACCTAACCGAGACATAACCGGCGTTATCCTCTAAAATATTATTCGCAACCAGGTGTAATTGACTGTTTCGGTGTGGTACCACATTACTACGTGGTCCAAGCCAGAAAAAGCCCAGGATCTGGCCAACATGAATGCGAAAAATGCGAATGTACGCGCCAGATGAGGGCTAATCCCAGACCTAACCGAGACATAACCGGCGTTATCCTCTAAAATATTAATCGCAACCAGGTTTAATTGACTGTTTCGTTGTGGAACCACATTACTGCGGGATCCAAACCAGAAAAAACCCAGGATCTGGCCAACAAGTATGCGAAAAATGCGAAAGTACGATCCAGAGGAGGGCAAATCCCAGACCTAACCGTGACATAACCGGCGGTATCCTCTAAAATATTAATCGCAACCAGGTTTAATTGACTGTTTCGGTGTGGTACTGCATTACTACGTGATCCAAACCAGAAAAAGCCCAGGATCTGGTCAACAAGAATGCGAAAAATGCGAAAGTACGCGCCAGATGAGGGCAAATGCCAGACCTAACCGAGACATAACCGGCGTTATCCTCTAAAATATTAATCGCAACCAGGTTTAATTGACTGTTTCGTTGTGGAACCACATTACTGCGGGATCCAAACCAGAAAAAACCCAGGATCTGGCCAACAAGTATGCGAAAAATGCGAAAGTACGATCCAGATGAGGGCAAATCCCAGACCTAACCGAGACATAACCGGCGTTATCCTCTAAAATATTAATCGCAACCAGGTTTATTTGACTGTTTCGGTGTGGTGACGCATTACTACGTGATCCAAACCAGATAAAGCCCAGGATCTGGCCAACAAGTATGTGAAAAATGTGAAAGTTCGAGCCAGATGAGGACAAATCCCAGACCTACCCGAGACATAACCGCCGTTATCCTCTAAAATATTAATCTCAACCAGGTTTAATTGACTGTTTCATTGTGGAACCACACTACAACGGGATCCAAGCCAGACAAAACCCAGGATCTGGCCAACAAAAATGCGAAAAATGCGAAAGTACGAGCCAGATGAGGGAAAATCCCAGACCTAACCGAGACATAACCGGCGCTATCCTCTAAAATATTAATCGCAACCAGGTTTAATTGACTGTTTCGGTGTGGTACCGCATTACTACGTGATCCAAACCAGAAAAATCCCAGGATCGGGCCAACAAGAATGCGAGAAACGCGAAAGTACGAGCCACATGAGGGAAAATCCCAGACCTAACCCAGATATAACCGGCGTTATCCGCTAAAATATTAATCGCAACCAGGTTTAATTGACTGTTTCGTTGTGGACCCACATTACTACGGGATCCAAACCAGAAAAAACCCAGGATCTGGCCAACAAGTATGCGAAAAACGCGAATGTATGAGCCAGATGATTGCAAATACCAGAACTAACTCAGACATAACCAGCGTTATCCTCTAAACTATTAATCGCAACCAGTTTAATTGACTGTTTCGGTGTGGAACCTCATTACTACGGGATCCAAACCAGAAAAAACCCAGGATATGGCCAACAACTATGAGAAAAACGCGAAAGTATGAGCCAGATGATTGCAAATACCAGAACTATCCCAGGCATAATCAGCGTTATCGTCTAAAATATTAATCGCAACCAGGTTTATTTGACTGTTTCGGTGTGGTACCACATTACTACGTGGTCCAAGCCAGAAAAAGGCCAGGATCTGGCCAACAAGTATGAGAAAAATGCGAAAGTTCGAGCCAGATGGTGGCAAATCCCAGACCTAACCGGGACATAAACAGCGTTATCCCCTAAAATATTAACCGCAACCAGGTATAATTGACTGTTTCGGTGTGGTACCGCATTGCTACGATGATCCAAGCCAGAAAAAACCCAGGATCTGGCCAACAAGTATGCGAAAATTGCGAAAGTACGATCCAGATGAGGGCAAATCCCAGACCTAACCGAGACATAACCGGCGTTATCCTCTAAAATATTATTCGCAACCAGGTGTAATTGACTGTTTCGGTGTGGTACCACATTACTACGTGGTCCAAGCCAGAAAAAGCCCAGGATCTGGCCAACATGAATGCGAAAAATGCGAATGTACGCGCCAGATGAGGGCTAATCCCAGACCTAACCGAGACATAACCGGCGTTATCCTCTAAAATATTAAACGCAACCAGGTTTAATTGACTGTTTCGGTGTGGTAACGCATTACTGCGGGATCCAAACCAGAAAAAACCCAGGATCTGGCCAACAAGTATGCGAAAAATGCGAAAGTACGATCCAGATGAGGGCAAATCCCAGACCTAACCGAGCAATAACCGGCGTTATCCTCTAAAATATTAATCGCAACCAGGTTTATTTGACTGTTTCGGTGTGGTAACGCATTACTACGTGATCCAAACCAGATAAAGCCCAGGATCTGGCCAACAAGTATGTGAAAAATGTGAAAGTTCGAGCCAGATGAGGACAAATCCCAGACCTACCCGAGACATAACCGCCGTTATCCTCTAAAATATTAATCTCAACCAGGTTTAATTGACTGTTTCGTTGTGGAACCACACTACAACGGGATCCAAACCAGACAAAACCCAGGATCTGGCCAACAAAAATGCGAAAAATGCGAAAGTACGAGCCAGATGAGGGAAAATCCCAGACCTAACCGAGACATAACCGGCGCTATCCTCTAAAATATTAATCGCAACCAGGTTTAATTGACTGTTTCGGGGTGGTACTGCATTACTACGTGATCCAAACCAGAAAAAGCCTAGGATCTGGCCAACAAGTATGCGAAAAACGCGAATGTATGAGCCAGATGATTGCAAATACCAGAACTAACTCAGACATAACCAGCGTTATCCTCTAAACTATTAATCGCAACCAGTTTAATTGACTGTTTCGGTGTGGAACCTCATTACTACGTGATCCAAACCAGATAAAGCCCAGGATCTGGCCAACAAGTATGAGAAAAATGCGAAAGTTCGAGCCAGATGGTGGCAAATCCCAGACCTAACCGGGACATAAACAGCGTTATCCTCTAAAATATTAATAGCAACCAGGTTTAATTGACTGTTTCCATGTTGTACCGCATTACGACGTGATCCAAACCAGAAAGAGGCCAGGATCTGGCCAACAAATATGCGAAAAATGCGAAAGTTCGAGCCAGATGTGGGCAAATCCCAGACCTACCCGACACATAACCGGCGTTATCCTCTAAAACATTAATCGCAACCAGGTTTAATTGACTGTTTCAGTGTGGTACCACATTACTACGTAATCCAAACCAGAAAAAGCCCAGGATCTGGCCAACAAGTATGCGAAAAACGCGCATGTATGAGCCACATGATTGCAAATACCAGAACTAACTCGGACATAACCAGCGTTATCCCCTAAAATACTGATCGGAACCAGCTTCCATTGACTGCTTCAGTGTGGTACCACATTACTACGTGATCCAAACCAGAAAAAGGCCAGGATCTGGCCAATAAGTATGCGAAAATTGCGAAAGTATGAGCCAGATGATTGCAAATACCAGAACTAACCCAGACATAACCAGCGTTATCCTATAAAATATTAATCGCAACCAGGTTTAATTGACTGTTTCGGTGTGGTACTGCATTACTACGTGATCCAGACCAGAAAAAGGCCAGGATCTGGCCAACAAGAATGCGAAAAATGCGAAAGTACGCGCCAGATGAGGGCAAATACCAGACCTAACCGAGACATAATCGGCGTTATCCTCTAAAATATTAATCGCAACCAGGTTCAATTGACTGTTTCGGTGTGGAACCTCATTACTACGTGATCCAAACCAGATAAAGCCCAGGATCTGGCCAACAAGTATGAGAAAAATGCGAAAGTTCGAGCCAGATGAGGGCAAGTACCAGACCTAACCCAGACAAAACCGGCGTTATCCCCTAAAATATTAATCGCAACCAGGTATAATAAACTGCTTCGGTGTGGAACCTCATTACTACGTGATCCAAACCAGATAAAGCCCAGGATCTGGCCAACAAGTATAAGAAAAATGCGAAAGTTCGAGCCAGATGGGGGCAAATCCCAGACCAAACCGAGACATAACCGGCGTTATCCTCTAAAATATTAATCGCAACCAGGTTTAATTGACTGTTTCGGTGCGGTACCGCATTACTACGTGATCCAAACCAGAAAAAGGCCATGATCTGGCCATCAAGTATGCGAAAAATGCGAAAGTATGAGCCAGATGATTGCAAATACCAGAACTATGCCTGACATTACCAGCGTTATCCTCTAAAATACGAATCGGAACATGCTTTTAATGACTGTTTCAGTGTGGTAACACATTACTACGAGATCCAAACCAGAAAAATCCCAGGATCGGGCCAACAAGAATGCGAGAATCGCGAAAGTACGAGCCACATGAGGGAAAATCCCAGACCTAACCCAGACATAACCGGCGTTATCCGCTAAAATATTAATCGCAACCAGGTTTAATTGACTGTTTCGTTGTGGACCCACATTACTACGGGCTCCAAACCAGAAAGAACCCAGGATCTGGCCAACAAGTATGCGAAAAATGCGAAAGAACGATCCAGATGAGGGCAAATCCCAGACCTAACCGAGACATAACCGGCGTTAGCCTCTGAAATATTAATCGCAACCAGGTTCAATTGACTGTTTCGGTGTGGAACCACATTACTACGGGATCCAAACCAGAAAAAACCCAGGATCTGGCCAACAACTATGAGAAAAACGCGAAAGTATGAGCCAGATGATTGCAAATACCAGAACTATCCCAGGCATAACCAGCGTTATCCTCTAAAATATTAATCGCAACCAGGTTTATTTGACTGTTTCGGTGTGGTACCACATTACTACGTGGTCCAAGCCAGAAAAAGGCCAGGATCTGGCCAACAAGAATGCGAAAAATGCGAAAGTACGCGCCAGATGAGGGCAAATACCAGACCTAACCGAGACATTACCGGCATTATCCTCTAAAATATTAATCGCAACCAGATTTAATTGACTGTTTCGGTGTGGTACCGCATTACTACGTGATCCAAACCAGAAAAAGCCCAGGATCTGGCCAACAAGTATGCGACAAACGCGAAAGTATATGCCAGATGATTGCAAATACCAGAACCAACCCAGACATAACCGGCGTTATCCCCTAAAATATTAATAGCAACCAGGTTTAATTGACTGTTTCCATGTTGTACCGCATTACGACGTGATCCAAACCAGAAAGAGGCCAGGATCTGGCCAACAAATATGCGAAAAATGCGAAAGTTCGAGCCAGATGTGGGCAAATCCCAGACCTACCCGAGACATAACCGGCGTTATCCTCTAAAATATTAATCGCAACCAGGTTTAATTGACTGTTTCAGTGTGGTTCCACATTACTACGTGATCCAAACCAGAAAAAGCCCAGGATCTGGCCAACAAGTATGCGAAAAACGCGAATGTATGAGCCAGATGATTGCAAATACCAGAACTAACTCGGACATAACCAGCGTTATCCTCTAAAATACTGATCGGAACCAGCTTCCATTGACTGCTTCAGTGTGGTACCCCATTACTACGTGATCCAAACCAGAAAAAGGCCAGGATCTGGCCAATAAGTATGCGAAAAACTCGGAAGTATGTGCCAGATGATAGCAAATACCAGAACTAACCCAGGCATAACCGGCGTTATCCTCTAAAATATTAATCGCAACCAGGTTTAATTGACTGTTTCGGTGTTGTACCGCATTAATACGTGATCCAAACCAGAAAGAGGACAGGATCTGGCCAACAGGAATGCGAAAAAAGCGAAAGTACGAGCCAGATGTGGGCAAATCCCAGACCTACCCGAGACATAACCGGCGTTATCCTCTAAAATATTAATCTGAACCAGGTTTAATTGACTGTTTCGTTGTGGAACCACATTACTACGGGATCCAAACCAGACAAAACCCAGGATCTGGCCAACAAGAATGCGAAAAATGCGAAAGTACGAGCCAGATGAGGGAAAATCCCAGACCTAACCGAGACGTAACCGGCGTTATCCCCTAAAATATTAATCGCAACCAGGTATAATTGACTGTTTCGGTGTGGTACCGCATTGCTACGATGATCCAAACCAGAAAGAGGCCAGGATCTGGCCAACAAGTATGCGAAAAATGCGAAAGTATGAGCCAGATGATTGCAAATACCAGAACTAACCCAGACATAACCAGAGTTATCCTCTAAAATATTAATCGCAACCAGGTTTAATTGACTGTTTCGGTGTGGTACTGCATTACTACGTGATCCAAACCAGAAAAAGCCCAGGATCTGGCCAACAAGAATGCGAAAAATGCGAAAGTACGCGCCAGATGAGGGCAAATACCAGACCTAACCGAGACATAACCGGCGTTATCCTCTAAAATATTAATCGCAACCAGGTTTAATTGACTGTTTCGTTGTGGAACCACATTACTGCGGGATCCAAACCAGAAAAAACCCAGGATCTGGCCAACAAGTATGCGAAAAATGCGAAAGAACGATCCAGATGAGGGCAAATCCCAGACCTAACCGAGACGTCACCGGCGTTAGCCTCTAAAATATTAATCGCAACCAGGTTCAATTGACTGTTTCGGTGTGGAACCACATTACTACGTGATCCAAACCAGAAAAAGGCCAGGATCTGGCCAACAAGTATGCGAAAAACGTGAAAGTACGAGTCAGATGAGCACAAATCCCAGACCTACCCGAGACATAACCGGCGTTATCCTCTAAAATATTAATCGCAAGCAGTTTAATTGACTGTTTCGGTGTGGATCCTCATTACTACGTGATCCAAACCAGATAAAGCCCAGGATCTGGCCAACAAGTATGAGAAAAATGCGAAAGTTCGAGCCAGATGAGGGCAAGTACCAGACCTAACCCAGACAAAACCGGCGTTAACCCCTAAAATATTAATCGCAACCAGGTATAATTCACTGTTTCGGTGTGGTACCCCATTGCTACGACGATCCAAACCAAAAAGAGGCCAGGATCTGGCCAACAAGTATGCGAAAATTGCGAAAGTATGAGCCAGATGATTGCAAATACCAGAACTAACCCAGACATAACCAGCGTTATCCAATAAAATATTAATCGCAACCAGGTTTAATTGACTGTTTCGGTGTGGTACTGCATTACTACGTGATCCAGACCAGAAAAAGGCCAGGATCTGGCCAACAAGTATGCGCAAAATGCGAAAGTACGAGCCAGATGAGGGCAAATCCCAGACCAAACCGAGACATAACCGGCGTTATCCTCTAAAATATTAATCGCAACCAGGTTTAATTGACTGTTTCGGTGTGGTACCGCATTACTACGTGATCCAAACCAGAAAAATCCCAGGATCGGGCCAACCAGAATGCGAGAAACGCGAAAGTACGAGCCACATGAGGGAAAGTCCCAGACCTAACCCAGACAAAACCGGCGTTATCCGCCAAAATATTAATCGCAACCAGGTTTAATTGACTGTTTCGTTGTGGACCCACATTACTACGGGATCCAAACCAGAAAGAACCCAGGATCTGGCCAACAAGTATGCGAAAAATGCGAAAGAACGATCCAGATGAGGGCAAATCCCAGACCTAACCGAGACATAACCGGCGTTAGCATCTAAAATATTAATCGCAACCAGGTTCAATTGACTGTTTCGGTGTGGAACCACATTACTACGGGATCCAAACCAGAAAAAACCCAGGATCTGGCCAACAACTATGAGAAAAACGCGAAAGTATGAGCCAGATGATTGCAAATACCAGAACTATCCCAGGCATAACCAGCGTTATCCTCTAAAATATTAATCGCAACCAGGTTTATTTGACTGTTTCGGTGTGGTACCACATTACTACGTGGTCCAAGCCAGAAAAAGGCCAGGATCTGGCCAACAAGAATGCGAAAAATGCGAAAGTACGCGCCAGATGAGGGCAAATACCAGACCTAACCGAGACATTACCGGCATTATCCTCTAAAATATTAATCGCAACCAGATTTAATTGACTGTCTCGGTGTGGTACCGCATTACTACGTGATCCAAACCAGAAAAAGCCCAGGATCTGGCCAACAAGTATGCGACAAACGCGAAAGTATATGCCAGGTGATTGCAAATACCAGAACTAACCCAGACATAACCGGCGTTATCCCCTAAAATATTAATCGCAACCAGGTATAATTGACTGTTTCAGTGTGGTATCACATTACTACGTGATCCAAACCAGAAAAGGGCCAGGGTCTGGCCAACAAGTATGCGAAAAATACGAAAGTCCGAGCCAGATGTGGGGAAATACCAGAACTAACCGAGACATAATCGGCGTTATCCTCTAAAATATTAATCGCAACCAGGTTCAATTGACTGTTTCGGTGTGGAACCTCATTACTACGTGATCCAAACCAGATAAAGCCCAGGATCTGGCCAACAAGTATAAGAAAAATGCGAAAGTTCGAGCCAGATGGGGGCAAATCCCAGACCAAACCGAGACATAACCGGCGTTATCCTCTAAAATATTAATCGCAACCAGGTTTAATTGACTGTTTCGGTGTGGTACCGCATTACTACGTGATCCAAACCAGAAAAAGGCCATGATCTGGCCAACAAGTATGCGAAAAATGCGAAAGTATGAGCCAGATGATTGCAAATACCAGAACTATGCCTGACATTACCAGCGTTATCCTCTAAAATACGAATCGGAACATGCTTTTAATGACTGTTTCAGTGTGGTAACACATTACTACGAGATCCAAACCAGAAAAATCCCAGGATCGGGCCAACAAGAATGCGAGAAACGCGAATGTACGAGCCACATGAGGGAAAATCCCAGACCTAACCCAGACATAACCGGCGTTATCCGCTAAAATATTAATCGCAACCAGGTTTAATTGACTGTTTCGTTGTGGGCCCACATTACTAGGGGCTCCAATCCAGAAAGAACCCAGGATCTGGCCAACAAGTATGCGAAAAATGCGAAAGACCGATCCAGATGAGGGCAAATCCCAGACCTAACCGAGACAGGACCGGCGTTAGCCTCTGAAATATTAATCGCAACCAGGTTCAATTGACTGTTTCGGTGTGGAACCACATTACTACGGGATCCAAACCAGAAAAAACCCAGGATCTGGCCAACAACTATCAGAAAAACGCGAAAGTATGAGCCAGATGATTGCAAATACCAGAACTATCCCAGGCATAACCAGCGTTATCCTCTAAAATATTAATCGCAACAAGGTTTACTTGACTGTTTCGGTGAGGTACCACATTACTACGTGGTCCAAGCCAGAAAAAGGCCAGGATCTGGCCAACAAGAATGCGAAAAATGCGAAAGTACGCGCCAGATGAGGGCAAATACCAGACCTAACCGAGACATTACCGGCATTATCCTCTAAAATATTAATCGCAACCAGATTTAATTGACTGTTTCGGTGTGGTACCGCATTACTACGTGATCCAAACCAGAAAAAGCCCAGGATCTGGTCAACAAGTAGGCGAAAAACGCGAAAGTATGTGCCAGATGAGGGCTAATCCCAGACCTAACCGAGACATAACCGGCGTTATCCTCTAAAATATTAATCGCAACCAGGTATAATTGACTGTTTCAGTGTGGTACCACATTACTACGTGATCCAAACCAGAAAAGGGACAGGGTCTGGCCAACAAGTATGCGAAAAATACGAAAGTCCGAGCCAGATGTGGGGAAATACCAGATCTAACCGAGACATAATCGGCGTTATCCTCTAAAATATTAATCGCATCCAGGTTCAATTGACTGTTTCGGTGTGGAACCACATTACTACGGGATTCAAACGAGAAAAAACCCAGGATCTGTTCAACAACTATGAGAAAAACGCGAAAGTACGAGCCAGATGAGGGAAAATCCCAGACCTAACCGAGACGTAACCGGCGTCATCCCCTAAAATATTAATCGCAACCAGGTATAATTGACTGTTTCGGTGTGGTACCGCATTGCTACGATGATCCAAACCAGAAAGAGGCCAGGATCTGGCCAACAAGTATGCGAAAATTGCGAAAGTACGAGCCAGATGAGGGCAAATTCCAGACCTAACGGATACATAACCGGCGTTATCCTCTAAAATATTAATCGCAACCAGGTTTATTTGACTGTATCGGTGTGGTACCACATTACTACGTGGTCCAAGCCAGAAAAAGGCGAGGATCTGGCCAACAAGTATGCGAAAAACGCGAAAGTACGAGCCAGATGAGGACAAATCCCAGACCTACCCGAGACATAACCGGCGCTATCCTCTAAAATATTAATCGCAACCAGTTTCATTGACTGCTTCGGTGTGGAACCTCATTACTACGGGATCCAAAACAGAAAAAACCCAGGATCTGGCCAACAAGTATGAGACAAACGCGAAAGTATATGCCAGATGATTGCAAATACCAGAACTAACCCAGACATAACCGGCGTTATCCCCTAAAATATTAATCGCAACCTGGTTTAATTGACTGTTTCGGTGTGGTACCGCATTACTACGTGATCCAAACCAGAGAAAGGCCAGGATCTGGCCAACAAGTATGCGAAAAACGCGAATGTATGAGCCAGATGGGGGCAAATCCCAGACCTAACCGAGACATAACCAGCGTTATCCTCTAAAATATTAATTGCAACCAGGTTTAATTGACTGTTTCGGTGTGGTACCGCATTACTACGTGATCCAAACCAGAAAAAGGGCATGATCTGGCCAACAAGTATGCGAAAAATGCGAAAGTATGAGCCAGATGATTGCAAATACCAGAACTATGCCTGACATTACCAGCGTTATCCTCTAAAATACGAATCGGAACATGCTTTTAATGACTGTTTCAGTGTGGTAACACATTACTACGAGATCCAAACCAGAAAAATCCCAGGATCGGGCCAACAAGAATGCGAGAAACGCGAAAGTACGAGCCACATGAGTGAAAATTCCAGACCTAACCGAGACATAACCGGCGTTATCCTCTAAAATATTAATCGCAACCAGGTTTAATTGACTGTTTCGTTGTGGAACCACATTACTGCGGGATCCAAACCAGAAAAAACCCAGGATCTGGCCAACAAGTATGCGAAAAATGCGAAAGAACGATCCAGATGAGGGCAAATCCCAGACCTAACCGAGACGTCACCGGCGTTAGCCTCTAAAATATTAATCGCAACCAGGTTCAATTGACTGTTTCGGTGTGGAACCACATTACTACGTGATCCAAACCAGAAAAAGGCCAGGATCTGGCCAACAAGTATGCGAAAAACGTGAAAGTACGAGTCAGATGAGCACAAATCCCAGACCTACCCGAGACATAACCGGCGTTATCCTCTAAAATATTAATCGCAAGCAGTTTAATTGACTGTTTCGGTGTGGATCCTCATTACTACGTGATCCAAACCAGATAAAGCCCAGGATCTGGCCAACAAGTATGAGAAAAATGCGAAAGTTCGAGCCAGATGAGGGCAAGTACCAGACCTAACCCAGACAAAACCGGCGTTAACCCCTAAAATATTAATCGCAACCAGGTATAATTCACTGTTTCGGTGTGGTACCCCATTGCTACGACGATCCAAACCAAAAAGAGGCCAGGATCTGGCCAACAAGTATGCGAAAATTGCGAAAGTATGAGCCAGATGATTGCAAATACCAGAACTAACCCAGACATAACCAGCGTTATCCAATAAAATATTAATCGCAACCAGGTTTAATTGACTGTTTCGGTGTGGTACTGCATTACTACGTGATCCAGACCAGAAAAAGGCCAGGATCTGGCCAACAAGTATGCGCAAAATGCGAAAGTACGAGCCAGATGAGGGCAAATCCCAGACCAAACCGAGACATAACCGGCGTTATCCTCTAAAATATTAATCGCAACCAGGTTTAATTGACTGTTTCGGTGTGGTACCGCATTACTACGTGATCCAAACCAGAAAAATCCCAGGATCGGGCCAACCAGAATGCGAGAAACGCGAAAGTACGAGCCACATGAGGGAAAGTCCCAGACCTAACCCAGACAAAACCGGCGTTATCCGCCAAAATATTAATCGCAACCAGGTTTAATTGACTGTTTCGTTGTGGACCCACATTACTACGGGATCCAAACCAGAAAGAACCCAGGATCTGGCCAACAAGTATGCGAAAAATGCGAAAGAACGATCCAGATGAGGGCAAATCCCAGACCTAACCGAGACATAACCGGCGTTAGCATCTAAAATATTAATCGCAACCAGGTTCAATTGACTGTTTCGGTGTGGAACCACATTACTACGGGATCCAAACCAGAAAAAACCCAGGATCTGGCCAACAACTATGAGAAAAACGCGAAAGTATGAGCCAGATGATTGCAAATACCAGAACTATCCCAGGCATAACCAGCGTTATCCTCTAAAATATTAATCGCAACCAGGTTTATTTGACTGTTTCGGTGTGGTACCACATTACTACGTGGTCCAAGCCAGAAAAAGGCCAGGATCTGGCCAACAAGAATGCGAAAAATGCGAAAGTACGCGCCAGATGAGGGCAAATACCAGACCTAACCGAGACATTACCGGCATTATCCTCTAAAATATTAATCGCAACCAGATTTAATTGACTGTCTCGGTGTGGTACCGCATTACTACGTGATCCAAACCAGAAAAAGCCCAGGATCTGGCCAACAAGTATGCGACAAACGCGAAAGTATATGCCAGGTGATTGCAAATACCAGAACTAACCCAGACATAACCGGCGTTATCCCCTAAAATATTAATCGCAACCAGGTATAATTGACTGTTTCAGTGTGGTATCACATTACTACGTGATCCAAACCAGAAAAGGGCCAGGGTCTGGCCAACAAGTATGCGAAAAATACGAAAGTCCGAGCCAGATGTGGGGAAATACCAGAACTAACCGAGACATAATCGGCGTTATCCTCTAAAATATTAATCGCAACCAGGTTCAATTGACTGTTTCGGTGTGGAACCTCATTACTACGTGATCCAAACCAGATAAAGCCCAGGATCTGGCCAACAAGTATAAGAAAAATGCGAAAGACCGATCCAGATGAGGGCAAATCCCAGACCTAACCGAGACAGGACCGGCGTTAGCCTCTGAAATATTAATCGCAACCAGGTTCAATTGACTGTTTCGGTGTGGAACCACATTACTACGGGATCCAAACCAGAAAAAACCCAGGATCTGGCCAACAACTATGAGAAAAACGCGAAAGTATGAGCCAGATGATTGCAAATACCAGAACTATCCCAGGCATAACCAGCGTTATCCTCTAAAATATTAATCGCAACAAGGTTTACTTGACTGTTTCGGTGTGGTACCACATTACTACGTGGTCCAAGCCAGAAAAAGGCCAGGATCTGGCCAACAAGAATGCGAAAAATGCGAAAGTACGCGCCAGATGAGGGCAAATACCAGACCTAACCGAGACATTACCGGCATTATCCTCTAAAATATTAATCGCAACCAGATTTAATTGACTGTTTCGGTGTGGTACCGCATTACTACGTGATCCAAACCAGAAAAAGCCCAGGATCTGGTCAACAAGTAGGCGAAAAACGCGAAAGTATGTGCCAGATGAGGGCTAATCCCAGACCTAACCGAGACATAACCGGCGTTATCCTCTAAAATATTAATCGCAACCAGGTATAATTGACTGTTTCAGTGTGGTACCACATTACTACGTGATCCAAACCAGAAAAGGGACAGGGTCTGGCCAACAAGTATGCGAAAAATACGAAAGTCCGAGCCAGATGTGGGGAAATACCAGATCTAACCGAGACATAATCGGCGTTATCCTCTAAAATATTAATCGCATCCAGGTTCAATTGACTGTTTCGGTGTGGAACCACATTACTACGGGATTCAAACGAGAAAAAACCCAGGATCTGTTCAACAACTATGAGAAAAACGCGAAAGTACGAGCCAGATGAGGGAAAATCCCAGACCTAACCGAGACGTAACCGGCGTCATCCCCTAAAATATTAATCGCAACCAGGTATAATTGACTGTTTCGGTGTGGTACCGCATTGCTACGATGATCCAAACCAGAAAGAGGCCAGGATCTGGCCAACAAGTATGCGAAAATTGCGAAAGTACGAGCCAGATGAGGGCAAATTCCAGACCTAACGGATACATAACCGGCGTTATCCTCTAAAATATTAATCGCAACCAGGTTTATTTGACTGTATCGGTGTGGTACCACATTACTACGTGGTCCAAGCCAGAAAAAGGCGAGGATCTGGCCAACAAGTATGCGAAAAACGCGAAAGTACGAGCCAGATGAGGACAAATCCCAGACCTACCCGAGACATAACCGGCGCTATCCTCTAAAATATTAATCGCAACCAGTTTCATTGACTGCTTCGGTGTGGAACCTCATTACTACGGGATCCAAAACAGAAAAAACCCAGGATCTGGCCAACAAGTATGAGACAAACGCGAAAGTATATGCCAGATGATTGCAAATACCAGAACTAACCCAGACATAACCGGCGTTATCCCCTAAAATATTAATCGCAACCTGGTTTAATTGACTGTTTCGGTGTGGTACCGCATTACTACGTGATCCAAACCAGAGAAAGGCCAGGATCTGGCCAACAAGTATGCGAAAAACGCGAATGTATGAGCCAGATGGGGGCAAATCCCAGACCTAACCGAGACATAACCAGCGTTATCCTCTAAAATATTAATTGCAACCAGGTTTAATTGACTGTTTCGGTGTGGTACCGCATTACTACGTGATCCAAACCAGAAAAAGCCCAGGATCTGGTCAACAAGTAGGCGAAAAACGCGAAAGTATGTGCCAGATGAGGGCTAATCCCAGACCTAACCGAGACATAACCGGCGTTATCCTCTAAAATATTAATCGCAACCAGGTATAATTGACTGTTTCAGTGTGGTACCACATTACTACGTGATCCAAACCAGAAAAGGGACAGGGTCTGGCCAACAAGTATGCGAAAAATACGAAAGTCCGAGCCAGATGTGGGGAAATACCAGATCTAACCGAGACATAATCGGCGTTATCCTCTAAAATATTAATCGCATCCAGGTTCAATTGACTGTTTCGGTGTGGAACCACATTACTACGGGATTCAAACGAGAAAAAACCCAGGATCTGTTCAACAACTATGAGAAAAACGCGAAAGTACGAGCCAGATGAGGGAAAATCCCAGACCTAACCGAGACGTAACCGGCGTCATCCCCTAAAATATTAATCGCAACCAGGTATAATTGACTGTTTCGGTGTGGTACCGCATTGCTACGATGATCCAAACCAGAAAGAGGCCAGGATCTGGCCAACAAGTATGCGAAAATTGCGAAAGTACGAGCCAGATGAGGGCAAATTCCAGACCTAACGGATACATAACCGGCGTTATCCTCTAAAATATTAATCGCAACCAGGTTTATTTGACTGTATCGGTGTGGTACCACATTACTACGTGGTCCAAGCCAGAAAAAGGCGAGGATCTGGCCAACAAGTATGCGAAAAACGCGAAAGTACGAGCCAGATGAGGACAAATCCCAGACCTACCCGAGACATAACCGGCGCTATCCTCTAAAATATTAATCGCAACCAGTTTCATTGACTGCTTCGGTGTGGAACCTCATTACTACGGGATCCAAAACAGAAAAAACCCAGGATCTGGCCAACAAGTATGAGACAAACGCGAAAGTATATGCCAGATGATTGCAAATACCAGAACTAACCCAGACATAACCGGCGTTATCCCCTAAAATATTAATCGCAACCTGGTTTAATTGACTGTTTCGGTGTGGTACCGCATTACTACGTGATCCAAACCAGAGAAAGGCCAGGATCTGGCCAACAAGTATGCGAAAAACGCGAATGTATGAGCCAGATGGGGGCAAATCCCAGACCTAACCGAGACATAACCAGCGTTATCCTCTAAAATATTAATTGCAACCAGGTTTAATTGACTGTTTCGGTGTGGTACCGCATTACTACGTGATCCAAACCAGAAAAAGGGCATGATCTGGCCAACAAGTATGCGAAAAATGCGAAAGTATGAGCCAGATGATTGCAAATACCAGAACTATGCCTGACATTACCAGCGTTATCCTCTAAAATACGAATCGGAACATGCTTTTAATGACTGTTTCAGTGTGGTAACACATTACTACGAGATCCAAACCAGAAAAATCCCAGGATCGGGCCAACAAGAATGCGAGAAACGCGAAAGTACGAGCCACATGAGTGAAAATTCCAGACCTAACCCAGTCATAACCGGCGTTATCCGCTAAAATATTAATCGCAACCAGGTTTAGTTGACTGTTTCGTTGTGGACCCACATTACTACGGGATCCAAACCAGAATGAACCCAGGATCTGGCCAACAAGTATGCGAAAAATGCGAAAGAACGAGCCAGATGAGGGCAAATCCCAGACCTAACCGAGACATAACCGGCGTTATCCTCTAAAATATTAATCGGAACCAGGTTTATTTGACTGTTTCGGTGTGGTAACGCATTACTACGTGATCCAAACCAGATTAAGCCCAGGATCTGGCCCACAAGTATGTGAAAAATGTGAAAGTTCGAGCCAGATGAGGGCATATCCCAGACCTAACCGAGACATAACCGGCGTTATCCTCTAAAATATTATTCGCAACCAGGTGTAATTGACTGTTTCGGTGTGGTACCACATTACTACGTGGTCCAAGCCAGAAAGAGGCCAGGATCTGGCCAACATGAATGCGAAAAATGCGAAAGTACGCGCCAGATGAGGGCTAATCCCAGACCTAACCGAGACATAACCGGCGTTATCCACTAAAATATTAATCGCAACCAGGTTTAATTGACTGTTTCGGTGTGGTACCACATTACTACGTGGTCCAAGCCAGAAAAAGGCCAGGATCTGGCCAACAAGTATGCGAAAAACGCGAAAGTACGAGCCAGATGAGGACAAATCCCAGACCTACCCGAGACATAACCGGCGCTATCCTCTAAAATATTAATCGCAACCAGTTTCATTGACTGCTTCGGTGTGGAACCTCATTACTACGGGATCCAAAACAGAAAAAACCCAGGATCTGGCCAACAAGTATGCGACAAACGCGAAAGTATATGCCAGATGATTGCAAATACCAGAACTAACCCAGACATAACCGGCGTTATCCCCTAAAATATTAATCGCAAACTGGTTTAATTGACTGTTTCGGTGTGGTACCGCATTACTACGTGATCCAAACCAGAGAAAGGCCAGGATCTGGCCAACAAGTATGCGAAAAACGCGAATGTATGAGCCAGATGGGGGCAAATCCCAGACCTAACCGAGACATAACCAGCGTTATCCTCTAAAATATTAATCGCAGCCAGGTTTAATTGACTGTTTCGGTGTGGTACCGCATTACTACGTGATCCAAACCAGAAAGAGGCCAGGATCTGGCCAACAAGAATGCGAAAAATGCGAAAGTACGAACCCGATGAGGGCAAATCCCAGACCAAACCGGGACATAACCGGTGTTATCCTCTAAAATATTAATCGCAACCAGGTTTAATTGACTGTTTCGGTGTGGTACCGCATAACTACGTGATCCAAACCAGAAAAAGGCCATGATCTGGCCAACAAGTATGCGAAATATGCGAAAGTATGAGCCAGATGATTGCAAATACCAGAACTATGCCTGACTTAAACAGCGTTATCCTCTAAAATACGAATCAGAACATGCTTTTAATGACTGTTTCAGTGTGGTACCACATTACTACGTGATCCAAACCAGAAAAAGCCCAGGATCGGGCCAACAAGAATGCGAGAAACGCGAATGTACGAGCCACATGAGGGAAAATCCCAGACCTAACCCAGACATAACCGGCGTTATCCGCTAAAATATTAATCGCAACCAGGTTTAATTGACTGTTTCGTTGTGGGCCCACATTACTAGGGGCTCCAATCCAGAAAGAACCCAGGATCTGGCCAACAAGTATGTGAAAAATGCGAAAGAACGATCCAGATGAGGGCAAATCCCAGACCTAACCGAGACATAACCGGCGTTAGCCTCTGAAATATTAACCGCAACCAGGTTCAATTGACTGTTTCGGTGTGGAACCACATTACTACGGGATCCAAACCAGAAAAAACCCAGGATCTGGCCAACAGCTATGAGAAAAACGCGAAAGTATGAGCCAGATGATTGCAAATACCAGAACTATCCCAGGCATAACCAGCGTTATCCTGTAAAATATTAATCGCAACAAGGTTTACTTGACTGTTTCGGTGTGGTACCATATTACTACGTGGTCCAAGCCAGAAAAAGGCCAGGATCTGGCCAACAAGAATGCGAAAAATGCGAAAGTACGCGCCAGATGAGGGCAAATACCAGACCTAACCGAGACATTACCGGCATTATCCTCTAAAATATTAATCGCAACCAGATTTAATTGATTGTTTCGGTGTGGTACCGCATTACTACGTGATCCAAACCAGAAAAAGCCCAGGATCTGGTCAACAAGTAGGCGAAAAACGCGAAAGTATGTGCCAGATGAGGGCTAATCCCAGACCTAACCGAGACATAACCGGCGTTATCCTCTAAAATATTAATCGCAACCAGGTATAATTGACTGTTTCAGTGTGGTACCACATTACTACGTGATCCAAACCAGAAAAGGGACAGGGTCTGGCCAACAAGTATGCGAAAAATACGAAAGTCCGAGCCAGATGTGGGGAAATACCAAACCTAACCGAGACATAATCGGCGTTATCCTCTAAAATATTAATCGCATCCAGGTTCAATTGACTGTTTCGGTGTGGAACCACATTACTACGGGATTCAAACGAGAAAAAACCCAGGATCTGTTCAACAACTATGAGAAAAACGCGAAAGTACGAGCCAGATGAGGGAAAATCCCAGACCTAACCGAGACGTAACCGGCGTCATCCCCTAAAATATTAATCGCAACCAGGTATAATTGACTGTTTCGGTGTGGTACCGCATTGCTACGATGATCCAAACCAGAAAGAGGCCAGGATCTGGCCAACAAGTATGCGAAAATTGCGAAAGTACGAGCCAGATGAGGGCAAATCCCCGACCTAACGGATACATAACCGGCGTTATCCTCTAAAATATTAATCGCAACCAGGTTTATTTGACTGTTTCGGTGTGGTACCACATTACTACGTGGTCCAAGCCAGAAAAAGGCCAGGATCTGGCCAACAAGTATGCGAACAACGCGAAAGTACGAGCCAGATGAGGACAAATCCCAGACCTACCCGAGACATAACCGGCGTTATCCTCTAAAATATTAATCGCAACCAGGTTTAATTGACTGTTTCGGTGTGGTACCGCATTACTACGTGATCCAAGCCAGAAAAAGGGCATGATCTGGCCAACAGGTATGCGAAAAATGCGAAAGTATGAGCCAGATGATTGCAAATACCAGAACTATGCCTGACATTACCAGCGTTATCCTCTAAAATACGAATCGGAACATGCTTTTAATGACTGTTTCAGTGTGGTAACACATTACTACGAGATCCAAACCAGAAAAATCCCAGGATCGGGCCAACAAGAATGCGAGAAACGCGAAAGTACGAGCCACATGAGTGAAAATTCCAGACCTAACCCAGTCATAACCGGCGTTATCCGCTAAAATATTAATCGCAACCAGGTTTAGTTGACTGTTTCGTTGTGGACCCACATTACTACGGGATCCAAACCAGAAAGAACCCAGGATCTGGCCAACAAGTATGCGAAAAATGCGAAAGAACGAGCCAGATGAGGGCAAATCCCAGACCTAACCGAGACATAACCGGCGTTATCCTCTAAAATATTAATCGGAACCAGGTTTATTTGACTGTTTCGGTGTGGTAACGCATTACTACGTGATCCAAACCAGATTAAGCCCAGGATCTGGCCAACAAGTATGTGAAAAATGTGAAAGTTCGAGCCAGATGAGGGCAAATACCAGACCTAACCCAGACAAAACCGACGTTATCCCCTAAAATATTAACCGCAACCAGGTATAATTGACTGTTTCGGTGTGGTACCGCATTGCTACGATGATCCAAGCCAGAAAAAACCCAGGATCTGGCCAACAAGTATGCGAAAAATGCGAAAGTACGATCCAGATGAGGGCAAATACCAGACCTAACCGAGACATAACCGGCGTTATCCTCTAAAATATTATTCGCAACCAGGTGTAATTGACTGTTTCGGTGTGGTACTACATTACTACGTGGTCCAAGCCAGAAAAAGGCCAGGATCTGGCCAACATGAATGCGAAAAATGCGAAAGTACGCGCCAGATGAGGGCTAATCCCAGACCTAACCGAGACATAACCGGCGTTATCCACTAAAATATTAATCGCAACCAGGTTTAATTGACTGTTTCGGTGTGGTACCACATTACTACGTGGTCCAAGCCAGAAAAAGGCCAGGATCTGGCCAACAAGTATGCGAAAAACGCGAAAGTACGAACCCGATGAGGGCAAATCCCAGACCAAACCGGGACATAACCGGTGTTATCCTCTAAAATATTAATCGCAACCAGGTTTAATTGACTGTTTCGGTGTGGTACCGCATTACTACGTGATCCAAACCAGAAAGAGGCCAGGATCTGGCCAACAAGAATGCGAAAAATGCGAAAGTACGAACCCGATGAGGGCAAATCCCAGACCAAACCGGGACATAACCGGTGTTATCCTCTAAAATATTAATCGCAACCAGGTTTAATTGACTGTTTCGGTGTGGTACCGCATAGCTACGTGATCCAAACCAGAACAAGGCCATGATCTGGCCAACAAGTATGAGAAATATGCGAAAGTATGAGCCAGATGATTGCAAATACCAGAACTACGCCTGACATAAACAGCGTTATCCTCTAAAATACGAATCAGAACATGCTTTTAATGACTGTTTCAGTGTGGTACCACATCACTACGTGATCCAAACCAGATAAAGGCCAGGATCTGGCCAACAAGTATGCGAAAAACGCGAATGTATGAGCCAGATGGTTGCAAATACCAGAACTAACCTTGACATAACCAGCGTTATCCTCTAAAATACTCATCGGAACATGCTTTTAATGACTGTTTCAGTGTGGTACCACATTACTACGTGATCCAAACCAGAAAAAGCCCAGGATCGGGCCAACAAGAATGCGAAAAATTGCGAAAGTACGAGCCTGATGAGGGAAGATCCCAGACCTAACCGAGACGTAACCGGCGTTATCCTCTAAAATATTTATCGCAACCACGTTTAATTGACTGTTTCGGTGTGGTACCGTATTACTACGTGATCCAAACTGTAAAAAGGCTAGGATCAGGCCAACAAGTAAGCGAAAAATACGAATGTACGAGCGAGATGAGGGCAAATCCCAGACCAAACCGAGACATAACTGGCGTTATCCTCTAAAATATTATTCGCAACCAGGTTTAATTGACTGTTTCAGTGTGGTACCACATTACTATGTGATCCAAACCAGAAAAAGCCCAGGATCTGGCCAACAAGTATGCGAAAAACGCGAATATATGAGCCAGATGATTGCAGATACCAGAACTAACCTTGACATAACCAGCGTTATCCTCTAAAATACTCATCGGAACATGCTTTTAATGACTGTTTCAGTGTGGTACCACATTACTACGTGATCCAAACCAGAAAAAGCCCAGGATCGGGCCAACAAGAATGCGAAAAATTGCGAAAGTACGAGCCTGATGAGGGAAGATCCCAGACCTAACCGAGACGTAACCGGCGTTATCCTCTAAAATATTTATCGCAACCACGTTTAATTGACTGTTTCGGTGTGGTACCGTATTACTACGTGATCCAAACTGTAAAAAGGCTAGGATCAGGCCAACAAGTAAGCGAAAAATACGAATGTACGAGCGAGATGAGGGCAAATACCAGACCTAACCTAGACATAACCGGCGTTATCCTCTAAAATATTAATCGCAACCAGGTTTAATTGACTGTTTCGGTGTGGAGCCACATTGCGATGGGATCCAAACCAGAAAAAACCGAGGATCTGGCCAAGAAGTATGCGAAAAACGCGAAAGTACGAGCCAGATGAGGACAAATCCCAGACCTACCCGAGACATAACCGGCGTTAACCTCTAAAATATTAATCGCAACCGGTATAATTGACTGTTTTGGTGTGGAAACTCATTACTACCGGATCCAAAACAGAAACAACCCAGGATCTGGCCAACAAGTATGCGAGAAACGCGAAAGTATGAGCCAGATGATTGCAAATACCAGAAGGTAACCCAGGCATAACCAGCGTTATCCTCTAAAATACTAAGCGGAACCAGCTTTTATTGACAGTGTGGTACCACATTACGACGTGATCCAAACAAGAAAAAGCCCAGGATCTGGCCAACAAATATGCGAAAAGTGCGAAAGTACGAGGCAGTTGAGGGCAAATCCCAGACCTAACCGTGACATAACCGGCCTTAACCTCTAAAATATTTATAGGAACCAGGTTTAATTGACTGTTTCGGTGTGGTACCGCATTACTACGTTATCCAAACCATAAAAAGGCTAGGATCAGGCCAACATGTAAGCGAAATATGCGAAAGTACGAGCGAGATGAGGGCAAATCCCAGACCCAACCGAGACAAAACCGGCGTTATCCTCTAAAGTATTAATCGGAACCAGGTTTAATTGACAGTTTCAGTGTGGTACCACATTACTACGTGATCCAAACCAGAAAAAGGCCAAGATCTGGCCAACAAGTATGCGAAAAACGCGAAAGTACGAGCCAGATGAGGACAAATCCCAGACCTACCCGAGACATAACCGGCGTTATCCTCTAAAATATTAATCGCAACCAGTTTAATTGACTGTTTCGGTGTGGAACCTCATTACTACGGGATCCAAAACAGAAAAAACCCAGGATCTGGTCAACAAGTATGCGATAAACGCCAAAGTACGAACCAGATGATTGCAAATACCAGAACTAACCCAGACATAACCAGCGTTATCCTCTAAAATACTAATCGGAACCAGCCCCTATTGACTATTTCAGTGTGGTACCACATTATTACGTGTTCCAAACGAGAAAAGGGCCAGGGTCTGGCCAACAAGTGTGCGAAAAACGCGAAAGTATGAGCAAGATGGTTTCAAATACCAGAACTAACACAGACATAACCAGCGTTATCCTCTAAAAGACTAATCGGAACCAGCTTTTATTGACTGTTTCAGTGTGGTACCACATTACTACGTGATCCAAACCAGAAAAAGGCCAGGATCTGGCCAACAAGTATGCGAAAAACGCGAAAGTACGAGCCAGATGAGGACAAATCCCAGACCTACCCGAGACATAACCGGCGTTATCCTCTAAAGTATTAATCGGAACCAGGTTTAATTTACTGTTTCAGTGAGGTACCTCTTTACTACGTGGTCCAAGCCAGAAGAAGGCCAGGATGTGGCCAACAAGTATGCGAAAAATGCGAAAGTACGAGCCAGATGAGGGCAAATACCAGACCTAACCGAGACATAACCGGCGTTATCCTCTAAAATATTAATCGCAACCAGGTTTAATTGACTGTTTCGTTGTGGAACCACATTACTGCGGGATCCAAACCAGAAAAAACCCAGGATCTGGCCAACAAGTATGCGAAAAATGCGAAAGTACGATCCAGATGAGGGCAAATCCCAGACCTAACCGAGACATGACCGGCGTTATCCTTTAAAATATTAATCGCAACCAGTTTAATTGACTGTTTCGGTGTGGAACCTCATTACTACGGGATCCAAAACAGAAAAAACCCAGGATCTGGTCACCAAGTATGCGAAAAACGCGAAAGTACGAGCCAGATGAGGACAAATCCCAGACCTACCCGAGACATAACCGGCGTTATCCTCTAAAATATTAATCTCAACCAGGTTTAATTGACTGTTTCGTTGTGGAACCGCATTACTACGTGATTCAAACCAGAAAAAGGCCATGATCTGGCCAACAAGTATGCGAAAAATGCGAAAGTATGAGCCAGATGAGGGCAAATACCAGACATAACCGGCGTTATCCTCTAAAATACTAATCGGAACCAGCACTTATTGACTGTTACAGTGTGGTACCACATTACTACGTGATCCAAACCAGAAAAAGGCCAGGATCTGGCCAACAAGTATGCGAAAAACGCGAAAGTACGAGCCAGATGAGGACAAATCCCAGACCTACCCGAGACATAACCGTCGTTATCCTTTAAAATATTAATCGCAACCAGTTTAATTGACTGTTTCGGTGTGGAACCTCATTACTACGGGATCCAAAACAGAAAAAACCCAGGATCTGGTCAACAAGTATGCGAAAAGGCCAAAGTATGAGCCAGATGATTGCAAATACCAGAACTAACCCAGACATAACCAGCGTTATCGTCTAAAATACTTATCGGAACCAGCCTCCAATGACTAGTTCAGTGTGGTACCACATTACTACGTGTTCCAAACGAGAAAAGGGCCAGGGTCTGGCCAACAAGTGTGCGAAAAACGCGAAAGTATGAGCCAGATGGTTTCAAATACCAGAACTAACACAGACATAACCAGCGTTATCCTCTAAAATACTAATCGGAACCAGCTTTTATTGACTGTTTCAGTGTGGTACCACATTAGTACGTGATCCAATCCAGAAAAAGGCCAGGATCTGGCCAACAAGTATGCGAATAACGCGAAAGTACGATCCAGACGAGGGCAAATCCCAGACCTACCCGAGACATAACCGGCGTAATCCTCCAAAATATTAATCTCAACCAGGTTTAATTGACTGTTTCGTTGTGGAACCACATTACTACGGGATCCAAACCAGAAAAAACCCAGGATCTGGCTAACAAGTATGCGCAAAATGCGAAAGTACGAGCCAGATGAGGGCAAATCCCAGACCAAACCGAGACATAACCGGCGTTATCCTCTAAAATATTAATCGCAACCAGGTTTAATTGACTGCTTCGATGTGGTACCGCATTACTACGTGATCCAAACCAGAAAAAGGCCATGATCTGGCCAACAAGTATGCGAAAAATGCGAAAGTATGAGCCAGATGAGGGCAAATACCAGACCTAACCGAGAAATAACCGGCGTTATCCTCTAAAATACTAATCGGAACCAGCTTCTATTGACTGTTTCAGTGTGGTACAACATTACTACGTGATCCAAACCAGAAAAAGGCAAAGGATCCGGCCAACAAGTATGCGGAAAACGCGAAAGTATGAGCCAGATGATTGCAAATACCAGAACTAACACAGACATAACCTGCGTTATCCTCTAAAATACTAATCGGAACCAGCTTTTATTGACTGTTACAGTGTGGTACCACATTACTACGTGATCCAAACCAGAAAATGCCCAGGATCTGGCCAACAAGTATGCGAAAAACGCGAAAGTACGAGCCAGATGAGGACAAATCCCAGACCTACCCGAGACATAACCGGCGTTATCCTCTAAAATATTAATCGCAACCAGTTTAATTGACTGTTTCGGTGTGGAACCTCATTACTACGGGATCCAAAACAGAAAAAACCCAGAATCTGGTCAACAAGTATGCGAAAAACGCCAAAGTATGACCCAGATGATTGCAAATACCAGAACTAACCCAGACATAACCAGCGTTATCCTCCAAAATACTTATCGGAACCAGCCTCTATCGACTATTTCAGTGTGGTACCACATTACTACGTGTTCCAAACGAGAAAAGGGCCAGGGTCTGGCCAACAAGTGTGCGAAAAACGCGAAAGTATGAGCCAGATGGTTTCAAATACCAGAACTAACACAGACATAACCAGCGTTATCCTCTAAAATACTAATCGGAACCAGCTTTTATGACTGTTTCAGTGTGGTACCACATTACTACGTGATCCAAACCAGAAAAAACCCAGGATCTGGCCAACAAGTATGCGCAAAATGCGAAAGTACGAGCCAGATGAGGGCAAATCCCAGACCAAACCAAGACATAACCGGCGTTATCCTCTAAAATATTAATCGCAACCAGGTTTAATTGACTGCTTCGGTGTGGTACCGCATTACTACGTGATCCAAACCAGAATAAGGCCATGATCTGGCCAACAAGTATGCGAAAAATGCGAAAGTATGAGCCAGATGAGGGCAAGTACCAGACCTAACAGAGACATAACCGGCGTTATCCTCTAAAATATTAATCGCAACCAGTTTAATTGACTGTTTCGGTGTGGAACCTCATTACTACGGGATCCAAAACAGAAAAAACCCAGAATCTGGTCAACAAGTATGCGAAAAACGCCAAAGTATGACCCAGATGATTGCAAATACCAGAACTAACACAGACATAACCAGCGTTATCGTCTAAAATACTTATCGGAACCAGCCTCTAATGACTAGTTCAGTGTGGTACCACATTACTACGTGTTCCAAACGAGAAAAGGGCCAGGGTCTGGCCAACAAGTGTGCGAAAAACGCGAAAGTATGAGCCAGATGGTTTCAAATACCAGAACTAACACAGACATAACCAGCGTTATCCTCTAAAATACTAATCGGAACCAGCTTTTATTGACTGTTTCGTTGTGGAACCACATTACTGCGGGATCCAAACCAGAAAAAACCCAGGATCTGGCCAACAAGTATGCGAAAAATGCGAAAGTACGATCCAGACGAGGGCAAATCCCAGACCTAACCGAGACATAACCGGCGTTATCCTCTAAAATATTATTCGCAACCAGGTTTAATTGACTGTTTCGGTGTGGTACCACATTACTACGTGGTCCAAGCCAGAAAAAGGCCAGGATCTGGCCAACAAGTATGCGAAAAACGCGAAAGTACGAGCCAGATGAGGACAAATCCCAGACCTACCCGAGACATAACCGGCGTTATCCTCTAAAATATTAATCTCAACCAGGTTTAATTGACTGTTTCTGTGTGGTACAACATTACTACGTGATCCAAACCAGAAAAAGGCAAAGGATCCGGCCAACAAGTATGCGAAAAACGCGAAAGTATGAGCCAGATGATTGCAAATACCAGAACTATCACAGACATAACCTGCGTTATCCTCTAAAATACTAATCGGAACCAGCCTCTATCGACTATTTCAGTGTGGTACCACATTACTACGTGTTCCAAAGGAGAAAAGGGCCAGGGTCTGGCCAACAAGTGTGCGCAAAATGCGAAAGTACGAGCCAGATGAGGGCAAATCCCAGACCAAACCAAGACATAACCGGCGTTATCCTCTAAAATATTAATCGCAACCAGGTTTAATTGACTGCTTCGGTGTGGTACCGCATTACTACGTGATCCAAACCAGAAAAAGGCCGTGATCTGGCCAACAAGTATGCGAAAAATGCGAAAGTATGAGCCAGATGAGGGCAAGTACCAGACCTAACAGAGACATAACCGGCGTTATCCTCTAAAATACTAATCGGAACCAGCCTCTATCGACTATTTCAGTGTGGTACCACATTACTACGTGTTCCAAACGAGAAAAGGGCCAGGGTCTGGCCAACAAGTGTGCGAAAAACGCGAAAGTATGAGCCAGATGGTTTCAAATACCAGAACTAACCCAGACATAACCAGCGTTATCCTCTAAAATACTAATCGGAACCAGCTTTTATTGACTGTTTCAGTGTGGTACCACATTACTACGTGATCCAAACCAGAAAAAACCCAGGATCTGGCCAACAAGTATGCGCAAAATGCGAAAGTACGAGCCAGATGAGGGCAAATCCCAGACCAAACCAAGACATAACCGGCGTTATCCTCTAAAATATTAATCGCAACCACGTTTAATTGACTGCTTCGGTGTGGTACCGCATTACTACGTGATCCAAACCAGAAAAAGGCCATGATCTGGCCAACAAGTATGCGAAAAATGCGAAAGTATGAGCCAGATGAGGGCAAGTACCAGACCTAACAGAGACATAACCGGCGTTATCCTCTAAAATACTAATCGGAACCAGGTTTAATTGACTGTTTCGTTGTGGAACCACATTACTGCGGGATCCAAACCAGAAAAAACCCAGGATCTGGCCAAGAAGTATGCGAAAAACGCGAAAGTACGAGCCAGATGAGGACAAATCCCAGACCTACCCGAGACATAACCGGCGTTATCCTCTAAAGTATTAATCGGAACCAGGTTTAATTGACTGTTTCAGTGTGGTACCTCTTTACTACGTGGTCCAAGCCAGAAGAAGGCCAGGATGTGGCCAACAAGTATGCGAAAAATGCGAAAGTACGAGCCAGATGAGGGCAAATACCAGACCTAACCGAGACATAACCGGCGTTGTCCTCTAAAATATTAATCGCAACCAGGTTTAATTGACTGTTTCGTTGTGGAACCACATTACTGCGGGATCCAAACCAGAAAAAACCCAGGATTTGGCCAAGAAGTATGCGAAAAATGCGAAAGTACGGTCCAGATGAGGGCAAATCCCAGACCTAACCGAGACATAACCGGCGTTATCCTCTAAAATATTATTCGCAACCAGGTTTAATTGACTGTTTCGTTGTGGAACCACATTACTACGGGATCCAAACCAGGAAAAACCCAGGATCTGGCCAACAAGTATGCGCAAAATGCGAAAGTACGAGCCAGATGAGGGCAAATCCCAGACCAAACCGAGACATAACCGGCGTTATCCTCTAAAATATTAATCGCAACCAGGATTAATTGGCTGCTTCGGTGTGGTACCGCATTACTACGTGATCCAAACTAGAAAAAGGCCATGATCTGGCCAACAAGTATGCGAAAAATGCGAAAGTATGAGCCAGATGATTGCAAATACCAGAACTATGCCTGACATAACCAGCGTTAACCTCTAAAATACGAATCGGAACATGCTTTTAATGACTGTTTCAGTGTGGCAACACATTACTACGAGATCCAAACCAGAAAAATCCCAGGATCGGGCCAACAAGTATGCGCAAAATGCGAAAGTACGAGCCAGATGAGGGCAAATCCCAGACCTACCCGAGACATAACCGGCGTTATCCTCTAAAATATTAATCTCAACCAGGTTTAATTGACTGTTTCGTTGTGGAACCACATTACTACGGGATCCAAACCAGAAAAAACCCAGGATCTGGCCAACAAGTATGCGCAAAATGCGAAAGTACGAGCCAGATGAGCGCAAATCCCAGACCAAACCGAGACATAACCGGCGTTATCCTCTAAAATATTAATCGCAACCAGGTTTAATTGACTGCTTCGGTGTGGTACCGCATTACTACGTGATTCAAACCAGAAAAAGGCCATGATCTGGCCAACAAGTATGCGAAAAATGCGAAAGTATGAGCCAGATGTGGGCAAATACCAGACCAAACCGAGACATAACCGGCGTTATCCTCTAAAATATTAATCGCAACCAGGATTAATTGGCTGCTTCGGTGTGGTACCGCATTACTACGTGATCCAAACTAGAAAAAGGCCATGATCTGGCCAACAAGTATGCGAAAAATGCGAAAGTATGAGTCAGATGATTGCAAATACCAGAACTATGCCTGACATAACCAGCGTTAACCTCTAAAATACGAATCGGAACATGCTTTTAATGACTGTTTCAGTGTGGCAACACATTACTACGAGATCCAAACCTGAAAAATCCCAGGATCGGGCCAACAAGTATGCGCAAAATGCGAAAGTACGAGCCAGATGAGGGCAAATCCCAGACCTACCCGAGACATAACCGGCGTTATCCTCTAAAATATTAATCTCAACCAGGTTTAATTGACTGTTTCGTTGTGGAACCACATTACTACGGGATCCAAACCAGAAAAAACCCAGGATCTGGCCAACAAGTATGCGCAAAATGCGAAAGTACGAGCCAGATGAGGGCAAATCCCAGACCAAACCGAGACATAACCGGCGTTATCCTCTAAAATATTAATCGCAACCAGGTTTAATTGACTGCTTCGGTGTGGTACCGCATTACTACGTGATTCAAACCAGAAAAAGGCCATGATCTGGCCAACAAGTATGCGAAAAATGCGAAAGTATGAGCCAGATGTGGGCAAATACCAGACCTAACCGAGACATAACCGGCGTTATCCTCTAAAATACTAATCGGAACCAGCACTTATTGACTGTTACAGTGTGGTACCACATTACTACGTGATCCAAACCAGAAAAAGGCCAGGATCTGGTCAACAAGTATGCGAAAAACGCGAAAGTACGAGCCAGATGAGGACAAATCCCAGACCTACCCGAGACATAACCGGCGTTATCCTTTAAAATATTAATCGCAACCAGTTTAATTGACTGTTTCGGTGTGGAACCACATTACTGCGGGATCCAAACCAGAAAAAACACAGGATCTGGCCAAGAAGTATGCTAAAAATGCGAAAGTACAAGCCAGATGAGGGCAAATCCCAGACCAAACCGAGACATAACCGGCGTTATCCTCTAAAATATTAATCGGAACCAGGTTTAATTGACTGTTTCAGTGTGGTACCTCTTTACTACGTGGTCCAAGCCAGAAGAAGGCCAGGATGTGACCAACAAGTATGCGAAAAATGCGAAAGTACGAGCCAGATGAGGGCAAATACCAGACCTAACCGAGACATAACCGGCGTTATCCTCTAAAATATTAATCGCAACCAGGTTTAATTGACTGTTTCGTTGTGGAAGCACATTACTGCGGGATCCAAACCAGAAAAAACCCAGGATCTGGCCAAGAAGTATGCGAAAAATGCGAAAGTACAAGCCAGATGAGGGCAAATCCCAGACCAAACCGAGACATAACCGGCGTTATCCTCTAAAATATTAATCGCAACCAGGTTTAATTGACTGCTTCGGTGTGGTACCGCATTACTACGTGATCCAAACCAGAAAAAGGCCATGATCTGGCCAACAAGTATGCGAAAAACGCGAAAGTACGAGCCAGATGAGGACAAATCCCAGACCTACCCGAGACATAACCGGCGTTGTCCTCTAAAGTATTAATCGGAACCAGGTTTAATTTACTGTTTCAGTGTGGTACCTCTTTACTACGTGGTCCAAGCCAGAAGAAGGCCAGGATGTGGCCAACAAGTATGCGAAAAATGCGAAAGTACGAGCCAGATGAGGGCAAATACCAGACCTAACCGAGACATAACCGGCGTTATCCTCTAAAATATTAATCGCAACCAGGTTTAATTGACTGCTTCGGTGTGGTACCGCATTACTACGTGATCCAAACCAGAAAATGGCCATGATCTGGCCAACAAGTATGCGAAAAACGCGAAAGTACGAGCCAGATGAGGACAAATCCCAGACCTACCCGAGACATAACCGGCGTTATCCTCTAAAGTATTAATCGGAACCAGGTTTAATTTACTGTTTCAGTGTGGTACCTCTTTACTACGTGGTCCAAGCCAGAAGAAGGCCAGGTGGTGGCCAACAAGTATGCGAAAAATGCGAAAGTATGAGCCAGATGAGGACAAATCCCAGACCAAACCGAGACATAACCGGCGTTATCCTCTAAAATATTAATCGCAACCAGGATTAATTGGCTGCTTCGGTGTGGTACCGCATTACTACGTGATCCAAACTAGAAAAAGGCCATGATCTGGCCAACAAGTATGCGAAAAATGCGAAAGTATGAGCCAGATGAGGGCAAATACCAGACGTAACCGAGACATAACCGGCGTTATCCTCTAAAATATTAATCGCTACCAGTTTAATTGACTGTTTCGGTGTGGAACCTCATTACTACGGGATCCAAAACAGAAAAAACCCAGGATCTGGTCAAGAAGTATGCGAAAAACGCCAAAGTATGAGCCAGATGATTGCAAATACCAGAACTAACCCAGACATAACCTGCGTTATCCTCTAAAATACTAATCGGAACCAGCTCTTATTGACTGTTACAGTGTGGTACCACATTACTACGTGATCCAAACCAGAAAAAGGCCAGGATCTGGCCAACAAGTATGCGAAAAACGCGAAAGTCGAGCCAGATGAGGACAAATCCCAGACCTACCCGAGACATAACCGGCGTTATCCTCTAAAATATTAATCGCAACCAGGTTTAATTGACTGCTTCGGTGTGGTACCGCATTACTACGTGATCCAAACCAGAAAAAGACCATGATCTGGCCAACAAGTATGCGAAAAATGCGAAAGTATGAGCCAGATGAGGGCAAGTACCAGACCTAACAGAGACATAACCGGCGTTATCCTCTAAAATACTAATCGGAACCAGCTTCTATTGCCTGTTTCAGTGTGGTACAACATTACTACGTGATCCAAACCAGAAAAAGGCAAAGGATCTGGCCAACAAGTATGCGAAAAACGCGAAAGTATGAGCCAGATGATTGCAAATACCAGAACTAACACAGACATAACCTGCGTTATCCTCTAAAATACTAATCGGAACCAGCTCTTATTGACTGTTACAGTGTGGTACCACATTACTACGTGATCCAAACCAGAAAAAGGCCAGGATCTGGCCAACAAGTATGCGAAAAACGCGAAAGTCGAGCCAGATGAGGACAAATCCCAGACCTACCCGAGACATAACCGGCGTTATCCTCTAAAATATTAATCGCAACCAATCTAATTGCCTGTTTCGGTGATGAACCTCATTACTACGGGATCCAAAACAGAAAAAACCCAGGATCTGGTCAACAAGTATGCGAAAAACGCCAAAGTATGAGCCAGATGATTGCAAATACCAGAACTAACCCAGGCATAACCAGCGTTATCCTCTAAAATACTTATCGGAACCAGCCCCTATTGACTATTTCAGTGTGGTACCACATTACTACGTGTTCCAAACGCGAAAAGGGCCAGGGTCTGGCCAACAAGTGTGCGAAAAACGCGAAAGTATGAGCCAGATGGTTTCAAATACCAGAACTAACACAGACATAACCAGCGTTATCCTCTAAAATACTAATCGGAACCAGCTTTTATTGACAGTTACAGTGTGGTACCACATTACTACGTGATCCAAACCAGAAAAAGGCCAGGATCTGGCCAACAAGTATGCGAAAAACGCGAAAGTCGAGCCAGATGAGGACAAATCCCAGACCTACCCGAGACATAACCGGCGTTATCCTCTAAAATATTAATCGCAACCAATCTAATTGCCTGTTTCGGTGATGAACCTCATTACTACGGGATCCGAAACAGAAAAAACCCAGGATCTGGTCAACAAGTATGCGAAAAACGCCAAAGTATGAGCCAGATGATTGCAAATACCAGAACTAACACAGACATAACCAGCGTTATCCTCTAAAATACTAATCGGAACCAGCTTTTATTGACTGTTTCAGTGTGGTACCACATTACTACGTGATCCAAACCAGAAAAAGGCCAGGATCTGGCCTACAAGTATGCGAAAAACGCGAAAGTACGAGCCAGATGAGGGCAAATCCCAAACCTACCCGAGACATAACCGGCGTTATCCTCTAAAGTATTAATCGGAACCAGGTTTAATTGACTGTTTCAGTGTGGTACCTCTTTACTACGTGGTCCAAGCCAGAAGAAGGCCAGGATGTGGCCAACAAGTATGCGAAAAACGCGAAAGTACGAGCCAGATGAGGACAAATCCCAGACCTACCCGAGACATAACCGGCGTTATCCTCTAAAGTATTAATCGGAACCAGGTTTAATTGACTGTTTCGTTGTGGAACCACATTACAGCGGGATCCAAACCAGAAAAAACCCAGGATCTGGCCAACAAGTATGCGCAAAATGCGAAAGTACGAGCCAGATGAGGGCAAATCCCAGACCAAACCGAGACATAACCGGCGTTATCCTCTAAAATATTAATCGCAACCAGGTTTAATTGACTGCTTCGGTGTGGTACCGCATTACTACGTGATCCAAACCAGAAAAAGGCCATGATCTGGCCAACAAGTATGCGAAAAACGCGAAAGTACGAGCCAGATGAGGACAAATCCCAGACCTACCCGAGACATAACCGGCGTTATCCTCTAAAGTATTAATCGGAACCAGGTTTAATTGACTGTTTCGTTGTGGAACCACATTACTACGGGATCCAAACCAGGAAAAACCCAGGATCTGGCCAACAAGTATGCGCAAAATGCGAAAGTACGAGCCAGATGAGGGCAAATCCCAGACCAAACCGAGACATAACCGGCGTTATCCTCTAAAATATTAATCGCAACCAGGATTAATTGGCTGCTTCGGTGTGGTACCGCATTACTACGTGATCCAAACTAGAAAAAGGCCATGATCTGGCCAACAAGTATGCGAAAAATGCGAAAGTATGAGCCAGATGATTGCAAATACCAGAACTATGCCTGACATAACCAGCGTTAACCTCTAAAATACGAATCGGAACATGCTTTTAATGACTGTTTCAGTGTGGCAACACATTACTACGAGATCCAAACCAGAAAAATCCCAGGATCGGGCCAACAAGTATGCGCAAAATGCGAAAGTACGAGCCAGATGAGGGCAAATCCCAGACCTACCCGAGACATAACCGGCGTTATCCTCTAAAATATTAATCTCAACCAGGTTTAATTGACTGTTTCGTTGTGGAACCACATTACTACGGGATCCAAACCAGAAAAAACCCAGGATCTGGCCAACAAGTATGCGCAAAATGCGAAAGTACGAGCCAGATGAGCGCAAATCCCAGACCAAACCGAGACATAACCGGCGTTATCCTCTAAAATATTAATCGCAACCAGGTTTAATTGACTGCTTCGGTGTGGTACCGCATTACTACGTGATTCAAACCAGAAAAAGGCCATGATCTGGCCAACAAGTATGCGAAAAATGCGAAAGTATGAGCCAGATGTGGGCAAATACCAGACCAAACCGAGACATAACCGGCGTTATCCTCTAAAATATTAATCGCAACCAGGATTAATTGGCTGCTTCGGTGTGGTACCGCATTACTACGTGATCCAAACTAGAAAAAGGCCATGATCTGGCCAACAAGTATGCGAAAAATGCGAAAGTATGAGCCAGATGATTGCAAATACCAGAACTATGCCTGACATAACCAGCGTTAACCTCTAAAATACGAATCGGAACATGCTTTTAATGACTGTTTCAGTGTGGCAACACATTACTACGAGATCCAAACCTGAAAAATCCCAGGATCGGGCCAACAAGTATGCGCAAAATGCGAAAGTACGAGCCAGATGAGGGCAAATCCCAGACCTACCCGAGACATAACCGGCGTTATCCTCTAAAATATTAATCTCAACCAGGTTTAATTGACTGTTTCGTTGTGGAACCACATTACTACGGGATCCAAACCAGAAAAAACCCAGGATCTGGCCAACAAGTATGCGCAAAATGCGAAAGTACGAGCCAGATGAGGGCAAATCCCAGACCAAACCGAGACATAACCGGCGTTATCCTCTAAAATATTAATCGCAACCAGGTTTAATTGACTGCTTCGGTGTGGTACCGCATTACTACGTGATTCAAACCAGAAAAAGGCCATGATCTGGCCAACAAGTATGCGAAAAATGCGAAAGTATGAGCCAGATGTGGGCAAATACCAGACCTAACCGAGACATAACCGGCGTTATCCTCTAAAATACTAATCGGAACCAGCACTTATTGACTGTTACAGTGTGGTACCACATTACTACGTGATCCAAACCAGAAAAAGGCCAGGATCTGGCCAACAAGTATGCGAAAAACGCGAAAGTACGAGCCAGATGAGGACAAATCCCAGACCTACCCGAGACATAACCGGCGTTATCCTTTAAAATATTAATCGCGACCAGTTTAATTGACTGTTTCGGTGTGGAACCACATTACTGCGGGATCCAAACCAGAAAAAACACAGGATCTGGCCAAGAAGTATGCTAAAAATGCGAAAGTACAAGCCAGATGAGGGCAAATCCCAGACCAAACCGAGACATAACCGGCGTTATCCTCTAAAATATTAATCGGAACCAGGTTTAATTGACTGTTTCAGTGTGGTACCTCTTTAGTACGTGGTCCAAGCCAGAAGAAGGCCAGGATGTGACCAACAAGTATGCGAAAAATGCGAAAGTACGAGCCAGATGAGGGCAAATACCAGACCTAACCGAGACATAACCGGCGTTATCCTCTAAAATATTAATCGCAACCAGGTTTAATTGACTGTTTCGTTGTGGAAGCACATTACTGCGGGATCCAAACCAGAAAAAACCCAGGATCTGGCCAAGAAGTATGCGAAAAATGCGAAAGTACAAGCCAGATGAGGGCAAATCCCAGACCAAACCGAGACATAACCGGCGTTATCCTCTAAAATATTAATCGCAACCAGGTTTAATTGACTGCTTCGGTGTGGTACCGCATTACTACGTGATCCAAACCAGAAAAAGGCCATGATCTGGCCAACAAGTATGCGAAAAACGCGAAAGTACGAGCCAGATGAGGACAAATCCCAGACCTACCCGAGACATAACCGGCGTTGTCCTCTAAAGTATTAATCGGAACCAGGTTTAATTTACTGTTTCAGTGTGGTACCTCTTTACTACGTGGTCCAAGCCAGAAGAAGGCCAGGATGTGGCCAACAAGTATGCGAAAAATGCGAAAGTACGAGCCAGATGAGGGCAAATACCAGACCTAACCGAGACATAACCGGCGTTATCCTCTAAAATATTAATCGCAACCAGGTTTAATTGACTGCTTCGGTGTGGTACCGCATTACTACGTGATCCAAACCAGAAAATGGCCATGATCAGGCCAACAAGTATGCGAAAAACGCGAAAGTACGAGCCAGATGAGGACAAATCCCAGACCTACCCGAGACAACCGGCGTTATCCTCTAAAGTATTAATCGGAACCAGGTTTAATTTACTGTTTCAGTGTGGTACCTCTTTACTACGTGGTCCAAGCCAGAAGAAGGCCAGGTGGTGGCCAACAAGTATGCGAAAAATGCGAAAGTATGAGCCAGATGAGGACAAATCCCAGACCAAACCGAGACATAACCGGCGTTATCCTCTAAAATATTAATCGCAACCAGGATTAATTGGCTGCTTCGGTGTGGTACCGCATTACTACGTGATCCAAACTAGAAAAAGGCCATGATCTGGCCAACAAGTATGCGAAAAATGCGAAAGTATGAGCCAGATGAGGGCAAATACCAGACGTAACCGAGACATAACCGGCGTTATCCTCTAAAATATTAATCGCTACCAGTTTAATTGACTGTTTCGGTGTGGAACCTCATTACTACGGGATCCAAAACAGAAAAAACCCAGGATCTGGTCAAGAAGTATGCGAAAAACGCCAAAGTATGAGCCAGATGATTGCAAATACCAGAACTAACCCAGACATAACCTGCGTTATCCTCTAAAATACTAATCGGAACCAGCTCTTATTGACTGTTACAGTGTGGTACCACATTACTACGTGATCCAAACCAGAAAAAGGCCAGGATCTGGCCAACAAGTATGCGAAAAACGCGAAAGTCGAGCCAGATGAGGACAAATCCCAGACCTACCCGAGACATAACCGGCGTTATCCTCTAAAATATTAATCGCAACCAGGTTTAATTGACTGCTTCGGTGTGGTACCGCATTACTACGTGATCCAAACCAGAAAAAGACCATGATCTGGCCAACAAGTATGCGAAAAATGCGAAAGTATGAGCCAGATGAGGGCAAGTACCAGACCTAACAGAGACATAACCGGCGTTATCCTCTAAAATACTGATCGGAACCAGCTTCTATTGCCTGTTTCAGTGTGGTACAACATTACAACGTGATCCAAACCAGAAAAAGGCAAAGGATCTGGCCAACAAGTATGCGAAAAACGCGAAAGTATGAGCCAGATGATTGCAAATACCAGAACTAACACAGACATAACCTGCGTTATCCTCTAAAATACTAATCGGAACCAGCTCTTATTGACTGTTACAGTGTGGTACCACATTACTACGTGATCCAAACCAGAAAAAGGCCAGGATCTGGCCAACAAGTATGCGAAAAACGCGAAAGTCGAGCCAGATGAGGACAAATCCCAGACCTACCCGAGACATAACCGGCGTTATCCTCTAAAATATTAATCGCAACCAATCTAATTGCCTGTTTCGGTGATGAACCTCATTACTACGGGATCCAAAACAGAAAAAACCCAGGATCTGGTCAACAAGTATGCGAAAAACGCCAAAGTATGAGCCAGATGATTGCAAATACCAGAACTAACCCAGGCATAACCAGCGTTATCCTCTAAAATACTTATCGGAACCAGCCCCTATTGACTATTTCAGTGTGGTACCACATTACTACGTGTTCCAAACGCGAAAAGGGCCAGGGTCTGGCCAACAAGTGTGCGAAAAACGCGAAAGTATGAGCCAGATGGTTTCAAATACCAGAACTAACACAGACATAACCAGCGTTATCCTCTAAAATACTAATCGGAACCAGCTTTTATTGACTGTTTCAGTGTGGTACCACATTACTACGTGATCCAAACCAGAAAAAGGCCAGGATCTGGCCTACAAGTATGCGAAAAACGCGAAAGTACGAGCCAGATGAGGGCAAATCCCAAACCTACCCGAGACATAACCGGCGTTATCCTCTAAAGTATTAATCGGAACCAGGTTTAATTGACTGTTTCAGTGTGGTACCTCTTTACTACGTGGTCCAAGCCAGAAGAAGGCCAGGATGTGGCCAACAAGTATGCGAAAAATGCGAAAGTACGAGCCAGATGAGGGCAAATACCAGACCTAACCGAGACATAACCGGCGTTATCCTCTAAAATATTAATCGCAACCAGGTTTAATTGACTGTTTCGTTGTGGAACCACATTACAGCGGGATCCAAACCAGAAAAAACCCAGGATCTGGCCAAGAAGTATGCGAAAAATGCGAAAGTACAAGCCAGATGAGGGCAAATCCCAGACCAAACCGAGACATAACCGGCGTTATCCTCTAAAATATTAATCGCAACCAGGTTTAATTGACTGCTTCGGTGTGGTACCGCATTACTACGTGATCCAAACCAGAAAAAGGCCATGATCTGGCCAACAAGTATGCGAAAAACGCGAAAGTACGAGCCAGATGAGGACAAATCCCAGACCTACCCGAGACATAACCGGCGTTATCCTCTAAAGTATTAATCGGAACCAGGTTTAATTTACTGTTTCAGTGTGGTACCTCTTTACTACGTGGTCCAAGCCAGAAGAAGGCCAGGATGTGGCCAACAAGTATGCGAAAAATGCGAAAGTACGAGCCAGATGAGGGCAAATACCAGACCTAACCGAGACATAACCGGCGTTATCCTCTAAAATGTTAATCGCAACCAGGTTTAATTGACTGTTTCGTTGTGGAACCACATTACTGCGGGATCCAAACCAGAAAAAACCCGGGATCTGGCCAACAAGTATGCGAAAAATGCGAAAGTACGATCCAGATGAGGGCAAATCCCAGACCTAACCGAGACATAACCGGCGTTATCCTCTAAAATATTATTCGCAACCAGGTTTAATTGACTGTTTCGGTGTGGTGCCACATTACTACGTGGTCCAAGCCAGAAAACGGCCAGGATCTGGCCAAAAAGTATGCGAAAAACGCGAAAGTACGAGCCAGATGAGGACAAATCCCAGACCTACCCGAGACATAACCGGCGTTATCCTCTAAAATATTAATCTCAACCAGGTTTAATTGACTGTTTCGTTGTGGAACCACATTACTACGGGATCCAAACCAGAAAAAACCCAGGATCTGGCCAACAAGTATGCGCAAAATGCGAAAGTACGAGCCAGATGAGGGCAAATCCCAGACCAAACCGAGACATAACCGGCGTTATCCTCTAAAGTATTAATCGCAACCAGGTTTAATTGACTGCTTCGATGTGGTACCGCATTACTACGTGATCCAAACCAGAAAAAGGCCATGATCTGGCCAACAAGTATGCGAAAAATGCAAAAGTATGAGCCAGATGAGGGCAAATACCAGACCTAACCGAGACATAACCGGCGTTATCCTCTAAAATACTAATCGGAACCAGCTTCTTTTGACTGTTTCAGTGTGGTACAACATTACTACGTGATCCAAACCAGAAAAAGGCAAAGGATCCTGCCAACAAGTATGCGAAAAACGCGAAAGTATGAGCCAGATGATTGCAAATACCAGAACTAACACAGACATAACCTGCGTTATCCTCTAAAATACTAATCGGAACCAGCTTTAATTGACTGTTTCGGTGTGGAACCTCATTACTACGGGATCCAAAACAGAAAAAACCCAGGATCTGGTCAACAAGTATGCGAAAAACGCCAAAGTATGAGCCAGATGATTGCAAATACCAGAACTAACCCAGACATAACCAGCGTTATCCTCTAAAATACTTATCGGAACCAGCCTCTATTGACTATTTCAGTGTGGTACCACATTACTACGTGTTCCAAACGAGAAAAGGGCCAGGGTCTGGCCAACAAGTGTGCGAAAAACGCGAAAGTATGAGCCAGATGGTTTCAAATACCAGAACTAACACAGACATAACCAGCGTTATCCTCTAAAATACTAATCGGAACCAGCTTTTATTGACTGTTTCAGTGTGGTACCACATTACTACGTGATCCAAACCAGAAAAAGGCCGGAATCTGGCCTACAAGTATGCGAAAAACGCGAAAGTACGAGCCAGATGATTGCAAATACCAGAACTATGCCTGACATAACCAGCGTTAACCTCTAAAATACGAATCGGAACATGCTTTTAAAGCCTGTTTCAGTGTGGCTACACATTACTACGAGATCCAAACCAGAAAAATCCCAGGATCGGGCCAACATGTATGCGCAAAATGCGAATGTACGAGCCAGATGAGGGCAAATACCAGACCTAACCGAGACATAACCGGCGTTATCCTCTAAAATGTTAATCGCAACCAGGTTTAATTGACTGTTTCGTTCTGGAACCACATTACTGCGGGATCCAAACCAGAAAAAACCCAGGATCTGGCCAACAAGTATGCGAAAAATGCGAAAGTACGATCCAGATGAGGGCAAATCCCAGACCTAACCGAGACATAACCGGCGTTATCCTCTAAAATATTATTCGCAACCAGGTTTAATTGACTGTTTCGGTGTGGTACCACATTACTACGTGGTCCAAGCCAGAAAAAGGCCAGGATCTGGCCAACAAGTATGCGAAAAACGCGAAAGTACGAGCCAGATGAGGACAAATCCCAGACCTATCCGAGACATAACCGGCGTTATCCTCTAAAATATTAATCTCAACCAGGTTTAATTGTCTGTTTCGTTGTGGAACCACATTACTACGGGATCCAAACCAGAAAAAACCCAGGATCTGGCCAACAAGTATGCGCAAAATGCGAAAGCACGAGCCAGATGAGGGCAAATCCCAGACCAAACCGAGACATAACCGGCGTTATCCTATAAAATATTAATCGCAACCAGGTTTAATTGACTGCTTCGGTGTGGTACCGCCTTACTACGTGATTCAAACCAGAAAAAGGCCATGATCTGGCCAACAAGTATGCGAAAAATGCGAAAGTATCAGCCAGATGAGGGCAAATACCAGACCTAACCGAGACATAACCGGCGTTATCCTCTAAAATACTAATCGGAACCAGCACTTATTGACTGTTACAGTGTGGTACCACATTACTACGTGATCCAAACCAGAAAAAGGCCAGGATCTGGCCAACAAGTATGCGTAAAACGCGAAAGTACGAGCCAGATGAGGACAAATCCCAGACCTACCCGAGACATAACCGGCGTTATCCTTTAAAATATTAATCGCAACCAGTTTAATTGACTGTTTCGGTGTGGAACCTCATTACTACGGGATCCAAAACAGAAAAAACCCAGGATCTGGTCAACAAGTATGCGAAAAACGCCAAAGTATGAGCCAGATGATTGCAAATACCAGAACTAACCCAGACATAACCAGCGTTATCGTCTAAAATACTTATCGGAACCAGCCTCTAATGACTAGTTCAGTGTGGTACCACATTACTACGTGTTCCAAACGAGAAAAGAGCCAGGGTCTGGCCAACAAGTGTGCGAAAAACGCGAAAGTATGAGCCAGATGGTTTCAAATACCAGAACTAACACAGACATAACCAGCGTTATCCTCTAAAATACTAATCGGAACCAGCTTTTATTGACTGTTTCAGTGTGGTACCACATTACTACGTGATCCAAACCAGAAAAAGGCCAGAATCTGGCCTACAAGTATGCGAAAAACGCGAAAGTACGAGCCAGATGAGGACAAATCCCAGACCTACCCGAGACATAAACGGCGTTATCCTCTAAAGTATTAATCGGAACCAGGTTTAGTTGACTGTTTCAGTGTGGCACCTCTTTACTACGTGGCCCAAGCCAGAAGAAGGCCAGGATGTGGCCAACAAGTATGCGAAAAATGCGAAAGTACGAGCCAGATGAGGGCAAATACCAGACCTAACCGAGACATAACCGGCGTTATCCTCTAAAATATTAATCGCAACCAGGTTTAATTGACTGTTTCGTTGTGGAACCACATTACTGCGGGATCCAAACCAGAAAAAGCCCAGGATCTGGCCAACAAGTATGCGAAAAATGCGAAAGTACGATCCAGACGAGGGCAAATCCCAGACCTAACCGAGACATAACCGGCGTTATCCTCTAAAATATTATTCGCAACCAGGTTTAATTGACTGTTTCGGTGTGGTACCACATTACTACGTGGTCCAAGCCAGAAAAAGGCCAGGATCTGGCCAACAAGTATGCGAAAAACGCGAAAGTACGAGCCAGATGAGGACAAATCCCAGACCTACCCGAGACATAACCGGCGTTATCCTCCAAAATATTAATCTCAACCAGGTTTAATTGACTGTTTCGTTGTGGAACCACATTACTACGGGATCCAAACCAGAAAAAACCCAGGATCTGGCCAACAAGTATGCGCAAAATGCGAAAGTACGAGCCAGATGAGGGCAAATCCCAGACCAAACCGAGACATAACCGGCGTTATCCTCTAAAATATTAATCGCAACCAGGTTTAATTGACTGCTTCGATGTGGTACCGCATTACTACGTGATCCAACCCAGAAAAAGGCCATGATCTGGCCAACAAGTATGCGAAAAATGCGAAAGTATGAGCCAGATGAGGGCAAATACCAGACCTAACCGAGACATAACCGGCGTTATCCTCTAAAATACTAATCGGAACCAGCTTCTATTGACTGTTTCAGTGTGGTACAACATTACTACGTGATCCAAACCAGAAAAAGGCAAAGGATCTGGCCAACAAGTATGCGAAAAACGCGAAAGTATGAGCCAGATGATTGCAAATACCAGAACTAACACAGACATAACCTGCGTTATCCTCTAAAATACTAATCGGAACCAGCTTTTATTGACTGTTACAGTGTGGTACCACATTACTACGTGTTCCAAACGAGAAAAGGGCCAGGGTCTGGCCAACAAGTGTGCGAAAAACGCGAAAGTATGAGCCAGATGGTTTCAAATACCAGAACTAACACAGACATAACCAGCGTTATCCTCTAAAATACTAATCGGAACCAGCTTTTATTGACTGTTTCAGTGTGGTACCACATTACTACGTGATCCAAACCAGAAAAAGGCCGGAATCTGGCCTACAAGTATGCGAAAAACGCGAAAGTACGAGCCAGATGAGGACAAATCCCAGACCTACCCGAGACATAACCGGCGTTATCCTCTAAAGTATTAATCGGAACCAGGTTTAATTGACTGTCTCAGTGTGGCACCTCTTTACTACGTGGTCCAAGCCAGAAGAAGGCCAGGATGTGGCCAACAAGTATGCGAAAAATGCAAAAGTACGATCCAGATGAGGGCAAATCCCAGAACTAACCCAGACATAACCAGCGTTATCCTCTAAAATACTAATCGGAACCTGCTTCCATTGACCGTTTCAGTGTGGTACCACATTACTGCGTGATCCGAACCAGAAAAAGGCTAGGATCAGGCCATCAAGTAAGCGAAAAATGCGAAAGTACGAGCCACATGAGGGAAAATCCCAGACCTAACCCAGACATAACCGGCGTTATCCGCTAAAATATTAATCGCAACCAGGTTTAATTGTCTGGTTCGTTGTGGAACCACATTACTGCGGGATCCAAACCAGAAAAAACCCAGGATCTGGCCAACAAGTATGCGCAAAATGCGAAAGTACGAGCCAGATGAGGGCAAATCCCAGACCAAACCAAGACATAACCGGCGTTATCCTCTAAAATATTAATCGCAACCAGGTTTAATTGACTGCTTCGGTGTGGTACCGCATTACTACGTGATCCAAACCAGAAAAAGGCCATGATCTGGCCAACAAGTATGCGAAAAATGCGAAAGTATGAGCCAGATGAGGGCAAGTGCCAGACCTAACAGAGACATAACCGGCGTTATCCTCTAAAATACTAATCGGAACCAGCTTCTATTGCCGTTTTCAGTGTGGTACAACATTACTACGTGATCCAAACCTGAAAAAGGCAAAGGATCTGGCCAACAAGTATGCGAAAAACGCGAAAGTATGAGCCAGATGATTGCAAATACCAGAACTAACACAGACATAACCTGCGTTATCCTCTAAAATACTAATCGGAACCAGCTTTTATTGACTGTTACAGTGTGGTACCACATTACTACGTGATCCAAACCAGAAAAAGGCCGGAATCTGGCCTACAAGTATGCGAAAAACGCGAAAGTACGAGCCAGATGAGGACAAATCCCAGATCTACCCGAGACATAACCGGCGTTATCCTCTAAAGTATTAATCGGAACCAGGTTTAATTGACTGTTTCAGTGTGGTACCTCTTTACTACGTGATCCAAGCCAGAAGAAGGCCAGGATGTGGCCAACAAGTATGCGAAAAATGCGAAAGTACGATCCAGATGAGGGCAAATCCCAGAACTAACCCAGACATAACCAGCGTTATCCTCTAAAATACTAATCGGAACCAGCCTCTATTGACTATTTCAGTGTGGTACAACATTACTACTTGATCCAAACCAGAAAAAGGCAAAGGATCTGGCCAACAAGTATGCGAAAAACGCGAAAGTATGAGCCAGATGATTGCAAATACCAGAACTAACACAGACATAACCTGCGTTATCCTCTAAAATACTAATCGGAACCAGCTTTTATTGACTGTTACAGTGTGGTACCACATTACTACGTGATCCAAACCAGAAAAAGGCCAGGATCTGGCCAACAAGTATGCGAAAAACGCGAAAGTACGAGCCAGATGAGGACAAATCCCAGACCTACCCGAGACATAACCGGCGTTATCCTCTAAAATATTAATCGCAACCAGTTTAATTGACTGTTTCGGTGTGGAACCTCAATACTACGGGATCCAAAACAGAAAAAACCCAGGATCTGGTCAACAAGTATGCGAAAAACGCCAAAGTATGAGCCAGACGATTGCAAATACCAGAACTAACCCAGATATAACCAGCGTTATCCTCTAAAATACTTATCGGAACCAGCCTCTATTGACTATTTCAGTGTGGTACCACATTACTACGTGTTCCAAACGAGAAAAGGGCCAGGGTCTGGCCAACAAGTGTGCGAAAAACGCGATAGTATGAGCCAGATGGTTTCAAATACCAGAACTAACACAGACATAACCAGCGTTATCCTCTAAAATACTAATCGGAACCAGCTTTTATTGACTGTTTCAGTGTGCTACCACATTACTACGTGATCCAAACCAGAAAAAGGCCGGAATCTGGCCTACAAGTATGCGAAAAACGCGAAAGTACGAGCCAGATGAGGACAAATCCCAGACCTACCCGAGACATAACCGGCGTTATCCTCTAAAATACTAATCGGAACCAGCTTCTATTGCCTGTTTCAGTGTGGTACAACATTACTACGTGATCCAACCCAGAAAAAGGCTAGGATCAGGCCATCAAGTAAGCGAAAAACGCGAAAGTACGAGCCACATGAGGGAAAATCCCTGACCTAACCCAGACATAACCGGCGTTATCCGCTAAAATATTAATCGCAACCAGGTTTAATTGTCTGTTTCGTTGTGGAACCACATTACTGCGGGATCCAAACCAGAAAAAACCCAGGGTCTGGCCAACAAGTATGCGCAAAATGCGAAAGTACGAGCCAGATGAGGGCAAATCCCAGACCAAACCAAGACATAACCGGCGTTATCCTCTAAAATATTAATCGCAACCAGGTTTAATTGACTGCTTCGGTGTGGTACCGCATTACTACGTGATCCAAACCAGAAAAAGGCCATGATCTGGCCAACAAGTATGCGAAAAATGCGAAAGTATGAGCCAGATGAGGGCAAGTACCAGACCTAACAGAGACATAACCGGCGTTATCCTCTAAAATACTAATCGGAACCAGCTTCTATTGCCTGTTTCAGTGTGGTACAACAATACTACGTGATCCAACCCAGAAAAAGGCAAAGGATCTGGCCAACAAGTATGCGAAAAACGCGAAAGTATGAGCCAGATGATTGCAAATACCAGAACTAACACAGACATAACCTGCGTTATCCTCTAAAATACTAATCGGAACCAGCTTTTATTGACTGTTACAGTGTGGTACCACATTACTACGTGATCCAAACCAGAAAAAGGCCAGGATCTGGCCAACAAGTATGCGAAAAACGCGAAAGTCGAGCCAGATGAGGACAAATCCCAGACCTACCCGAGACATAACCGGCGTTATCCTCTAAAATATTAATCGCAACCAATCTGATTGCCTGCTTCGGTGTGGAACCTCATTACTACGGGATCCAAAACAGAAAAAACCCAGGGTCTGGGCAACAAGTGTGCGAAAAACGCGAAAGTATGAGCCAGATGGTTTCAAATACCAGAACTAACACAGACATAACCAGCGTTATCCTCTAAAATACTAATCGGAACCAGCTTTTATTGACTGTTTCAGTGTGGTACCACATTTCTACGTGATGCAAACCAGAAAAAGGACAGGATCTGGCCTACAAGTATGCGAAAAACGCGAAAGTACGAGCCAGATGAGGACAAATCCCAGACCTACCCGAGACATAACCGGCGTTATCCTCTAAAGTATTAATCGGAACCAGGTTTAATTGACTGTTTCAGTGTGGTACCTCTTTACTACGTGGTCCAAGCCAGAAGAAGGCCAGGATGAGACCAACAAGTATGCGAAAAATGCGAAAGTACGAGCCAGATGAGGGCAAATACCAGACCTAACCGAGACATAACCGGCGTTATCCTCTAAAATATTAATCGCAACCAGGTTTAATTGACTGTTTCGTTGTGGAACCACATTACTGCGGGACCCAAACCAGAAAAAACCCAGGATCTGGCCAAGAAGTATGAGAAAAATGCGAAAGTACGATCCAGATGAGGGCAAATCCCAGACCTAACCGAGACATAACCGGCGTTATCCTCTAAAATATTATTCGCAACCAGGTTTAATTGACTGTTTCGGTGTGGTACCACATTACTACGTGGTCCAATCCAGAAAAAGGCCAGGATCTGGCCAACAAGTATGCGAAAATCGCGAAAGTACGAGCCAGATGAGGACAAATCCCAGACCTAACCGAGACATAACCGGCGTTATCCTCTAAAATATTAATCGCAACCAGGTTTAATTGACTGTTTCGTTGTGGAACCACATTACTACGGGATCGAAACCAGACAAAACCCAGGATCTGGCCAACAAGTATGCGAAAAATGCGAATGCATGAGCCAGATGATTGCAAATACCAGAACTAACCCAGACGTAACCGGCGTTATCCCCTAAAATATTAATCGCAACCAGGTTTAATTGACTGTTTCGGTGTGGTACCGCATTACTACGTGATCCAAACCAGAGAAAGGCCAGGATCTGGCCAACAAGTATGCGAAAAATGTGAAAGTACGAGTCAGATGAGGACAAATCCCAGACCTAGCCGAGTCATAACCGGCGTTATCCTCTAAAATATTGATCGCAACCAGTTTAATTGACTGTTTCGGTGTGGAACCTCATTACTACGTTATCCAAACCAGATAAAGCCCAGGATCTGGCCAACAAGTATGAGGAAAATGCGAAAGTTCGAGCCAGATGAGGGCAAGTACCAGACCTAACCCAGACAAAACCGGCGTTATCCCCTAAAATATTAATCGCAACCAGGTTTAATTGACTGTTTCGGTGTGGAACCACATTACTACGGGATCCAAACCAGAAAAAACTCAGGATCTGGCCGACAAGTATTCGAAAAATGCGATAGTATGAGCCAGGGGAGGGCAAATACCAGACTTAACACAGACATAACCTGCGTTATCCTCTAAAATATTAATCGCAACCGGGTTTAATTGACTGTTTCCGTGTGGAACCACATTACTACGGGATCCAAACCAGAAAAAACCCAGGATCTGGCCAACAACTATGAGAAAAACGCGAAAGTATGAGCCAGATGATTGCAAATACCAGAACTATCCCAGGCATAACCAGCGTTATCCTCTAAAATATTAATCGCAACCAGGTTTAATTGACTGTTTCGGTGTGGTGACGCATTACTACGTGATCCAAACCAGAAAAAGTCCAAGATCTGGCCAACAAGTATGCGAAAAATGCGAAAGTACGAGCCAGACGAGGGCAAATACCAGACCTAGCCCAGACATTACCGGCATTATCCTCTAAAATATTAATCGCAACCAGATTTAATTGACTGTTTCGGTGTGGTACCGCATTACTACGTGATCCAAACCAGAAAAAGCCCAGGATCTGGCCAACAAGTATGCGAAAAAAGCGAAAGTATGTGCCAGATGATAGCAAATACCAGAACTAACCCAGACATAACCAGCGTTATCCTCTAAAATACATATCGGAACCAGCTTCTATTGACTGTTTCAGTGTGGTACCACATTACTACGTGATCCAAACCAGAAAAGGGCCAGGGTCTGGCCAACAAGTATGCGAAAAATGCGAAAGTCCCAGCCAGATGAGGGCAAATACCAGACCTAACCGAGACATAACCCGCGTTATCCTCTAAAATATTAATCGCAACCAGGTTTAATTGACTGTTTCGGTGTTGTACCGCATTACTACGGGATCCAAACCAGAAAGAGGCCAGGATCAGGCCAACAAGAATGCGAAAAAAGCGAAAGTACGAGCCAGATGTGGGCAAATCCCAGACCTAACCGAGACATAACCGGCGTTATCCTCTAAAATATTAATCTGAACCAGGTTTAATTGACTGTTTCGTTGTGAAACCACATTACTACGGGATCGAAACCAGACAAAACCCAGGATCTGGCCAACAAGTATGCGAAAAATGCTAAAGCATGAGCCAGATGATTGCAAATACCAGAACTAACCCAGACGTAACCGGCGTTATCCCCTAAAATATTAATCGCAACCAGGTTTAATTGACTGTTTCGGTGTGGTACCGCATTACTTCGTGATCCAAACCAGAGAAAGGCCAGGATCTGGCCAACAAGTATGCGAAAAATGCGAAAGTCCCAGCCAGATGAGGGCAAATACCAGACCTAACCGAGACATAACCCGCGTTATCCTCTAAAATATTAATCGCAACCAGGTTTAATTGACTGTTTCGGTGTTGTACCGCATTACTACGGGAACCAAACCAGAAAGAGGCCAGGATCAGGCCAACAAGAATGCGAAAAAAGCGAAAGTACGAGCCAGATGTGGGCAAATCCCAGACCTAACCGAGACATAACCGGCGTTATCCTCTAAAATATTAATCTGAACCAGGTTTAATTGACTGTTTCGTTGTGGAGCCACATTACTACGGGATCGAAACCAGACAAAACCCAGGATCTGGCCAACAAGTATGCGAAAAATGCTAAAGCATGAGCCAGATGATTGCAAATACCAGAACTAACCCAGACGTAACCGGCGTTATCCCCTAAAATATTAATCGCAACCAGGTTTAATTGACTGTTTCGGTGTGGTACCGCATTACTTCGTGATCCAAACCAGAGAAAGGCCAGGATCTGGCCAACAGGTATGCGAAAAATGTGAAAGTACGAGTCAGATGAGGACAAATCCCAGACCTAGCCGAGTCATAACCGGCGTTATCCTCTGAAATATTGATCGCAACCAGTTTAATTGACTGTTTCGGTGTGGAACCTCATTACTACGTTATCCAAACCAGATAAAGCCCAGGATCTGGCCAACAAGTATGAGGAAAATGCGAAAGTTCGAGCCAGATGAGGGCAAGTACCAGACCTAACCCAGACAAAACCGGCGTTATCCCCTAAAATATTAATCGCAACCAGGTATAATTGACTGTTTCGGTGTGGTACCGCATTGCTACGATGATCCAAACCAGAAAGAGGCCAGGATCTGGCTAACAAGTATGCGAAAAATGCGAAAGTACGATCCGGATGAGGGCAAATCCCAGACCTAACCGAGACATAACCGGCGTTATCCTCTAAAATATTAATCGCAACAAGGTTTAATTGACTGTTTCGTTGTGGAACCACATTACTGCGGGATCCAAACCAGAGACAACGCAGGATCTGGCCAACAAGTATGCGAAAAATGCGAAAGTCCCAGCCAGATGAGGGCAAATACCAGACCTAACCGAGACATAACCCGCGTTATCCTCTAAAATATTAATCGCAACCAGGTTTAATTGACTGTTTCGGTGTTGTACCGCATTACTACGGGATCCAAACCAGAAAGAGGCCAGGATCAGGGCAACAAGAATGCGAAAAAAGCGAAAGTACGAGCCAGATGAGGGCAAATCCCAGACCTAACCGAGACATAACCGGCGTTATCCTCTAAAATATTAATCGCAACCAGGTTTAATTGACTGTTTCGGTGTGGTGACGCATTACTACGTGATCCAAACCAGAAAAAGTCCAAGATCTGGCCAACAAGTATGCAAAAATGCGAAAGTACGAGCCAGATGAGGGCAAATACCAGACCTAGCCCAGACATTACCGGCATTATCCTCTAAAATATTAATCGCAACCAGATTTAATTGACTGTTTCGGTGTGGTACCGCATTACTACGTGATCCAAACCAGAAAAAGCCCAGGATCTGGCCAACAAGTATGCGAAAAAAGCGAAAGTATGTGCCAGATGATAGCAAATACTAGAACTAACCCAGACATAACCAGCGTTATCCTCTAAAATACATATCGGAACCAGCTTCTATTGACTGTTTCAGTGTGGTACCACATTACTACGTGATCCAAACCAGAAAAGGGCCAGGGTCTGGCCAACAAGTATGCGAAAAATGCGAAAGTCCCAGCCAGATGAGGGCAAATACCAGACCTAACCGAGACATAACCCGCGTTATCCTCTAAAATATTAATCGCAACCAGGTTTAATTGACTGTTTCGGTGTTGTACCGCATTACTACGGGATCCAAACCAGAAAGAGGCCAGGATCAGGCCAACAAGAATGCGAAAAAAGCGAAAGTACGAGCCAGATGTGGGCAAATCCCAGACCTACCCGAGACATAACCGGCGTTATCCTCTAAAATATTAATCTGAACCAGGTTTAATTGACTGTTTCGTTGTGGAACCACATTACTACGGGATCGAAACCAGACAAAACCCAGGATCTGGCCAACAAGTATGCGAAAAATGCTAAAGCATGAGCCAGATGATTGCAAATACCAGAACTAACCCAGACGTAACCGGCGTTATCCCCTAAAATATTAATCGCAACCAGGTTTAATTGACTGTTTCGGTGTGGTACCGCATTACTACGTGATCCAAACCAGAGAAAGGCCAGGATCTGGCCAACAAGTATGCGAAAAATGTGAAAGTACGAGTCAGATGAGGACAAATCCCAGACCTAGCCGAGTCATAACCGGCGTTATCCTCTAAAATATTGATCGCAACCGGTTTAATTGACTGTTTCGGTGTGGAACCTCATTACTACGTTATCCAAACCAGATAAAGCCCAGGATCTGGCCAACAAGTATGAGGAAGATGCGAAAGTTCGAGCCAGATGAGGGCAAGTACCAGACCTAACCCAGACAAAACCGGCGTTATCCCCTAAAATATTAATCGCAACCAGGTATAATTGACTGTTTCGGTGTGGTACCGCATTGCTACGATGATCCAAACCAGAAAGAGGCCAGGATCTGGCTAACAAGTATGCGAAAAATGCGAAAGTACGATCCGGATGAGGGCAAATCCCAGACCTAACCGAGACATAACCGGCGTTATCCGCTAAAATATTAATCGCAACCAGGTTTAATTGTCTGTTTCGTTGTGGAACCACATTACTGCGGGATCCAAACCAGAAAAAACCCAGGGTCTGGCCAACAAGTATGCGCAAAATGCGAAAGTACGAGCCAGATGAGGGCAAATCCCAGACCAAACCAAGACATAACCGGCGTTATCCTCTAAAATATTAATCGCAACCAGGTTTAATTGACTGCTTCGGTGTGGTACCGCATTACTACGTGATCCAAACCAGAAAAAGGCCATGATCTGGCCAACAAGTATGCGAAAAATGCGAAAGTATGAGCCAGATGAGGGCAAGTACCAGACCTAACAGAGACATAACCGGCGTTATCCTCTAAAATACTAATCGGAACCAGCTTCTATTGCCTGTTTCAGTGTGGTACAACAATACTACGTGATCCAACCCAGAAAAAGGCAAAGGATCTGGCCAACAAGTATGCGAAAAACGCGAAAGTATGAGCCAGATGATTGCAAATACCAGAACTAACACAGACATAACCTGCGTTATCCTCTAAAATACTAATCGGAACCAGCTTTTATTGACTGTTACAGTGTGGTACCACATTACTACGTGATCCAAACCAGAAAAAGGCCAGGATCTGGCCAACAAGTATGCGAAAAACGCGAAAGTCGAGCCAGATGAGGACAAATCCCAGACCTACCCGAGACATAACCGGCGTTATCCTCTAAAATATTAATCGCAACCAATCTGATTGCCTGCTTCGGTGTGGAACCTCATTACTACGGGATCCAAAACAGAAAAAACCCAGGGTCTGGGCAACAAGTGTGCGAAAAACGCGAAAGTATGAGCCAGATGGTTTCAAATACCAGAACTAACACAGACATAACCAGCGTTATCCTCTAAAATACTAATCGGAACCAGCTTTTATTGACTGTTTCAGTGTGGTACCACATTACTACGTGATGCAAACCAGAAAAAGGACAGGATCTGGCCTACAAGTATGCGAAAAACGCGAAAGTACGAGCCAGATGAGGACAAATCCCAGACCTACCCGAGACATAACCGGCGTTATCCTCTAAAGTATTAATCGGAACCAGGTTTAATTGACTGTTTCAGTGTGGTACCTCTTTACTACGTGGTCCAAGCCAGAAGAAGGCCAGGATGAGACCAACAAGTATGCGAAAAATGCGAAAGTACGAGCCAGATGAGGGCAAATACCAGACCTAACCGAGACATAACCGGCGTTATCCTCTAAAATATTAATCGCAACCAGGTTTAATTGACTGTTTCGTTGTGGAACCACATTACTGCGGGACCCAAACCAGAAAAAACCCAGGATCTGGCCAAGAAGTATGAGAAAAATGCGAAAGTACGATCCAGATGAGGGCAAATCCCAGACCTAACCGAGACATAACCGGCGTTATCCTCTAAAATATTATTCGCAACCAGGTTTAATTGACTGTTTCGGTGTGGTACCACATTACTACGTGGTCCAAGCCAGAAAAAGGCCAGGATCTGGCCAACAAGTATGCGAAAAACGCGAAAGTACGAGCCAGATGAGGACAAATCCCAGACCTAACCGAGACATAACCGGCGTTATCCTCTAAAATATTAATCGCAACCAGGTTTAATTGACTGTTTCGTTGTGGAACCACATTACTACGGGATCGAAACCAGACAAAACCCAGGATCTGGCCAACAAGTATGCGAAAAATGCGAATGCATGAGCCAGATGATTGCAAATACCAGAACTAACCCAGACGTAACCGGCGTTATCCCCTAAAATATTAATCGCAACCAGGTTTAATTGACTGTTTCGGTGTGGTACCGCATTACTACGTGATCCAAACCAGAGAAAGGCCAGGATCTGGCCAACAAGTATGCGAAAAATGTGAAAGTACGAGTCAGATGAGGACAAATCCCAGACCTAGCCGAGTCATAACCGGCGTTATCCTCTAAAATATTGATCGCAACCAGTTTAATTGACTGTTTCGGTGTGGAACCTCATTACTACGTTATCCGAACCAGATAAAGCCCAGGATCTGGCCAACAAGTATGAGGAAAATGCGAAAGTTCGAGCCAGATGAGGGCAAGTACCAGACCTAACCCAGACAAAACCGGCGTTATCCCCTAAAATATTAATCGCAACCAGGTTTAATTGACTGTTTCGGTGTGGAACCACATTACTACGGGATCCAAACCAGAAAAAACTCAGGATCTGGCCGACAAGTATTCGAAAAATGCGATAGTATGAGCCAGGGGAGGGCAAATACCAGACTTAACACAGACATAACCTGCGTTATCCTCTAAAATATTAATCGCAACCGGGTTTAATTGACTGTTTCCGTGTGGAACCACATTACTACGGGATCCAAACCAGAAAAAACCCAGGATCTGGCCAACAACTATGAGAAAAACGCGAAAGTATGAGCCAGATGATTGCAAATACCAGAACTATCCCAGGCATAACCAGCGTTATCCTCTAAAATATTAATCGCAACCAGGTTTAATTGACTGTTTCGGTGTGGTGACGCATTACTACGTGATCCAAACCAGAAAAAGTCCAAGATCTGGCCAACAAGTATGCGAAAAATGCGAAAGTACGAGCCAGACGAGGGCAAATACCAGACCTAGCCCAGACATTACCGGCATTATCCTCTAAAATATTAATCGCAACCAGATTTAATTGACTGTTTCGGTGTGGTACCGCATTACTACGTGATCCAAACCAGAAAAAGCCCAGGATCTGGCCAACAAGTATGCGAAAAAAGCGAAAGTATGTGCCAGATGATAGCAAATACCAGAACTAACCCAGACATAACCAGCGTTATCCTCTAAAATACATATCGGAACCAGCTTCTATTGACTGTTTCAGTGTGGTACCACATTACTACGTGATCCAAACCAGAAAAGGGCCACGGTCTGGCCAACAAGTATGCGAAAAATGCGAAAGTCCCAGCCAGATGAGGGCAAATACCAGACCTAACCGAGACATAACCCGCGTTATCCTCTAAAATATTAATCGCAACCAGGTTTAATTGACTGTTTCGGTGTTGTACCGCATTACTACGGGATCCAAACCAGAAAGAGGCCAGGATCAGGCCAACAAGAATGCGAAAAAAGCGAAAGTACGAGCCAGATGTGGGCAAATCCCAGACCTAACCGAGACATAACCGGCGTTATCCTCTAAAATATTAATCTGAACCAGGTTTAATTGACTGTTTCGTTGTGAAACCACATTACTACGGGATCGAAACCAGACAAAACCCAGGATCTGGCCAACAAGTATGCGAAAAATGCTAAAGCATGAGCCAGATGATTGCAAATACCAGAACTAACCCAGACGTAACCGGCGTTATCCCCTAAAATATTAATCGCAACCAGGTTTAATTGACTGTTTCGGTGTGGTACCGCATTACTTCGTGATCCAAACCAGAGAAAGGCCAGGATCTGGCCAACAAGTATGCGAAAAATGCGAAAGTCCCAGCCAGATGAGGGCAAATACCAGACCTAACCGAGACATAACCCGCGTTATCCTCTAAAATATTAATCGCAACCAGGTTTAATTGACTGTTTCGGTGTTGTACCGCATTACTACGGGAACCAAACCAGAAAGAGGCCAGGATCAGGCCAACAAGAATGCGAAAAAAGCGAAAGTACGAGCCAGATGTGGGCAAATCCCAGACCTAACCGAGACATAACCGGCGTTATCCTCTAAAATATTAATCTGAACCAGGTTTAATTGACTGTTTCGTTGTGGAGCCACATTACTACGGGATCGAAACCAGACAAAACCCAGGATCTGGCCAACAAGTATGCGAAAAATGCTAAAGCATGAGCCAGATGATTGCAAATACCAGAACTAACCCAGACGTAACCGGCGTTATCCCCTAAAATATTAATCGCAACCAGGTTTAATTGACTGTTTCGGTGTGGTACCGCATTACTTCGTGATCCAAACCAGAGAAAGGCCAGGATCTGGCCAACAGGTATGCGAAAAATGTGAAAGTACGAGTCAGATGAGGACAAATCCCAGACCTAGCCGAGTCATAACCGGCGTTATCCTCTGAAATATTGATCGCAACCAGTTTAATTGACTGTTTCGGTGTGGAACCTCATTACTACGTTATCCAAACCAGATAAAGCCCAGGATCTGGCCAACAAGTATGAGGAAAATGCGAAAGTTCGAGCCAGATGAGGGCAAGTACCAGACCTAACCCAGACAAAACCGGCGTTATCCCCTAAAATATTAATCGCAACCAGGTATAATTGACTGTTTCGGTGTGGTACCGCATTGCTACGATGATCCAAACCAGAAAGAGGCCAGGATCTGGCTAACAAGTATGCGAAAAATGCGAAAGTACGATCCGGATGAGGGCAAATCCCAGACCTAACCGAGACATAACCGGCGTTATCCTCTAAAATATTAATCGCAACAAGGTTTAATTGACTGTTTCGTTGTGGAACCACATTACTGCGGGATCCAAACCAGAGACAACGCAGGATCTGGCCAACAAGTATGCGAAAAATGCGAAAGTACGAGCCAGATGAGGGCAAATACCAGACCTAGCCCAGACATTACCGGCATTATCCTCTAAAATATTAATCGCAACCAGATTTAATTGACTGTTTCGGTGTGGTACCGCATTACTACGTGATCCAAACCAGAAAAAGCCCAGGATCTGGCCAACAAGTATGCGAAAAAAGCGAAAGTATGTGCCAGATGATAGCAAATACTAGAACTAACCCAGACATAACCAGCGTTATCCTCTAAAATACATATCGGAACCAGCTTCTATTGACTGTTTCAGTGTGGTACCACATTACTACGTGATCCAAACCAGAAAAGGGCCAGGGTCTGGCCAACAAGTATGCGAAAAATGCGAAAGTCCCAGCCAGATGAGGGCAAATACCAGACCTAACCGAGACATAACCCGCGTTATCCTCTAAAATATTAATCGCAACCAGGTTTAATTGACTGTTTCGGTGTTGTACCGCATTACTACGGGATCCAAACCAGAAAGAGGCCAGGATCAGGCCAACAAGAATGCGAAAAAAGCGAAAGTACGAGCCAGATGTGGGCAAATCCCAGACCTACCCGAGACATAACCGGCGTTATCCTCTAAAATATTAATCTGAACCAGGTTTAATTGACTGTTTCGTTGTGGAACCACATTACTACGGGATCGAAACCAGACAAAACCCAGGATCTGGCCAACAAGTATGCGAAAAATGCTAAAGCATGAGCCAGATGATTGCAAATACCAGAACTAACCCAGACGTAACCGGCGTTATCCCCTAAAATATTAATCGCAACCAGGTTTAATTGACTGTTTCGGTGTGGTACCGCATTACTACGTGATCCAAACCAGAGAAAGGCCAGGATCTGGCCAACAAGTATGCGAAAAATGTGAAAGTACGAGTCAGATGAGGACAAATCCCAGACCTAGCCGAGTCATAACCGGCGTTATCCTCTAAAATATTGATCGCAACCAGTTTAATTGACTGTTTCGGTGTGGAACCTCATTACTACGTTATCCAAACCAGATAAAGCCCAGGATCTGGCCAACAAGTATGAGGAAGATGCGAAAGTTCGAGCCAGATGAGGGCAAGTACCAGACCTAACCCAGACAAAACCGGCGTTATCCCCTAAAATATTAATCGCAACCAGGTATAATTGACTGTTTCGGTGTGGTACCGCATTGCTACGATGATCCAAACCAGAAAGAGGCCAGGATCTGGCTAACAAGTATGCGAAAAATGCGAAAGTACGATCCGGATGAGGGCAAATCCCAGACCTAACCGAGACATAACCGGCGTTATCCTCTAAAATATTAATCGCAACAAGGTTTAATTGACTGTTTCGTTGTGGAACCACATTACTGCGGGATCCAAACCAGAGAAAACGCAGGATCTGGCCAACAAGTATGCGAAAAATGCGAAAGTACGATCCAGATGAGGGCAAATCCCAGACCTAACCGAGACATAACCGGCGTTATCCTCTAAAATATTAATCGCAACCAGGTTTAATTGACTGTTTCGGTGTGGTACCGCATTACTACGTGATCCAAACCAGAAAAAGGCCAGGATCTGGCCAACAAGTATGCGAAAAAAGCGAAAGTATGTGCCAGATGATAGCAAATACCAGAACTAACCCAGACATAACCAGCGTTATCCTCTAAAATACATATCGGAACCAGCTTCTATTGACTGTTTCAGTGTGGTACCACATTACTACGTGATCCAAACCAGAAAAGGGCCAGGGTCTGGCCAACAAGTATGCGAAAAATGCGAAAGTCCCAGCCAGATGAGGGCAAATACCAGACCTAACCGAAACATAACCCGCGTTATCCTCTAAAATATTAATCGCAACCAGGTTCAATTGACTGTTTCGGTGTGGAACCACATTACTACGGGATCCAAACCAGAAAAAACCCAGGATCTGGCCAACAACTATGAGAAAAACGCGAAAGTACGAGCCAGATGGGGGCAAATCCTAGACCTAACCGAGACACACCCAGCGTTATCCCCTAAAATATTAATCGCAACCAGGTTTAATTGACTGTTTCGGTGTTGTACCGCATTACTACGGGATCCAAACCAGAAAGAGGCCAGGATCAGGCCAACAAGAATGCGAAAAAAGCGAAAGTACGAGCCAGATGTGGGCAAATCCCAGACCTACCCGAGACATAACCGGCGTTATCCTCTAAAATATTAATCTGAACCAGGTTTAATTGACTGTTTCGTTGTGGAACCACATTACTACGGGATCGAAACCAGACAAAACCCAGGATCTGGCCAACAAGTATGCGAAAAATGCGAATGCATGAGCCAGATGATTGCAAATACCAGAACTAACCCAGACGTAACCGGCGTTATCCCCTAAAATATTAATCGCAACCAGGTTTAATTGACTGTTTCGGTGTGGTACCGCATTACTACGTGATCCAAACCAGAGAAAGGCCAGGATCTGGCCAACAAGTATGCGAAAAATGTGAAAGTACGAGTCAGATGAGGACAAATCCCAGACCTAGCCGAGTCATAACCGGCGTTATCCTCTAAACTATTGATCGCAACCAGTTTAATTGACTGTTTCGGTGTGGAACCTCATTACTACGTTATCCAAACCAGATAAAGCCCAGGATCTGGCCAACAAGTATGAGGAAAATGCGAAAGTTCGAGCCAGATGAGGGCAAGTACCAGACCTAACCCAGACAAAACCGGCGTTATCCCCTAAAATATTAATCGCAACCAGGTTTAATTGACTGTTTCGGTGTGGAACCACATTACTACGGGATCCAAACCAGAAAAAACTCAGGATCTGGCCGACAAGTATTCGAAAAATGCGATAGTATGAGCCAGGGGAGGGCAAATACCAGACTTAACACAGACATAACCTGCGTTATCCTCTAAAATATTAATCGCAACCGGGTTTAATTGACTGTTTCCGTGTGGAACCACATTACTACGGGATCCAAACCAGAAAAAACCCAGGATCTGGCCAACAACTATGAGAAAAACGCGAAAGTATGAGCCAGATGATTGCAAATACCAGAACTATCCCAGGCATAACCAGCGTTATCCTCTAAAATATTAATCGCAACCAGGTTTAATTGACTGTTTCGGTGTGGTGACGCATTACTACGTGATCCAAACCAGAAAAAGTCCAAGATCTGGCCAACAAGTATGCGAAAAATGCGAAAGTACGAGCCAGATGAGGGCAAATACCAGACCTAGCCCAAACATTACCGGCATTATCCTCTAAAATATTAATCGCAACCAGATTTAATTGACTGTTTCGGTGTGGTACCGCATTACTACGTGATCCAAACCAGAAAAAGCCCAGGATCTGGCCAACAAGTATGCGAAAAAAGCGAAAGTATGTGCCAGATGATAGCAAATACCAGAACTAACCCAGACATAACCAGCGTTATCCTCTAAAATACATATCGGAACCAGCTTCTATTGACTGTTTCAGTGTGGTACCACATTACTACGTGATCCAAACCAGAAAAGGGCCAGGGTCTGGCCAACAAGTATGCGAAAAATGCGAAAGTCCCAGCCAGATGAGGGCAAATACCAGACCTAACCGAGACATAACCCGCGTTATCCTCTAAAATATTAATCGCAACCAGGTTTAATTGACTGTTTCGGTGTTGTACCGCATTACTACGGGATCCAAACCAGAAAGAGGCCAGGATCAGGCCAACAAGAATGCGAAAAAAGCGAAAGTACGAGCCAGATGTGGGCAAATCCCAGACCTAACCGAGACATAACCGGCGTTATCCTCTAAAATATTAATCTGAACCAGGTTTAATTGACTGTTTCGTTGTGGAACCACATTACTACGGGATCGAAACCAGACAAAACCCAGGATCTGGCCAACAAGTATGCGAAAAATGCTAAAGCATGAGCCAGATGATCGCAAATACCAGAACTAACCCAGACGTAACCGGCGTTATCCCCTAAAATATTAATCGCAACCAGGTTTAATTGACTGTTTCGGTGTGGTACCGCATTACTTCGTGATCCAAACCAGAGAAAGGCCAGGATCTGGCCAACAAGTATGCGAAAAATGCGAAAGTCCCAGCCAGATGAGGGCAAATACCAGACCTAACCGAGACATAACCCGCGTTATCCTCTAAAATATTAATCGCAACCAGGTTTAATTGACTGTTTCGGTGTTGTACCGCATTACTACGGGATCCAAACCAGAAAGAGGCCAGGATCAGGCCAACAAGAATGCGAAAAAAGCGAAAGTACGAGCCAGATGTGGGCAAATCCCAGACCTACCCGAGACATAACCGGCGTTATCCTCTAAAATATTAATCTGAACCAGGTTTAATTGACTGTTTCGTTGTGGAACCACATTACTACGGGATCGAAACCAGACAAAACCCAGGATCTGGCCAACAAGTATGCGAAAAATGCGAATGCATGAGCCAGATGATTGCAAATACCAGAACTAACCCAGACGTAACCGGCGTTATCCCCTAAAATATTAATCGCAACCAGGTTTAATTGACTGTTTCGGTGTGGTACCGCATTACTACGTGATCCAAACCAGAGAAAGGCCAGGATCTGGCCAACAAGTATGCGAAAAATGTGAAAGTACGAGTCAGATGAGGACAAATCCCAGACCTAGCCGAGTCATAACCGGCGTTATCCTCTAAACTATTGATCGCAACCAGTTTAATTGACTGTTTCGGTGTGGAACCTCATTACTACGTTATCCAAACCAGATAAAGCCCAGGATCTGGCCAACAAGTATGAGGAAAATGCGAAAGTTCGAGCCAGATGAGGGCAAGTACCAGACCTAACCCAGACAAAACCGGCGTTATCCCCTAAAATATTAATCGCAACCAGGTTTAATTGACTGTTTCGGTGTGGAACCACATTACTACGGGATCCAAACCAGAAAAAACTCAGGATCTGGCCGACAAGTATTCGAAAAATGCGATAGTATGAGCCAGGGGAGGGCAAATACCAGACTTAACACAGACATAACCTGCGTTATCCTCTAAAATATTAATCGCAACCGGGTTTAGTTGACTGTTTCCGTGTGGAACCACATTACTACGGGATCCAAACCAGAAAAAACCCAGGATCTGGCCAACAACTATGAGAAAAACGCGAAAGTATGAGCCAGATGATTGCAAATACCAGAACTATCCCAGGCATAACCAGCGTTATCCTCTAAAATATTAATCGCAACCAGGTTTAATTGACTGTTTCGGTGTGGTGACGCATTACTACGTGATCCAAACCAGAAAAAGTCCAAGATCTGGCCAACAAGTATGCGAAAAATGCGAAAGTACGAGCCAGATGAGGGCAAATACCAGACCTAGCCCAGACATTACCGGCATTATCCTCTAAAATATTAATCGCAACCAGATTTAATTGACTGTTTCGGTGTGGTACCGCATTACTACGTGATCCAAACCAGAAAAAGCCCAGGATCTGGCCAACAAGTATGCGAAAAAAGCGAAAGTATGTGCCAGATGATAGCAAATACCAGAACTAACCCAGACATAACCAGCGTTATCCTCTAAAATACATATCGGAACCAGCTTCTATTGACTGTTTCAGTGTGGTACCACATTACTACGTGATCCAAACCAGAAAAGGGCCAGGGTCTGGCCAACAAGTATGCGAAAAATGCGAAAGTCCCAGCCAGATGATTGCAAATACCAGAACTAACCCAGACATAACCAGCGTTATCCTCTAAAATACATATCGGAACCAGCTTCTATTGACTGTTTCAGTGTGGTACCACATTACTACGTGATCCAAACCAGAAAAGGGCCAGGGTCTGGCCAACAAGTATGCGAAAAATGCGAAAGTCCCAGCCAGATGAGGGCAAATACCAGACCTAACCGAGACATAACCCGCGTTATCCTCTAAAATATTAATCGCAACCAGGTTTAATTGTCTGTTTCGGTGTTGTACCGCATTACTACGGGATCCAAACCAGAAAGAGGCCAGGATCAGGCCAACAAGAATGCGAAAAAAGCGAAAGTACGAGCCAGATGTGGGCAAATCCCAGACCTAACCGAGACATAACCGGCGTTATCCTCTAAAATATTAATCTGAACCAGGTTTAATTGACTGTTTCGTTGTGGAACCACATTACTACGGGATCGAAACCAGACAAAACCCAGGATCTGGCCACCAAGTATGCGAAAAATGCTAAAGCATGAGCCAGATGATTGCAAATACCAGAACTAACCCAGACGTAACCGGCGTTATCCCCTAAAATATTAATCGCAACCAGGTTTAATTGACTGTTTCGGTGTGGTACCGCATTACTTCGTGATCCAAACCAGAGAAAGGCCAGGATCTGGCCAACAAGTATGCGAAAAATGTGAAAGTACGAGTCAGATGAGGACAAATCCCAGACCTAGCCGAGTCATAACCGGCGTTATCCTCTAAAATATTGATCGCAACCAGTTTAATTGACTGTTTCGGTGTGGAACCTCATTACTACGTTATCCAAACCAGATAAAGCCCAGGATCTGGCCAACAAGTATGAGGAAGATGCGAAAGTTCGAGCCAGATGAGGACAAGTACCAGACCTAACCCAGACAAAACCGGCGTTATCCCCTAAAATATTAATCGCAACCAGGTATAATTGACTGTTTCGGTGTGGTACCGCATTGCTACGATGATCCAAACCAGAAAGAGGCCAGGATCTGGCTAACAAGTATGCGAAAAATGCGAAAGTACGATCCGGATGAGGGCAAATCCCAGACCTAACCGAGACATAACCGGCGTTATCCTCTAAAATATTAATCGCAACAAGGTTTAATTGACTGTTTCGTTGTGGAACCACATTACTGCGGGATCCAAACCAGAGAAAACGCAGGATCTGGCCAACAAGTATGCGAAAAATGCGAAAGTACGATCCAGATGAGGGCAAATCCCAGACCTAACCGAGACATAACCGGCGTTATCCTCTAAAATATTAATCGCAACCAGGTTTAATTGACTGTTTCGGTGTGGTACCGCATTACTACGTGATCCAAACCAGAAAAAGGCCAGGATCTGGCCAGCAAGTATCCGAAAAATGCGAAATTATGAGCTAGATGATTGCAAATACCAGAACTATGCCTGACATAAACAGCGTTATCCTCTAAAACACGAATCAGAACATGTTTTTAATGACTGCTTCAGTGTGGTACCACATCACTACGTGATCCAAACCAGAAAAAGGCCAGGATCTGGCCAAAAAGTATGCGAAACATGCGAAAGTACGAGCCAGATGAGGGCAAACACCAGACCTAACCCAGACATAACCGGCGTTATCCTCTAAAATATTAATCGCAACCAGGTTTAATTGACTGTTTCGGTGTGGTACCGCATTACTACGTGATCCAAACCAGAGAAAGGCCAGGATCTGGCCAACAAGGATGAGAAAAATGCGAAAGTATGAGCATGATGATTGCAAATACCAGAACTAACCCTGACATAACCAGCGTTATCCTCTAAAATACGAATCGGAACATGCTTTTAATGACTGTTTCAGTGTGGTAACACATTACTACGTGATTCAAACCAGAAACATCCCAGGATCGGGCCAACAAGAATGCGAAAAATGCGAAAGTACGAACCAGATGAGGGAAAATCTGAGACCTAACCGAGACGTAACCGGCGTTATCCCCTAAAATATTAATCGCAACCAGGTTTAATTGACTGTTTCGGTGAGGAACCACATTACTACGGGATCCAAACCAGAAAAAACTCAGGATCTGGCCGACAAGTATTCGAAAAATGCGATAGTATGAGCCAGGGGAGGGCAAATACCAGACTTAACACAGACATAACCTGCGTTATCCTCTAAAATATTAATCGCAACCGGGTTTAATTGACTGTTTCCGTGTGGAACCACATTACTACGGGATCCAAACCAGAAAAAACCCAGGATCTGGCCAACAACTATTAGAAAAACGCGAAAGTATGAGCCAGATGATTGCAAATACCAGAACTATCCCAGGCATAAACAGCGTTATCCTCTAAAATATTATTCGCAACCAGGTTTAATTGACTGTTTCGGTGTGGTACCACATTACTACGTGGTCCAAGCCAGAAAAAGGCCAGGATCTGGCCAACAAGAATGCGAAAAATGCGAAAGTACGCGCCAGATGACGGCAAATACCAGACCTAACCGAGACATTACCGGCATTATCCTCTAAAATATTAATCGCAACCAGATTTAATTGACTGTTTCGGTGTGGTACCGCATTACTACGTGATCCAAACCAGAAAAAGGCCAGGATCTGGCCAACAACTATGCGAAAAAGCGAAAGTATGAGCCAGATGATTGCAAATACCAGAACTATCCCAGACATAAACAGCGTTATCCTCTAAAATATTATTCGCAACCAGGTTTAATTGACTGTTTCAGTCTGGAGCCACTTTACTACGTGGACCAAGCCAGAAGAAGGCCGGGATCTGGCCATCAAGTATGCGAAAAATGCGAAGGTCCGAACCAGATGAGGGCAAATACCAGACCTAACCGAGACATAACCGGCGTTATCCTCCAAAATATTAATCGCAACCAGGTTCAATTGACTGTTTCGGTGTTGTACCACATTGCTACGTGATCCAAACCAGAGAAAGGCCAGGATCTGGCCAACAAGGATGAGAAAAATGCGAATATATGATCCAGATGATTGCAAATACCAGAACTATCCCAGGCATAACCAGCGTTATCCTCTAAAATATTATTCGCATCCAGGTTTAATTGACTGTTTCGGTGTGGTACCACATTACTACGTGGTCCAAGAGAGAAAAAGGCCAGGATCTGGCCAACAAGAATACGAAAAATGCGAAAGTATGCGCCAGATGAGGGCAAATATTAGACCTAACCGAGACATTACCGGCGTTATCCTCTAAAATATTAATCGCAACCAGGTTCAATTGACTGTTTCGGTGTGGAACCACATTACTACGGGATCCAAACCAGAAAAAACCCAGGATCTGTTCAACAACTATGAGAAAAACGCGAAAGTACGAGCCAGATGGGGGCAAATCCCAGACCTAACCGAGACATAACCAGCGTTATCCTCTAAAATATTAATCGCAACCACGTTTAATTGACTGTTTCGGTGTGGTACCGCATTACTACGATGATCCAAACCAGAAAGAGGCCAGGATCTGGCCAACAAGTATGCGTAAAATGCGAAAGTATGAGCCAGATGATTGCAAATACCAGAACTAACCCAGCCATAACCGGCGTTATCCCCTAAAATATTAATCGCAACCAGGTTTAATTGACTGTTTCGGTGTGGTACCGCATTGCTACGATGATCCAAACCAGAAAGAGTCCAGGATCTGGCCAACAAGTATGCGAAAAATGGAAAGTATGAGCCAGATGATTGCAAATACCAGAACTAACCCAGACATAACCGGCGTTATCCCCTAAAATATTAATCGCAACCAGGTTTAATTGACTGTTTCGGTGTGGTACCGCATTACTACGTGATCCAAACCAGAGAAAGGCCAGGATCTGGCCAACAAGGATGAGAAAAATGCGAATATATGATCCAGATGATTGCAAATACCAGAACTAACCCTGACATAACCAGCGTTATCCTCTAAAATACGCATCGGAACATGCTTTTAATGACTGTTTCAGTGTGGCACCACATTACTACGTGATCCAAACCAGAAAAAGCACAGGATCTGGCCAACAAGTATGCGAAAAACGCGGAAGTATGTGCCAGATGATAGCAAATACCAGAACTAACCCAAACATAACCAGCGTTATCCTCTAAAATACTTATCGGAACCAGCTTCTATTGACTTTTTCGGTGTGGAACCACATTACTACGGGATCCAAACCAGAAAAAAACCCAGGATATGGCCAACAAGTATGCGAAAAATGCGAAGGTATGAGCCAGATGAGGGCAAATACCAGACCTAACCCAGACATAACCGGCGTTATCCGCTAAAATATTAATCTCAACCAGGTTTAATTGACTGTTTCGTTGTGGTACCACATTGCTACGGGATCCAAAACAGAGAAAACCCAGGATCTGGCCAACAGGTATGCGAAAAATGCGAAAGTATGAGCCAGATGGTTGCAAATACCAGAACTAACCCAGACATAACCAGCGTTATCCTCTAAAATATTAATCGCAACCAGGTTTAATTGACTGTTTCGGTGTGGTACCGCATTACTACGTGATCCAAACCAGAGAAAGGCCAGGATCTGGCCAACAAGGATGAGAAAAATGCGAAAGTACGAGCCAGATAAGAGCAAATCCCAGACCTAACCGAGACATAACCGGCGTTATCATCTAAAATATTAATCGCAACCAGGTTTAATTGACTGTTTCGGTGTGGTAACGCACTACTACGCGATCCAAACCAGAAAAAGCCCAGGATCTGGCCAACAAGTATGCGAAAAATGCGAAAGTACGAGCCAGATGAGGGCAAATACCAGACCTAACCCAGACATAACCGGCGTTATCCGCTAAAATATTAATCTCAACCAGGTTTAATTGACTGTTTCGTTGTGGTACCACATTGCTACGGGATCCAAAACAGAGAAAACCCAGGATCTGGCCAACAGGTATGCGAAAAATGCGAAAGTATGAGCCAGATGGTTGCAAATACCAGAACTAACCCAGACATAACCAGCGTTATCCTCTAAAATATTAATCGCAACCAGGTTTAATTGACTGTTTCGGTGTGGTACCGCATTACTACGTGATCCAAACCAGAGAAAGGCCAGGATCTGGCCAACAAGGATGAGAAAAATGCGAAAGTACGAGCCAGATAAGAGCAAATCCCAGACCTAACCGAGACATAACCGGCGTTATCATCTAAAATATTAATCGCAACCAGGTTTAATTGACTGTTTCGGTGTGGTAACGCACTACTACGCGATCCAAACCAGAAAAAGCCCAGGATCTGGCCAACAAGTATGCGAAAAATGCGAAAGTACGAGCCAGATGAGGGCAAATCCCAGACCTAACCGAGACATAACCGGCGTTATCCCCTAAAATATTAATCGCAACCAGGTTTAATTGACTGTTTCGGTGTGGTGACGCATTACTACGTGATCCAAACCAGAAAAAGTCCAAGATCTGGCCAACAAGTATGCGAAAAATGCGAAAGTACGAGCCAGATGAGGGCAAATACCAGACCTAGCCCAGACATTACCGGCATTATCCTCTAAAATATTAATCGCAACCAGATTTAATTGACTGTTTCGGTGTGGTACCGCATTACTACGTGATCCAAACCAGAAAAAGCCCAGGATCTGGCCAACAAGTGTGCGAAAAAAGCGAAAGTATGTGCCAGATGATAGCAAATACCAGAACTAACCCAGACATAACCAGCGTTATCCTCTAAAATACATATCGGAACCAGCTTCTATTGAGTGTTTCAGTGTGGTACCACATTACTACGTGATCCAAACCAGAAAAGGGCCAGGGTCTGGCCAAGAAGTATGCGAAAAATGCGAAAGTCCCAGCCAGATGAGGGCAAATACCACACCTAACCGAGACATAACCGGCGTTATCCTCTAAAATATTAATCGCAACCAGGTTCAATTGACTGTTCCGGTGTGGAACCACATTACTACGGGATCCAAACCAGAAAAAACCCAGGATCTGGCCAACAACTATGAGAAAAACGCGAAAGTACGAGCCAGATGGGGGCAAATCCCAGACCTAACCGAGACATAACCAGCGTTATCCTCTAAAATATTAATCGCAACCAGGTTTAATTGACTGTTTCGGTGTTGTACCGCATTACTGCGTGATCCAAACCAGAAAGAGGCCAGGATCAGGCTAACAAGAATGCGAAAAAAGCGAAAGTACGAGCCAGATATGGGCAAATCCCAGACCTACCCGAGCCATAACCGGCGTTATCCTCTAAATTATTAATCGCAACCAGGTTTAATTGACTGTTCCAGTGTGGTACCACATTGCTACGTGATCCAAACCGGAAAAAGCCCAGGATCTGGCCAACAAGTATGCGGAAAACGTGAAAGTACGAGCCAGATGAGGACAAATCCCAGACCTACCCGAGACATAACCGGCGCTATCCTCTAAAATATTGATCGCAACCAGTTTAATTGACTGTTTCGGTGTGGAACCTCGTTTCTACGTGATCCAAACCAGATAAAGCCCAGGATCTGGCCAACAAGTATGAGAAAAATGCGAAAGTTCGAGCCAGATGAGGGCAAGTACCAGACCTAACCCAGACAAAACCGGCGTTATCCCCTAAAATATTAATCGCAACCAGGTTTAATTGACTGTTTCGTTGTGGAAACACATTACTGCGGGATCCAAACCAGAAAAAACGCAGGATCTGGCCAACACGTATGCGAAAAATGCGAAAGTACGATCCAGATGAGGGCAAATCCCAGACCTAACCGAGACATAACCGGCGTTATCCTCTAGAATATTAATCGCAACCAGGTTTAATTGACTGTTTCGGTGTGGTACCGCATTACTACGTGATCCAAGCCAGAAAAAGACCAGGATCTGGCCAACAAGATGCGAAAAATGCGAAAGTACGCGCCAGATGAGGGCAAATACCAGACCTAACCGAGACATTACCGGCATTATCCTCTAAAATATTAATCGCAACCAGATTTAATTGACTGTTTCGGTGTGGTACCGCATCACTACGGGATCCAAACCAGAAAAAACCGAGGATCTGGCCAACAACTATGAGAAAAATGCGAAAGTATGAGCATGATGATTGCAAATACCAGAACTAACTCTGACATAACCAGCGTTATCCTCTAAAATACGAATCGGAACATGCTTTTAATGACTGTTTCAGTGTGGTAACACATTACTACGTGATCCAAACCAGAAAATGGCCAGGATCTGGCCTACTACTATGAGAAAAACGCGACAGTATGAGCCAGATGATTGCAAATACCAGAACTATCCCAGGCATAAGCAGCGTTATCCTCTAAAATATTATTCGCAACCAGGTTTAATTGACTGTTTCGGTGTGGAACCTCATTACTACGGGATCCAAAACAGAAAAAAAAACAGGATATGGCCAAGAAGTATGCGAAAAATGCGAAGGTATGAGCCAGATGAGGGCAAATACCAGACCTAACCCAGACATATCCGGCGTTATCCGCTAAAATATTAATCTCAACCAGGTTTAGTTGACTGTTTCGTTGTGGTACCACATTACTACGGGATCCAAAACAGAGAAAACCCAGGATCTGGCCAACAGGTATGCGAAAAATGCGAAAGTTTGAGCCAGATGGTTGCAAATACCAGAACTAACCCTGACATAACCAGCGTTATCCTCTAAAATATTAATCGCAACCAGGTTTAATTGACTGTTTCGGTGTGGTATCGCACTACTACGCGATCCAAACCAGAAAAAGCCCAGGATCTGGCCAACAAGTATGCGAAAAATGCCAAAGTACGAGCCAGATGAGGGCAAATCCCAGACCTAACCGAGACATAACCGGCGTTATCCTCTAAAATATTAATCGCAACCAGGTTTAATTGACTGTTTCGGTGTGGTGACGCATTACTACGTGATCCAAACCAGAAAAAGTCCAAGATCTGGCCAACAAGTATGCGAAAAATGCGAAAGTACGAGCCAGATGAGGGCAAATACCAGACCTAGCCCAGATATTACCGGCATTATCCTCTAAAATATTAATCGCAACCAGATTTAATTGACTGTTTCGGTGTGGTACCGCATTACTACGTGATCCAAACCAGAAAAAGCCCAGGATCTGGCCAACAAGTATGCGAAAAAAGCGAAAGTATGTGCCAGATGATAGCAAATACCAGAACTAACCCAGACATAACCAGCGTTATCCTCTAAAATACATATCGGAACCAGCTTCTATTGACTGTTTCAGTGTGGTACCACATTACTACGTGATCCAAACCAGAAAAGGGCCAGGGTCTGGCCAACAAGTATGCGAAAAATGCGAAAGTCCCAGCCAGATGAGGGCAAATACCAGACCTAACCGAGACATAACCCGCGTTATCCTCTAAAATATTAATCGCAACCAGGTTCAATTGACTGTTTCGGTGTGGAACCACATTACTACGGGATCCAAACCAGAAAAAACCCAGGATCTGGCCAACAACTATGAGAAAAACGCGAAAGTACGAGCCAGATGGGGGCAAATCCTAGACCTAACCGAGACACACCCAGCGTTATCCTCTAAAATATTAATCGCAACCAGGTTTAATTGACTGTTTCGGTGTTGTACCGCATTACTACGGGATCCAAACCAGAAAGAGGCCAGGATCAGGCCAACAAGAATGCGAAAAAAGCGAAAGTACGAGCCAGATGTGGGCAAATCCCAGACCTAACCGAGACATAACCGGCGTTATCCTCTAAAATATTAATCTGAACCAGCTTTAATTGACTGTTTCGTTGTGGAACCACATTACTACGGGATCGAAACCAGACAAAACCCAGGATCTGGCCAACAAGTATGCGAAAAATGCTAAAGCATGAGCCAGATGATTGCAAATTCCAGAACTAACCCAGACGTAACCGGCGTTATCCCCTAAAATATTAATCGCAACCAGGTTTAATTGACTGTTTCGGTGTGGTACCGCATTACTTCGTGATCCAAACCAGAGAAAGGCCAGGATCTGGCCAACAAGTATGCGAAAAATGCGAAAGTCCCAGCCAGATGAGGGCAAATACCAGACCTAACCGAGACATAACCCGCGTTATCCTCTAAAATATTAATCGCAACCAGGTTTAATTGACTGTTTCGGTGTTGTACCGCATTACTACGGGAACCAAACCAGAAAGAGGCCAGGATCAGGCCAACAAGAATGCGAAAAAAGCGAAAGTACGAGCCAGATGTGGGCAAATCCCAGACCTAACCGAGACATAACCGGCGTTATCCTCTAAAATATTAATCTGAACCAGGTTTAATTGACTGTTTCGTTGTGGAGCCACATTACTACGGGATCGAAACCAGACAAAACCCAGGATCTGGCCAACAAGTATGCGAAAAATGCTAAAGCATGAGCCAGATGATTGCAAATACCAGAACTAACCCAGACGTAACCGGCGTTATCCCCTAAAATATTAATCGCAACCAGGTTTAATTGACTGTTTCGGTGTGGTACCGCATTACTTCGTGATCCAAACCAGAGAAAGGCCAGGATCTGGTCAACAAGTATGCGAAAAATGTGAAAGTACGAGTCAGATGAGGACAAATCCCAGACCTAGCCGAGTCATAACCGGCGTTATCCTCTGAAATATTGATCGCAACCAGTTTAATTGACTGTTTCGGTGTGGAACCTCATTACTACGTTATCCAAACCAGATAAAGCCCAGGATCTGGCCAACAAGTATGAGGAAAATGCGAAAGTTCGAGCCAGATGAGGGCAAGTACCAGACCTAACCCAGACAAAACCGGCGTTATCCCCTAAAATATTAATCGCAACCAGGTATAATTGACTGTTTCGGTGTGGTACCGCATTGCTACGATGATCCAAACCAGAAAGAGGCCAGGATCTGGCTAACAAGTATGCGAAAAATGCGAAAGTACGATCCGGATGAGGGCAAATCCCAGACCTAACCGAGACATAACCGGCGTTATCCTCTAAAATATTAATCGCAACAAGGTTTAATTGACTGTTTCGTTGTGGAACCACATTACTGCGGGATCCAAACCAGAGACAACGCAGGATCTGGCCAACAAGTATGCGAAAAATGCGAAAGTCCCAGCCAGATGAGGGCAAATACCAGACCTAACCGAGACATAACCCGCGTTATCCTCTAAAATATTAATCGCAACCAGGTTTAATTGACTGTTTCGGTGTTGTACCGCATTACTACGGGATCCAAACCAGAAAGAGGCCAGGATCAGGCCAACAAGAATGCGAAAAAAGCGAAAGTACGAGCCAGATGAGGGCAAATCCCAGACCTAACCGAGACATAACCGGCGTTATCCTCTAAAATATTAATCGCAACCAGGTTTAATTGACTGTTTCGGTGTGGTGACGCATTACTACGTGATCCAAACCAGAAAAAGTCCAAGATCTGGCCAACAAGTATGCAAAAATGCGAAAGTACGAGCCAGATGAGGGCAAATACCAGACCTAGCCCAGACATTACCGGCATTATCCTCTAAAATATTAATCGCAACCAGATTTAATTGACTGTTTCGGTGTGGTACCGCATTACTACGTGATCCAAACCAGAAAAAGCCCAGGATCTGGCCAACAAGTATGCGAAAAAAGCGATAGTATGTGCCAGATGATAGCAAATACTAGAACTAACCCAGACATAACCAGCGTTATCCTCTAAAATACATATCGGAACCAGCTTCTATTGACTGTTTCAGTGTGGTACCACATTACTACGTGATCCAAACCAGAAAAGGGCCAGGGTCTGGCCAACAAGTATGCGAAAAATGCGAAAGTCCCAGCCAGATGAGGGCAAATACCAGACCTAACCGAGACATAACCCGCGTTATCCTCTAAAATATTAATCGCAACCAGGTTTAATTGACTGTTTCGGTGTTGTACCGCATTACTACGGGATCCAAACCAGAAAGAGGCCAGGATCAGGCCAACAAGAATGCGAAAAAAGCGAAAGTACGAGCCAGATGTGGGCAAATCCCAGACCTACCCGAGACATAACCGGCGTTATCCTCTAAAATATTAATCTGAACCAGGTTTAATTGACTGTTTCGTTGTGGAACCACATTACTACGGGATCGAAACCAGACAAAACCCAGGATCTGGCCAACAAGTATGCGAAAAATGCGAAAGTACGAGCCAGATGAGGGCAAATACCAGACCTAGCCCAGACATTACCGGCATTATCCTCTAAAATATTAATCGCAACCAGATTTAATTGACTGTTTCGGTGTGGTACCGCATTACTACGTGATCCAAACCAGAAAAAGCCCAGGATCTGGCCAACAAGTATGCGAAAAAAGCGAAAGTATGTGCCAGATGATAGCAAATACCAGAACTAACCCAGACATAACCAGCGTTATCCTCTAAAATACATATCGGAACCAGCTTCTATTGACTGTTTCAGTGTGGTACCACATTACTACGTGATCCAAACCAGAAAAGGGCCAGGGTCTGGCCAACAAGTATGCGAAAAATGCGAAAGTCCCAGCCAGATGAGGGCAAATACCAGACCTAACCGAGACATAACCCGCGTTATCCTCTAAAATATTAATCGCAACCAGGTTTAATTGACTGTTTCGGTGTTGTACCGCATTACTACGGGATCCAAACCAGAAAGAGGCCAGGATCAGGCCAACAAGAATGCGAAAAAAGCGAAAGTACGAGCCAGATGTGGGCAAATCCCAGACCTAACCGAGACATAACCGGCGTTATCCTCTAAAATATTAATCTGAACCAGGTTTAATTGACTGTTTCGTTGTCGAACCACATTACTACGGGATCGAAACCAGACAAAACCCAGGATCTGGCCAACAAGTATGCCAAAAATGCTAAAGCATGAGCCAGATGATTGCAAATACCAGAACTAACCCAGACGTAACCGGCGTTATCCCCTAAAATATTAATCGCAACCAGGTTTAATTGACTGTTTCGGTGTGGTACCGCATTGCTACGATGATCCAAACCAGAAAGAGGCCAGGATCTGGCTAACAAGTATGCGAAAAATGCGAAAGTACGATCCGGATGAGGGCAAATCCCAGACCTAACCGAGACATAACCGGCGTTATCCTCTAAAATATTAATCGCAACAAGGTTTAATTGACTGTTTCGTTGTGGAACCACATTACTGCGGGATCCAAACCAGAGACAACGCAGGATCTGGCCAACAAGTATGCGAAAAATGCGAAAGTCCCAGCCAGATGTGGGCAAATACCAGACCTAACCGAGACATAACCCGCGTTATCCTCTAAAATATTAATCGCAACCAGGTTTAATTGACTGTTTCGGTGTTGTACCGCATTACTACGGGATCCAAACCAGAAAGAGGCCAGGATCAGGCCAACAAGAATGCGAAAAAAGCGAAAGTACGAGCCAGATGAGGGCAAATCCCAGACCTAACCGAGACATAACCGGCGTTATCCTCTAAAATATTAATCGCAACCAGGTTTAATTGACTGTTTCGGTGTGGTGACGCATTACTACGTGATCCAAACCAGAAAAAGTCCAAGATCTGGCCAACAAGTATGCAAAAATGCGAAAGTACGAGCCAGATGAGGGCAAATACCAGACCTAGCCCAGACATTACCGGCATTATCCTCTAAAATATTAATCGCAACCAGATTTAATTGACTGTTTCGGTGTGGTACCGCATTACTACGTGATCCAAACCAGAAAAAGCCCAGGATCTGGCCAACAAGTATGCGAAAAAAGCGATAGTACGAGCCAGATGAGGGCAAATACCAGACCTAGCCCAGACATTACCGGCATTATCCTCTAAAATATTAATCGCAACCAGATTTAATTGACTGTTTCGGTGTGGTACCGCATTACTACGTGATCCAAACCAGAAAAAGCCCAGGATCTGGCCAACAAGTATGCGAAAAAAGCGAAAGTATGTGCCAGATGATAGCAAATACCAGAACTAACCCAGACATAACCAGCGTTATCCTCTAAAATACATATCGGAACCAGCTTCTATTGACTGTTTCAGTGTGGTACCACATTACTACGTGATCCAAACCAGAAAAGGGCCAGGGTCTGGCCAACAAGTATGCGAAAAATGCGAAAGTCCCAGCCAGATGAGGGCAAATACCAGACCTAACCGAGACATAACCCGCGTTATCCTCTAAAATATTAATCGCAACCAGGTTTAATTGACTGTTTCGGTGTTGTACCGCATTACTACGGGATCCAAACCAGAAAGAGGCCAGGATCAGGCCAACAAGAATGCGGAAAAAGCGAAAGTACGAGCCAGATGTGGGCAAATCCCAGACCTAACCGAGACATAACCGGCGTTATCCTCTAAAATATTAATCTGAACCAGGTTTAATTGACTGTTTCGTTGTGGAACCACATTACTACGGGATCGAAACCAGACAAAACCCAGGATCTGGCCAACAAGTATGCGAAAAATGCTAAAGCATGAGCCAGATGATTGCAAATACCAGAACTAACCCAGACGTAACCGGCGTTATCCCCTAAAATATTAATCGCAACCAGGTTTAATTGACTGTTTCGGTGTGGTACCGCATTACTTCGTGATCCAAACCAGAGAAAGGCCAGGATCTGGCCAACAAGTATGCGAAAAATGCGAAAGTCCCAGCCAGATGAGGGCAAATACCAGACCTAACCGAGACATAACCCGCGTTATCCTCTAAAATATTAATCGCAACCAGGTTTAATTGACTGTTTCGGTGTTGTACCGCATTACTACGGGAACCAAACCAGAAAGAGGCCAGGATCAGGCCAACAAGAATGCGAAAAAAGCGAAAGTACGAGCCAGATGTGGGCAAATCCCAGACCTAACCGAGACATAACCGGCGTTATCCTCTAAAATATTAATCTGAACCAGGTTTAATTGACTGTTTCGTTGTGGAGCCACATTACTACGGGATCGAAACCAGACAAAACCCAGGATCTGGCCAACAAGTATGCGAAAAATGCTAAAGCATGAGCCAGATGATTGCAAATACCAGAACTAACCCAGACGTAACCGGCGTTATCCCCTAAAATATTAATCGCAACCAGGTTTAATTGACTGTTTCGGTGTGGTACCGCATTACTTCGTGATCCAAACCAGAGAAAGGCCAGGATCTGGTCAACAAGTATGCGAAAAATGTGAAAGTACGAGTCAGATGAGGACAAATCCCAGACCTAGCCGAGTCATAACCGGCGTTATCCTCTGAAATATTGATCGCAACCAGTTTAATTGACTGTTTCGGTGTGGAACCTCATTACTACGTTATCCAAACCAGATAAAGCCCAGGATCTGGCCAACAAGTATGAGGAAAATGCGAAAGTTCGAGCCAGATGAGGGCAAGTACCAGACCTAACCCAGACAAAACCGGCGTTATCCCCTAAAATATTAATCGCAACCAGGTATAATTGACTGTTTCGGTGTGGTACCGCATTGCTACGATGATCCAAACCAGAAAGAGGCCAGGATCTGGCTAACAAGTATGCGAAAAATGCGAAAGTACGATCCGGATGAGGGCAAATCCCAGACCTAACCGAGACATAACCGGCGTTATCCTCTAAAATATTAATCGCAACAAGGTTTAATTGACTGTTTCGTTGTGGAACCACATTACTGCGGGATCCAAACCAGAGACAACGCAGGATCTGGCCAACAAGTATGCGAAAAATGCGAAAGTCCCAGCCAGATGAGGGCAAATACCAGACCTAACCGAGACATAACCCGCGTTATCCTCTAAAATATTAATCGCAACCAGGTTTAATTGACTGTTTCGGTGTTGTACCGCATTACTACGGGATCCAAACCAGAAAGAGGCCAGGATCAGGCCAACAAGAATGCGAAAAAAGCGAAAGTACGAGCCAGATGAGGGCAAATCCCAGACCTAACCGAGACATAACCGGCGTTATAAAATATTAATCGCAACCAGGTTTAATTGACTGTTTCGGTGTGGTGACGCATTACTACGTGATCCAAACCAGAAAAAGTCCAAGATCTGGCCAACAAGTATGCAAAAATGCGAAAGTACGAGCCAGATGAGGGCAAATACCAGACCTAGCCCAGACATTACCGGCATTATCCTCTAAAATATTAATCGCAACCAGATTTAATTGACTGTTTCGGTGTGGTACCGCATTACTACGTGATCCAAACCAGAAAAAGCCCAGGATCTGGCCAACAAGTATGCGAAAAAAGCGATAGTATGTGCCAGATGATAGCAAATACTAGAACTAACCCAGACATAACCAGCGTTATCCTCTAAAATACATATCGGAACCAGCTTCTATTGACTGTTTCAGTGTGGTACCACATTACTACGTGATCCAAACCAGAAAAGGGCCAGGGTCTGGCCAACAAGTATGCGAAAAATGCGAAAGTCCCAGCCAGATGAGGGCAAATACCAGACCTAACCGAGACATAACCCGCGTTATCCTCTAAAATATTAATCGCAACCAGGTTTAATTGACTGTTTCGGTGTTGTACCGCATTACTACGGGATCCAAACCAGAAAGAGGCCAGGATCAGGCCAACAAGAATGCGAAAAAAGCGAAAGTACGAGCCAGATGTGGGCAAATCCCAGACCTACCCGAGACATAACCGGCGTTATCCTCTAAAATATTAATCTGAACCAGGTTTAATTGACTGTTTCGTTGTGGAACCACATTACTACGGGATCGAAACCAGACAAAACCCAGGATCTGGCCAACAAGTATGCGAAAAATGCGAAAGTACGAGCCAGATGAGGGCAAATACCAGACCTAGCCCAGACATTACCGGCATTATCCTCTAAAATATTAATCGCAACCAGATTTAATTGACTGTTTCGGTGTGGTACCGCATTACTACGTGATCCAAACCAGAAAAAGCCCAGGATCTGGCCAACAAGTATGCGAAAAAAGCGAAAGTATGTGCCAGATGATAGCAAATACCAGAACTAACCCAGACATAACCAGCGTTATCCTCTAAAATACATATCGGAACCAGCTTCTATTGACTGTTTCAGTGTGGTACCACATTACTACGTGATCCAAACCAGAAAAGCGCCAGGGTCTGGCCAACAAGTATGCGAAAAATGCGAAAGTCCCAGCCAGATGAGGGCAAATACCAGACCTAACCGAGACATAACCCGCGTTATCCTCTAAAATATTAATCGCAACCAGGTTTAATTGACTGTTTCGGTGTTGTACCGCATTACTACGGGATCCAAACCAGAAAGAGGCCAGGATCAGGCCAACAAGAATGCGAAAAAAGCGAAAGTACGAGCCAGATGTGGGCAAATCCCAGACCTACCCGAGACATAACCGGCGTTATCCTCTAAAATATTAATCTGAACCAGGTTTAATTGACTGTTTCGTTGTGGAACCACATTACTACGGGATCGAAACCAGACAAAACCCAGGATCTGGCCAACAAGTATGCGAAAAATGCTAAAGCATGAGCCAGATGAGGGCAAATCCCAGACCTAACCGAGACATAACCGGCGTTATCCTCTAAAATATTAATCGCAACAAGGTTTAATTGACTGTTTCGTTGTGGAACCACATTACTGCGGGATCCAAACCAGAGAAAACGCAGGATCTGGCCAACAAGTATGCGAAAAATGCGAAAGTACGATCCAGATGAGGGCAAATCCCAGACCTAACCGAGACATAACCGGCGTTATCCTCTAAAATATTAATCGCAACCAGGTTTAATTGACTGTTTCGGTGTGGTACCGCATTACTACGTGATCCAAACCAGAAAAAGGCCAGGATCTGGCCAGCAAGTATCCGAAAAATGCGAAATTATGAGCTAGATGATTGCAAATACCAGAACTATGCCTGACATAAACAGCGTTATCCTCTAAAACACGAATCAGAACATGTTTTTAATGACTGCTTCAGTGTGGTACCACATCACTACGTGATCCAAACCAGAAAAAGGCCAGGATCTGGCCAAAAAGTATGCGAAACATGCGAAAGTACGAGCCAGATGAGGGCAAACACCAGACCTAACCCAGACATAACCGGCGTTATCCTCTAAAATATTAATCGCAACCAGGTTTAATTGACTGTTTCGGTGTGGTACCGCATTACTACGTGATCCAAACCAGAGAAAGGCCAGGATCTGGCCAACAAGGATGAGAAAAATGCGAAAGTATGAGCATGATGATTGCAAATACCAGAACTAACCCTGACATAACCAGCGTTATCCTCTAAAATACGAATCGGAACATGCTTTTAATGACTGTTTCAGTGTGGTAACACATTACTACGTGATTCAAACCAGAAACATCCCAGGATCGGGCCAACAAGAATGCGAAAAATGCGAAAGTACGAACCAGATGAGGGAAAATCTGAGACCTAACCGAGACGTAACCGGCGTTATCCCCTAAAATATTAATCGCAACCAGGTTTAATTGACTGTTTCGGTGTGGAACCACATTACTACGGGATCCAAACCAGAAAAAACCCAGGATCTGGCCAACAACTATTAGAAAAACGCGAAAGTATGAGCCAGATGATTGCAAATACCAGAACTATCCCAGGCATAAACAGCGTTATCCTCTAAAATATTATGCGCAACCAGGTTTAATTGACTGTTTCGGTGTGGTACCACATTACTACGTGGTCCAAGCCAGAAAAAGGCCAGGATCTGGCCAACAAGAATGCGAAAAATGCGAAAGTACGCGCCAGATGACGGCAAATACCAGACCTAACCGAGGCATTACCGGCATTATCCTCTAAAATATTAATCGCAACCAGATTTAATTGACTGTTTCGGTGTGGTACCGCATTACTACGTGATCCAAACCAGAAAAAGGCCAGGATCTGGCCAACAACTATGCGAAAAAGCGAAAGTATGAGCCAGATGATTGCAAATACCAGAACTATCCCAGACATAAACAGCGTTATCCTCTAAAATATTATTCGCAACCAGGTTTAATTGACTGTTTCAGTCTGGAGCCACTTTACTACGTGGACCAAGCCAGAAGAAGGCCGGGATCTGGCCATCAAGTATGCGAAAAATGCGAAGGTCCGAACCAGATGAGGGCAAATACCAGACCTAACCGAGACATAACCGGCGTTATCCTCCAAAATATTAATCGCAACCAGGTTCAATTGACTGTTTCGGTGTGGAACCACATTACTACGGGATCCAAACCAGAAAAAACCCAGGCTCTGGCCAACAACTATGAGAAAAACGCGAAAGTATGAGCCAGATGATTGCAAATACCAGAACTATCCCAGGCATAACCAGCGTTATCCTCTAAAATATTATTCGCATCCAGGTTTAATTGACTGTTTCGGTGTGGTACCACATTACTACGTGGTCCAAGAGAGAAAAAGGCCAGGATCTGGCCAACAAGAATACGAAAAATGCGAAAGTATGCGCCAGATGAGGGCAAATATTAGACCTAACCGAGACATTACCGGCGTTATCCTCTAAAATATTAATCGCAACCAGGTTCAATTGACTGTTTCGGTGTGGAACCACATTGCTACGGGATCCAAACCAGAAAAAACCCAGGATCTGTTCAACAACTATGAGAAAAACGCGAAAGTACGAGCCAGATGGGGGCAAATCCCAGACCTAACCGAGACATAACCAGCGTTATCCTCTAAAATATTAATCGCAACCACGTTTAATTGACTGTTTCGGTGTGGTACCGCATTACTACGATGATCCAAACCAGAAAGAGGCCAGGATCTGGCCCACAAGTATGCGTAAAATGCGAAAGTATGAGCCAGATGATTGCAAATACCAGAACTAACCCAGACATAACCGGCGTTATCCCCTAAAATATTAATCGCAACCAGGTTTAATTGACTGTTTCGGTGTGGTACCGCATTGCTACGATGATCCAAACCAGAAAGAGGCCAGGATCTGGCCAACAAGTATGCGAAAAATGCGAAAGTATGAGCCAGATGATTGCAAATACCAGAACTAACCCAGACATAACCGGCGTTATCCCCTAAAATATTAATCGCAACCAGGTTTAATTGACTGTTTCGGTGTGGTACCGCATTACTACGTGATCCAAACCAGAGAAAGGCCAGGATCTGGCCAACAAGGATGAGAAAAATGCGAATATATGATCCAGATGATTGCAAATACCAGAACTAACCCTGACATAACCAGCGTTATCCTCTAAAATACGCATCGGAACATGCTTTTAATGACTGTTTCAGTGTGGCACCACATTACTACGTGATCCAAACCAGAAAAAGCCCAGGATCGGGCCAACAAGAATGCGAAAAATGCGAAAGTACGAGCCAGATGAGGGAAAATCCCAGACCTAACCGAGACGTAACCGGCGTTATCCCCTAAAATATTAATCGCAACGAGGTATAATTGACTGTTTCGGTGTGGTACCGCATTGCTACGATGATCCAAACCAGAAAGAGGCCAGGATCTGGCCAACAAGTATGCGAAAAATGCGAAAGTATGAGCCAGATGATTGCAAATACCAGAACTAACCCAGACATAACCAGCGTTATCCTCTAAAATATTAACCGCAACCAGGTCTAATTGACTGTTTCGGTGTGGTACTGCATTACTACGTGATCCAGACCAGGAACAGGCCAGGATCTGGCCAACAAGTATGCGCAAAATGCGAAAGTACGAGCCAGATGAGGGCAAATCCCAGACCAAACCGAGACATAAACGGCGTTATCCTCTAAAATATTAATCGCAACCAGGTTTAATTGACTGTTTCTGTGTGGTACTGCATTACTACGTGATCCAGACCAGAAAAAGGCCAGGACCTGGCCAACAAGTATGCGAAAAATGCGAAAGTATGAGCCAGATGATTGCAAATACCAGAACTATGCCCGACATAACCAGCGTTATCCTCTAAAATACGAATCGGAACATGCTTTTAATGACTGTTTCAGTGTGGTAACACATTACTACGAGATCCAAACCAGAAAAATCCCAGGATCGGGACAACAAGAATGCGAGAAACGCGAAAGTACGAGCCACATGAGGGAAAATCCCAGACCTAATCCAGACATAACCGGCGTTATCCGCTAAAATATTAATCGCAACCAGGTTTAATTGACTGTTTCGTTGTGGAACCACATTACTACGGGATCCAAACCAGAAAGAACCCAGGATCTGGCCAACAAGTATGCGAAAAATGCGAAAGAACGATCCAGATGAGGGCAAATCCCAGACCTAACCGAGACATAACCGGCGTTATCCTCTAAAATATTAATTGCAACCAGGTTTAGTTAACTGTTTCAGTGTGGTACCACATTACTACGTGATCCAAATCAGAAAAAGCACAGGATCTGGCGAACAAGTATGCGATAAATGCGAAAGTACGAGCCAGATGAGGGCAAATCCCAGACCTAACCGAGACATAACCGGCGTTATCCTCTAAAATATTAATCTCAACCAGGTTTAATTGACTGTTTCGTTGTGGAACCACATTACTACGGGATCGAAACCAGACAAAACCCAGGATCTGGCCAACAAGTATGCGAAAAATGCGAAAGTATGAGCCAGATGATTGCATATACCAGAACTAACCCAGACGTAACCGGCGTTATCCCCTAAAATATTAATCGCAACCAGGTTTAATTGACTGTTTAGGCGTGGTACCGCATTACTTCGTGATCCAAACCAGAGAAAGGACAGGATCTGGCCGACAAGTCTGCGAAAAACGTGAAACTACGAGTCAGACGAGGACAAATCCCAGACCTAGCCGAGACATAACCGGCGTTATCCTCTAAGATATTGATCGCAACCAGTTTAATTGACTGTTTCGGTGTGGAACCTCATTACTACGTGATCCAAACCAGATAAAGCCCAGGATCTGGCCAACAAGTATGAGAAAAATGCGAAAGTTCGAGCCAGATGAGGGCAAGTACCAGACCTAACCCAGACAAAACCGGCGTTATCCCCTAAAATATTAATCGCAACCAGGTATAATTGACTGTTTCGGTGTGGTACCGCATTGCTACGATGATCCAAACCAGAAAGAGGCCAGGATCTGGCTAACAAGTATGCGAAAAATGCGAAAGTACGATCCAGATGAGGGCAAATCCCAGACCTAACCGAGACATAACCGGCGTTATCCTCTAAAATATTAATCGCAACCAGGTTTAATTGACTGTTTCGTTGTGGAACCACATTACTGCGGGATCCAAACCAGAAAAAACGCAGGATCTGGCCAACAAGTGTGCGGAAAATGCGAAAGTACGAGCCAGATGAGTGCAAATCCCAGACCAAACCGAGAAATAACCGGCGTTATCCTGTAAAATATTAATCGCAACCAGGTTTAATTGACTGTTTCGGTGTGGAACCACATTTCTACGGGATTCAAACCAGAGGAAACCCAGGATCTGGCCAACAGGAATGCGAAAAATGCGAAAGTATGAGCCAGATGATTGCAAATACTAGAACTAACCGAGACGTAACCGGCATTATCCCCTAAAATATTAATCGCAACCAGGTTTAATTGACTGTTTCGGTGTGGAACCACATTACTACGGGATCCAAACCAGAAAAAACCCAGGATCTGGCCAACAACTATGAGTAAAACGCGAAAGTATGAGCCAGATGATTGCAAATACCAGAACTATCCCAGGCATAACCAGCGTTATCCTCTAAAATATTATTAGCAACCAGGTTTAATTGACTGTTTCGGTGTGGTACCACATCACTACGTGGTCCAAGCCAGAAAAAGGCCAGGATCTGGCCAACAAGAATGCGAAAAATGCGAAAGTATGAGCCAGATGATTGCAAATACCAGAACTATCCCAGGCATAAGCAGCGTTATCCTCTAAAATATTATTCGCAACCAGGTTTAATTGACTGTTTCGGTGTGGCAACACATTACTACGTGGTCCAAGCCAGAAAAAGGCCAGGATCTGGCCAACAAGAATGCGAAAAATGCGAAAGTATGAGCCAGATGATTGCAAATACCAGAACTATCCCAGGCATAAGCAGCGTTATCCTCTAAAATATTATTCGCAACCAGGTTTAATTGACTGTTTCGGTGTGGCACCACATTACTACGTGGTCCAAGCCAGAAAAAGGCCAGGATCTGGTCAACAAGAATGCGAAAAATGCGAAAGTACGCGGCAGATGAGGGCAAATACCAGACCTAACCGAGACATTACCGGCATTATCCTCTAAAATATTAATCGCAAACAGATTTAATTGACTGTTTCGGTGTGGTACCGCATTACTACGGGATCCAAACCAGAAAAAACCCAGGATCTGGCCAACAACTATGAGTAAAACGCGAAAGTATGAGCCAGATGATTGCAAATACCAGAACTATCCCAGGCATAACCAGCGTTATCCTCTAAAATATTATTAGCAACCAGGTTTAATTGACTGTTTCGGTGTGGTACCACATCACTACGTGGTCCAAGCCAGAAAAAGGCCAGGATCTGGCCAACAAGAATGCGAAAAATGCGAAAGTATGAGCCAGATGATTGCAAATACCAGAACTATCCCAGGCATAAGCAGCGTTATCCTCTAAAATATTATTCGCAACCAGGTTTAATTGACTGTTTCGGTGTGGCACCACATTACTACGTGGTCCAAGCCAGAAAAAGGCCAGGATCTGGCCAACAAGAATGCGAAAAATGCGAAAGTACGCGGCAGATGAGGGCAAATACCAGACCTAACCGAGACATTACCGGCATTATCCTCTAAAATATTAATCGCAAACAGATTTAATTGACTGTTTCGGTGTGGTACCGCATTACTACGGGATCCAAACCAGAAAAAACCCAGGATCTGGCCAACAACTATGAGAAAAACGCGAAAGTATGAGCCAGATGATTGCAAATACCAGAACTATCCCAGGCATAACCAGCGTTATCCTCTAAAATATTATTCGCATCCAGGTTTAATTGACTGTTTCGGTGTGGTACCGCATTGCTACGATGATCCAAACCAGAAAGAGGCCAGGATCTGGCTAACAAGTATGCGAAAAATGCGAAAGTACGAGCCAGATGAGTGCAAATCCCAGGCCAAACCGAGACATAACCGGCGTTATCCTGTAAAATATTAATAGCAACCAGGTTGAATTGACTGTTTCGGTGTGGTACCGCATTACTTCGTGATCCAAACCAGAGAAAGGCCAGGATCTGGCCAACAAGTATGCGAAAAATGTGAAAGTACGAGTCAGATGAGGACAAATCCCAGACCTAGCCGAGTCATAACCGGCGTTATCCTCTGAAATATTGATCGCAACCAGTTTAATTGACTGTTTCGGTGTGGAACCTCATTACTACGTTATCCAAACCAGATAAAGCCCAGGATCTGGCCAACAAGTATGAGGAAAATGCGAAAGTTCGAGCCAGATGAGGGCAAGTACCAGACCTAACCCAGACAAAACCGGCGTTATCCCCTAAAATATTAATCGCAACCAGGTATAATTGACTGTTTCGGTGTGGTACCGCATTGCTACGATGATCCAAACCAGAAAGAGGCCAGGATCTGGCTAACAAGTATGCGAAAAATGCGAAAGTACGATCCGGATGAGGGCAAATCCCAGACCTAACCGAGACATAACCGGCGTTATCCTCTAAAATATTAATCGCAACAAGGTTTAATTGACTGTTTCGTTGTGGAACCACATTACTGCGGGATCCAAACCAGAGAAAACGCAGGATCTGGCCAACAAGTATGCGAAAAATGCGAAAGTACGATCCAGATGAGGGCAAATCCCAGACCTAACCGAGACATAACCGGCGTTATCCTCTAAAATATTAATCGCAACCAGGTTTAATTGACTGTTTCGGTGTGGTACCGCATTACTACGTGATCCAAACCAGAAAAAGGCCAGGATCTGGCCAGCAAGTATCCGAAAAATGCGAAATTATGAGCTAGATGATTGCAAATACCAGAACTATGCCTGACATAAACAGCGTTATCCTCTAAAACACGAATCAGAACATGTTTTTAATGACTGCTTCAGTGTGGTACCACATCACTACGTGATCCAAACCAGAAAAAGGCCAGGATCTGGCCAAAAAGTATGCGAAACATGCGAAAGTACGAGCCAGATGAGGGCAAACACCAGACCTAACCCAGACATAACCGGCGTTATCCTCTAAAATATTAATCGCAACCAGGTTTAATTGACTGTTTCGGTGTGGTACCGCATTACTACGTGATCCAAACCAGAGAAAGGCCAGGATCTGGCCAACAAGGATGAGAAAAATGCGAAAGTATGAGCATGATGATTGCAAATACCAGAACTAACCCTGACATAACCAGCGTTATCCTCTAAAATACGAATCGGAACATGCTTTTAATGACTGTTTCAGTGTGGTAACACATTACTACGTGATTCAAACCAGAAACATCCCAGGATCGGGCCAACAAGAATGCGAAAAATGCGAAAGTACGAACCAGATGAGGGAAAATCTGAGACCTAACCGAGACGTAACCGGCGTTATCCCCTAAAATATTAATCGCAACCAGGTTTAATTGACTGTTTCGGTGTGGAACCACATTACTACGGGATCCAAACCAGAAAAAACCCAGGATCTGGCCAACAACTATTAGAAAAACGCGAAAGTATGAGCCAGATGATTGCAAATACCAGAACTATCCCAGGCATAAACAGCGTTATCCTCTAAAATATTATGCGCAACCAGGTTTAATTGACTGTTTCGGTGTGGTACCACATTACTACGTGGTCCAAGCCAGAAAAAGGCCAGGATCTGGCCAACAAGAATGCGAAAAATGCGAAAGTACGCGCCAGATGACGGCAAATACCAGACCTAACCGAGGCATTACCGGCATTATCCTCTAAAATATTAATCGCAACCAGATTTAATTGACTGTTTCGGTGTGGTACCGCATTACTACGTGATCCAAACCAGAAAAAGGCCAGGATCTGGCCAACAACTATGCGAAAAAGCGAAAGTATGAGCCAGATGATTGCAAATACCAGAACTATCCCAGACATAAACAGCGTTATCCTCTAAAATATTATTCGCAACCAGGTTTAATTGACTGTTTCAGTCTGGAGCCACTTTACTACGTGGACCAAGCCAGAAGAAGGCCGGGATCTGGCCATCAAGTATGCGAAAAATGCGAAGGTCCGAACCAGATGAGGGCAAATACCAGACCTAACCGAGACATAACCGGCGTTATCCTCCAAAATATTAATCGCAACCAGGTTCAATTGACTGTTTCGGTGTGGAACCACATTACTACGGGATCCAAACCAGAAAAAACCCAGGCTCTGGCCAACAACTATGAGAAAAACGCGAAAGTATGAGCCAGATGATTGCAAATACCAGAACTATCCCAGGCATAACCAGCGTTATCCTCTAAAATATTATTCGCATCCAGGTTTAATTGACTGTTTCGGTGTGGTACCACATTACTACGTGGTCCAAGAGAGAAAAAGGCCAGGATCTGGCCAACAAGAATACGAAAAATGCGAAAGTATGCGCCAGATGAGGGCAAATATTAGACCTAACCGAGACATTACCGGCGTTATCCTCTAAAATATTAATCGCAACCAGGTTCAATTGACTGTTTCGGTGTGGAACCACATTGCTACGGGATCCAAACCAGAAAAAACCCAGGATCTGTTCAACAACTATGAGAAAAACGCGAAAGTACGAGCCAGATGGGGGCAAATCCCAGACCTAACCGAGACATAACCAGCGTTATCCTCTAAAATATTAATCGCAACCACGTTTAATTGACTGTTTCGGTGTGGTACCGCATTACTACGATGATCCAAACCAGAAAGAGGCCAGGATCTGGCCCACAAGTATGCGTAAAATGCGAAAGTATGAGCCAGATGATTGCAAATACCAGAACTAACCCAGACATAACCGGCGTTATCCCCTAAAATATTAATCGCAACCAGGTTTAATTGACTGTTTCGGTGTGGTACCGCATTGCTACGATGATCCAAACCAGAAAGAGGCCAGGATCTGGCCAACAAGTATGCGAAAAATGCGAAAGTATGAGCCAGATGATTGCAAATACCAGAACTAACCCAGACATAACCGGCGTTATCCCCTAAAATATTAATCGCAACCAGGTTTAATTGACTGTTTCGGTGTGGTACCGCATTACTACGTGATCCAAACCAGAGAAAGGCCAGGATCTGGCCAACAAGGATGAGAAAAATGCGAATATATGATCCAGATGATTGCAAATACCAGAACTAACCCTGACATAACCAGCGTTATCCTCTAAAATACGCATCGGAACATGCTTTTAATGACTGTTTCAGTGTGGCACCACATTACTACGTGATCCAAACCAGAAAAAGCCCAGGATCGGGCCAACAAGAATGCGAAAAATGCGAAAGTACGAGCCAGATGAGGGAAAATCCCAGACCTAACCGAGACGTAACCGGCGTTATCCCCTAAAATATTAATCGCAACGAGGTATAATTGACTGTTTCGGTGTGGTACCGCATTGCTACGATGATCCAAACCAGAAAGAGGCCAGGATCTGGCCAACAAGTATGCGAAAAATGCGAAAGTATGAGCCAGATGATTGCAAATACCAGAACTAACCCAGACATAACCAGCGTTATCCTCTAAAATATTAACCGCAACCAGGTCTAATTGACTGTTTCGGTGTGGTACTGCATTACTACGTGATCCAGACCAGGAACAGGCCAGGATCTGGCCAACAAGTATGCGCAAAATGCGAAAGTACGAGCCAGATGAGGGCAAATCCCAGACCAAACCGAGACATAAACGGCGTTATCCTCTAAAATATTAATCGCAACCAGGTTTAATTGACTGTTTCTGTGTGGTACTGCATTACTACGTGATCCAGACCAGAAAAAGGCCAGGACCTGGCCAACAAGTATGCGAAAAATGCGAAAGTATGAGCCAGATGATTGCAAATACCAGAACTATGCCCGACATAACCAGCGTTATCCTCTAAAATACGAATCGGAACATGCTTTTAATGACTGTTTCAGTGTGGTAACACATTACTACGAGATCCAAACCAGAAAAATCCCAGGATCGGGACAACAAGAATGCGAAAAATGCGAAAGTACGAACCAGATGAGGGAAAATCTGAGACCTAACCGAGACGTAACCGGCGTTATCCCCTAAAATATTAATCGCAACCAGGTTTAATTGACTGTTTCGGTGTGGAACCACATTACTACGGGATCCAAACCAGAAAAAACCCAGGATCTGGCCAACAACTATTAGAAAAACGCGAAAGTATGAGCCAGATGATTGCAAATACCAGAACTATCCCAGGCATAAACAGCGTTATCCTCTAAAATATTATGCGCAACCAGGTTTAATTGACTGTTTCGGTGTGGTACCACATTACTACGTGGTCCAAGCCAGAAAAAGGCCAGGATCTGGCCAACAAGAATGCGAAAAATGCGAAAGTACGCGCCAGATGACGGCAAATACCAGACCTAACCGAGGCATTACCGGCATTATCCTCTAAAATATTAATCGCAACCAGATTTAATTGACTGTTTCGGTGTGGTACCGCATTACTACGTGATCCAAACCAGAAAAAGGCCAGGATCTGGCCAACAACTATGCGAAAAAGCGAAAGTATGAGCCAGATGATTGCAAATACCAGAACTATCCCAGACATAAACAGCGTTATCCTCTAAAATATTATTCGCAACCAGGTTTAATTGACTGTTTCAGTCTGGAGCCACTTTACTACGTGGACCAAGCCAGAAGAAGGCCGGGATCTGGCCATCAAGTATGCGAAAAATGCGAAGGTCCGAACCAGATGAGGGCAAATACCAGACCTAACCGAGACATAACCGGCGTTATCCTCCAAAATATTAATCGCAACCAGGTTCAATTGACTGTTTCGGTGTGGAACCACATTACTACGGGATCCAAACCAGAAAAAACCCAGGCTCTGGCCAACAACTATGAGAAAAACGCGAAAGTATGAGCCAGATGATTGCAAATACCAGAACTATCCCAGGCATAACCAGCGTTATCCTCTAAAATATTATTCGCATCCAGGTTTAATTGACTGTTTCGGTGTGGTACCACATTACTACGTGGTCCAAGAGAGAAAAAGGCCAGGATCTGGCCAACAAGAATACGAAAAATGCGAAAGTATGCGCCAGATGAGGGCAAATATTAGACCTAACCGAGACATTACCGGCGTTATCCTCTAAAATATTAATCGCAACCAGGTTCAATTGACTGTTTCGGTGTGGAACCACATTGCTACGGGATCCAAACCAGAAAAAACCCAGGATCTGTTCAACAACTATGAGAAAAACGCGAAAGTACGAGCCAGATGGGGGCAAATCCCAGACCTAACCGAGACATAACCAGCGTTATCCTCTAAAATATTAATCGCAACCACGTTTAATTGACTGTTTCGGTGTGGTACCGCATTACTACGATGATCCAAACCAGAAAGAGGCCAGGATCTGGCCCACAAGTATGCGTAAAATGCGAAAGTATGAGCCAGATGATTGCAAATACCAGAACTAACCCAGACATAACCGGCGTTATCCCCTAAAATATTAATCGCAACCAGGTTTAATTGACTGTTTCGGTGTGGTACCGCATTGCTACGATGATCCAAACCAGAAAGAGGCCAGGATCTGGCCAACAAGTATGCGAAAAATGCGAAAGTATGAGCCAGATGATTGCAAATACCAGAACTAACCCAGACATAACCGGCGTTATCCCCTAAAATATTAATCGCAACCAGGTTTAATTGACTGTTTCGGTGTGGTACCGCATTACTACGTGATCCAAACCAGAGAAAGGCCAGGATCTGGCCAACAAGGATGAGAAAAATGCGAATATATGATCCAGATGATTGCAAATACCAGAACTAACCCTGACATAACCAGCGTTATCCTCTAAAATACGCATCGGAACATGCTTTTAATGACTGTTTCAGTGTGGCACCACATTACTACGTGATCCAAACCAGAAAAAGCCCAGGATCGGGCCAACAAGAATGCGAAAAATGCGAAAGTACGAGCCAGATGAGGGAAAATCCCAGACCTAACCGAGACGTAACCGGCGTTATCCCCTAAAATATTAATCGCAACGAGGTATAATTGACTGTTTCGGTGTGGTACCGCATTGCTACGATGATCCAAACCAGAAAGAGGCCAGGATCTGGCCAACAAGTATGCGAAAAATGCGAAAGTATGAGCCAGATGATTGCAAATACCAGAACTAACCCAGACATAACCAGCGTTATCCTCTAAAATATTAACCGCAACCAGGTCTAATTGACTGTTTCGGTGTGGTACTGCATTACTACGTGATCCAGACCAGGAACAGGCCAGGATCTGGCCAACAAGTATGCGCAAAATGCGAAAGTACGAGCCAGATGAGGGCAAATCCCAGACCAAACCGAGACATAAACGGCGTTATCCTCTAAAATATTAATCGCAACCAGGTTTAATTGACTGTTTCTGTGTGGTACTGCATTACTACGTGATCCAGACCAGAAAAAGGCCAGGACCTGGCCAACAAGTATGCGAAAAATGCGAAAGTATGAGCCAGATGATTGCAAATACCAGAACTATGCCCGACATAACCAGCGTTATCCTCTAAAATACGAATCGGAACATGCTTTTAATGACTGTTTCAGTGTGGTAACACATTACTACGAGATCCAAACCAGAAAAATCCCAGGATCGGGACAACAAGAATGCGAGAAACGCGAAAGTACGAGCCACATGAGGGAAAATCCCAGACCTAATCCAGACATAACCGGCGTTATCCGCTAAAATATTAATCGCAACCAGGTTTAATTGACTGTTTCGTTGTGGAACCACATTACTACGGGATCCAAACCAGAAAGAACCCAGGATCTGGCCAACAAGTATGCGAAAAATGCGAAAGAACGATCCAGATGAGGGCAAATCCCAGACCTAACCGAGACATAACCGGCGTTATCCTCTAAAATATTAATTGCAACCAGGTTTAGTTAACTGTTTCAGTGTGGTACCACATTACTACGTGATCCAAATCAGAAAAAGCACAGGATCTGGCGAACAAGTATGCGATAAATGCGAAAGTACGAGCCAGATGAGGGCAAATCCCAGACCTAACCGAGACATAACCGGCGTTATCCTCTAAAATATTAATCTCAACCAGGTTTAATTGACTGTTTCGTTGTGGAACCACATTACTACGGGATCGAAACCAGACAAAACCCAGGATCTGGCCAACAAGTATGCGAAAAATGCGAAAGTATGAGCCAGATGATTGCATATACCAGAACTAACCCAGACGTAACCGGCGTTATCCCCTAAAATATTAATCGCAACCAGGTTTAATTGACTGTTTAGGCGTGGTACCGCATTACTTCGTGATCCAAACCAGAGAAAGGACAGGATCTGGCCGACAAGTCTGCGAAAAACGTGAAACTACGAGTCAGACGAGGACAAATCCCAGACCTAGCCGAGACATAACCGGCGTTATCCTCTAAGATATTGATCGCAACCAGTTTAATTGACTGTTTCGGTGTGGAACCTCATTACTACGTGATCCAAACCAGATAAAGCCCAGGATCTGGCCAACAAGTATGAGAAAAATGCGAAAGTTCGAGCCAGATGAGGGCAAGTACCAGACCTAACCCAGACAAAACCGGCGTTATCCCCTAAAATATTAATCGCAACCAGGTATAATTGACTGTTTCGGTGTGGTACCGCATTGCTACGATGATCCAAACCAGAAAGAGGCCAGGATCTGGCTAACAAGTATGCGAAAAATGCGAAAGTACGATCCAGATGAGGGCAAATCCCAGACCTAACCGAGACATAACCGGCGTTATCCTCTAAAATATTAATCGCAACCAGGTTTAATTGACTGTTTCGTTGTGGAACCACATTACTGCGGGATCCAAACCAGAAAAAACGCAGGATCTGGCCAACAAGTATGCGAAAAATGCGAAAGTACGAGCCAGATGAGTGCAAATCCCAGACCAAACCGAGAAATAACCGGCGTTATCCTGTAAAATATTAATCGCAACCAGGTTTAATTGACTGTTTCGGTGTGGAACCACATTTCTACGGGATTCAAACCAGAGGAAACCCAGGATCTGGCCAACAGGAATGCGAAAAATGCGAAAGTATGAGCCAGATGATTGCAAATACTAGAACTAACCGAGACGTAACCGGCATTATCCCCTAAAATATTAATCGCAACCAGGTTTAATTGACTGTTTCGGTGTGGAACCACATTACTACGGGATCCAAACCAGAAAAAACCCAGGATCTGGCCAACAACTATGAGTAAAACGCGAAAGTATGAGCCAGATGATTGCAAATACCAGAACTATCCCAGGCATAACCAGCGTTATCCTCTAAAATATTATTAGCAACCAGGTTTAATTGACTGTTTCGGTGTGGTACCACATCACTACGTGGTCCAAGCCAGAAAAAGGCCAGGATCTGGCCAACAAGAATGCGAAAAATGCGAAAGTATGAGCCAGATGATTGCAAATACCAGAACTATCCCAGGCATAAGCAGCGTTATCCTCTAAAATATTATTCGCAACCAGGTTTAATTGACTGTTTCGGTGTGGCAACACATTACTACGTGGTCCAAGCCAGAAAAAGGCCAGGATCTGGCCAACAAGAATGCGAAAAATGCGAAAGTATGAGCCAGATGATTGCAAATACCAGAACTATCCCAGGCATAAGCAGCGTTATCCTCTAAAATATTATTCGCAACCAGGTTTAATTGACTGTTTCGGTGTGGCACCACATTACTACGTGGTCCAAGCCAGAAAAAGGCCAGGATCTGGCCAACAAGAATGCGAAAAATGCGAAAGTACGCGGCAGATGAGGGCAAATACCAGACCTAACCGAGACATTACCGGCATTATCCTCTAAAATATTAATCGCAAACAGATTTAATTGACTGTTTCGGTGTGGTACCGCATTACTACGGGATCCAAACCAGAAAAAACCCAGGATCTGGCCAACAACTATGAGTAAAACGCGAAAGTATGAGCCAGATGATTGCAAATACCAGAACTATCCCAGGCATAACCAGCGTTATCCTCTAAAATATTATTAGCAACCAGGTTTAATTGACTGTTTCGGTGTGGTACCACATCACTACGTGGTCCAAGCCAGAAAAAGGCCAGGATCTGGCCAACAAGAATGCGAAAAATGCGAAAGTATGAGCCAGATGATTGCAAATACCAGAACTATCCCAGGCATAAGCAGCGTTATCCTCTAAAATATTATTCGCAACCAGGTTTAATTGACTGTTTCGGTGTGGCACCACATTACTACGTGGTCCAAGCCAGAAAAAGGCCAGGATCTGGCCAACAAGAATGCGAAAAATGCGAAAGTACGCGGCAGATGAGGGCAAATACCAGACCTAACCGAGACATTACCGGCATTATCCTCTAAAATATTAATCGCAAACAGATTTAATTGACTGTTTCGGTGTGGTACCGCATTACTACGGGATCCAAACCAGAAAAAACCGAGGATCTGGCCAACAACTATGAGAAAAACGCGAAAGTATGAGCCAGATGATTGCAAATACCAGAACTATCCCAGGCATAACCAGCGTTATCCTCTAAAATATTATTCGCATCCAGGTTTAATTGACTGTTTCGGTGTGGTACCGCATTGCTACGATGATCCAAACCAGAAAGAGGCCAGGATCTGGCTAACAAGTATGCGAAAAATGCGAAAGTACGAGCCAGATGAGTGCAAATCCCAGGCCAAACCGAGACATAACCGGCGTTATCCTGTAAAATATTAATAGCAACCAGGTTGAATTGACTGTTTCGGTGTGGTACCGCATTACTTCGTGATCCAAACCAGAGAAAGGCCAGGATCTGGCCAACAAGTATGCGAAAAATGTGAAAGTACGAGTCAGATGAGGACAAATCCCAGACCTAGCCGAGTCATAACCGGCGTTATCCTCTGAAATATTGATCGCAACCAGTTTAATTGACTGTTTCGGTGTGGAACCTCATTACTACGTTATCCAAACCAGATAAAGCCCAGGATCTGGCCAACAAGTATGAGGAAAATGCGAAAGTACGATCCAGATGAGGGCAAATCCCAGACCTAACCGAGACATAACCGGCGTTATCCTCTAAAATATTAATCGCAACCAGGTTTAATTGACTGTTTCGGTGTGGTACCGCATTACTACGTGATCCAAACCAGAAAAAGGCCAGGATCTGGCCAGCAAGTATCCGAAAAATGCGAAATTATGAGCTAGATGATTGCAAATACCAGAACTATGCCTGACATAAACAGCGTTATCCTCTAAAACACGAATCAGAACATGTTTTTAATGACTGCTTCAGTGTGGTACCACATCACTACGTGATCCAAACCAGAAAAAGGCCAGGATCTGGCCAAAAAGTATGCGAAACATGCGAAAGTACGAGCCAGATGAGGGCAAACACCAGACCTAACCCAGACATAACCGGCGTTATCCTCTAAAATATTAATCGCAACCAGGTTTAATTGACTGTTTCGGTGTGGTACCGCATTACTACGTGATCCAAACCAGAGAAAGGCCAGGATCTGGCCAACAAGGATGAGAAAAATGCGAAAGTATGAGCATGATGATTGCAAATACCAGAACTAACCCTGACATAACCAGCGTTATCCTCTAAAATACGAATCGGAACATGCTTTTAATGACTGTTTCAGTGTGGTAACACATTACTACGTGATTCAAACCAGAAACATCCCAGGATCGGGCCAACAAGAATGCGAAAAATGCGAAAGTACGAACCAGATGAGGGAAAATCTGAGACCTAACCAAGACGTAACCGGCGTTATCCCCTAAAATATTAATCGCAACCAGGTTTAATTGACTGTTTCGGTGTGGAACCACATTACTACGGGATCCAAACCAGAAAAAACCCAGGATCTGGCCAACAACTATTAGAAAAACGCGAAAGTATGAGCCAGATGATTGCAAATACCAGAACTATCCCAGGCATAAACAGCGTTATCCTCTAAAATATTATGCGCAACCAGGTTTAATTGACTGTTTCGGTGTGGTACCACATTACTACGTGGTCCAAGCCAGAAAAAGGCCAGGATCTGGCCAACAAGAATGCGAAAAATGCGAAAGTACGCGCCAGATGACGGCAAATACCAGACCTAACCGAGGCATTACCGGCATTATCCTCTAAAATATTAATCGCAACCAGATTTAATTGACTGTTTCGGTGTGGTACCGCATTACTACGTGATCCAAACCAGAAAAAGGCCAGGATCTGGCCAACAACTATGCGAAAAAGCGAAAGTATGAGCCAGATGATTGCAAATACCAGAGCTATCCCAGACATAAACAGCGTTATCCTCTAAAATATTATTCGCAACCAGGTTTAATTGACTGTTTCAGTCTGGAGCCACTTTACTACGTGGACCAAGCCAGAAGAAGGCCGGGATCTGGCCATCAAGTATGCGAAAAATGCGAAGGTCCGAACCAGATGAGGGCAAATACCAGACCTAACCGAGACATAACCGGCGTTATCCTCCAAAATATTAATCGCAACCAGGTTCAATTGACTGTTTCGGTGTGGAACCACATTACTACGGGATCCAAACCAGAAAAAACCCAGGCTCTGGCCAACAACTATGAGAAAAACGCGAAAGTATGAGCCAGATGATTGCAAATACCAGAACTATCCCAGGCATAACCAGCGTTATCCTCTAAAATATTATTCGCATCCAGGTTTAATTGACTGTTTCGGTGTGGTACCACATTACTACGTGGTCCAAGGGAGAAAAAGGCCAGGATCTGGCCAACAAGAATACGAAAAATGCGAAAGTATGCGCCAGATGAGGGCAAATATTAGACCTAACCGAGACATTACCGGCGTTATCCTCTAAAATATTAATCGCAACCAGGTTCAATTGACTGTTTCGGTGTGGAACCACATTGCTACGGGATCCAAACCAGAAAAAACCCAGGATCTGTTCAACAACTATGAGAAAAACGCGAAAGTACGAGCCAGATGGGGGCAAATCCCAGACCTAACCGAGACATAACCAGCGTTATCCTCTAAAATATTAATCGCAACCACGTTTAATTGACTGTTTCGGTGTGGTACCGCATTACTACGATGATCCAAACCAGAAAGAGGCCAGGATCTGGCCCACAAGTATGCGTAAAATGCGAAAGTATGAGCCAGATGATTGCAAATACCAGAACTAACCCAGACATAACCGGCGTTATCCCCTAAAATATTAATCGCAACCAGGTTTAATTGACTGTTTCGGTGTGGTACCGCATTGCTACGATGATCCAAACCAGAAAGAGGCCAGGATCTGGCCGACAAGTATGCGAAAAATGCGAAAGTATGAGCCAGATGATTGCAAATACCAGAACTAACCCAGACATAACCGGCGTTATCCCCTAAAATATTAATCGCAACCAGGTTTAATTGACTGTTACGGTGTGGTACCGCATTACTACGTGATCCAAACCAGAGAAAGGCCAGGATCTGGCCAACAAGGATGAGAAAAATGCGAATATATGATCCAGATGATTGCAAATACCAGAACTAACCCTGACATAACCAGCGTTATCCTCTAAAATACGCATCGGAACATGCTTTTAATGACTGTTTCAGTGTGGCACCACATTACTACGTGATCCAAACCAGAAAAAGCCCAGGATCGGGCCAACAAGAATGCGAAAAATGCGAAAGTACGAGCCAGATGAGGGAAAATCCCAGACCTAACCGAGACGTAACCGGCGTTATCCCCTAAAATATTAATCGCAACGAGGTATAATTGACTGTTTCGGTGTGGTACCGCATTGCTACGATGATCCAAACCAGAAAGAGGCCAGGATCTGGCCAACAAGTATGCGAAAAATGCGAAAGTATGAGCCAGATGATTGCAAATACCAGAACTAACCCAGACATAACCAGCGTTATCCTCTAAAATATTAACCGCAACCAGGTCTAATTGACTGTTTCGGTGTGGTACTGCATTACTACGTGATCCAGACCAGGAACAGGCCAGGATCTGGCCAACAAGTATGCGCAAAATGCGAAAGTACGAGCCAGATGAGGGCAAATCCCAGACCAAACCGAGACATAAACGGCGTTATCCTCTAAAATATTAATCGCAACCAGGTTTAATTGACTGTTTCTGTGTGGTACTGCATTACTACGTGATCCAGACCAGAAAAAGGCCAGGACCTGGCCAACAAGTATGCGAAAAATGCGAAAGTATGAGCCAGATGATTGCAAATACCAGAACTATGCCCGACATAACCAGCGTTATCCTCTAAAATACGAATCGGAACATGCTTATAATGACTGTTTCAGTGTGGTAACACATTACTACGAGATCCAAACCAGAAAAATCCCAGGATCGGGACAACAAGAATGCGAGAAACGCGAAAGTACGAGCCACATGAGGGAAAATCCCAGACCTAATCCAGACATAACCGGCGTTATCCGCTAAAATATTAATCGCAACCAGGTTTAATTGACTGTTTCGTTGTGGAACCACATTACTACGGGATCCAAACCAGAAAGAACCCAGGATCTGGCCAACAAGTATGCGAAAAATGCGAAAGAACGATCCAGATGAGGGCAAATCCCAGACCTAACCGAGACATAACCGGCGTTATCCTCTAAAATATTAATTGCAACCAGGTTTAGTTAACTGTTTCAGTGTGGTACCACATTACTACGTGATCCAAATCAGAAAAAGCACAGGATCTGGCGAACAAGTATGCGATAAATGCGAAAGTACGAGCCAGATGAGGGCAAATCCCAGACCTAACCGAGACATAACCGGCGTTATCCTCTAAAATATTAATCTCAACCAGGTTTAATTGACTGTTTCGTTGTGGAACCACATTACTACGGGATCGAAACCAGACAAAACCCAGGATCTGGCCAACAAGTATGCGAAAAATGCGAAAGTATGAGCCAGATGATTGCATATACCAGAACTAACCCAGACGTAACCGGCGTTATCCCCTAAAATATTAATCGCAACCAGGTTTAATTGACTGTTTAGGCGTGGTACCGCATTACTTCGTGATCCAAACCAGAGAAAGGACAGGATCTGGCCGACAAGTCTGCGAAAAACGTGAAACTACGAGTCAGACGAGGACAAATCCCAGACCTAGCCGAGACATAACCGGCGTTATCCTCTAAGATATTGATCGCAACCAGTTTAATTGACTGTTTCGGTGTGGAACCTCATTACTACGTGATCCAAACCAGATAAAGCCCAGGATCTGGCCAACAAGTATGAGAAAAATGCGAAAGTTCGAGCCAGATGAGGGCAAGTACCAGACCTAACCCAGACAAAACCGGCGTTATCCCCTAAAATATTAATCGCAACCAGGTATAATTGACTGTTTCGGTGTGGTACCGCATTGCTACGATGATCCAAACCAGAAAGAGGCCAGGATCTGGCTAACAAGTATGCGAAAAATGAGAAAGTACGATCCAGATGAGGGCAAATCCCAGACCTAACCGAGACATAACCGGCGTTATCCTCTAAAATATTAATCGCAACCAGGTTTAATTGACTGTTTCGTTGTGGAACCACATTACTGCGGGATCCAAACCAGAAAAAACGCAGGATCTGGCCAACAAGTATGCGAAAAATGCGAAAGTACGAGCCAGATGAGTGCAAATCCCAGACCAAACCGAGAAATAACCGGCGTTATCCTGTAAAATATTAATCGCAACCAGGTTTAATTGACTGTTTCGGTGTGGAACCTCATTTCTACGGGATTCAAACCAGAGGAAACCCAGGATCTGGCCAACAGGAATGCGAAAAATGCGAAAGTATGAGCCAGATGATTGCAAATACTAGAACTAACCGAGACGTAACCGGCATTATCCCCTAAAATATTAATCGCAACCAGGTTTAATTGACTGTTTCGGTGTGGAACCACATTACTACGGGATCCAAACCAGAAAAAACCCAGGATCTGGCCAACAACTATGAGTAAAACGCGAAAGTATGAGCCAGATGATTGCAAATACCAGAACTATCCCAGGCATAACCAGCGTTATCCTCTAAAATATTATTAGCAACCAGGTTTAATTGACTGTTTCGGTGTGGTACCACATCACTACGTGGTCCAAGCCAGAAAAAGGCCAGGATCTGGCCAACAAGAATGCGAAAAATGCGAAAGTATGAGCCAGATGATTGCAAATACCAGAACTATCCCAGGCATAAGCAGCGTTATCCTCTAAAATATTATTCGCAACCAGGTTTAATTGACTGTTTCGGTGTGGCAACACATTACTACGTGGTCCAAGCCAGAAAAAGGCCAGGATCTGGCCAACAAGAATGCGAAAAATGCGAAAGTATGAGCCAGATGATTGCAAATACCAGAACTATCCCAGGCATAAGCAGCGTTATCCTCTAAAATATTATTCGCAACCAGGTTTAATTGACTGTTTCGGTGTGGCACCACATTACTACGTGGTCCAAGCCAGAAAAAGGCCAGGATCTGGCCAACAAGAATGCGAAAAATGCGAAAGTACGCGGCAGATGAGGGCAAATACCAGACCTAACCGAGACATTACCGGCATTATCCTCTAAAATATTAATCGCAAACAGATTTAATTGACTGTTTCGGTGTGGTACCGCATTACTACGGGATCCAAACCAGAAAAAACCCAGGATCTGGCCAACAACTATGAGTAAAACGCGAAAGTATGAGCCAGATGATTGCAAATACCAGAACTATCCCAGGCATAACCAGCGTTATCCTCTAAAATATTATTAGCAACCAGGTTTAATTGACTGTTTCGGTGTGGTACCACATCACTACGTGGTCCAAGCCAGAAAAAGGCCAGGATCTGGCCAACAAGAATGCGAAAAATGCGAAAGTATGAGCCAGATGATTGCAAATACCAGAACTATCCCAGGCATAAGCAGCGTTATCCTCTAAAATATTATTCGCAACCAGGTTTAATTGACTGTTTCGGTGTGGCACCACATTACTACGTGGTCCAAGCCAGAAAAAGGCCAGGATCTGGCCAACAAGAATGCGAAAAATGCGAAAGTACGCGGCAGATGAGGGCAAATACCAGACCTAACCGAGACATTACCGGCATTATCCTCTAAAATATTAATCGCAAACAGATTTAATTGACTGTTTCGGTGTGGTACCGCATTACTACGGGATCCAAACCAGAAAAAACCCAGGATCTGGCCAACAACTATGAGAAAAACGCGAAAGTATGAGCCAGATGATTGCAAATACCAGAACTATCCCAGGCATAACCAGCGTTATCCTCTAAAATATTATTCGCATCCAGGTTTAATTGACTGTTTCGGTGTGGTACCGCATTGCTACGATGATCCAAACCAGAAAGAGGCCAGGATCTGGCTAACAAGTATGCGAAAATTGCGAAAGTACGAGCCAGATGAGTGCAAATCCCAGGCCAAACCGAGACATAACCAGCGTTATCCTGTAAAATATTAATAGCAACCAGGTTGAATTGACTGTTTCGGTGTGGTACCGCATTACTTCGTGATCCAAACCAGAGAAAGGCCAGGATCTGGCCAACAAGTATGCGAAAAATGTGAAAGTACGAGTCAGATGAGGACAAATCCCAGACCTAGCCGAGTCATAACCGGCGTTATCCTCTGAAATATTGATCGCAACCAGTTTAATTGACTGTTTCGGTGTGGAACCTCATTACTACGTTATCCAAACCAGATAAAGCCCAGGATCTGGCCAACAAGTATGAGGAAAATGCGAAAGTTCGAGCCAGATGAGGGCAAGTACCAGACCTAACCCAGACAAAACCGGCGTTATCCCCTAAAATATTAATCGCAACCAGGTATAATTGACTGTTTCGGTGTGGTACCGCATTGCTACGATGATCCAAACCAGAAAGAGGCCAGGATCTGGCTAACAAGTATGCGAAAAATGCGAAAGTACGATCCGGATGAGGGCAAATCCCAGACCTAACCGAGACATAACCGGCGTTATCCTCTAAAATATTAATCGCAACAAGGTTTAATTGACTGTTTCGTTGTGGAACCACATTACTGCGGGATCCAAACCAGAGACAACGCAGGATCTGGCCAACAAGTATGCGAAAAATGCGAAAGTCCCAGCCAGATGGGGGCAAATACCAGACCTAACCGAGACATAACCCGCGTTATCCTCTAAAATATTAATCGCAACCAGGTTTAATTGACTGTTTCGGTGTTGTACCGCATTACTACGGGATCCAAACCAGAAAGAGGCCAGGATCCCAGGCAAATCCCAGACCTAACCGAGACATAACCGGCGTTATCCTCTAAAATATTAATCGCAACCAGGTTTAATTGACTGTTTCGGTGTGGTGACGCATTACTACGTGATCCAAACCAGAAAAAGTCCAAGATCTGGCCAACAAGTATGCAAAAATGCGAAAGTACGAGCCAGATGAGGGCAAATACCAGACCTAGCCCAGACATTACCGGCATTATCCTCTAAAATATTAATCGCAACCAGATTTAATTGACTGTTTCGGTGTGGTACCGCATTACTACGTGATCCAAACCAGAAAAAGCCCAGGATCTGGCCAACAAGTATGCGAAAAAAGCGATAGTATGTGCCAGATGATAGCAAATACTAGAACTAACCCAGACATAACCAGCGTTATCCTCTAAAATACATATCGGAACCAGCTTCTATTGACTGTTTCAGTGTGGTACCACATTACTACGTGATCCAAACCAGAAAAGGGCCAGGGTCTGGCCAACAAGTATGCGAAAAATGCGAAAGTCCCAGCCAGATGAGGGCAAATACCAGACCTAACCGAGACATAACCCGCGTTATCCTCTAAAATATTAATCGCAACCAGGTTTAATTGACTGTTTCGGTGTTGTACCGCATTACTACGGGATCCAAACCAGAAAGAGGCCAGGATCAGGCCAACAAGAATGCGAAAAAAGCGAAAGTACGAGCCAGATGTGGGCAAATCCCAGACCTACCCGAGACATAACCGGCGTTATCCTCTAAAATATTAATCTGAACCAGGTTTAATTGACTGTTTCGTTGTGGAACCACATTACTACGGGATCGAAACCAGACAAAACCCAGGATCTGGCCAACAAGTATGCGAAAAATGCTAAAGCATGAGCCAGATGATTGCAAATACCAGAACTAACCCAGACGTAACCGGCGTTATCCCCTAAAATATTAATCGCAACCAGGTTTAATTGACTGTTTCGGTGTGGTACCGCATTACTTCGTGATCCAAACCAGAGAAAGGCCAGGATCTGGCCAACAAGTATGCGAAAAATGTGAAAGTACGAGTCAGATGAGGACAAATCCCAGACCTAGCCGAGTCATAACCGGCGTTATCCTCTAAAATATTGATCGCAACCAGTTTAATTGACTGTTTCGGTGTGGAACCTCATTACTACGTTATCCAAACCAGATAAAGCCCAGGATCTGGCCAACAAGTATGAGGAAGATGCGAAAGTTCGAGCCAGATGAGGGCAAGTACCAGACCTAACCCAGACAAAACCGGCGTTATCCCCTAAAATATTAATCGCAACCAGGTATAATTGACTGTTTCGGTGTGGTACCGCATTGCTACGGTGATCCAAACCAGAAAGAGGCCAGGATCTGGCTAACAAGTATGCGAAAAATGCGAAAGTACGATCCGGATGAGGGCAAATCCCAGACCTAACCGAGACATAACCGGCGTTATCCTCTAAAATATTAATCGCAACAAGGTTTAATTGACTGTTTCGTTGTGGAACCACATTACTGCGGGATCCAAACCAGAGAAAACGCAGGATCTGGCCAACAAGTATGCGAAAAATGCGAAAGTACGATCCAGATGAGGGCAAATCCCAGACCTAACCGAGACATAACCGGCGTTATCCTCTAAAATATTAATCGCAACCAGGTTTAATTGACTGTTTCGGTGTGGTACCGCATTACTACGTGATCCAAACCAGAAAAAGGCCAGGATCTGGCCAGCAAGTATCCGAAAAATGCGAAATTATGAGCTAGATGATTGCAAATACCAGAACTATGCCTGACATAAACAGCGTTATCCTCTAAAACACGAATCAGAACATGTTTTTAATGACTGCTTCGGTGTGGTACCACATCACTACGTGATCCAAACCAGAAAAAGGCCAGGATCTGGCCAAAAAGTATGCGAAACATGCGAAAGTACGAGCCAGAAGAGGGCAAACACCAGACCTAACCCAGACATAACCGGCGTTATCCTCTAAAATATTAATCGCAACCAGGTTTAATTGACTGTTTCGGTGTGGTACCGCATTACTACGTGATCCAAACCAGAGAAAGGCCAGGATCTGGCCAACAAGGATGAGAAAAATGCGAAAGTATGAGCATGATGATTGCAAATACCAGAACTAACCCTGACATAACCAGCGTTATCCTCTAAAATACGAATCGGAACATGCTTTTAATGACTGTTTCAGTGTGGTAACACATTACTACGTGATTCAAACCAGAAACATCCCAGGATCGGGCCAACAAGAATGCGAAAAATGCGAAAGTACGAACCAGATGAGGGAAAATCTGAGACCTAACCGAGACGTAACCGGCGTTATCCCCTGAAATATTAATCGCAACCAGGTTTAATTGACTGTTTCGGTGTGGAACCACATTACTACGGGATCCAAACCAGAAAAAACTCAGGATCTGGCCGACAAGTACTCGAAAAATGCGATAGTATGAGCCAGGGGAGGGCAAATACCAGACTTAACACAGACATAACCTGCGTTATCCTCTAAAATATTAATCGCAACCGGGTTTAATTGACTGTTTCCGTGTGGAACCACATTACTACGGGATCCAAACCAGAAAAAACCCAGGATCTGGCCAACAACTATTAGAAAAACGCGAAAGTATGAGCCAGATGATTGCAAATACCAGAACTATCCCAGGCATAAACAGCGTTATCCTCTAAAATATTATTCGCAACCAGGTTTAATTGACTGTTTCGGTGTGGTACCACATTACTACGTGGTCCAAGCCAGAAAAAGGCCAGGATCTGGCCAACAAGAATGCGAAAAATGCGAAAGTACGCGCCAGATGACGGCAAATACCAGACCTAACCGAGACATTACCGGCATTATCCTCTAAAATATTAATCGCAACCAGATTTAATTGACTGTTTCGGTGTGGTACCGCATTACTACGTGATCCAAACCAGAAAAAGGCCAGGATCTGGCCAACAACTATGCGAAAAAGCGAAAGTATGAGCCAGATGATTGCAAATACCAGAACTATCCCAGACATAAACAGCGTTATCCTCTAAAATATTATTCGCAACCAGGTTTAATTGACTGTTTCAGTCTGGAGCCACTTTACTACGTGGACCAAGCCAGAAGAAGGCCGGGATCTGGCCATCAAGTATGCGAAAAATGCGAAGGTCCGAACCAGATGAGGGCAAATACCAGACCTAACCGAGACATAACCGGCGTTATCCTCCAAAATATTAATCGCAACCAGGTTCAATTGACTGTTTCGGTGTGGAACCACATTACTACGGGATCCAAACCAGAAAAAACCCAGGCTCTGGCCAACAACTATGAGAAAAACGCGAAAGTATGAGCCAGATGATTGCAAATACCAGAACTATCCCAGGCATAACCAGCGTTATCCTCTAAAATATTATTCGCATCCAGGTTTAATTGACTGTTTCGGTGTGGTACCACATTACTACGTGGTCCAAGAGAGAAAAAGGCCAGGATCTGGCCAACAAGAATACGAAAAATGCGAAAGTATGCGCCAGATGAGGGCAAATATTAGACCTAACCGAGACATTACCGGCGTTATCCTCTAAAATATTAATCGCAACCAGGTTCAATTGACTGTTTCGGTGTGGAACCACATTGCTACGGGATCCAAACCAGAAAAAACCCAGGATCTGTTCAACAACTATGAGAAAAACGCGAAAGTACGAGCCAGATGGGGGCAAATCCCAGACCTAACCGAGACATAACCAGCGTTATCCTCTAAAATATTAATCGCAACCACGTTTAATTGACTGTTTCGGTGTGGTACCGCATTACTACGATGATCCAAACCAGAAAGAGGCCAGGATCTGGCCAACAAGTATGCGTAAAATGCGAAAGTATGAGCCAGATGATTGCAAATACCAGAACTAACCCAGACATAACCGGCGTTATCCCCTAAAATATTAATCGCAACCAGGTTTAATTGACTGTTTCGGTGTGGTACCGCATTGCTACGATGATCCAAACCAGAAAGAGGCCAGGATCTGGCCAACAAGTATGCGAAAAATGCGAAAGTATGAGCCAGATGATTGCAAATACCAGAACTAACCCAGACATAACCGGCGTTATCCCCTAAAATATTAATCGCAACCAGGTTTAATTGACTGTTTCGGTGTGGTACCGCATTACTACGTGATCCAAACCAGAGAAAGGCCAGGATCTGGCCAACAAGGATGAGAAAAATGCGAATATATGATCCAGATGATTGCAAATACCAGAACTAACCCTGACATAACCAGCGTTATCCTCTAAAATACGCATCGGAACATGCTTTTAATGACTGTTTCAGTGTGGCACCACATTACTACGTGATCCAAACCAGAAAAAGCCCAGGATCGGGCCAACAAGAATGCGAAAAATGCGAAAGTACGAGCCAGATGAGGGAAAATCCCAGACCTAACCGAGACGTAACCGGCGTTATCCCCTAAAATATTAATCGCAACGAGGTATAATTGACTGTTTCGGTGTGGTACCGCATTGCTACGATGATCCAAACCAGAAAGAGGCCAGGATCTGGCCAACAAGTATGCGAAAAATGCGAAAGTATGAGCCAGATGATTGCAAATACCAGAACTAACCCAGACATAACCAGCGTTATCCTCTAAAATATTAATCGCAACCAGGTCTAATTGACTGTTTCGGTGTGGTACTGCATTACTACGTGATCCAGACCAGGAACAGGCCAGGATCTGGCCAACAAGTATGCGCAAAATGCGAAAGTACGAGCCAGATGAGGGCAAATCCCAGACCAAACCGAGACATAAACGGCGTTATCCTCTAAAATATTAATCGCAACCAGGTTTAATTGACTGTTTCTGTGTGGTACTGCATTACTACGTGATCCAGACCAGAAAAAGGCCAGGACCTGGCCAACAAGTATGCGAAAAATGCAAAAGTATGAGCCAGATGATTGCAAATACCAGAACTATGCCCGACATAACCAGCGTTATCCTCTAAAATACGAATCGGAACATGCTTTAAATGACTGTTTCAGTGTGGTAACACATTACTACGAGATCCAAACCAGAAAAATCCCAGGATCGGGACAACAAGAATGCGAGAAACGCGAAAGTACGAGCCACATGAGGGAAAATCCCAGACCTAATCCAGACATAACCGGCGTTATCCGCTAAAATATTAATCGCAACCAGGTTTAATTGACTGTTTCGTTGTGGAACCACATTACTACGGGATCCAAACCAGAAAGAACCCAGGATCTGGCCAACAAGTATGCGAAAAATGCGAAAGAACGATCCAGATGAGGGCAAATCCCAGACCTAACCGAGACATAACCGGCGTTATCCTCTAAAATATTAATTGCAACCAGGTTTAGTTAACTGTTTCAGTGTGGTACCACATTACTACGTGATCCAAATCAGAAAAAGCCCAGGATCTGGCGAACAAGTATGCGATAAATGCGAAAGTACGAGCCAGATGAGGGCAAATCCCAGACCTAACCGAGACATAACCGGCGTTATCCTCTAAAATATTAATCTCAACCAGGTTTAATTGACTGTTTCGTTGTGGAACCACATTACTACGGGATCGAAACCAGACAAAACCCAGGATCTGGCCAACAAGTATGCGAAAAATGCGAAAGTATGAGCCAGATGATTGCATATACCAGAACTAACGCAGACGTAACCGGCGTTATCCCCTAAAATATTAATCGCAACCAGGTTTAATTGACTGTTTAGGCGTGGTACCGCATTACTTCGTGATCCAAACCAGAGAAAGGACAGGATCTGGCCGACAAGTCTGCGAAAAACGTGAAACTACGAGTCAGACGAGGACAAATCCCAGACCTAGCCGAGACATAACCGGCGTTATCCTCTAAGATATTGATCGCAACCAGTTTAATTGACTGTTTCGGTGTGGAACCTCATTACTACGTGATCCAAACCAGATAAAGCCCAGGATCTGGCCAACAAGTATGAGAAAAATGCGAAAGTTCGAGCCAGATGAGGGCAAGTACCAGACCTAACCCAGACAAAACCGGCGTTATCCCCTAAAATATTAATCGCAACCAGGTATAATTGACTGTTTCGGTGTGGTACCGCATTGCTACGATGATCCAAACCAGAAAGAGGCCAGGATCTGGCTAACAAGTATGCGAAAAATGCGAAAGTACGATCCAGATGAGGGCAAATCCCAGACCTAACCGAGACATAACCGGCGTTATCCTCTAAAATATTAATCGCAAGCAGGTTTAATTGACTGTTTCGTTGTGGAACCACATTACTGCGGGATCCAAACCAGAAAAAACGCAGGATCTGGCCAACAAGTATGCGAAAAATGCGAAAGTACGAGCCAGATGAGTGCAAATCCCAGACCAAACCGAGAAATAACCGGCGTTATCCTGTAAAATATTAATCGCAACCAGGTTTAATTGACTGTTTCGGTGTGGAACCACATTACTACGGGATTCAAACCAGAGGAAACCCAGGATCTGGCCAACAGGAATGCGAAAAATGCGAAAGTATGAGCCAGATGATTGCAAATACTAGAACTAACCGAGACGTAACCGGCATTATCCCCTAAAATACTAATCGCAACCAGGTTTAATTGACTGTTTCGGTGTGGAACCACATTACTACGGGATCCAAACCAGAAAAAACCCAGGATCTGGCCAACAACTATGAGTAAAACGCGAAAGTATGAGCCAGATGATTGCAAATACCAGAACTATCCCAGGCATAACCAGCGTTATCCTCTAAAATATTATTAGCAACCAGGTTTAATTGACTGTTTCGGTGTGGTACCACATCACTACGTGGTCCAAGCCAGAAAAAGGCCAGGATCTGGCCAACAAGAATGCGAAAAATGCGAAAGTATGAGCCAGATGATTGCAAATACCAGAACTATCCCAGGCATAAGCAGCGTTATCCTCTAAAATATTATTCGCAACCAGGTTTAATTGACTGTTTCGGTGTGGCAACACACTACTACGTGGTCCAAGCCAGAAAAAGGCCAGGATCTGGCCAACAAGAATGCGAAAAATGCGAAAGTATGAGCCAGATGATTGCAAATACCAGAACTATCCCAGGCATAAGCAGCGTTATCCTCTAAAATATTATTCGCAACCAGGTTTAATTGACTGTTTCGGTGTGGCACCACATTACTACGTGGTCCAAGCCAGAAAAAGGCCAGGATCTGGCCAACAAGAATGCGAAAAATGCGAAAGTACGCGGCAGATGAGGGCAAATACCAGACCTAACCGAGACATTACCGGCATTATCCTCTAAAATATTAATCGCAAACAGATTTAATTGACTGTTTCGGTGTGGTACCGCATTACTACGGGATCCAAACCAGAAAAAACCCAGGATCTGGCCAACAACTATGAGTAAAACGCGAAAGTATGAGCCAGATGATTGCAAATACCAGAACTATCCCAGGCATAACCAGCGTTATCCTCTGAAATATTATTAGCAACCAGGTTTAATTGACTGTTTCGGTGTGGTACCACATCACTACGTGGTCCAAGCCAGAAAAAGGCCAGGATCTGGCCAACAAGAATGCGAAAAATGCGAAAGTATGAGCCAGATGATTGCAAATACCAGAACTATCCCAGACATAAGCAGCGTTATCCTCTAAAATATTATTCGCAACCAGGTTTAATTGACAGTTTCGGTGTGGCACCACATTACTACGTGGTCCAAGCAAGAAAAAGGCCAGGATCTGGCCAACAAGAATGCGAAAAATGCGAAAGTACGCGGCAGATGAGGGCAAATACCAGACCTAACCGAGACATTACCGGCATTATCCTCTAAAATATTAATCGCAAACAGATTTAATTGACTGTTTCGGTGTGGTACCGCATTACTACGGGATCCAAACCAGAAAAAACCCAGGATCTGGCCAACAACTATGAGAAAAACGCGAAAGTATGAGCCAGATGATTGCAAATACCAGAACTATCCCAGGCATAACCAGCGTTATCCTCTAAAATATTATTCGCATCCAGGTTTAATTGACTGTTTCGGTGTGGTACCGCATTGCTGCGATGATCCAAACCAGAAAGAGGCCAGGATCTGGCTAACAAGTATGCGAAAAATGCGAAAGTACAAGCCAGATGAGTGCAAATCCCAGGCCAAACCGAGACATAACCGGCGTTATCCTGTAAAATATTAATCGCAACCAGGTTGAATTGACTGTTTCGGTGTGGTACCGCATTACTACGTGATCCAAACCAGAGAAAGGCCAGGATCTGGCCAACAAGGATGAGAAAAATGCGAAAGTATGAGCATGATGATTGCAAATACCAGAACTAACTCTGACATAACCAGCGTTATCCTCTAAAATACGAATCGCAACATGCTTTTAATGACTGTTTCAGTGTGGTAACACATTACTACGTGATCCAAACCAGAAAATGGCCAGGATCTGGCCAACAACTATGAGAAAAACGCGAAAGTATGAGCCAGATGATTGCAAATACCAGAACTATCCCAGGCATAAGCAGCGTTATCCTCTAACATATTATTCGCAACCAGGTTTAATTGACTGTTTCGGTGTGGCACCACATTACTACGTGGTCCATGCCAGAAAGAGGCCAGGATCTGGCCAACAACTATGAGAAAAACGCGAAAGTATGAGCCAGATGATTGCAAATACCAGAACTATCCCAGGCATAACCAGCGTTATCCTCTAAAATATTATTCGCATCCAGGTTTAATTGACTGTTTCGGTGTGGTACCGCATTGCTACGATGATCCAAACCAGAAAGAGGCCAGGATCTGGCTAACAAGTATGCGAAAAATGCGAAAGTACGAGCCAGATGAGTGCAAATCCCAGACCAAACCGAGACATAACCGGCGTTATGCTGTAAAATATTAATCGCAACCAGGTTTAATTGACTGTTTCGGTGTGGTACCGCATTACTACGTGATCCAAACCAGAGAAAGGCCAGGATCTGGCCAACAAGGATGAGAAAAATGCGAAAGTATGAGCATGATGATTGCAAATACCAGAACTAACTCTGACATAACCAGCGTTATCCTCTAAAATACGAATCGGAACATGCTTTTAATGACTGTTTCAGTGTGGTAACACATTACTACGTGGTCCAAGCCAGAAAAAGGCCAGGATCTGGCCAACAAGAATGCGAAAAATGCGAAAGTACGCGGCAGATGAGGGCAAATACCAGACCTAACCGAGACATTACCGGCATTATCCTCTAAAATATTAATCGCAAACAGATTTAATTGACTGCTTCGGTGTGGTACCGCATTACTACGGGATCCAAACCAGAAAAAAACCCAGGATCTGGCCAACAACTATGAGAAAAAGCGAAAGTATGAGCCAGATGAGGGCAAATACCAGACCTAACCGAGACATAACCGGCGTTATCCTCCAAAATATTAATCGCAACCAGGTTCAATTGACTGTTTCGGTGTGGAACCTCATTACTACGGGATCCAAAACAGAAAAAGCACAGGATCTGGCCAACAAGTATGCGAAAAACGCGGAAGTATGTGGCAGATGATAGCAAATACCAGAACTAACCCAGACATAACCAGCGTTATCCTCTAAAATACTTATCGGAACATGCTTTTAATGACTGTTTCAGTGTGGTAACACATTACTACGAGATCCAAACCAGAAAAATCCCAGGATCGGGCCAACAAGAATGCGAGAAACGTGAAAGTACGAGTCAGATGAGGACAAATCCCAGACTTACCCGAGACATAACCGGCGTTATCCTCTAAAATATTAATCGCAACCAGTTTAATTGACTGTTTCGGTGTGGAACCTCATTACTACGGGATCCAAAACAGAAAAAGCACAGGATCCGGCCATCAAGTATGCGAAAAACGCGGAAGTATGTGCCAGATGATAGCAAATACCAGAACTAACCCAGACATAACCAGCGTTATCCTTTAAAATACTTATCGGAACCAGCTTCTGTTGACTGCTTCGGTGTGGAACCACATTACTACGGGATCCAAACCAGAAAAAAAACCAGGATATGGCCAACAAGTATGCGAAAAATGCGAAGGTATGAGCCAGATGAGGGCAAATACCAGACCTAACCCAGACATAGCCGGCGTTATCCGCTAAAATATTAATCTCAACCAGGTTTAATTGACTGTTTCGTTGTGGTACCACATTACTACGGGATCCAAAACAGAGAAAACCCAGGATCTGGCCAACAGGTATGCGAAAAATGCGAAAGTATGAGCCAGATGATTGCAAATACCAGAACTATCCCAGGCATAACCAGCGTTATCCTCTAAAATATTATTCGCATCCAGGTTTAATTGACTGTTTCGGTGTGGTACCGCATTGCTACGATGATCCAAACCAGAAAAAGGCCAGGATCTGGCCAACAAGAATGAGAAAAATGCGATAGTATGTGCCAGATGATTGCAAATGCCAGAACTATGCCTGACATAACCAGCGTTATCCTCTAAAATACGAATCGGAACATGCGTTTAATTGACTGTTTCGTTGTGGAACCACATTACTGCGGGATCCAAACCAGAAAAAACGCAGGATCTGGCCAACAAGTATGCGAAAAATGCGAAAGTACGAGCCAGATGAGTGCAAATCCCAGACCAAACCGAGAAATAACCGGCGTTATCCTGTAAAATATTAATCGCAACCAGGTTTAATTGACTGTTTCGGTGTGGAACCACATTACTACGGGATTCAAACCAGAGGAAACCCAGGATCTGGCCAACAGGAATGCGAAAAATGCGAAAGTATGAGCCAGATGATTGCAAATACTAGAACTAACCGAGACGTAACCGGCATTATCCCCTAAAATACTAATCGCAACCAGGTTTAATTGACTGTTTCGGTGTGGAACCACATTACTACGGGATCCAAACCAGAAAAAACCCAGGATCTGGCCAACAACTATGAGTAAAACGCGAAAGTATGAGCCAGATGATTGCAAATACCAGAACTATCCCAGGCATAACCAGCGTTATCCTCTAAAATATTATTAGCAACCAGGTTTAATTGACTGTTTCGGTGTGGTACCACATCACTACGTGGTCCAAGCCAGAAAAAGGCCAGGATCTGGCCAACAAGAATGCGAAAAATGCGAAAGTATGAGCCAGATGATTGCAAATACCAGAACTATCCCAGGCATAAGCAGCGTTATCCTCTAAAATATTATTCGCAACCAGGTTTAATTGACTGTTTCGGTGTGGCAACACACTACTACGTGGTCCAAGCCAGAAAAAGGCCAGGATCTGGCCAACAAGAATGCGAAAAATGCGAAAGTATGAGCCAGATGATTGCAAATACCAGAACTATCCCAGGCATAAGCAGCGTTATCCTCTAAAATATTATTCGCAACCAGGTTTAATTGACTGTTTCGGTGTGGCACCACATTACTACGTGGTCCAAGCCAGAAAAAGGCCAGGATCTGGCCAACAAGAATGCGAAAAATGCGAAAGTACGCGGCAGATGAGGGCAAATACCAGACCTAACCGAGACATTACCGGCATTATCCTCTAAAATATTAATCGCAAACAGATTTAATTGACTGTTTCGGTGTGGTACCGCATTACTACGGGATCCAAACCAGAAAAAACCCAGGATCTGGCCAACAGCTATGAGTAAAACGCGAAAGTATGAGCCAGATGATTGCAAATACCAGAACTATCCCAGGCATAACCAGCGTTATCCTCTGAAATATTATTAGCAACCAGGTTTAATTGACTGTTTCGGTGTGGTACCACATCACTACGTGGTCCAAGCCAGAAAAAGGCCAGGATCTGGCCAACAAGAATGCGAAAAATGCGAAAGTATGAGCCAGATGATTGCAAATACCAGAACTATCCCAGACATAAGCAGCGTTATCCTCTAAAATATTATTCGCAACCAGGTTTAATTGACAGTTTCGGTGTGGCACCACATTACTACGTGGTCCAAGCAAGAAAAAGGCCAGGATCTGGCCAACAAGAATGCGAAAAATGCGAAAGTACGCGGCAGATGAGGGCAAATACCAGACCTAACCGAGACATTACCGGCATTATCCTCTAAAATATTAATCGCAAACAGATTTAATTGACTGTTTCGGTGTGGTACCGCATTGCTACGGGATCCAAACCAGAAAAAACCCAGGATCTGTTCAACAACTATGAGAAAAACGCGAAAGTACGAGCCAGATGGGGGCAAATCCCAGACCTAACCGAGACATAACCAGCGTTATCCTCTAAAATATTAATCGCAACCACGTTTAATTGACTGTTTCGGTGTGGTACCGCATTACTACGATGATCCAAACCAGAAAGAGGCCAGGATCTGGCCAACAAGTATGCGTAAAATGCGAAAGTATGAGCCAGATGATTGCAAATACCAGAACTAACCCAGACATAACCGGCGTTATCCCCTAAAATATTAATCGCAACCAGGTTTAATTGACTGTTTCGGTGTGGTACCGCATTGCTACGATGATCCAAACCAGAAAGAGGCCAGGATCTGGCCAACAAGTATGCGAAAAATGCGAAAGTATGAGCCAGATGATTGCAAATACCAGAACTAACCCAGACATAACCGGCGTTATCCCCTAAAATATTAATCGCAACCAGGTTTAATTGACTGTTTCGGTGTGGTACCGCATTACTACGTGATCCAAACCAGAGAAAGGCCAGGATCTGGCCAACAAGGATGAGAAAAATGCGAATATATGATCCAGATGATTGCAAATACCAGAACTAACCCTGACATAACCAGCGTTATCCTCTAAAATACGCATCGGAACATGCTTTTAATGACTGTTTCAGTGTGGCACCACATTACTACGTGATCCAAACCAGAAAAAGCCCAGGATCGGGCCAACAAGAATGCGAAAAATGCGAAAGTACGAGCCAGATGAGGGAAAATCCCAGACCTAACCGAGACGTAACCGGCGTTATCCCCTAAAATATTAATCGCAACGAGGTATAATTGACTGTTTCGGTGTGGTACCGCATTGCTACGATGATCCAAACCAGAAAGAGGCCAGGATCTGGCCAACAAGTATGCGAAAAATGCGAAAGTATGAGCCAGATGATTGCAAATACCAGAACTAACCCAGACATAACCAGCGTTATCCTCTAAAATATTAATCGCAACCAGGTCTAATTGACTGTTTCGGTGTGGTACTGCATTACTACGTGATCCAGACCAGGAACAGGCCAGGATCTGGCCAACAAGTATGCGCAAAATGCGAAAGTACGAGCCAGATGAGGGCAAATCCCAGACCAAACCGAGACATAAACGGCGTTATCCTCTAAAATATTAATCGCAACCAGGTTTAATTGACTGTTTCTGTGTGGTACTGCATTACTACGTGATCCAGACCAGAAAAAGGCCAGGACCTGGCCAACAAGTATGCGAAAAATGCAAAAGTATGAGCCAGATGATTGCAAATACCAGAACTATGCCCGACATAACCAGCGTTATCCTCTAAAATACGAATCGGAACATGCTTTAAATGACTGTTTCAGTGTGGTAACACATTACTACGAGATCCAAACCAGAAAAATCCCAGGATCGGGACAACAAGAATGCGAGAAACGCGAAAGTACGAGCCACATGAGGGAAAATCCCAGACCTAATCCAGACATAACCGGCGTTATCCGCTAAAATATTAATCGCAACCAGGTTTAATTGACTGTTTCGTTGTGGAACCACATTACTACGGGATCCAAACCAGAAAGAACCCAGGATCTGGCCAACAAGTATGCGAAAAATGCGAAAGAACGATCCAGATGAGGGCAAATCCCAGACCTAACCGAGACATAACCGGCGTTATCCTCTAAAATATTAATTGCAACCAGGTTTAGTTAACTGTTTCAGTGTGGTACCACATTACTACGTGATCCAAATCAGAAAAAGCCCAGGATCTGGCGAACAAGTATGCGATAAATGCGAAAGTACGAGCCAGATGAGGGCAAATCCCAGACCTAACCGAGACATAACCGGCGTTATCCTCTAAAATATTAATCTCAACCAGGTTTAATTGACTGTTTCGTTGTGGAACCACATTACTACGGGATCGAAACCAGACAAAACCCAGGATCTGGCCAACAAGTATGCGAAAAATGCGAAAGTATGAGCCAGATGATTGCATATACCAGAACTAACCCAGACGTAACCGGCGTTATCCCCTAAAATATTAATCGCAACCAGGTTTAATTGACTGTTTAGGCGTGGTACCGCATTACTTCGTGATCCAAACCAGAGAAAGGACAGGATCTGGCCGACAAGTCTGCGAAAAACGTGAAACTACGAGTCAGACGAGGACAAATCCCAGACCTAGCCGAGACATAACCGGCGTTATCCTCTAAGATATTGATCGCAACCAGTTTAATTGACTGTTTCGGTGTGGAACCTCATTACTACGTGATCCAAACCAGATAAAGCCCAGGATCTGGCCAACAAGTATGAGAAAAATGCGAAAGTTCGAGCCAGATGAGGGCAAGTACCAGACCTAACCCAGACAAAACCGGCGTTATCCCCTAAAATATTAATCGCAACCAGGTATAATTGACTGTTTCGGTGTGGTACCGCATTGCTACGATGATCCAAACCAGAAAGAGGCCAGGATCTGGCTAACAAGTATGCGAAAAATGCGAAAGTACGATCCAGATGAGGGCAAATCCCAGACCTAACCGAGACATAACCGGCGTTATCCTCTAAAATATTAATCGCAAGCAGGTTTAATTGACTGTTTCGTTGTGGAACCACATTACTGCGGGATCCAAACCAGAAAAAACGCAGGATCTGGCCAACAAGTATGCGAAAAATGCGAAAGTACGAGCCAGATGAGTGCAAATCCCAGACCAAACCGAGAAATAACCGGCGTTATCCTGTAAAATATTAATCGCAACCAGGTTTAATTGACTGTTTCGGTGTGGAACCACATTACTACGGGATTCAAACCAGAGGAAACCCAGGATCTGGCCAACAGGAATGCGAAAAATGCGAAAGTATGAGCCAGATGATTGCAAATACTAGAACTAACCGAGACGTAACCGGCATTATCCCCTAAAATACTAATCGCAACCAGGTTTAATTGACTGTTTCGGTGTGGAACCACATTACTACGGGATCCAAACCAGAAAAAACCCAGGATCTGGCCAACAACTATGAGTAAAACGCGAAAGTATGAGCCAGATGATTGCAAATACCAGAACTATCCCAGGCATAACCAGCGTTATCCTCTAAAATATTATTAGCAACCAGGTTTAATTGACTGTTTCGGTGTGGTACCACATCACTACGTGGTCCAAGCCAGAAAAAGGCCAGGATCTGGCCAACAAGAATGCGAAAAATGCGAAAGTATGAGCCAGATGATTGCAAATACCAGAACTATCCCAGGCATAAGCAGCGTTATCCTCTAAAATATTATTCGCAACCAGGTTTAATTGACTGTTTCGGTGTGGCAACACACTACTACGTGGTCCAAGCCAGAAAAAGGCCAGGATCTGGCCAACAAGAATGCGAAAAATGCGAAAGTATGAGCCAGATGATTGCAAATACCAGAACTATCCCAGGCATAAGCAGCGTTATCCTCTAAAATATTATTCGCAACCAGGTTTAATTGACTGTTTCGGTGTGGCACCACATTACTACGTGGTCCAAGCCAGAAAAAGGCCAGGATCTGGCCAACAAGAATGCGAAAAATGCGAAAGTACGCGGCAGATGAGGGCAAATACCAGACCTAACCGAGACATTACCGGCATTATCCTCTAAAATATTAATCGCAAACAGATTTAATTGACTGTTTCGGTGTGGTACCGCATTACTACGGGATCCAAACCAGAAAAAACCCAGGATCTGGCCAACAACTATGAGTAAAACGCGAAAGTATGAGCCAGATGATTGCAAATACCAGAACTATCCCAGGCATAACCAGCGTTATCCTCTGAAATATTATTAGCAACCAGGTTTAATTGACTGTTTCGGTGTGGTACCACATCACTACGTGGTCCAAGCCAGAAAAAGGCCAGGATCTGGCCAACAAGAATGCGAAAAATGCGAAAGTATGAGCCAGATGATTGCAAATACCAGAACTATCCCAGACATAAGCAGCGTTATCCTCTAAAATATTATTCGCAACCAGGTTTAATTGACAGTTTCGGTGTGGCACCACATTACTACGTGGTCCAAGCAAGAAAAAGGCCAGGATCTGGCCAACAAGAATGCGAAAAATGCGAAAGTACGCGGCAGATGAGGGCAAATACCAGACCTAACCGAGACATTACCGGCATTATCCTCTAAAATATTAATCGCAAACAGATTTAATTGACTGTTTCGGTGTGGTACCGCATTACTACGGGATCCAAACCAGAAAAAACCCAGGATCTGGCCAACAACTATGAGAAAAACGCGAAAGTATGAGCCAGATGATTGCAAATACCAGAACTATCCCAGGCATAACCAGCGTTATCCTCTAAAATATTATTCGCATCCAGGTTTAATTGACTGTTTCGGTGTGGTACCGCATTGCTGCGATGATCCAAACCAGAAAGAGGCCAGGATCTGGCTAACAAGTATGCGAAAAATGCGAAAGTACAAGCCAGATGAGTGCAAATCCCAGGCCAAACCGAGACATAACCGGCGTTATCCTGTAAAATATTAATCGCAACCAGGTTGAATTGACTGTTTCGGTGTGGTACCGCATTACTACGTGATCCAAACCAGAGAAAGGCCAGGATCTGGCCAACAAGGATGAGAAAAATGCGAAAGTATGAGCATGATGATTGCAAATACCAGAACTAACTCTGACATAACCAGCGTTATCCTCTAAAATACGAATCGCAACATGCTTTTAATGACTGTTTCAGTGTGGTAACACATTACTACGTGATCCAAACCAGAAAATGGCCAGGATCTGGCCAACAACTATGAGAAAAACGCGAAAGTATGAGCCAGATGATTGCAAATACCAGAACTATCCCAGGCATAAGCAGCGTTATCCTCTAACATATTATTCGCAACCAGGTTTAATTGACTGTTTCGGTGTGGCACCACATTACTACGTGGTCCATGCCAGAAAGAGGCCAGGATCTGGCCAACAACTATGAGAAAAGCGCGAAAGTATGAGCCAGATGATTGCAAATACCAGAACTATCCCAGGCATAACCAGCGTTATCCTCTAAAATATTATTCGCATCCAGGTTTAATTGACTGTTTCGGTGTGGTACCGCATTGCTACGATGATCCAAACCAGAAAGAGGCCAGGATCTGGCTAACAAGTATGCGAAAAATGCGAAAGTACGAGCCAGATGAGTGCAAATCCCAGACCAAACCGAGACATAACCGGCGTTATGCTGTAAAATATTAATCGCAACCAGGTTTAATTGACTGTTTCGGTGTGGTACCGCATTACTACGTGATCCAAACCAGAGAAAGGCCAGGATCTGGCCAACAAGGATGAGAAAAATGCGAAAGTATGAGCATGATGATTGCAAATACCAGAACTAACTCTGACATAACCAGCGTTATCCTCTAAAATACGAATCGGAACATGCTTTTAATGACTGTTTCAGTGTGGTAACACATTACTACGTGGTTCAAGCCAGAAAAAGGCCAGGATCTGGCCAACAAGAATGCGAAAAATGCGAAAGTACGCGGCAGATGAGGGCAAATACCAGACCTAACCGAGACATTACCGGCATTATCCTCTAAAATATTAATCGCAAACAGATTTAATTGACTGCTTCGGTGTGGTACCGCATTACTACGGGATCCAAACCAGAAAAAAACCCAGGATCTGGCCAACAACTATGAGAAAAAGCGAAAGTATGAGCCAGATGAGGGCAAATACCAGACCTAACCGAGACATAACCGGCGTTATCCTCCAAAATATTAATCGCAACCAGGTTCAATTGACTGTTTCGGTGTGGAACCTCATTACTACGGGATCCAAAACAGAAAAAGCACAGGATCTGGCCAACAAGTATGCGAAAAACGCGGAAGTATGTGGCAGATGATAGCAAATACCAGAACTAACCCAGACATAACCAGCGTTATCCTCTAAAATACTTATCGGAACATGCTTTTAATGACTGTTTCAGTGTGGTAACACATTACTACGAGATCCAAACCAGAAAAATCCCAGGATCGGGCCAACAAGAATGCGAGAAACGTGAAAGTACGAGTCAGATGAGGACAAATCCCAGACTTACCCGAGACATAACCGGCGTTATCCTCTAAAATATTAATCGCAACCAGTTTAATTGACTGTTTCGGTGTGGAACCTCATTACTACGGGATCCAAAACAGAAAAAGCACAGGATCCGGCCATCAAGTATGCGAAAAACGCGGAAGTATGTGCCAGATGATAGCAAATACCAGAACTAACCCAGACATAACCAGCGTTATCCTTTAAAATACTTATCGGAACCAGCTTCTGTTGACTGCTTCGGTGTGGAACCACATTACTACGGGATCCAAACCAGAAAAAAAACCAGGATATGGCCAACAAGTATGCGAAAAATGCGAAGGTATGAGCCAGATGAGGGCAAATACCAGACCTAACCCAGACATAGCCGGCGTTATCCGCTAAAATATTAATCTCAACCAGGTTTAATTGACTGTTTCGTTGTGGTACCACATTACTACGGGATCCAAAACAGAGAAAACCCAGGATCTGGCCAACAGGTATGCGAAAAATGCGAAAGTATGAGCCAGATGATTGCAAATACCAGAACTATCCCAGGCATAACCAGCGTTATCCTCTAAAATATTATTCGCATCCAGGTTTAATTGACTGTTTCGGTGTGGTACCGCATTGCTACGATGATCCAAACCAGAAAAAGGCCAGGATCTGGCCAACAAGAATGAGAGAAATGCGATAGTATGTGCCAGATGATTGCAAATGCCAGAACTATGCCTGACATAACCAGCGTTATCCTCTAAAATACGAATCGGAACATGCGTTTAATTGACTGTTTCGTTGTGGAACCACATTACTGCGGGATCCAAACCAGAAAAAACGCAGGATCTGGCCAACAAGTATGCGAAAAATGCGAAAGTACGAGCCAGATGAGTGCAAATCCCAGACCAAACCGAGAAATAACCGGCGTTATCCTGTAAAATATTAATCGCAACCAGGTTTAATTGACTGTTTCGGTGTGGAACCACATTACTACGGGATTCAAACCAGAGGAAACCCAGGATCTGGCCAACAGGAATGCGAAAAATGCGAAAGTATAAGCCAGATGATTGCAAATACTAGAACTAACCGAGACGTAACCGGCATTATCCCCTAAAATACTAATCGCAACCAGGTTTAATTGACTGTTTCGGTGTGGAACCACATTACTACGGGATCCAAACCAGAAAAAACCCAGGATCTGGCCAACAACTATGAGTAAAACGCGAAAGTATGAGCCAGATGATTGCAAATACCAGAACTATCCCAGGCATAACCAGCGTTATCCTCTAAAATATTATTAGCAACCAGGTTTAATTGACTGTTTCGGTGTGGTACCACATCACTACGTGGTCCAAGCCAGAAAAAGGCCAGGATCTGGCCAACAAGAATGCGAAAAATGCGAAAGTATGAGCCAGATGATTGCAAATACCAGAACTATCCCAGGCATAAGCAGCGTTATCCTCTAAAATATTATTCGCAACCAGGTTTAATTGACTGTTTCGGTGTGGCAACACACTACTACGTGGTCCAAGCCAGAAAAAGGCCAGGATCTGGCCAACAAGAATGCGAAAAATGCGAAAGTATGAGCCAGATGATTGCAAATACCAGAACTATCCCAGGCATAAGCAGCGTTATCCTCTAAAATATTATTCGCAACCAGGTTTAATTGACTGTTTCGGTGTGGCACCACATTACTACGTGGTCCAAGCCAGAAAAAGGCCAGGATCTGGCCAACAAGAATGCGAAAAATGCGAAAGTACGCGGCAGATGAGGGCAAATACCAGACCTAACCGAGACATTACCGGCATTATCCTCTAAAATATTAATCGCAAACAGATTTAATTGACTGTTTCGGTGTGGTACCGCATTACTACGGGATCCAAACCAGAAAAAACCCAGGATCTGGCCAACAGCTATGAGTAAAACGCGAAAGTATGAGCCAGATGATTGCAAATACCAGAACTATCCCAGGCATAACCAGCGTTATCCTCTGAAATATTATTAGCAACCAGGTTTAATTGACTGTTTCGGTGTGGTACCACATCACTACGTGGTCCAAGCCAGAAAAAGGCCAGGATCTGGCCAACAAGAATGCGAAAAATGCGAAAGTATGAGCCAGATGATTGCAAATACCAGAACTATCCCAGACATAAGCAGCGTTATCCTCTAAAATATTATTCGCAACCAGGTTTAATTGACAGTTTCGGTGTGGCACCACATTACTACGTGGTCCAAGCAAGAAAAAGGCCAGGATCTGGCCAACAAGAATGCGAAAAATGCGAAAGTACGCGGCAGATGAGGGCAAATACCAGACCTAACCGAGACATTACCGGCATTATCCTCTAAAATATTAATCGCAAACAGATTTAATTGACTGTTTCGGTGTGGTACCGCATTACTACGGGATCCAAACCAGAAAAAACCCAGGATCTGGCCAACAACTATGAGAAAAACGCGAAAGTATGAGCCAGATGATTGCAAATACCAGAACTATCCCAGGCATAACCAGCGTTATCCTCTAAAATATTATTCGCATCCAGGTTTAATTGACTGTTTCGGTGTGGTACCGCATTGCTACCATGATCCAAACCAGAAAGAGGCCAGGATCTGGCTAACAAGTATGCGAAAAATGCGAAAGTACGAGCCAGATGAGTGCAAATCCCAGGCCAAACCGAGACATAACCGGCGTTATCCTGTAAAATATTAATCGCAACCAGGTTGAATTGACTGTTTCGGTGTGGTACCGCATTACTACGTGATCCAAACCAGAGAAAGGCCAGGATCTGGCCAACAAGGATGAGAAAAATGCGAAAGTATGAGCATGATGATTGCAAATACCAGAACTAACTCTGACATAACCAGCGTTATCCTCTAAAATACGAATCGCAACATGCTTTTAATGACTGTTTCAGTGTGGTAACACATTACTACGTGATCCAAACCAGAAAATGGCCAGGATCTGGCCAACAACTATGAGAAAAACGCGAAAGTATGAGCCAGATGATTGCAAATACCAGAACTATCCCAGGCATAAGCAGCGTTATCCTCTAACATATTATTCGCAACCAGGTTTAATTGACTGTTTCGGTGTGGCACCACATTACTACGTGGTCCATGCCAGAAAGAGGCCAGGATCTGGCCAACAACTATGAGAAAAACGCGAAAGTATGAGCCAGATGATTGCAAATACCAGAACTATCCCAGGCATAACCAGCGTTATCCTCTAAAATATTATTCGCATCCAGGTTTAATTGACTGTTTCGGTGTGGTACCGCATTGCTACGATGATCCAAACCAGAAAGAGGCCAGGATCTGGCTAACAAGTATGCGAAAAATGCGAAAGTATGAGCCAGATGATTGCAAATACCAGAACTATCCCAGACATAAGCAGCGTTATCCTCTAAAATACTTATCGGAACATGCTTTTAATGACTGTTTCAGTGTGGTAACACATTACTACGAGATCCAAACCAGAAAAATCCCAGGATCGGGCCAACAAGAATGCGAGAAACGTGAAAGTACGAGTCAGATGAGGACAAATCCCAGACTTACCCGAGACATAACCGGCGTTATCCTCTAAAATATTAATCGCAACCAGTTTAATTGACTGTTTCGGTGTGGAACCTCATTACTACGGGATCCAAAACAGAAAAAGCACAGGATCCGGCCATCAAGTATGCGAAAAACGCGGAAGTATGTGCCAGATGATAGCAAATACCAGAACTAACCCAGACATAACCAGCGTTATCCTTTAAAATACTTATCGGAACCAGCTTCTGTTGACTGCTTCGGTGTGGAACCACATTACTACGGGATCCAAACCAGAAAAAAAACCAGGATATGGCCAACAAGTATGCGAAACATGCGAAGGTATGAGCCAGATGAGGGCAAATACCAGACCTAACCCAGACATAGCCGGCGTTATCCGCTAAAATATTAATCTCAACCAGGTTTAATTGACTGTTTCGTTGTGGTACCACATTACTACGGGATCCAAAACAGAGAAAACCCAGGATCTGGCCAACAGGTATGCGAAAAATGCGAAAGTATGAGCCAGATGATTGCAAATACCAGAACTATCCCAGGCATAACCAGCGTTATCCTCTAAAATATTATTCGCATCCAGGTTTAATTGACTGTTTCGGTGTGGTACCGCATTGCTACGATGATCCAAACCAGAGAAAGGCCAGGATCTGGCCAACAAGGATGAGAAAAATGCGAAAGTATGAGCATGATGATTGCAAATACCAGAACTAACTCTGACATAACCAGCGTTATCCTCTAAAATACGAATCGGAACATGCTTTTAATGACAGTTTCAGTGTGGTAACACATTACTACGTGGTCCAAGCCAGAAAAAGGCCAGGATCTGGCCAACAAGAATGCGAAAAATGCGAAAGTACGCGGCAGATGAGGGCAAATACCAGAACTATCCCAGGCATAAGCAGCGTTATCCTCTAACATATTATTCGCAACCAGGTTTAATTGACTGTTTCGGTGTGGCACCACATTACTACGTGGTCCATGCCAGAAAGAGGCCAGGATCTGGCCAACAACTATGAGAAAAACTAGAAAGTATGAGCCAGATGATTGCAAATACCAGAACTATCCCAGGCATAACCAGCGTTATCCTCTAAAATATTATTCGCATCCAGGTTTAATTGACTGTTTCGGTGTGGTACCGCATTGCTACGATGATCCAAACCAGAAAGAGGCCAGGATCTGGCTAACAAGTATGCGAAAAATGCGAAAGTACGAGCCAGATGAGTGCAAATCCCAGACCAAACCGAGACATAACCGGCGTTATCCTGTAAAATATTAATCGCAACCAGGTTTAATTGACTGTTTCGGTGTGGTACCGCATTACTACGTGATCCAAACCAGAGAAAGGCCAGGATCTGGCCAACAAGGATGAGAAAAATGCGAAAGTATGAGCATGATGATTGCAAATACCAGAACTAACTCTGACATAACCAGCGTTATCCTCTAAAATACGAATCGGAACATGCTTTTAATGACTGTTTCAGTGTGGTAACACATTACTACGTGGTCCAAGCCAGAAAAAGGCCAGGATCTGGCCAACAAGAATGCGAAAAATGCGAAAGTACGCGGCAGATGAGGGCAAATACCAGACCTAACCGAGACATTACCGGCATTATCCTCTAAAATATTAATCGCAAACAGATTTAATTGACTGTTTCGGTGTGGTACCGCATTACTACGGGATCCAAACCTGAAAAAACCCAGGATCTGACCAACAACTATGAGTAAAACGCGAAAGTATGAGCCAGATGATTGCAAATACCAGAACTATCCCAGGCATAACCGGCGTTATCCTCTAAAATATTATTAGCAACCAGGTTTAATTGACTGTTTCGGTGTGGTACCACATCACTACGTGATCCAAACCAGAAAATGGCCAGGATCTGGCCAACAACTATGAGAAAAACGCGAAAGTATGAGCCAGATGATTGCAAATACCAGAACTATCCCAGGCATAAGCAGCGTTATCCTCTAACATATTATTCGCAACCAGGTTTAATTGACTGTTTCGGTGTGGCACCACATTACTACGTGGTCCATGCCAGAAAGAGGCCAGGATCTGCCCAACAACTATGAGAAAAACGCGAAAGTATGAGCCAGATGATTGCAAATACCAGAACTATCCCAGGCATAACCAGCGTTATCCTCTAAAATATTATTCGCATCCAGGTTTAATTGACTGTTTCGGTGTGGTACCGCATTGCTACGATGATCCAAACCAGAAAGAGGCCAGGATCTGGCTAACAAGTATGCGAAAAATGCGAAAGTACGAGCCAGATGAGTGCAAATCCCAGACCAAACCGAGACATAACCGGCGTTATCCTGTAAAATATTAATCGCAACCAGGTTGAATTGACTGTTTCGGTGTGGTACCGCATTACTACGTGATCCAAACCAGAGAAAGGCCAGGATCTGGCCAACAAGGATGAGAAAAATGCGAAAGTATGAGCATGATGATTGCAAATACCAGAACTAACTCTGACATAACCAGCGTTATCCTCTAAAATACGAATCGCAACATGCTTTTAATGACTGTTTCAGTGTGGTAACACATTACTACGTGATCCAAACCAGAAAATGGCCAGGATCTGGCCAACAACTATGAGAAAAACGCGAAAGTATGAGCCAGATGATTGCAAATTCCAGAACTATTCCAGGCATAAGCAGCGTTATCCTCTAACATATTATTCGCAACCAGGTTTAATTGACTGTTTCGGTGTGGCACCACATTACTACGTGGTCCATGCCAGAAAGAGGCCAGGATCTGGCCAACAACTATGAGAAAAACGCGAAAGTATGAGCCAGATGATTGCAAATACCAGAACTATCCCAGGCATAACCAGCGTTATCCTCTAAAATATTATTCGCATCCAGGTTTAATTGACTGTTTCGGTGTGGTACCGCATTGCTACGATGATCCAAACCAGAAAGAGGCCAGGATCTGGCTAACAAGTATGCGAAAAATGCGAAAGTACGAGCCAGATGAGTGCAAATCCCAGACCAAACCGAGACATAACCGGCGTTATCCTGTAAAATATTAATCGCAACCAGGTTTAATTGACTGTTTCGGTGTGGTACCGCATTACTACGTGATCCAAACCAGAAAAAACCCAGGATCTGGCCAACAACTATGAGTAAAACGCGAAAGTATGAGCCAGATGATTGCAAATACCAGAACTATCCCAGACATAACTAGCGTTATCCTCTAAAATATTATTCGCAACCAGGTTTAATTGACTGTTTCAGTCTGGTGCCACTTTACTACGTGGACCAAGCCAGAAGAAGGCCGGGATCTGGCCAACAAGTATGCGAAAAATGCGAAGGTCCGAGCCAGATGAGGGCAAATACCAGACCTAACCGAGACATAACCGGCGTTATCCTCCAAAATATTAATCGCAACCAGGTTCAATTGACTGTTTCGGTGTGGAACCTCATTACTACGGGATCCAAAACAGAAAAAGCACAGGATCTGGCCAACAAGTATGCGAAAAACGCGGAAGTATGTGGCAGATGATAGCAAATACCAGAACTAACCCAGACGTAACCAGCGTTATCCTCTAAAATACTTATCGGAACATGCTTTTAATGACTGTTTCAGTGTGGTAACACATTACTACGAGATCCAAACCAGAAAAATCCCAGGATCGGGCCAACAAGAATGCGAGAAACGTGAAAGTACGAGTCAGATGAGGACAAATCCCAGACTTACCCGAGACATAACCGGCGTTATCCTCTAAAATATTAATCGCAACCTGTTTAATTGACTGTTTCGGTGTGGAACCTCATTACTACGGGATCCAAAACAGAAAAAGCACAGGATCCGGCCATCAAGTATGCGAAAAACGCGGAAGTATGTGCCAGATGATAGCAAATACCAGAACTAACCCAGACATAACCAGCGTTATCCTTTAAAATTCTTATCGGAACCAGCTTCTATTGACTGCTTCGGTGTGGAACCACATTACTACGGGATCCATACCAGAAAAAAAACCAGGATATGGCCAACAAGTATGCGAAAAATGCGAAGGTATGAGCCAGATGAGGGCAAATACCAGACCTAACCCAGACATAACCGGCGTTATCCGCTAAAATATTAATCTCAACCAGGTTTAATTGACTGTTTCGTTGTGGTACCACATTACTACGGGTTCCAAAACAGAGAAAACCCAGGATCTGGCCAACAGGTATGCGAAAAATGCGAAAGTATGAGCCAGATGATTGCAAATACCAGAACTATCCCAGGCATAACCAGCGTTATCCTCTAAAATATTATTCGCATCCAGGTTTAATTGACTGTTTCGGTGTGGTACCGCATTGCTACGATGATCCAAACCAGAAAGAGGCCAGGATCTGGCTAACAAGTATGCGAAAAATGCGAAAGTACGAGCCAGATGAGTGCAAATCCCAGACCAAACCGAGACATAACCGGCGATATCCTGTAAAATATTAATCGCAACCAGGTTTAATTGACTGTTTCGGTGTGGTACCGCATTACTACGTGATCCAAACCAGAGAAAGGCCAGGATCTGGCCAACAAGGATGAGAAAAATGCGAAAGTATGAGCATGATGATTGCAAATACCAGAACTAACTCTGACATAACCAGCGTTATCCTCTAAAATACGAATCGGAACATGCTTTTAATGACTGTTTCAGTGTGGTAACACATTACTACGTGGTCCAAGCCAGAAAAAGGCCAGGATCTGGCCAACAAGAATGCGAAAAATGCGAAAGTACGCGGCAGATGAGGGCACATACCAGAACTATCCCAGGCATAAGCAGCGTTATCCTCTAACATATTATTCGCAACCAGGTTTAATTGACTGTTTCGGTGTGGCACCACATTACTACGTGGTCCATGCCAGAAAGAGGCCAGGATCTGGCCAACAACTATGAGAAAAACGCGAAAGTATGAGCCAGATGATTGCAAATACCAGAACTATCCCAGGCATAACCAGCGTTATCCTCTAAAATATTATTCGCATCCAGGTTTAATTGACTGTTTCGGTGTGGTACCGCATTGCTACGATGATCCAAACCAGAAAGAGGCCAGGATCTGGCTAACAAGTATGCGAAAAATGCGAAAGTACGAGCCAGATGAGTGCAAATCCCAGACCAAACCGAGACATAACCGGCGTTATCCTGTAAAATATTAATCGCAACCAGGTTTAATTGACTGTTTCGGTGTGGTACCGCATTACTACGTGATCCAAACCAGAGAAAGGCCAGGATCTGGCCAACAAGGATGAGAAAAATGCGAAAGTATGAGCATGATGATTGCAAATACCAGAACTAACTCTGACATAACCAGCGTTATCCTCTAAAATACGAATCGGAACATGCTTTTAATGACTGTTTCAGTGTGGTAACACATTACTACGTGGTCCAAGCCAGAAAAAGGCCAGGATCTGGCCAACAAGTATGCGAAAAATGCGAAAGTACGCGGCAGATGATGACAAATACCAGACCTAACCGAGACATTACCGGCATTATCCTCTAAAATATTAATCGCAAACAGATTTAATTGACTGTTCCGGTGTGGTACCGCATTACTACGGGATCCAAACCAGAAAAAAACCCAGGATCTGGCCAACAACTATGAGAAAAAGCGAAAGTATGAGCCAGATGATTGCAAATACCAGAACTATCCCAGACATAACTAGCGTTATCCTCTAAAATATTATTCGCAACCAGGTTTAATTGACTGTTTCAGTCTGGTGCCACTTTACTACGTGGACCAAGCCAGAAGAAGGCCGGGATCTGGCCAACAAGTATGCGAAAAATGCGAAGGTCCGAGCCAGATGAGGGCAAATACCAGACCTAACCGAGACATAACTGGCGTTATCCTCCAAAATATTAATCGCAACCAGGTTCAATTGACTGTTTCGGTGTGGAACCTCATTACTACGGGATCCAAAACAGAAAAAGCACACGATCTGGCCAACAAGTATGCGAAAAACGCTGAAGTATGTGGCAGATGATAGCAAATACCAGAACTAACCCAGACATAACCAGCGTTATCCTCTAAAATACTTATCGGAACATGCTTTTAATGACTGTTTCAGTGTGGTAACACATTACTACGAGATCAAAACCAGAAAAATCCCAGGATCGGGCCAACAAGAATGCGAGAAACGTGAAAGTACGAGTCAGATGAGGACAAATCCCAGACTTACCCGAGACATAACCGGCGTTATCCTCTAAAATATTAATCGCAACCAGTTTAATTGACTGTTTCGGTGTGGAACCTCATTACTACGGGATCCAAAACAGAAAAAGCACAGGATCCGGCCATCAAGTATGCGAAAAACGCGGAAGTATGTGCCAGATGATAGCAAATACCAGAACTAACCCAGACATAACCAGCGTTATCCTTTAAAATACTTATCGGAACCAGCTTCTATTGACTGTTTCGGTGTGGAACCACATTACTACGGGATCCAAACCAGAAAAAAAACCAGGATATGGCCAACAAGTATGCGAAAAATGCGAAGGTATGAGCCAGATGAGGGCAAATACCAGACCTAACCCAGACATAACCGGCGTTATCCGCTAAAATATTAATCTCAACCAGGTTTAATTGACTGTTTCGTTGTGGTACCACATTACTACGGGATCCAAAACAGAGAAAACACAGGATCTGGCCAACAGGTATGCGAAAAATGCGAAAGTATGAGCCAGATGATTGCAAATACCAGAACTATCCCAGGCATAACCAGCGTTATCCTCTAAAATATTATTCGCATCCAGGTTTAATTGACTGTTTCGGTGTGGTACCGCATTGCTACGATGATCCAAACCAGAAAGAGGCCAGGATCTGGCTAACAAGTATGCGAAAAATGCGAAAGTACGAGACAGATGAGTGCAAATCCCAGACCAAACCGAGACATAACCGGCGTTATCCTGTAAAATATTAATCGCAACCAGGTTTAATTGACTGTTTCGGTGTGGTACCGCATTACTACGTGATCCAAACCAGAGAAAGGCCAGGATCTGGCCAACAAGGATGAGAAAAATGCGAAAGTACGAGCCAGATAAGGGCAAATCCCTGACCTAACCGAGACATAACCGGCGTTATCCTGTAAAATATTAATCGCAACCAGGTTCAATTGACTATTTCGGTGTGGTAACGCACAACTACGCGATCCAAACCAGAAAAAGCCCAGGATCTGGCCAACAAGTATGCGAAAAATGCCAAAGTACGACCCAGATGAGGGCAAATCCCAGACCTAACCGAGACATAACCGGCGTTATCCTCTAAAATATTAATCGCAACCAGGTTTAATTGACTGTTTCGGTGTGGTGACGCATTACTACGTGATCCAAACCAGAAAAAGTCCAAGATCTGGCTAACAAGTATGCGAAAAATGCGAAAGTACGAGCCAGATGAGGGCAAATAACAGACCTAGCCCAGACATTACCGGCATTATCCTCTAAAATATTAATCGCAACCAGATTTAATTGACTGTTTCGGTGTGGTACCGCATTACTACGTGATCCAAACCAGAAAAAGCCCAGGATCTGGCCAACAAGTATGCGAAAAAAGCGAAAGTATGTGCCAGATGATAGCAAATACCAGAACTAACCCAGACATAACCAGCGTTATCCTCTAAAATACATATCGGAACCAGCTTCTATTGACTGTTTCAGTGTGGTACCACATTACTACGTGATCCAAACCAGAAAAGGGCCAGGGTCTGGCCAACAAGTATGCGAAAAATGCCAAAGTACGACCCAGATGAGGGCAAATACCAGACCTAGCCGAGACATAACCGGCGTTATCCTCTAAAATATTGATCGCAACCAGGTATAATTGACTGTTTGAGTGAGGTACCACATTGCTACGTGATCCAAACCAGAAAGAGGCCAGGATCTGGCCAACAAGTATGCGAAAAACGTGAAAGTACGAGCCAGATGAGGACAAATCCCAGACCTACCCGAGGCATAACCGGCGTTATCCTCTAAAATATTAATCTGAACCAGGTTTAATTGACTGTTTCGTTGTGGAACCACATTACTACGGGATCGAAACCAGACAAAACCCAGGATCTGGCCAACAAGTATGCGAAAAATGCGAAAGCATGAGCCAGATGATTGCAAATACCAGAACTAACCCAGACGTAACTGGCGTTATCCCCTAAAATATTAATCGCAACCAGGTTTAATTGACTGTTTCGGTGTGGTACCGCATTACTTCGTGATCCAAACCAGAGAAAGGCCAGGATCTGGCCAACAAGTATGCGAAAAATGTGAAAGTACGAGTCAGATGAGGACAAATCCCAGACCTAGCCGAGACATAACCGGCGTTATCCTCTAAAATATTGATCGCAACCAGTTTAATTGACTGTTTCGGTGTGGAACCTCATTACTACGTGATCCAAACCAGATAAAGCCCAGGATCTGGCCAACAAGTATGAGAAAAAAGCGAAAGTTCGAGCCAGATGTAGGGCAAGTACCAGACCTAACCCAGACAAAACCGGCGTTATCCCCTAAAATATTAATCGCAACCAGGTATAATTGACTGTTTCGGTGTGGTACCGCATTGCTACGATGATCCAAACCAGAAAGAGGCCAGGATCTGGCTAACAAGTATGCGAAGAATGCGAAAGTACGATCCAGATGAGGGCAAATCCCAGACCTAACCGAGACATAACCGGCGTTATCCTCTAAAATATTAATCGCAACAAGGTTTAATTGACTGTTTCGTTGTGGAACCACATTACTGCGGGATCCAAACCAGAAAAAACGCAGGATCTGGCCAACAGTTATGCGAAAAATGCGAAAGTACGATCCAGATGAGGGCAAATCCCAGACCTAACCGAGACATAACTGGCGTTATCCTCTAAAATATTAATCGCAACCAGGTTTAATTGACTGTTTCGGTGTGGTACCGCATTACTACGTGATCCAAACCAGAAAAAGGCCAGGATCTGGCCAGCAAGTATCCGAAAAATGCGTAATTATGAGCCAGATGATTGCAAATACCAGAACTATGCCTGACATAAACAGCGTTATCCTCTAAAACACGAATCAGAACATGTTTTTAATGACTGTTTCAGTGTGGTACCACATCACTACGTGATCCAAACAAGAAAAAGGCCAGGATCTGGCCAAAAAGTATGCGAAACATGCGAAAGTACGAGCCAGATGAGGGCAAACACCAGACCTAACCCAGACATAACCGGCGTTATCCTCTAAAATATTAATCGCAACCAGGTTTAATTGACTGTTTCGGTGTGGTGCCGCATTACTACGTGATCCAAACCAGAGAAAGGCCAGGGTCTGGCAAACAAGGATGAGAAAAATGCGAAAGTATGAGCATGATGATTGCAAATACCAGAACTAACCCTGACATAACCAGCGTTATCCTCTAAAATACGAATCGGAACATGCTTTTAATGACTGTTTCAGTGTGGTAACACATTACTACGTGATCCAAACCAGAAACATCCCAGGATCGGGCCAACAAGAATGCGAAAAATGCGAAAGTACGAACCAGATGAGGGAAAATCCCAGACCTAACCGAGACGTAACCGGCGTTATCCCCTAAAATATTAATCGCAACCGGGTTTAATTGACTGTTTCCGTGTGGAACCACATTACTACGGGATCCAAACTAGAAAAAACCCAGGATCTGGCCAACAACTATGAGAAAAACGCGAAAGTATGAGCCAGATGATTGCAAATACCAGCACTATCCCAGGCATAAACAGCGTTATCCTCTAAAATATTATTCGCAACCAGGTTTAATTGACTGTTTCGGTGTGGTACCACATTACTACGTGATCCAAACCAGAAAAAGGCCAGGATCTGGCCAACAAGTATGTGAAAAATGCGAAAGTACGAGCCAGATGAGGGCAAAGACCAGACCTAACCCAGACATAACCGGCGTTATCCGCTAAAATATTAATCGCAACCAGGTTTAATTGACTGTTTCGCTGTGGAACAGCATTACTACGGGATCCAAACCAGAAAAAGCCCAGGATCTGGCCAACAAGTATGCGGAAAACGTGAAAGTACGAGCCAGATGAGGACAAATCCCAGACCTACCCGAGACATAACCGGCGTTATCCTCTAAAATATTGATCGCAACCAGTTTAATTGACTGTTTCGGTGTGGAACCTCATTACTACGTGATCCAAGCCAGATAAAGCCCAGGATCTGGCCAACAAGTATGAGAAAAATGCGAAAGTTCGAGCCAGATGTAGGGCAAGTACCAGACCTAACCCAGACAAAACCGGCGTTATCCCCTAAAATATTAATCGCAACCAGGTATAATTGACTGTTTCGGTGTGGTACCGCATTGCTACGATGATCCAAACCAGAAAGAGGCCAGGATCTGGCTAACAAGTATGCGAAGAATGCGAAAGTACGATCCAGATGAGGGCAAATCCCAGACCTAACCGAGACATAACCGGCGTTATCCTCTAAAATATTAATCGCAACAAGGTTTAATTGACTGTTTCGTTGTGGAACCACATTACTGCGGGATCCAAACCAGAAAAAACGCAGGATCTGGCCAACAAGTATGCGAAAAATGCGAAAGTACGATCCAGATGAGGGCAAATCCCAGACCTAACCGAGACATAACTGGCGTTATCCTCTAAAATATTAATCGCAACCAGGTTTAATTGACTGTTTCGGTGTGGTACCGCATTACTACGTGATCCAAACCAGAAAAAGGCCAGGATCTGGCCAGCAAGTATCCGAAAAATGCGTAATTATGAGCCAGATGATTGCAAATACCAGAACTATGCCTGACGTAAACAGCGTTATCCTCTAAAACACGAATCAGAACATGTTTTTAATGACTGTTTCAGTGTGGTACCACATCACTACGTGATCCAAACAAGAAAAAGGCCAGGATCTGGCCAAAAAGTATGCGAAACATGCGAAAGTACGAGCCAGATGAGGGCAAACACCAGACCTAACCCAGACATAACCGGCGTTATCCTCTAAAATATTAATCGCAACCAGGTTTAATTGACTGTTTCGGTGTGGTGCCGCATTACTACGTGATCCAAACCAGAGAAAGGCCAGGGTCTGGCAAACAAGGATGAGAAAAATGCGAAAGTATGAGCATGATGATTGCAAATACCAGAGCTAACCCTGACATAACCAGCGTTATCCTCTAAAATACGAATCGGAACATGCTTTTAATGACTGTTTCAGTGTGGTAACACATTACTACGTGATCCAAACCAGAAACATCCCAGGATCGGGCCAACAAGAATGCGAAAAATGCGAAAGTACGAACCAGATGAGGGAAAATCCCAGACCTAACCGAGACGTAACCGGCGTTATCCCCTAAAATATTAATCGCAACCGGGTTTAATTGACTGTTTCCGTGTGGAACCACATTACTACGGGATCCAAACTAGAAAAAACCCAGGATCTGGCCAACAACTATGAGAAAAACGCGAAAGTATGAGCCAGATGATTGCAAAAACCAGCACTATCCCAGGCATAAACAGCGTTATCCTCTGAAATATTATTCGCAACCAGGTTTAATTGACTGTTTCGGTGTGGTACCACATTACTACGTGGTCCAAGCCAGAAAAAGGCCAGGATCTGGCCAACAAGAATGCGAAAAATGCGAAAGTACGCGCCAGATGAGGGCAAATATCAGACCTAACCGAGACATTACCGGCATTATCCTCTAAAATATTAATCGCAACCAGATTTAATTGACTGTTTCGGTGTGGTACCGCATTACTACGTGATCCAAACCAGAAAAAGGCCAGGATCTGGCCAACAAGTATGTGAAAAATGCGAAAGTACGAGCCAGATGAGGGCAAATACCAGACCTAACCCAGACATAACCGGCGTTATCCGCTAAAATATTAATCGCAACCAGGTTTAATTGACTGTTTCGCTGTGGAACAGCATTACTACGGGATCCAAACCAGAAAAAAACCCAGGATCTGGCCAACAACTATGCGAAAAAGCGAAAGTATGAGCCAGATGATTGCAAATACCAGAACTATCCCAGACATAAACAGCGTTATCCTCTAAAATATTATTCGCAACCAGGTTTAATTGACTGTTTCAGTCTGGTGCCACTTTACTACGTGGACCAAGCCAGAAGAAGGCCGGGATCTGGCCATCAAGTATGCGAAAAATGCGAAGGTCCGAGCCAGATGAGGGCAAATACCAGACCTAACCGAGACATAACCGGCGTTATCCTCCAAAATATTAATCGCAACCAGGTTCAATTGACTGTTTCGGTGTGGAACCACATTACTACGGGATCCAAACCAGAAAAAACCCAGGATCTGGCCAACAACTATGAGAAAAACGCGAAAGTATGAGCCAGATTCCCCGACGGCGTCAGCACGGTGTGTTATGCGGATGACACACTGGTGCTGGCCGTCGGGGCGCACTGGGGGAGGGCCATGCGTCGCGCGGAGGAGGGGTCGCAACGCGTCGTCGACCGGATCAGGGGGATGGGGATGACGGTGGCGGTCCATAAGACCGAGGTGATTGCGTTTCATTCACCTCGGCAGGATCCGCCACCCCCTCTGATTCGGGTGGGTGGGGCTGACATCGAGCTGAAGCCCCAGATCAGGTATCTGGGGCTGATCCTCGATAGCCACTGGCGTTTCGAGAAGCATTTCCGCTGCCTGGTCCCCCGGTTGGAAAGGATGGTTGCGGCTCTGGGCCGGATCCTGCCCAACCTGGGGGGCCCGGCGGGCCGAGTTCGTCGCCTCTATGTGGCAATGGTCCAGTCGGTGGCCCTATACGGGGCCCCCGTCTGGGCGGACGACCTGGCTGCCTCCCGGCGCAGCATGACTATGCTGCGTCGGGTGCAGAGGCGCATGGCGCTCAGGGTCGTCCGCGGGTATCGGACCATGTCACATGAGGCGGCGACGGTTCTAGCGGGGATGCCGCCCATGGACCTGCTCGCGCGGTCGCACGCGGCGATGTACCGGCACCGCGTCGACCGTCGCGCGGGGGTGGGGGCGGTCCCGGGCGGGCAGGAACCTGCTTGGGGCGATTTGAAGCGCCAGGCCCGGCAGTCCGTGTTCCTCGCGTGGCAGGAGCGGCTGGCTCTGCCAACCGCGGGGCACCGGACTGTCGGGGCTGTTCGGCCACTCCTGAAGGAGTGGCTGGACAGAGGCCATGGCAGCCTCACCTACCGGCTGGCACAGGTATTTTCCGGGCATGGCAGCTTCGGAAGATACCTGTGCCGGATAGGGAAGGAGCCGACGGCGCGTTGCTGCCACTGCGACGCTGAGCAGGACACGGCGGATCATACCCTGGAGGTATGCCCCGCGTGGGAGGGGGAGCGCCGTGTCCTGGTCGGCGTCGTCGGGCCGGATGTCTCGCTGCCGGGCGTGGTGCACGCCATGCTCGGCAGCGAGGAGAAGTGGAGGGCCGTGGCCTCCTTCTGCGAGAACGTAATGTTGCAGAAGGAGGCCGCGGGGAGGGAGCGCGAGCTTCAGCGGCGCGCTGAAGCTCGCGCTCGTGCGGTGGCCCGAGGTCGTCGCCCGGTCGCGAGGCGTCGCGGGCGGCCGCCTCGGCGTGGCGGATGACCTAGGCTGGGAGGGGGGTCCTGAGGGGACCCTCCTCCCGCCAGGCGGCGCCGGGTCGGACCGGTTGGGGGTAGGAGTGCCTCCCCCTACCGGTCCGACGCAAGGGGAGGCACCCTCGGTGGTCTGGTGCGGCCATGAACGCCCGGCTGCCGAGGGGTGGAAACGGGGTCGCGGGCGGTTGCGAGTTGGGGCTCGCAGCCGCCACTAAACGCGGCCCCGGGACGGATAGCGGCGGGATGGAGTGGCCCCGTCCCGCCGCTATGAGGCAGTGTGTCTACTGGGGGGACCGATTGTCCCCCCGGGGGATGGGCGCGAAAGCGCGGGCACGGGGAGGATACCGGAAGAATGCTTCGAGCGATTCCCGGTATCCTCCCAAAGCGTGCCGAAGGGTCACCGTGGGGTTTTTAGTGGGTAGGTCCCGCGCCTGTCGTTGTACGGGCGCGGGGAATCCCACACACCCCTCCCACCTCTCCCCAAGGAGGTGGGAGGGAGTCTTTCGAAGATTTTCCCCACGACAAAAAAAAAAAAAAAAAAAAAAAAAAGTACCAGAACTATGCCTGACATAACCAGCGTTATCCTCTAAAATACTTATCGGGACATGCTTTTAATGACTGCTTCAGTGTGGTAACACATTACTACGAGATCCAAACCAGAAAAATCCCAGGATCGGGCCAACAAGAATGCGAGAAACGTGAAAGTACGAGTCAGATGAGAACAAATCCCAGACCTACCCGAGACATAACCGGCGTTATCCTCCAAAATATTAATCGCATCCAGTTTAATTGACTGTTCCGGGGTGGAACCTCATTACTACGGGATCCAAAACAGAAAAAGCACAGGATCTGGCCAACAAGTATGCGAAAAACGCGGAAGTATGTGCCAGATGAGGGCAAATCCCAGACCTAACCGAGACATAACCGGCGTTATCCTCTAAAATATTAATCGCAACCAGGTTTAATTGACTGTTTCGTTGTGGAACCACATTACTGCGGGATCCAAACCAGAAAAAACGCAGGATCTGGCCAACAAGTATGCGAAAAATGCGAAAGTACGATCCAGATGAGGGCAAATCCCAGACCTAACCCAGACATAACCGGCGTTATCCTCTAGAATATTAATCGCAACCAGGTTTAATTGACTGTTTCGGTGTGGTACCGCATTACTACGTGATCCAAACCAGAAAATGGCCAGGATCTGGCCAACAAGTATCCGAAAAATGCGAAAGTACGCGCCAGATGAGGGCAAATACCAGGACCTAACCGAGACATTACCGGCATTATCCTCTAAAATATTAATCGCAACCAGATTTAATTGACTGTTTCGGTGTGGTACCGCATCACTACGGGATCCAAACCAGAAAAAACCCAGGATCTGGCCAACAACTATGAGAAAAACGCGAAAGTATGAGCCAGATGATTGCAAATACCAGAACTATCCCAGGCATAACCAGCGTTATCCTCTAAAATATTATTCGCATCCAGGTTTAATTGACTGTTTCGGTGTGGTACCGCATTGCTACGATGATCCAAACCAGAAAGAGGCCAGGATCTGGCTAACAAGTATGCGAAAAATGCGAAAGTACGAGCCAGATGAGTGCAAATCCCAGACCAAACCGAGACATAACCGGCGTTATCCTGTAAAATATTAATCGCAACCAGGTTTAATGGACTGTTTCGGTGTGGTACCGCATTACTACGTGATACAAACCAGACAAAGGCCAGGATCTGGCCAAAAAGTATGCGAAAAATGCGAAAGTACGAGCCAGATGAGGGCAAATACCAGACCTAACCCAGACATAACCGGCGTTATCCGATAAAATATTAATCGCAACCAGGTTTAATTGACTGTTTCGTTGTGGAACCGCATTACTACGGGATCCAAACCAGAAAAAAACCCAGGATCTGGCCAACAACTATGAGAAAAAACGAAAGTATGAGCCAGATGATTGCAAATACCAGAACTATCCCAGACATAACTAGCGTTATCCTCTAAAATATTATTCGCAACCAGGTTTCATTGACTGTTTCAGTCTGGTGCCACTTTACTACGTGGACCAAGCCAGAAGAAGGCCGGGATCTGGCCAACAAGTATGCGAAAAATGCGAAGGTCCGAGCCAGATGAGGGCAAATACCAGACCTAACCGAGACATAACCGGCGTTATCCTCCAAAATATTAATCGCAACCAGGTTGAATTGACTGTTTCGGTGTGGAACCTCATTACTACGGGATCCAAAACAGAAAAAGCACAGGATCTGGCCAACAAGTATGCGAAAAACGCGGAAGTATGTGCCAGATGATAGCAAATACCAGAACTAACCCAGACATAACCAGCGTTGTCCTCTAAAATACATATCGGAACATGCTTTTAATGACTGTTTCAGTGTGGTAACACATTACTACGAGATCCAAACCAGAAAAATCCCAGGATCGGGCCAACAAGAATGCGAGAAACGTGAAAGTACGAGTCGGATGAGGACAAATCCCAGACCTACCCGAGACATAACCGGCGTTATCCTCTAAAATATTAATCGCAACCAGTTTAATTGACTGTTTCGGTGTGGAACCTCATTACTACGGGATCCAAAACAGAAAAAGCACAGGATCTGGACAACAAGTATGCGAAAAACGCGGAAGTATGTGCCAGATGATAGCAAATACCAGAACTAACCCAGACATAACCAGCGTTATCCTTTAAAATACTTATCGGAACCAGCTTCTATTGACTGTTTCGGTGTGGAGCCACATTACTACGGGATCCAAACCAGAAAAAAAACCAGGATATGGCCAACAAGTATGCAAAAAATGCGAAGGTATGAGCCAGATGAGGGCAAATACCAGACCTAACCCAGACATAACCGGCGTTATCCGCTAAAATATTAATCTCAACCAGGTTTAATTGACTGTTTCGTTGTGATACCACATTATTACGGGATCCAAAACAGAGAAAACCCATGATCTGGCCAACAGGTATGCGAAAAATGCGAAAGCATGAGCCAGATGGTTGCAAATACCAGAACTAACCCAGACATAACCAGCGTTATCCTCTAAAATATTAATCGCAACCAGGTTTAATTGACTGTTTCGGTGTTGTACCGCATTACTACGTGATCCAAACCAGAAAGAGGCCAGGATCAGGCCAACAAGTATGCGAAAAAAGCGAAAGTATGTGCCAGATGATAGCAAATACCAGAACTAACCCAGACATAACCAGCGTTATCCTCTAAAATACATATCGGAACCAGCTTCTATTGACTGTTTCAGTGTGGTACCACATTACTACGTGATCCAAACCAGAAAAGGGCCAGGGTCTGGCCAACAAGTATGCGAAAAATGCGAAAGTCCCAGCCAGATGAGGGCAAATACCAAACCTAAACGAGACATAACCCGCGTTATCCTCTAAAATATTAATCGCAACCAGGTTCAATTGACTGTTTCGGTGTGGAACCACATTACTACGGGATCCAAACCAGAAAAAACACAGGATCTGGCCAACAACTATGAGAAAAACGCGAAAGTACGAGCCAGATGGGGGCAAATCCTAGACCTAACCGAGACACACCCAGCGTTATCCTCTAAAATATTAATCGCAACCAGGTTTAATTGACTGTTTCGGTGTTGTACCGCATTACTACGTGATCCAAACCAGAAAGAGGCCAGGATCAGGCCAACAAGAATGCGAAAAAAGCGAAAGTACGAGCCAGATGTGCGCAAATCCCAGACCTACCCGAGACATAACCGGCGTTATCCTCTAAATTATTAATCGCAACCAGGTTTAATTGACTGTTTCAGTGAGGTACCACATTGCTACGTGATCCAAACCGGAAATAGCCCAGGATCTGGCCAACAAGTATGCGAAAAACGTGAAAGTACGAGCCAGATGAGGACAAATCCCAGACCTACCCGAGAGATAACCGGCGTTATCCTCTAAAATATTAATCTGAACCAGGTTTAATTGACTGTTTCGTTGTGGAACCGCATTACTACGGGATCGAAACCAGACAAAACCCAGGATCTGGCCAACAAGTATGCGAAAAATGCGAAAGCATGAGCCAGATGATTGCAAATACCAGAACTAACCCAGACGTAACCGGCGTTATCCCCTAAAATATTAATCGCAACCAGGTTTAATTGTCTGTTTCGGTGTGGTACCGCATTACTTCGTGATCCAAACCAGAGAAAGGCCAGGATCTGGCCAACAAGTATGCGAAAAATGTGAAAGTACGAGTCAGATGAGGACAAATCCCAGACCTAGCCGAGACATAGCCTGCGTTATCCTCTAAAATATTGATCGCAACCAGTTTAATTGACTGTTTCGGTGTGGAACCTCATTACTACGTGATCCAAACCAGATAAAGCCCAGGATCTGGCCAACAAGTATGAGAAAAATGCGAAAGTTCGAGCCAGATGAGGGCAAGTACCAGACCTGACCCAGACAAAACCGGCGTTATCCCCTAAAATATTAATCGCAACCAGGTATAATTGACTGTTTCGGTGTGGTACCGCATTGCTACGATGATCCAAACCAGGAAGAGGCCAGGATCTGGCTAACAAGTATGCGAAAAATGCGAAAGTACGATCCAGATGAGGGCAAATCCCAGACCTAACCGAGACATAACCGGCGTTATCCTCTAAAATATTAATCGCAACAAGGTTTAATTGACTGTTTCGTTGTGGAACCACATTACTGCGGGATCGAAACCAGAAAAAACGCAGGATCTCTCCAACAAGTATGCGAAAAATGCGAAAGTACGATCCAGATGAGGGCAAATCCCAGACCTAACCGAGACATAACCGGCGTTATCCTCGAAAATATTAATCGCAACCAGGTTTAATTGACTGTTTCGGTGTGGTACCGCATTACTACGTGATCCAAACCAGAAAAAGGCCAGGATCTGGCCAGCAAGTATCCGAAAAATGCGAAATTATGAGCCAGATGATTGCAAATACCAGAACTATGCCTGACATAAACAGCGTTATCCTCTAAAACACGAATCAACACATGTTTTTAATGACTGTTTCAGTGTGGTACCACATCACTACGTGATCCAAACCAGAAAAAGGCCAGGATCTGGCCAAAAAGTATGCGAAACATGCGAAAGTACGAGCCAGATGAGGGCAAACACCAGACCTAACCCAGACATAACCGGCGTTATCCTTTAAAATATTAATCGCAACCAGGTTTAATTGACTGTTTCGGTGTGGTACCGCATTACCACGTGATCCAAACCAGAGGAAGGCCAGGATCTGGCCAACAAGGATGAGAAAAATGCGAAAGTATGAGCATGATGATTGCAAATACCAGAACTAACCCTGACATAACCAGCGTTATCCTCTAAAATACGAATCGGAACATGCTTTTAATGACTGTTTCAGTGTGGTAACACATTACTACGTGATCCAAACCAGAAACATCCCAGGATCGGGCCAACAAGAATGCGAAAAATGCGAAAGTACGAACCAGATGAGGGAAAATCCCAGACCTAACCGAGACGTAACCGGCATTATCCTCTAAAATATTAATCGCAACCAGATTTAATTGACTGTTTCGGTGTGGTACCGCATTACTACGTGATCCAAACCAGAAAAAAACCCAGGATCTGGCCAACAACTATGAGAAAAAACGAAAGTATGAGCCAGATGATTGCAAATACCAGAACTATCCCAGACATAACTAGCGTTATCCTCTAAAATATTATTCGCAACCAGGTTTCATTGACTGTTTCAGTCTGGTGCCACTTTACTACGTGGACCAAGCCAGAAGAAGGCCGGGATCTGGCCAACAAGGATGAGAAAAATGCGAAATTATGAGCCAGATGATTGCAAATACCAGAACTATGCCTGACATAAACAGCGTTATCCTCTAAAACACGAATCAGAACATGTTTTTAATGACTGTTTCAGTGTGGTACCACATCACTACGGGATCCAAACCAGAAAAAACTCAGGATCTGGCCGACAAGTATTCGAAAAATGCGATAGTATGAGCCAGGGGAGGGCAAATACCAGACTTAACACAGACATAACCGGCGTTATCCTCTAAAATATTAATCGCAACCGGGTTTAATTGACTGTTTCCGTGTGGAACCACATTACTACGGGATCCAAACCAGAAAAAACCCAGGATCTGGCCATAACTATGAGAAAAACGCGAAAGTATGAGCCAGATGATTGCAAATACCAGAACTATCCCAGGCATAAACAGCGTTATCCTCTAAAATATTATTCGCAACCAGGTTTAATTGACTGTTTCGGTGTGGTACCACATTACTACGTGGTCCAAGCCAGAATGAGGCCAGGATCTGGCCAACAAGAATGCGAAAAATGCGAAAGTACGCGCCAGATGAGGGCAAATACCAGACCTAACCGAGACATTACCGGCATTATCCTCTAAAATATTAATCGCAACCAGATTTAATTGACTGTTTCGGTGTGGTACCGCATTACTACGTGATCCAAACCAGAAAAAGGCCAGGATCTGGCCAACAAGTATGTGAAAAATGCGAAAGTACGAGCCAGATGAGGGCAAATACCAGACCTAACCCAGACATAACCGGCGTTATCCGCTAAAATATTAATCGCACCAGGTTTAATTGACTGTTTCGCTGCGGAACAGCATTACTACGGGATCCAAACCAGAAAAAACCCAGGATCTGGCCATAACTATGAGAAAAACGCGAAAGTATGAGCCAGATGATTGCAAATACCAGAACTATCCCAGACATAAACAGCGTTATCCTCTAAAATATTATTCGCAACCAGGTTTAATTGACTGTTTCAGTCTGGTGCCACTTTACTACGTGGACCAAGCCAGAAGAAGGCCGGGATCTGGCCATCAAGTATGCGAAAAATGCGATGGTCCGAGCCAGATGAGGGCGAATACCAGACCTAACCGAGACATAACCGGCGTTATCCTCCAAAATATTAATCGCAACCAGGTTCAGTTGACTGTTTCGGTGTGGAACCACATTACTACGGGATCCAAACCAGAAAAAACCCAGGATCTGGCCAACAACTATGAGAAAAACGCGAAAGTATGAGCCAGATGATTGCAAATACCAGAACTATCCCAGGCATAACCAACGTTATCCTCTAAAATATTATTCGCATCCAAGTTTAATTGACTGTTTCGGTGTGGTACCACATTACTACGTGGTCCAAGAGAGAAAAAGGCCAGGATCTGGCCAACGAGAATACGAAAAATGCGAAAGTATGCGCCAGATGAGGGCAAATATTAGACCTAACCGAGACATTACCGGCGTTATCCTCTAAAATATTAATCGCAACCAGGTTCAATTGACTGTTTCGGTGTGGAACCACATTACTACGGGATTCAAACCAGAAAAAACCCAGGATCTGTTCAACAACTATGAGAAAAACGCGAAAGTACGAGCCAGATGGGGGCAAATCCCAGACCTAACCGAGACATAACCGGCGTTATCCTCTAAAATATTAACCGCAACCAGGTTTAATTGACTGTTTCGGTGTGGTACTGCATTACTACGTGATCCAGACCAGAAAAAGGCCAGGATCTGGCCAACAAGTATGCGAAAAATGCGAAAGTATGACCCAGATGATTGCAAATACCAGAACTATGCCTGACATAACCAGCGTTATCCTCTAAAATACGAATCGGAACATGCTTTTAATGACTGTTTCAGTGTGGTAACACATTACTACGAGATCCAAACCAGAAAAATCCCAGGATCGGGACAACAAGAATGCGAGAAACGCGAAAGTACGAGCCACATGAGGGAAAATCCCAGACCTAACCCAGACATAACCGGCGTTATCCGCTAAAATATTAATCGCAACCAGGTTTAATTGACTGTTTCGTTGTGGAACCACATTACTACGGGATCCAAACCAGGAAGAACCCAGGATCTGGCCAACAAGTATGCGAAAAATGGGAAAGAACGATCCAGATAAGGGCAAATCCCAGACCTAACCGAGACATAACCGGCGTTATCCTCTAAAATATTAATTGCAACCAGGTTTAGTTAACTGTCTCAGTGTGGTACCACATTACTACGTGATCCAAATCAGAAAAAGCCCAGGATCTGGCGAACAAGTATGCGAAAAATGCGAAAGTACGAGCCAGATGAGGGCAAATCCCAGACCTAACCGAGACATAACCGGCGTTATCCTCTAAAATATTAACCGCAACCAGGTTTAATTGACTGTTTCGGTGTGGTACCGGATTACTACGTGATCCAAACCAGAAAAAGGCCATGATCTGGCCAACAAGTATGCGAAAAATGCGAAAGTATGAGCCAGATGATTGCAAATACCAGAACTATGCCTGGCATAACCAGCGTTATCCTCTAAAATACGAATCGGAACATGCTTTTGATGACTGTTTCAGTGTGGTAACACATTACTACCAGATCCAAACCAGAAAAATCCCAGGATCGGGACAACAAGAATGCGAGAAACGCGAAAGTACGAGCCACATGAGGGAAAATCCCAGACCTAACCCAGACATAACCGGCGTTATCCGCTAAAATATTAATCGCAACCAGGTTTAATTGACTGTTACGTTGTGGAACCACATTACTACGGGATCCAAACCTGAAAGAACCCAGGATCTGGCCAACAAGTATGCGAAAAATGCGAAAGAACGATCCAGATGAGGGCAAATCCCAGACCTAACCGAGACATAACCGGCGTTATCCTCTAAAATATTAATTGCAACCAGGTTTATTTGACTGTTTCGGTGTGGTAACGCATTACTGCGTGATCCAAACCAGATCAAGCCCAGGATCTGACCAACAAGTATCAGAAAAATGCGAAAGTTCGAGCCAGATGAGGGCAAATCCCAGACCTAACCGAGACATAACCGGCGTTATCCTCTAAAATATTAATCGCAACCAGGTTTATTTGACTGTTTCGGTGTGGTAACGCATTACTGCGTGATCCAAACCAGATAAAGCCCAGGATCTGACCAACAGGTATCAGAAAAATGCGAAAGTTCGAGCCAGATGAGGGCAAATCCCAGACCTAACCGAGACATAACCGGCGTTATCCTCTAAAATATTAATCGCAACCAGGTTTATTTGACTGTTTCTGTGTGGTACCACATTACTACGTGGTCCAAGCCAGAAAAAGACCAGGATCTGGCCAACAAGTATGCGAAAAATGCGAAATTAGGAGCCACATGAGGGAAAATCCCAGACCCAACCGAGACGTAACCGGCGCTTTCCTCTAAGATATTAATCGCAACCAGGTTTATTTGACTGTTTCGGTGTGGTACCACATTACTACGTGGTCCAAGCCAGAAAAAGACCAGGATCTGGCCAACAAGAATGCGAAAAATGCGAAAGTATGAGCCAGATGATTGCAAATACCAGAACTATGCCTGGCATAACCAGCGTTATCCTCTAAAATACGAATCGGAACATGCTTTTGATGACTGTTTCAGTGTGGTAACACATTACTACCAGATCCAAACCAGAAAAATCCCAGGATCGGGACAACAAGAATGCGAGAAACGCGAAAGTACGAGCCAAATGAGGGAAAATCCCAGACCTAACCCAGACATAACCGGCGTTATCCGCTAAAATATTAATCGCAACCAGGTTTAATTGACTGTTACGTTGTGGAACCACATTACTACGGGATCCAAACCAGAAAGAACCCAGGATCTGGCCAACAAGTATGCGAAAAATGCGAAAGAACGATCCAGATGAGGGCAAATCCCAGACCAAACCGAGACATAACCGGCGTTATCCTCTAAAATATTAATTGCAACCAGGTTTAGTTAACTGTTTCAGTGTGGTACCACATTACTACGTGATCCAAATCAGAAAAAGCCCAGGATCTGGCGAACAAGTATGCGAAAAATGCGAAAGTACGATCCAGATGAGGGCAAATCCCAGACCTAACCGAGACATAACCGGCGTTATCCTCTAAAATATTAATCGCAACCAGGTTTAATTGACTGTTTCGGTGTGGTATCGCATTACTACCTGATCCAAACCAGAAAAAGGCCATGATCTGGCTAACAAGTATGCGAAAAATGCGAAAGTATGAGCCAGATGATTGCAAATACCAGAACTATGCCTGACATAACCGGCGTTATCCTCTAAAATACGAATCGGAACGTGCTTTTAATGACTGTTTCAGTGTGGTAACACATTACTACGAGATCCAAGCCAGAAAAATCCCAGGGTCGGGCCAACAAGAATGCGAGAAACGCGAAAGTACGAGCCACATGAGGGAAAATCCCAGACCTAACCCAGACATAACCGACGTTATCCGCTAAAATATTAATCGCAACCAGAATTATTTGACTGTTTCGGTGTGGTAACGCATTACTGCGTGATCCAAACCAGATCAAGCCCAGGATCTGACCAACAAGTATCAGAAAAATGCGAAAGTTCGAGCCAGATGAGGGCAAATCCCAGACCTAACCGAGACATAACCGGCGTTATCCTCTAAAATATTAATCGCAACCAGGTTTATTTGACTGTTTCAGTGTGGTAACACATTACTACGTGGTCCAAGCATGAAAAAGGCCAGGATCTGGCAAACAAGTATGCGAAAAATGCGAAATTACGAGCCACATGAGGGAAAATCCCAGACCCAACCGAGACATAACCGGCGTTATCCTCCAAAATATTAATTGCAACCAGGTTTAATTAACTGTTTCAGTGTGGTACCACATTACTACGTGATCCAAATCAGAAAAAGCCCAGGATCTGGCCAACAAGAATGCGAGAAATGCGAAAGTTCGCGCCAGATGAGGGTAAATATCAGACCTAACCGAGACATTACCGGCGTTATCCACTAAAATATTAATCGCAACCAGGTTCAATTGACTGTTTCGGTGTGGAACCACATTACTACGGGATCCAAACCAGAAAAAAACCCAGGTTCTGTTCAACAACTATGAGAAAAACGCGAAAGTACGAGCCAGATGGGGGCAAATCCCAGACCTAACCGTGACATAACCAGCGTTATCCTCTAAAATATTAATCGCAACCAGGTTTAATTGACTGTTTCGGTGTGGTACCGCATTACTACGTGATCCAAACAAGAATGAGGCCAGGATCTGGCCAACAAGAATGCGAAAAAAGCGAAAGTACGAGCCAGATGTGGGGAAATCCCAGACCTACCCGAGACATACCGGCGTTATCCTCTAAAATATTAATCGCAACCAGGTTTAATTGACTGTTTCAGTGTGGTACCACATTACTACGTGATCCAAACCAGAAAAAGCCCAGGATCTGGCCAACAAGTATGCGAAAAACGCGAATGTATGAGCCAGATGATTGCAAATACCAGAACTAACCCAGACATAACCAGCGTTATCCTCTAAAATACTGATCGGAACCAGCTTCTATTGACTGCTTCAGTGTGGTACCACATTACTACGTGATCCACACCCGAAAAAGGCCAGGATCTGGCCAACAAGTATGCGAAAAACGTGAAAGTACGAGCCAGATGAGGACAAATCCCAGACCTAACCGAGACGTAACCGGCGTTATCCCCTAAAATATTAATCGCAACCAGGTATAATTGACTGTTTCGGTGTGGTACCGCATTGCTACGATGATCCAAACCAGAAAGAGGCCAGGATCTGGCCAACAAGTATGCGAAAAATGCGAAAGTATGAACCAGATGATTGCTAATACCAGAACTAACCCAGACATAACCGGCGTTATCCCCTAAAATATTAATCGCAACCAGGTTTAATTGACTGTTTCGGTGTGGAACCACATTACTACGGGATGCAAACCAGAGAAAACCCAGGATCTGGCCAACAGGTATGCGAAAAATGCGAAAGTATGAGCCAGATGATTGCAAATACTAGCACTAACCAAGACATAACCAGCGTTATTCTCTAAAATATTAATCGCAACCAGGTTCAATTGACTGTTTCGGTGTGGTACCGCATTACTACGTGATCCAAACCAGAGAAAGGCCAGGATCTGGCCAACAAGGATGAGAAAAATGCGAAAGTATGAGCAAGATGATTGCAAATACCAGAACTAACCCTGACATAACCTGCGTTATCCTCTAAAATACGAATCGGAACATGCTTTTAATAACTGTTTCAGTGTGGTACCACATTACTACCTGATCCAAACCAGAAACATCCCAGGATCGGGCCAACAAGAATGCGAAAAATGTTATCCCCTAAAATATTAATCGCAACCAGGTTTAATTGACTGTTTCAGTGTGGTAACACATTACTACGTGATCCAAACCAGAGAAAACCCAGGATCTGGCCAACAGGTATGCGAAAAATGCGAAAGTATGAGCCAGATGACTGCAAATACTAGCACTAACCCAGACATAACCGGCGTTATCCTCTAAAATATTAGTCGCAACCGGGTTTAATTGACTGTTTCCGTGTGGAACCACATTACTACGGGATCCAAAGCAGAAAAAACCCAGGATCTGGCCAACAACTATGAGAAAAACGCGAAAGTATGAGCCAGATGATTGCAAATACCAGAACTATCCCATGCATAACCAGCGGTATCCTCTAAAATATTATTCGCAACCAGGTTTAATTGACTGTTTCGGTGTGGTACCACATTCCTACGTGGTCCAAGCCAGAAAAAGGCCAGGATCTGGCCAACAAGAATGCGAAAAATGCGAAAGTACGCGCCAGATGAGGGCAAATACCAGACCTAACCGAGACATTACCGCCATTATCCTCTAAAATATTAATCGCAACCAGATTTAATTGACTGTTTCGGTGTGGTACCGCATTACTACGTGATCCAAACCAGAAAAAGGCCAGGATCTGGCCAAGAAGTATGCGAAAAATGCGAAAGTACGAGCCAGATGAGGGCAAATACCAGAACTAACCCAGACATAACCGGCGTTATCCTCTAAAATACTGATCGGAACCAGTTTCTATTGACTGTTTCAGTGTGGTACCACATTACTACGTGATCCAAACCAGAAAAAGGCCAGGATCTGGCCAACAAGTAAGCGAAAAACGTGAAAGTATGAGCTAGATGATTGCAAATACCAGAACTATCCCAAGCATAACCAGCGTTATCCTCTAAAATATTATTCGCAACCAGGTTTAATTGACTGTTTCGGTGTGGTACCACATTCCTACGTGGTCCAAGCCAGAAAAAGGCCAGGATCTGGCCAACAAGAATGCGAAAAATGCGAAAGTACGCGCCAGATGAGGACAAATCCCAGACCTACCCGAGACATAACCGGCGTTATCCTCTAAAATATTAATCTCAACCAGGTTTAATTGACTGTTTCGTTGTGGAACCAAATTACTACGGGATCCAAACCAGAAAAAACCCAGGATCTGGCCAACAAGAATGCCAAAAATGCGAAAGTATGAGCCAGATGATTGCAAATACCAGAACTAACCCAGACATAACCGGCGTTATCCCCTAAAATATTAATCGCAACCAGGTTTAATTGACTGTTTCGTTGTGGAACCACATTACTACGGGATCCAAACCAGAAAAATCCCAGGATCGGGCCAACAAGAATGCGAGAAACGCGAAAGTATGAGCCAGATGAGGGAAAATCCCAGACCTAACCCAGACATAACCGGCGTTATCCTCTAAAATATTAATCGCAACCAGGTTTAAATGACTGTTTCAGTGTGGTACCACATTACTACGTGATCCAAACCAGAAAAAGCCCAGGATCTGGCCAACAAGTATGCGAAAAATGCGAAAGTATGAGCCAGATGAGGGAAAATCCCAGACCTAACCGAGACGTAACCGGCGTTATCCTCTAAAATATTAATCGCAACCAGGTTTAATTGACTGTTTCAGTGTGGTACTGCATTACTACGTGATCCAGACCAGAAAAAGGCCAGGATCTGGCCAACAAGTTTGCGCAAAATGCGAAAGTACGAACCAGATGAGGGCAAATCCCAGACCAAACCGAGACACAACCGGCGTTATCCTCTAAAATATTAATCGCAACCAGGTTTAATTGACTGTTTCGGTGTGGTACCGCATTACTACGTGATCCAAACCAGAAAAAGGCCATGATCTGGCCAACAAGTATGCGAAAAATGCGAAAGTACGAGCCAGATGGGGGCAAATCCCAGACCTAACCGAGACATAACCGGCGTTATCCTCTAAAATATTAATCGCAACCAGGTTTAATTGACTGTTTCGGTGTGGAACCTCATTACTACGGGATCCAAAACAGAAAAAGCACAGGATCTGGCCAACAAGTATGCGAAAAACGCGGAAGTATGTGCCAGATGATAGCAAATACCAGAACTAGCCCAGACATAACCAGCGTTATCCTCTAAAATATTATTCGCAACCAGGTTCAATTGACTGTTTCGGTGTGGTACCACATTACTACGTGGTCCAAGCGAGAAAGAGGCCAGGATCTGGCCAACAAGAATGCGAAAAATGCGAAAGTACGCGCCAGATGAGGGCAAATACCAGACCTAACCGAGACATTACCGGCATTATCCTCTAAAATATTAATGGCAACCAGATTTAATTGACTGTTTCGGTGTGGTACCGCATTACTACGAGATCCAAACCAGAAAAAGACCAGAATCTGGCCAACAAGTATGCGAAAAATGCGAAAGTATGAGCCAGATGAGGGAAAATCCCAGACCTAACCGAGACGTAACCGGCGTTATCCTCTAAAATATTAATTGCAACCAGGTTTATTTGACTGTTTCGGTGTGGTAACGCATTACTACGTGATCCAAACCAGATAAAGCACAGGATCTGGCCAACAAGTATGAGAAAAATGCGAAAGTTCGAGCCAGATGAGGGCAAATACCAGACCTAACCCAGACAAAACCGGCGTTATCCCCTAAAATATTAACCGCAACCAGGTATAATTGACTGTTTCGGTGTGGTACCGTATTGCTACGATGATCCAAACCAGAAAAAACCCAGGATCTGGCCAACAAGTATGCGAAAAATGCGAAAAAACGATCCAGATGAGGGCAAATCCCCGACCTAACCGAGACATAACCGGCGTTATCCTCTAAAATATAAATCATAACCAGGTTTAATTGACTGTTTCGTTGTGGAACCACATTACTACGGGATCCAAACCAGAAAGAACCCAGGACCCGGCCAACAAGTATGCGAAAAATGCGAAAGAACGATCCAGATGAGGGCAAATCCCAGACCTAACCGAGACATAACCGGCGTTATCCTCTAAAATATTAATTGCAACCAGGTTTAGTTAACTGTTTCAGTGTGGTACCACATTACTACGTGATCCAAATCAGAAAAAGCCCAGGATCTGGCCAACAAGTATGAGAAAAACGCGAAAGTACGAGCCAGATGGGGGCAAATCCCAGACCTAATCGAGACATAACCAGCGTTATCCTCTAAAATATTAATCGGAACATGCTTTTAATGACTGTTTCAGTATGGTAACACATTACTACGAGATCCAAACCAGAAAAATTGCCTGGATCGGGCCAACAAGAATGCGAGAAACGCGAAAGTACGAGCCACATGAGGGAAAATCACAGACCTAACCCAGACATAACCGGCGTTATCCGCTTAAATATTAATCGCAACCAGGTTTAATTGACTGTTTCCTTGTGGAACCACATTACTACGGGATCCAAACCAGAAAGAACCCAGGATCTGGCCAACAAGTATGCGAAAAATGCGAAAAAACGATCAAGATGAGGGCAAATCCCAGACCTAACCGAGACATAACCGGCGTTATCCTCTAAAATATTAATTGCAACCAGGTTTAGTTAACTGTTTCAGTGTGGTACCACATTGCTACGTGATCCAAATCAGAAAAAGCCCAGGATGTTGCCAACAAGTATGCGAAAAATGCGAAAGTACGAGCCAGATGAGGGCAAATCCCAGACCTAACCGAGACATAACCGGCGTTATCCTCTAAGATATTAATCGCAACCAGGTTCATTTGACTGTTTCGGTGTGGTACCACATTACTACGTGGTCCAAGCCAGAAAAAGGCCAGGATCTGGCCAACAGGTATGCCAAAAATGCGAAAGTATGAGCCGGATGATTGCAAATACTAGCACTAACCCAGACATAACCGGCGTTATCCTCTAAAATATTAATCGCAACCGGGTTTAATTGACTGTTTCCGTGTGGAACCACATTACTACGGGATCCAAACCAGAAAAAACCCAGGATCTGGCCAACAACTATGAGAAAAACGCGAAAGTATGAGCCAGATGATTGCAAATACCAGAACTATCCCAGGCATAACCAGCGTTATCCGCTAAAATATTATTCGCAACCAGGTTTATTTGACTGTTTTGGTGTGGTAACGCATTACTGCGTGATCCAAACCAGATAAAGCCCAGGATCTGACCAACAAGTATCAGAAAAATGCGAAAGTTCGAGCCAGATGAGGGCAAATCCCAGACCTAACCGAGACATAACCGGCGTTATCCTCTAAAATATTAATCGCAACCAGGTATAAGTGACTGTTTCGGTGTGGTAACACATTACTACGAGATCCAAACCAGAAAAATCCCAGGATCGGGCCAACAAGGATGCGAGAAACGCGAAAGTACGAGCCACATGAGGGAAAATCCCAGACCTAACCGAGACATAACCGGCGTTATCCTCTAAAATATTAATCGCAACCAGGTTTATTTGACTGTTTCGGTGTGGTAACGCATTACTGCGTGATCCAAACCAGATAAAGCCCAGGATCTGACCAACAAGTATCAGAAAAATGCGAAAGTTCGAGCCAGATAAGGGCAAATCCCAGACCTAACCGAGACATAACCGGCGTGATCCTCTAAAATATTAATCGCAACCAGGTTTATTTGACTGTTTCGGTGTGGTAACGCATTACTGCGTGATCCAAACCTGATAAAGCCCAGGATCTGGCCAACAAGTATCAGAGAAATGCGAAAGTTCGAGCCAGATGAGGGCAAATCCCAGACCTAACCGAGACATAACCGGCGTTATCCTCTAAAATATTAATCGCAACCAGGTATAATTGACTGTTTCGGTGTGGTAACACATTACTACGAGATCCAAACCAGAAAAATCTCAGGATCGGGCCAACAAGGATGCGAGAAACGCGAAAGTACGAGCCACATGAGGGAAAATCCCAGACCCAACCGAGACATAACCGGCGTTATCCTCTAAGATATTAATAGCAACCAGGTTTATTTGACTGTTTCGGTGTGGTACCACATTACTACGTGGTCCAAGCCAGAAAAAGGCCAGGATCTGGCCAACAAGAATGCGAGAAATGCGAAAGTACGCGCCAGATGAGGGCAAATATCAGACCTAACCGAGACATTACCGGCGTTATCCACTAAAATATTAATCGCAACCAGGTTCAATTGACTGTTTCGGTGTGGAACCACATTACAAGGGGTCCAAACCAGAAAAAACCCAGGATCTGGCCAACAAGTATGCGAAAAATGCGAAAGTATGAGCCAGATGATTGCAAATACCAGAACTAACCCAGACATAACCGGCGTTATCCCCTAAAATATTAATCGCAACCATGTTTAATTGACTGTTTCGCTGTGGAACCACATTACTACGGGATCCAAACCAGAGAAAACCCAGGATCTGGCCAACAGGTATGCGAAAAATGCGATAGTATGAGCCAGATGATTGCAAATACTAGCACTATCCCAGACATAACCAGCGTCATCCTCTAAAATACGAATCGGAACATGCTTTTAATGACTGTTTCAGTGTGGTAACAAATTACTACGTGATTCAAACCAGAAACATCCCAGGATCGGGCCAACAAGAATGCGAAAAATGCGAAAGTACGAACCAGATGAGGGAAAATCCCAGACCTAACCGAGACGTAACCGGCGTTATCCCCTAAAATATTAATCGCAACCAGGTTTAATTGACTGTTTCAGTGTGGTAACACATTACTACGTGGTCCAAGCCAGAAAAAGGCCAGGATCTGACCAACAAGTATCAGAAAAATGCGATAGTTCGAGCCAGATGAGGGCAAATACCAGACCTAACCGAGACATAACCGGCGTTATCCCCTAAAATATTAATCGCAACCAGGTATAATTGACTGTTTCGGTGTGGTAACACATTACTACGAGATCCAAACCAGAAAAATCCCAGGATCGGGCCAACAAGGATGCGAGAAACGCGAAAGTACGAGCCACATGAGGGAAAATCCCAGACCTAACCGAGACATAACCGGCGTTATCCTCTAAAATATTAATCGCAACCAGGTTTATTTGACTGTTTCGGTGTGGTAACGCATTACTGCGTGATCCAAACCAGATAAAGCCCGGGATCTGACCAACAAGTATCAGAAAAATGCGAAAGTTCGAGCCAGATGAGGGCAAATCCCAGACCTAACCGAGACATAACCGGCGTTATCCTCTAAGATATTAATCGCAACCAGGTTTATTTGACTGTTTCGGTGTGGTACCACATTACTACGTGGTCCAAGCCAGAAAAAGGCCAGGATCTGGCCAACAAGAATGCGAGAAATGCGAAAGTACGCGCCAGATGAGGGCAAATATCAGACCTAACCGAGACATTACCGGCGTTATCCACTAAAATATTAATCGCAACCAGGTTCAATTGACTGTTTCGGTGTGGAACCACATTACTACGGGATCCAAACCAGAAAAAACCCACGATCTGTTCAACAACTATGAGAAAAACGCGAAAGTACGAGCCAGATGGGGGCAAATCCCAGACCTGACCGAGACATAACCAGCGTTATCCTCTAAAATATTAATCGCAACCAGGTTTAATTGACTGTTACGGTGTGGTACCGCATTACTACGTGATCCAAACCAGATAAAGCCCAGGATCTGACCAACAAGTATCAGAAAAATGCGAAAGTTCGAGCCAGATGAGGGCAAATCCCAGACCTAACCGAGACATAACCGGCGTTATCCTCTAAAATATTAATCGCAACCAGGTTTATTTGACTGTTTCGGTGTGGTAACGCATTACTGCGTGATCCAAACCAGATAAAGCCCAGGATCTGGCCAACAAGTATCAGAAAAATGCGAAAGTTCGAGCCAGATGAGAGCAAATCCCAGACCTAACCGAGACATAACCGGCGTTATCCTCTAAAATATTAATCGCAACCAGGTATAAGTGACTGTTTCGGTGTGGTAACACATTACTACGAGATCCAAACCAGAAAAATCCCAGGATCGGGCCAACAAGGATGCGAGAAACGCGAAAGTACGAGCCACATGAGGGAAAATCCCAGACCTAACCGAGACATAACCGGCGTTATCCTCTAAAATATTAATCGCAACCAGGTTTATTTGACTGTTTCGGTGTGGTAACGCATTACTGCGTGATCCAAACCAGATAAAGCCCAGGATCTGACCAACAAGTATCAGAAAAATGCGAAAGTTCGAGCCAGATGAGGGCAAATCCCAGACCTAACCGAGACATAACCTGCGTTATCCTCTAAAATATTAATCGCAACCAGGTTTATTTGACTGTTTCGGTGTGGTAACGCATTACTGCGTGATCCAAACCAGATAAAGCCCAGGATCTGACCAACAAGTATCAGAAAAATGCGAAAGTTCGAGCCAGATGAGGGCAAATCCCAGACCTAACCGAGACATAACCGGCGTTATCCTCTAAAATATTAATCGCAACCAGGTTTATTTGACTGTTTCGGTGTGGTAACGCATTACTGCGTGATCCAAACCAGATAAAGCCCAGGATCTGGCCAACAAGTATCAGAAAAATGCGAAAGTTCGAGCCAGATGAGAGCAAATCCCAGACCTAACCGAGACATAACCGGCGTTATCCTCTAAAATATTAATCGCAACCAGGTATAAGTGACTGTTTCGGTGTGGTAACACATTACTACGAGATCCAAACCAGAAAAATCGGGCCAACAAGGATGCGAGAAACGCGAAAGTACGAGCCACATGAGGGAAAATCCCAGACCTAACCGAGACATAACCGGCGTTATCCTCTAAAATATTAATCGCAACCAGGTTTATTTGACTGTTTCGGTGTGGTAACGCATTACTGCGTGATCCAAACCAGATAAAGCCCAGGATCTGACCAACAAGTATCAGAAAAATGCGAAAGTTCGAGCCAGATGAGGGCAAATCCCAGACCTAACCGAGACATAACCGGCGTTATCCTCTAAGATATTAATCGCAACCAGGTTTATTTGACTGTTTCGGTGTGGTACGACATTACTACGTGGTCTAAGCCAGAAAAAGGCCAGGATCTGGCCAACAAGAATGCGAGAAATGCGAAAGTACGCGCCAGATGAGGGCAAATATCAGACCTAACCGAGACATTACCGGCGTTATCCTCTAAGATATTAATCGCAACCAGGTTTATTTGACTGTTTCGGTGTGGTACGACATTACTACGTGGTCCAAGCCAGAAAAAGGCCAGGATCTGGCCAACAAGAATGCGAGAAACGCGAAAGTACGAGCCACATCCCCCAGGACCTCCGTTCGCGGCGGGATCCTGGGCGATTGGGCGGCGGGGCTCGACCTCCGGGTATTGAACCGGGGGTCGGAGCACACATGCGTGCGGCGATATGGGGGGTCCATCGTGGATGTTGGATTCGCGACCCCCAACGCCGTGCGCATGGTGTCGGGTTGGCACGTGGTCGCGGGGGCAGAGACACTCTCCGATCACCGGTACATCCGGATGGAGGTCTCTGCCGCCGCGAGTGCATCCCGACACGGCCGCCTGCGTGGCACCCCACCACGCCGCTGGGCGCTTCGGCGCCTGGACAAGGACGCCCTGATGGCAGCTGCCCTCGCTGCAACTTGGCCGCAGGGAGCGGCCGAGTTGCCGAGCATAGAGGAGGAGGTCGCCCGGCTCGGAGCATTGGTCGCGGGTATTTGCGACGCGGCGATGCCTTGGGTCGGGCGGGCTTCTCCTCGTCGGGCGGTGTACTGGTGGTCGGACGCGATCGCGGAGTTGCGAGTCGCGACTGTCCGCGCCCGACGCCAGTACACCCGCGCGCGCCGTCGTCAACGTACAGGCGACGGCGTGGCGCGAGCGAGGGCAGCTGATGACCTGTATGGAGCATACCGCGTGGCGCGGGTTGCTCTGCAGGTCGCCATCAAACGGGCCAAGACCCAGGCATGGAAGGAGCTCCTCCAGACCCTTGATGACGATCCATGGGGGCGCCCATATAAGGTGGTGCTGAATAAGCTCCGCCCGTGGGCGCCCCCCGTCACCGAGGGTCTTGACCCCCGGCTGCTGGAGGACGTGGTCAATACACTCTTCCCAATTGGGGAGAGGGGACCGCGTCCTCCGGCGGCGGCGGCTGTCCCAGTGGAGTGGACGGCCGAACTGGGGGTCACGCAGGAGGAGCTGGCAGCGGCCATCAGACGGCTCGGGGTTCGTAACACGGCCCCGGGTCCGGATGGTGTGCCCGGCCGGGTTTGGGTCTTGACCCAGGGCGTCCTTGGGGCCGACCTCAGGCGGTTGTTCGACCGCTGCCTGAGGGACGGGCGATTCCCCCCCAGTTGGAAGGTGGCGAGGATGGTCCTCCTCCGGAAGGAGGGTCGGCCCGCGGAGTCTCCCTCCGCATACCGGCCCATTTGTCTCCTCGACGAGGTGGGCAAGCTCTTCGAGCGTGTGATTGCTGCCCGCCTCGTCGAGCACCTGTCGCGGGGTGATCCGGGTCTGACCGACTGCCAGTTCGGTTTCCGGGGGGGCCGATCGACTATCGACGCGATAGGTCGTGTGAGGGCCCTCTCGGAGGCGGCCGTCTCCCGGGGAGGGGTGGCATTGGCAATATCCTTGGATATTGCCAATGCCTTTAACACCCTCCCCTGGGAAGAGATAAGGAGGGGACTCGAATATCATCGAGTCCCCCCTTGTCTCAGGGCGGTCGTCGGGGATTATCTCCGCGGCAGGTGGATCGAGTATCCGGGCCGGGATGGTGATATGCGGAGGGAGGTGTACTGCGGTGTTCCGCAGGGGTCGGTCCTCGGGCCACTCCTGTGGAACATCGCGTACGACTCGGTGTTGCGGGCCGGCCTCCCCGACGGCGTCAGCACGGTGTGTTATGCGGATGACACACTGGTGCTGGCCGTCGGGGCGCACTGGGGGAGCGCCATGCGTCGCGCGGAGGAGGGGTCGCAACGTGTCGTCGACCGGATCAGGGGGATGGGGATGACGGTGGCGGTCCATAAGACCGAGGTGATTGCGTTTCATTCACCTCGGCAGGATCCGCCACCCCCTCTGATTTGGGTGGGTGGGGCTGACATCGAGGTGAAGCCCCAGATCAGGTATCTAGGGCTGATCCTCGATAGCCACTGGCGTTTCGAGAAGCATTTCCGCTGCCTGGTCCCCCGGTTGGAAAGGATGGTTGCGGCTCTGGGCCGGATCCTGCCCAACCTGGGGGGCCCGGCGGGCCGAGTTCGTCGCCTCTATGTGGCAATGGTCCAGTCGGTGGCCCTATACGGGGCCCCCGTCTGGGCGGACGACCTGGCTGCCTCCCGGCGCAGCATGACTATGCTGCGTCGGGTGCAGAGGCGCATGGCGCTCAGGGTCGTCCGCGGGTATCGGACCATGTCACATGAGGCGGCGACGGTTCTAGCGGGGATGCCGCCCATGGACCTGCTCGCGCGGTCGCACGCGGTGATGTACCGGCACCGCGTCGACCGTCGCGCGGGGGTGGGGGCGGTCCCGGGCGGGCAGGAACCTGCTTGGGGCGATTTGAAGCGCCAGGCCCGGCAGTCCGTGTTGCTCGCGTGGCAGGAGCGGCTGGCTCTGCCAACCGCGGGGCACCGGACTGTCGGGGCGGTTCGGCCACTCCTGAAGGAGTGGCTGGACAGAGGCCATGGCAGCCTCACCTACCGGATGGCACAGGTATTTTCCGGGCATGGCAGCTTCGGAAGATACCTGTGCCGGATAGGGAAGGAGCCGACGGCGCGTTGCTGCCACTGCGACGCTGAGCAGGACACGGCGGATCATACCCTGGAGGTATGCCCCGCGTGGGAGGGGGAGCGCCGTGTCCTGGTCGGCGTCGTCGGGCGGGATGTCTCGCTGCCGGGCGTGGTGCGCGCCATGCTCGGCAGCGAGGAGAAGTGGAGGGCCGTGGCCTCCTTCTGCGAGAACGTAATGTTGCAGAAGGAGGCCGCGGGGAGGGAGCGCGAGCTTCAGCGGCGCGCTGAAGCTCGCGCCCGTGCGGTGGCCCGAGGTCGTCGCCCGGTCGCGAGGCGTCGCGGGCGGCCGCCTCGGCGTGGCGGATGACCTAGGCTGGGAGGGGGGTCCTGAGGGGACCCTCCTCCCGCCAGGCGGCGCCGGGTCGGACCGGTTAGGGGTAGGAGTGCCTCCCCCTACCGGTCCGACGCAAGGGGAGGCACCCTCGGCGGTCTGGTGCGGCCATGAACGCCCGGCCGCCGAGGGGTGGAAACGGGGTCGCGGGCGGTTGCGAGTTGGGGCTCGCAGCCGCCACTAAACGCGGCCCCGGGACGGATAGCGGCGGGATGGAGTGGCCCCGTCCCGCCGCTATGAGGCAGTGTGTCTACTGGGGGGACCGATTTTCCCCCCGGGGGATGGGCGCGAAAGCGCGGGCACGGGGAGGATACCGGATGAATGCTTCGAGCGATTCCCGGTATCCTCCCAAAGCGTGCCGAAGGGTCACCGTGGGGTTTTTAGTGGGTAGGTCCCGCGCCTGTCGTTGTACGGGCGCGGGGAATCCCACACACCCCTCCCACCTCTCCCCAAGGAGGTGGGAGGGAGTCTTTCGAAGATTTTCCCCACGAAAAAAAAAAAAAAAAAAAAGTACGAGCCACATGAGGGCAAATCCCAGACCTAACCGAGACATAACCGGCGTTATCCTCCAAAATATTAATTGCAGCCAGGTTTAATTAACTGTTTCAGTGTGGTACCACATTCCTACCTGATCCAAATCAGAAAAAGCCGAGGATCTGGCCAACAAGTATGCGAAAAATGCGAAAGTACGAGCCAGATGAGGGCAAATCCCAGACCTAACCGAGACATAACCGGCGTTATCCTCTAAAATATTAATCGCAACCAGGTTTATTTGACTGTTTCGGTGTGGTAACGCATTACTGCGTGATCCAAACCAGATAAAGCCCAGGATCTGACCAACAAGTATCAGAAAAATGCGAAAGTTCGAGCCAGATGAGGGCAAATCCCAGACCTAACCGAGACATAACCGGCGTTATCCTCTAAAATATTAATCGCAACCAGGTTTATTTGACTGTTTCGGTGTGGTAACGCATTACTGCGTGATCCAAACCAGATAAAGCCCAGGATCTGGCCAACAAGTATCAGAAAAATGCGAAAGTTCGAGCCAGATGAGGGCAAATCCCAGACCTAACCGAGACATAACCGGCGTTATCCTCTAAAATATTAATCGCAACCAGGTATAAGTGACTGTTTCGGTGTGGTAACACATTACTACGAGATCCAAACCAGAAAAATCCCAGGATCGGGCCAACAAGGATGCGAGAAAGGCGAAAGTACGAGCCACATGAGGGAAAATCCCAGACCTAACCGAGACGTAACCGGCGTTATCCCCTAAAATATTAATCGCAACCAGGTTTAGTTGACTGTTTCAGTGTGGTAACACATTACTACGTGGTCCAAGCCAGAAAAAGGCCAGGATCTGACCAACAAGTATCAGAAAAATGCGAAAGTTCGAGCCAAATGAGGGCAAATCCCAGACCTAACCGAGACATAACCGGCGTTATCCTCTAAAATATTAATCGCAACCAGGTTTAATTGACTGTTTCGGTGTGGTTCTGCATTACTACGTGATCCAGACTAGAAAAAGGCCAGGATCTGGCCAACAAGTATGCGAAAAATGCGAAAGTATGAGCCAGATGATTGCAAATACCAGAACTAACCCAGACATAACCAGCGTTATCCTCTAAAATATTAATCGCAACCAGGTTTAATTGACTGTTTCGGTGTGGTACTGCATTACTACGTGATGCAGACCAGAAAAAGGCCAGGATCTGGCCAACAAGTATTGGCAAAATGCGAAAGTACGAGCCAGATGAGGGCAAATCCCAGACCAAACCGAGACATAACCGGTGTGATCCTGTAAAATATTAATCGCAACCAGGTTTAATTGACTGTTTCGGTGTGGAACCACATTACTACGGTATCCAAACCAGAAAAAACTCAGGATCTGGCAGACAAGTATTCGAAAAATGCGATAGTATGAGCCAGAGGAGGGCAAATACCAGACTTAACACAGACATAACCGGCGTTATCCTCTAAAATATTAAACGCAACCGGGTTTAATTGACTGTTTCCGTGTGGTAACGCATTACTGCGTGATCCAAACCAGATAAAGCCCAGGATCTGGCCAACAAGTATCAGAAAAATGCGAAAGTTCGAGCCAAATGAGGGCAAATCCCAGACCTAACCGAGACATAACCGGCGTTATCCTCTAAAATATTAATCGCAACCAGGTTTAATTGACTGTTTCGGTGTGGTTCTGCATTACTACGGGATCCAAACCAGAAAAAACCCAGGATCTGGCCAACAACTATGAGAGAAACGCGAAAGTATGAGCCAGATGATTGCAAATACCAGAACTATCCCAGGCATAACCAGCGTTATCCTCTAAAATATTATTCGCAACCAGGTTTAATTGACTGTTTCGGTGTGGTACCACATTACTACGTGGTCCAAGCCAGAAAAAGGCCAGGATCTGGCCAACAAGGATGAGAAAAATGCGAATATATGATCCAGATGATTGCAAATACCAGAACTAACCCTGACATAACCAGCGTTATCCTCTAAAATACGCATCGGAACATGCTTTTAATGACTGTTTCAGTGTGGTACCACATTACTACGTGATCCAAACCAGAAAAAGCCCAGGATCGGGCCAACAAGAATGCGAAAAATGCGAAAGTACGAGCCAGATGAGGGAAAATCCCAGACCTAACCGAGACGTAACCGGCGTTATCCCCTAAAATATTAATCGCAACCAGGTATAATTGACTGTTTCGGTGTGGTACCGCATTGCTACGATGATCCAAACCAGAAAGAGGCCAGGATCTGGCCAACAAGTATGCGAAAAATGCGAAAGTATGAGCCAGATGATTGCAAATACTTGCACTAACCCAGACATAGTCGGCGTTATCCTCTAAAATATTAATCGCAACCGGGTTTAATTGACTGTTTCCGTGTGGAACCACATTACTACGGGATCCAAACCAGAAAAAACCCAGGATTTGGCCAACAACTATGAGAAAAACGCGAAAGTATGAGCCAGATGATTGCAAATACCAGAACTATCCCAGGCATAACCAGCGTTATCCTCTAAAATACGAATCGGAACATGCTTTTAATGACTGTCTCAGTGTGGTAACACATTACAACGTGATCCAAACCAGAAACATCCCAGGATCGGGCCAACAAGAATGCGAAAAATGCGAAAGTACGAACCAGATGAGGGAAAATCCCAGGCCTAACCGAGACGTAACCGGCGTTATCCCCTAAAATATTAATCACAACCAGGTTTATTTGACTGTTTCAGTGTGGTAACACATTACTACGTGATCCAAACCAGAGAAAACCCAGGATCTGGCCAACAGGTATGCGAAAAATGCGAAAGTATGAGCCAGATGATTGCAAATACTAGCACTAACCCAGACACAGTCGGCGTTATCCTCTAAAATATTAATCGCAACCGGGTTTAATTGACTGTTTCCGTGTGGAACCACATTACTACGGGATCCAAACCAGAAAAAACCCAGGATCTGGCCAACAACTATGAGAAAAACGCGAAAGTATGAGCCAGATGATTGCAAATACCAGAACTATCCCAGGCATAACCAGCGTTATCCTCTAAAATATTATTCGCAACCAGGTTTAATTGACTGTTTCGGTGTGGTACCACATTACTACGTGGTCCAAGCCAGAAAAAGGCCAGGATCTGGCCAACAAGAATGCGAAAAATGCGAAAGTACGCGCCAGATGAGGGCAAATACCAGACCTAACCGAGACATTACCGGCATTATCCTCTAAAATATTAATCGCAACCAGATTTAATTGACTGTTTCGGTGTGGTACCGCATTACTACGTGATCCAAACCAGAAAAAGGCCAGGATCTGGCCAACAAGTATGCGAAAAATGCGAAAGTACGAGCCAGATGATTGCAAATACTAGCACTAACCCAGACATAACCGGCGTTATCCTCTAAAATATTAATCGCAACCGGGTTTAATTGACTGTTTCGTTGTGGAACCGCATTACTACGGGATCCAAACCAGAAAAAAACCCAGGATCTGGCCAACAACTATGAGAAAAAGCGAAAGTATGAGCCAGATGATTGCAAATACCGGAACTATCCCAGGCATAACCAGCGTTATCCACTAAAATATTATTCGCAACCAGGTTTAATTGACTGTTTCGGGGTGGTACCACATTACTACGTGGTCCAAGCCAGGAAAAGGCCAGGATCTGGCCAACAAGAATGCGAAAAATGCGAAAGTACGCGCCAGATGAGGGCAAATACCAGACCTAACCGAGACATTACCAGCATTATCCTCTAAAATATTAATCGCAACCAGATTTAATTGACTGTTTCGGTGTGGTACCGCATTACTACGTTATCCAAACCAGAAAAAGGCCAGGATCTGGCCAACAAGTATGCGAAAAATCCGAAAGTACGAGCCAGATGTATGCAAATACCAGAACTATCCCAGACATAACCAGCGTTATCCTCTAAAATATTATTCGCAACCAGGTTTAATTGACTGTTTCAGTCTGCTGCCACTTTACTACGTGGTCCAAGCCAGAAGAAGGCCAGGATCTGGCCAACAAGAATGCGAAAAATGCGAAAGTACGCGCCAGATGAGGGTAAATATCAGACCTAACCGAGACATTACCGGCGTTATCCTCTAAAATATTAATCGCAACCAGGTTCAATTGACTGTTTCGGTGTGGGACCACATTTCTACGGGATCCAAACCAGAAAAAACCCTGGATCTGTTCAACAACTATGAGAAAAACGCGAAAGTACGAGCCAGATGGGGGCAAATCCCAGACCTAACCGAGACATAACCAGCGTTATCCTCTAAAATATTAATCGCAACCAGGTATAATTGACTGTTCCGGTGTGGCACCGCATTGCTACGATGATCCAAACCAGAAAGAGGCCAGGATCTGGCCAACAAATATGCGAAAAATGCGAAAGTATGAGCCAGATGATTGCAAATACCAGAACTAACCGAGACATAACCGGCGTTATCCCCTAAAATATTAATCGCAACCAGGTTTAATTGACCGTTTCAGTGTGGTACCGCATTACTACGTGATCCAAACCAGAGAAAGGCCAGGATCTGGCCAACAAGGATGAGAAAAATGCAAATATATGATCCAGATGATTGCAAATACCAGAACTAACCCTGACATAACCAGCGTTATCCTCTAAAATACGCATCGGAACATGCTTTTAATGACTGTTTCAGTGTGGTACCACATTACTACGTGATCCAAGCCAGAAAAAGCCCAGGATCGGGCCAACAAGAATGCGAAAAATGCGAAAGTACGAGCCAGATGAGGGAAAATCCCAGACCTAACCGAAACGTAACCGGCGTTATCCCCCAAAATATTAATCGCAACCAGGTATAATTGACTGTTTCGGTGTGGTACCGCATTGCTACGATGATCCAAACCAGAAAGAGGCCAGGATCTGGCCAACAAGTATGCGAAAAATGCGAAAGTATGAGCCTGATCATTGCAAATACCAGAACTAACCCAGACATAACCAGCGTTATCCTCTAAAATATTAATCGCAACCAGGTTTAATTGACTGTTACGGTGTGGTACTGCATTACTACGTGATCCAGACCAGAAAAAGGCCAGGATCTTGCCAACAAGTATGCGCAAAATGCGAAACTACGAGCCAGATGAGGGCAAATCCCGGACCAAACCGAGACATAAACGGCGTTATCGTCTAAAATATTAATCGCAACCAGGTTTAATTGACTGTTTCGGTGTGGTTCTGCATTACTACGTGATCCAGACTAGAAAAAGGCCAGGATCTGGCCAACAAGTATGCGAAAAATGCGAAAGTATGAGCCAGATGATTGCAATTACCAGAACTAACCCAGACATAACCAGCGTTATCCTCTAAAATATTAATCGCAACCAGGTTTAATTGACTGTTTCGGTGTGGTACTGCATTACTACGTGATCCAGACCAGAAAAAGGCCAGGATCTGGCCAACAAGTATGCGCAAAATGCGAAAGTACGAGCCAGATGAGGGCAAATCCCAGACCTAACCGAGACATAACCAGCGTTATCCTCTAAAATATTAATCGCAACCAGGTATAATTGACTGTTTCGGTGTGGTACCACATTGCTACGATGATCCAATCCAGAAAGAGGCTAGGATCTGGCTAACAAGTATGCGAAAAATGCGAAAGTACGAGCCAGATGAGGGCAAATCCCAGACCAAACCGAGACATAACCGGTGTTATCCTGTAAAATATTAAACGCAACCGGGTTTAATTGACTGTTTCCGTGTGGAACCACATTACTACGGGATCCAAACCAGAAAAAACCCAGGATCTGGCCAACAACTATCAGAAAAACACGAAAGTATGAGCCAGATGATTGCAAATACCAGAACTATCCCAGGCATAACCAGCGTTATCCTCTAAAATATTATTCGCAACCAGGTTTAATTGACTGTTTCGGTGTGGTACCACATTACTACGTGGTCCAAGCGAGAAAAAGGCCAGGATCTGGCCAACAAGGATGAGAAAAATGCGAATATTTGATCCAGATGATTGCAAATACCAGAACTAACCCTGACATAACCAGCGTTATCCTCTAAAATACGCATCGGAACATGCTTTTAATGACTGTTTCAGTGTGGTACCACATTACTACGTGATCCAAACCAGAAAAATCCCAGGATCGGGCCAACAAGAATGCGAAAAATGCGAAAGTACGAGCCAGATGAGGGAAAATCCCAGACCTAACCGAGACGTAACCGGCGTTATCCCCTAAAATATTAATCGCAACCAGGTATAATTGACTGTTTCGGTGTGGTACCGCATTGCTACGATGATCCAAACCAGAAAGAGGCCAGGATCTGGCCAACAAGTATGCGAAAAATGCGAAAGTATGAGCCAGATGATTGCAAATACCAGAACTAACCCAGACATAACCAGCGTTATCCTCTAAAATATTAATCGCAACCAGGTTTAATTGACTGTTTCGGTGTGGTACTGCATTACTACGTGATCCAGACCAGAAAAAGGCCAGGATCTGGCCAACAAGTATGCGCAAAATGCGAAAGTACGAGCCAGATGAGGGCAAATCCCAGACCAAAGCGAGACATAAACGGCGTTATCCTCTAAAATATTAATCGCAACCAGGTTTGATTGACTGTTTCGGTGCGGCACTGCATTACTACGTGATCCAGACTAGAAAAAGGCCAGGATCTGGCCAACAAGTATGCGAAAAATGCGAAAGTACGAGCCAGATGAGGGCAAATCCCAGACCAAACCGAGACGTAACTGGCGTTATCCCCTAAAATATTAATCGCAACCAGGTATAATTGACTGTTTCGGTGTGGTACCGCATTGCTACGATGATCCAAACCAGAAAGAGGCCAGGATCTGGCCAACAAGTATGCGAAAAATGCGAAAGTATGAGCCAGATGATTGCAAATACCAGAACTATGCCTGACATAACCAGCGTTATCCTCTAAAATACGAATCGGAACATGCTTTTAATGACTGTTTCAGTGTGGTAACACATTACTACGAGGTCCAAACCAGAAAAATCCCAGGATCGGGCCAACAAGAATGCGAGAAACGCGAAAGTACGAGCCACATGAGGGAAAATCCCAGACCTAACCCAGACATAACGGCGTTATCCGCTAAAATATTAATCGCAAACAGGTGTAATTGACTGTTACGGTGTGGTACCGCATTGCTACGATGATCCAAACCAGAAAGAGGCCAGGATCTGGCCAACAAGTATGCGAAAAATGCGAAAGTATGAGCCAGATGTTTGCAAATCCCAGACCTAACCGAGACATAACCGGCGTTATCCTCTAAAATATTAATTGCAATCAGGTTTAATTAACTGTTTCAGTGTGGTACCACATTACTACGTGATCCAAATCAGAAAAAGCCCAGGATCTGCCCAACAAGTATGCGAAAAATGCGAAAGTACGAGCCAGATGAGGGCAAATCCCAGACCTAACCGAGACATAACCGGCGTTATCCTCTAAAATATTAATCGCAACCAGGTTTATTTGACTGTTTCGGTGTGGTAACGCATTACTACGTGATCCAAACCAGATAAAGCCCAGGATCTGGCCAACAAGTATCAGAAAAATGCGAAAGTTCGAGCCAGATGAGGGCAAATACCAGACCTAACCCAGACAAAACCGGCGTTATCCCATAAAATATTAATCGCAACCAGGTTTAATTGACTGTTTCGGTGTGGTACCGCATTGCTACGATGTTCCAAACCAGAAAGAGGCCAGGATCTGGCTAACAAGTATGCGAAAAATGCGAAAGTACGAGCCAGATGAGGGCAAATCCCAGACCAAGCCGAGTCATAACCTGCGTTATCATGTAAAATATTAATCGCAACCAGGTTTAATTGACTGTTTCGGTGTGGTACCGCATTACTACGTGATCCAAACCAGAAAAAGGCCAGGATCTGGCCAACAAGTATGAGAAATATGCGAAAGTTCGAGCCAGATGAGGGCAAATACCAGACCTAACCCAGACAAAATCGGCGTTATCCCCTAAAATATTAATCGCAACCAGGTATAATTGACTGTTTCGGTGTGGTACCGCATTGCTACGATGATCCAAACCAGAAAGAGGCCAGGATCTGGCCAACAAGTATGCGAAAAATGCGAAAGTATGAGCCAGATGATTGCAAATACCAGAACTATGCCTGACATAACCAGCGTTATCCTCTAAAATACGAATCGGAACATGCTTTTAATGACTGTTTCAGTGTGGTAGCACATTACTACGAGATCCAAACCAGAAAAATCCCAGGATCGGGCCAACAAGAATGCGAGAAACGCGAAAGTACGAGCCACATGAGGGAAAATCCCAGACCTAACCCAGACATAACCGGCGTTATGCGCTAAAATATTAATCGCAACCAGGTTTAATTGACTGTTTCGTTGTGGAACCACATTACTACGGGATCCAAACCAGAAAGAACCCAGGATCTGTCCAACAAGTATGCGAAAAATGCGAAAGAACGATCCAGATGAGGGCAAATCCCAGACCTATCCGAGACATAACCGGCGTTATCCTCTAAAATATTAATTGCAATCAGGTTTAATTAACTGTTTCAGTGTGGTACCACATTACTACGTGATCCAAATCAGAAAAAGCCCAGGATCTGGCCAACAAGTATGCGAAAAATGCGAAAGAACGATCCAGATGAGGGCAAATCCCAGACCTATCCGAGACATAACCGGCGTTATCCTCTAAAATATTAATTGCAATCAGGTTTAATTAACTGTTTCAGTGTGGTACCACATTACTACGTGATCCAAATCAGAAAAAGCCCAGGATCTGGCCAACAAGTATGAGAAATATGCGAAAGTTCGAGCCAGATGAGGGCAAATACCAGACCTAACCCAGACAAAATCGGCGTTATCCCCTAAAATATTAATCGCAACCAGGTTTAATTGACTGTTTCGGTGTGGTACTGCATTACTACGTGATCCAGACCAGAAAAAACCCAGGATCTGTTCAACAACTATGAGAAAAACGCGAAAGTACGAGCCAGATGGGGGCAAATCCCAGACCTAACCGAGACATAACCAGCGTTATCCCGTAAAATATTAATCGCAACCAGGTTTAATTGACTGTTTCGGTGTGGTACCGCATTACTACGTGATCCAAACCAGAGAAAGGCCAGGATCTGGCCAACAAGGATGAGAAAAATGCGAATATATGATCAAGATGATTGCAAATACCAGAACTAACCCAGACATAACCAGCGTTATCCTCTAAAATACGAATCGGAACATGCTTTTAATGACTGCTTCAGTGTGGTAACACATTACTACGTGATCCAAACCAGAAACATCCCTGGATCTGGTTGACAAGTATTCGAAAAATGCGATAGTATGAGCCCGAGGAGGGCAAATACCTGAGTTAACACAGACATAACCGCCGTTATCCTCTAAAATATTAATCGCAACCGGGTTTAATTGACTGTTTCCATGTGGAACCACATTACTACGGGATCCAAACCAGAAAAAACCCAGGATCTGGCCAACAACTATGAGAAAAACGCGAAAGTATGAGCCAGATGATTGCAAATACCAGAACTATCCCAGGCATAACCAGCGTTATCCTCTAAAATATTATTCGCAACCAGGTTTAATTGACTGTTTCGGTGCGGTACCACATTACTACGTGGTCCAAGCCAGAATAAGGCCAGGATCTGGCCTACAAGAATGCGAAAAATGCGAAAGTACGAGCCAGATGAGGGCAAATACCAGACCTAACCCAGTCATAACCGGCGTTATCCGCTAAAATATTAATCGCAACCAGGTTTAATTGACTGTTTCGTTGTGGAACCGCATTTCTACGGGATCCAAACCAGAAAAAAGCCCAGGATCTGGCCAACAACTATGAGAAAAAGCGAATGTATGAGCCAGATGATTGCAAATACCAGAACTATCCCAGACATAACCAGCGTTATCCTCTAAAATATTATTCGCAGCCAGGTTTAATTGACTGTTTCAGTCTGGTGCCACTTTACTACGTGGTCCAAGCCAGAATAAGGCCAGGATCTGGCCAACAAGTATGCGAAAAATGCGAAGGTCCGAGCCAGATGAGGGCAAATACCAGACCTAACCGAGACATAACCGGCGTTATCCTCCAAAATATTAATCGCAACCCGGTTCAATTGACTGTTTCGGTGTGGAACCACATTACTACGGGATCCACACCAGAAAAAACCCAGGATCTGGCCAACAACTATGAGAAAAACGCGAAAGTATGAGCCAGATGATTGCAAATACCAGAACTAACCCGGACATAACAAGCGTTATCCTCCAAAATACGAATCGGAACATGCTTTTAATGACTGTTTCAGTGTGGTAACACATTACTACGTGATCCAAACCAGAAGCATCCCAGGATCGGGCCAACAAGAATGCGAAAAATGCGAAAGTACGAACCAGATGAGGGAATATCCCAGACCTAACCGAGACGTATCCGGCGTTATCCCCTAAAATATTAATCGCAACCAGGTATAATTGACTGTTTCGGTGTAGAACCGCATTACTACGTGATCCAAACCAGTAAAAACCCAGGATCTGGCCAACAACTATGAGAAAAACGCGAAAGTATGAGCCAGATGATTGCAAATACCAGAACTATACCAGACATAACCAGCGTTATCCTCTGAAATACTTATCGGAACCAGCTTCTATTGACTGTTTCAGTGTGGTACCACATTACTACGTCATCCAAACCAGAAAAGGGCCAGGGTCTGGCCAACAAGTATGCGAAAAATGCGAAAGTCCGAGCCAGATGAGGGCAAATACCAGACCTAACCGAGACATAACCGGCGTTATCCTCTAAAATATTAACCGCAACCCGGGTCAATTGACTGTTTCGGTGTTGTACCGCATTACTACGTGATCCAAACCAGAAAGAGGCCAGGATCTGGCCAACAAGAATGCGAAAAAAGCGAAAGTACGAGCCAGATGTGGGCAAATCCCAGACCTACCCGAGACATAACCAGCGTTATCCTCTGAAATAGTAATCGCAACCAGGTTTAATTGACTGGTTCAGTGTGGTACCACATTACTACGTGATCCAAACCAGAAAAAGCCCAGGATCTGGCCAACAAGTATGCGAAAAACGTGAAAGTACGAGCCAGATGAGGACAAATCCCAGACCTACCCGAGACATAACCGGCGTTATCCTCCAAAATATTAATCTCAACCAGGTTTAATTGACTGTTTCGTTGTGGAACCACATTACTACGGGATCCAAACCAGACAAAACCCAGGATCTGGCCAACAAGTATGCGAAAAATGCGAAAGTATGAGCCAGATGATTGCAAATACCAGAACTAACCCAGACATAACCGCCGTTATCCCCTAAAATATTAATCGCAACCAGGTTTAATTGACTGTTTCGGTGTGGTACCGCATTACTACGTGATCCAAACCAGAGAAAGGCCAGGATCTGGCCAACAAGGATGAGAAAAATGCGAATATACGATCCAGATGATTGCAAATACCAGAACTAACCCTGACATAACCAGCGTTATCCTCTAAAATATTAATCGCAACCAGGTATAATTGACTGTTTCGGTGTGGTACCGCATTGCTACGATGATCCAAACCAGAAAAAGGCCATGATCTGGCCAACAAGTATGCGAGAAACGCGAATGTATGAGCCAGATGATTGCAAATACCAGAACTAACTCAGACATAACCAGCGTTATCCTCTAAAATACAGATCGGAAGCAGCTTCTATTGACTGTTTCAGTGTGGTACCACATTACTACGTGATCCAAACCAGAAAAAGCCCAGGATCTGGCCAACAAGTATGCGAAAAACGCGAATGTATGAGCCAGATGATTGCAAATACCAGAACTAACTCAGACATAACCAGCGTTATCCTCTAAACTACAGATCGGAAGCAGCTTCTATTCACTGTTTCAGTGTGGTACCACATTACTACGTGATCCAAACCAGAAAAAGGCCTGGATCTGGCCAACAAGTATGCGAAAAACGTGAAAGTACGACTCAGATGAGGGCAAATCCCAGACCTAACCGAGACATAACCGGCGTTATCCTCTAAAATATTAATCGCAACCAGGTTTATTTGACTGTTTCGGTGTGGTAACGCATTACTACGTGATCCAAACCAGATAAAGCCCAGGATCCGGCCAAGAAGTATCAGAAAAATGCGAAAGTTCGAGCCAGATGAGGGCAAATACCAGACCTAACCCAGACAAAACCGGCGTTATCCCATAAAATATTAATCGCAACCAGGTTTAATTGACTGTTTCGGTGTGGTACCGCATTGCTACGATGTTCCAAACCAGAAAGAGGCCAGGATCTGGCTAACAAGTATGCGAAAAATGCGAAAGTACGAGCCAGATGAGGGCAAATCCCAGACCAAGCCGAGTCATAACCTGCGTTATCATGTAAAATATTAATCGCAACCAGGTTTAATTGACTGTTTCGGTGTGGTACCGCATTACTACGTGATCCAAACCAGAAAAAGGCCAGGATCTGGCCAACAAGTATGAGAAATATGCGAAAGTTCGAGCCAGATGAGGGCAAATACCAGACCTAACCCAGACAAAATCGGCGTTATCCCCTAAAATATTAATCGCAACCAGGTATAATTGACTGTTTCGGTGTGGTACCGCATTGCTACGATGATCCAAACCAGAAAGAGGCCAGGATCTGGCCAACAAGTATGCGAAAAATGCGAAAGTATGAGCCAGATGATTGCAAATACCAGAACTATGCCTGACATAACCAGCGTTATCCTCTAAAATACGAATCGGAACATGCTTTTAATGACTGTTTCAGTGTGGTAGCACATTACTACGAGATCCAAACCAGAAAAATCCCAGGATCGGGCCAACAAGAATGCGAGAAACGCGAAAGTACGAGCCACATGAGGGAAAATCCCAGACCTAACCCAGACATAACCGGCGTTATGCGCTAAAATATTAATCGCAACCAGGTTTAATTGACTGTTTCGTTGTGGAACCACATTACTACGGGATCCAAACCAGAAAGAACCCAGGATCTGGCCAACAAGTATGCGAAAAATGCGAAAGAACGATCCAGATGAGGGCAAATCCCAGACCTATCCGAGACATAACCGGCGTTATCCTCTAAAATATTAATTGCAATCAGGTTTAATTAACTGTTTCAGTGTGGTACCACATTACTACGTGATCCAAATCAGAAAAAGCCCAGGATCTGGCCAACAAGTATGCGAAAAATGCGAAAGAACGATCCAGATGAGGGCAAATCCCAGACCTATCCGAGACATAACCGGCGTTATCCTCTAAAATATTAATTGCAATCAGGTTTAATTAACTGTTTCGGTGTGGTACTGCATTACTACGTGATCCAGACCAGAAAAAACCCAGGATCTGTTCAACAACTATGAGAAAAACGCGAAAGTACGAGCCAGATGGGGGCAAATCCCAGACCTAACCATGACATAACCAGCGTTATCCCGTAAAATATTAATCGCAACCAGGTTTAATTGACTGTTTCGGTGTGGTACCGCATTACTACGTGATCCAAACCAGAGAAAGGCCAGGATCTGGCCAACAAGGATGAGAAAAATGCGAATATATGATCAAGATGATTGCAAATACCAGAACTAACCCAGACATAACCAGCGTTATCCTCTAAAATACGAATCGGAACATGCTTTTAATGACTGTTTCAGTGTTGGTAACACATTACTACGTGATCCAAACCAGAAACATCCCAGGATCTGGTTCACAAGTATTCGAAAAATGCGATAGTATGAGCCTGAGGAGGGCAAATACCTGAGTTAACACAGACATAACCGCCGTTATCCTCTAAAATATTAATCGCAACCGGGTTTAATTGACTGTTTCCATGTGGAACCACATTACTACGGGATCCAAACCAGAAAAAACCCAGGATCTGGCCAACAACTATGAGAAAAACGCGAAAGTATGAGCCAGATGATTGCAAATACCAGAACTATCCCAGGCATAACCAGCGTTATCCTCTAAAATATTATTCGCAACCAGGTTTAATTGACTGTTTCGGTGCGGTACCACATTACTACGTGGTCCAAGCCAGAATAAGGCCAGGATCTGGCCTACAAGAATGCGAAAAATGCGAAAGTACGAGCCAGATGAGGGCAAATACCAGACCTAACCCAGTCATAACCGGCGTTATCCGCTAAAATATTAATCGCAACCAGGTTTAATTGACTGTTTCGTTGTGGAACCGCATTTCTACGGGATCCAAACCAGAAAAAAGCCCAGGATCTGGCCAACAACTATGAGAAAAAGCGAATGTATGAGCCAGATGATTGCAAATACCAGAACTATCCCAGACATAACCAGCGTTATCCTCTAAAATATTATTCGCAGCCAGGTTTAATTGACTGTTTCAGTCTGGTGCCACTTTACTACGTGGTCCAAGCCAGAATAAGGCCAGGATCTGGCCAACAAGTATGCGAAAAATGCGAAGGTCCGAGCCAGATGAGGGCAAATACCAGACCTAACCGAGACATAACCGGCGTTATCCTCCAAAATATTAATCGCAACCCGGTTCAATTGACTGTTTCGGTGTGGAACCACATTACTACGGGATCCACACCAGAAAAAACCCAGGATCTGGCCAACAACTATGAGAAAAACGCGAAAGTATGAGCCAGATGATTGCAAATACCAGAACTAACCCGGACATAACAAGCGTTATCCTCCAAAATACGAATCGGAACATGCTTTTAATGACTGTTTCAGTGTGGTAACACATTACTACGTGATCCAAACCAGAAGCATCCCAGGATCGGGCCAACAAGAATGCGAAAAATGCGAAAGTACGAACCAGATGAGGGAATATCCCAGACCTAACCGAGACGTATCCGGCGTTATCCCCTAAAATATTAATCGCAACCAGGTATAATTGACTGTTTCGGTGTAGAACCGCATTACTACGTGATCCAAACCAGTAAAAACCCAGGATCTGGCCAACAACTATGAGAAAAACGCGAAAGTATGAGCCAGATGATTGCAAATACCAGAACTATACCAGACATAACCAGCGTTATCCTCTGAAATACTTATCGGAACCAGCTTCTATTGACTGTTTCAGTGTGGTACCACATTACTACGTCATCCAAACCAGAAAAGGGCCAGGGTCTGGCCAACAAGTATGCGAAAAATGCGAAAGTCCGAGCCAGATGAGGGCAAATACCAGACCTAACCGAGACATAACCGGCGTTATCCTCTAAAATATTAACCGCAACCCGGGTCAATTGACTGTTTCGGTGTTGTACCGCATTACTACGTGATCCAAACCAGAAAGAGGCCAGGATCTGGCCAACAAGAATGCGAAAAAAGCGAAAGTACGAGCCAGATGTGGGCAAATCCCAGACCTACCCGAGACATAACCAGCGTTATCCTCTGAAATAGTAATCGCAACCAGGTTTAATTGACTGGTTCAGTGTGGTACCACATTACTACGTGATCCAAACCAGAAAAAGCCCAGGATCTGGCCAACAAGTATGCGAAAAACGTGAAAGTACGAGCCAGATGAGGACAAATCCCAGACCTACCCGAGACATAACCGGCGTTATCCTCCAAAATATTAATCTCAACCAGGTTTAATTGACTGTTTCGTTGTGGAACCACATTACTACGGGATCCAAACCAGACAAAACCCAGGATCTGGCCAACAAGTATGCGAAAAATGCGAAAGTATGAGCCAGATGATTGCAAATACCAGAACTAACCCAGACATAACCGCCGTTATCCCCTAAAATATTAATCGCAACCAGGTTTAATTGACTGTTTCGGTGTGGTACCGCATTACTACGTGATCCAAACCAGAGAAAGGCCAGGATCTGGCCAACAAGGATGAGAAAAATGCGAATATACGATCCAGATGATTGCAAATACCAGAACTAACCCTGACATAACCAGCGTTATCCTCTAAAATATTAATCGCAACCAGGTATAATTGACTGTTTCGGTGTGGTACCGCATTGCTACGATGATCCAAACCAGAAAAAGGCCATGATCTGGCCAACAAGTATGCGAGAAACGCGAATGTATGAGCCAGATGATTGCAAATACCAGAACTAACTCAGACATAACCAGCGTTATCCTCTAAAATACAGATCGGAAGCAGCTTCTATTGACTGTTTCAGTGTGGTACCACATTACTACGTGATCCAAACCAGAAAAAGCCCAGGATCTGGCCAACAAGTATGCGAAAAACGCGAATGTATGAGCCAGATGATTGCAAATACCAGAACTAACTCAGACATAACCAGCGTTATCCTCTAAACTACAGATCGGAAGCAGCTTCTATTCACTGTTTCAGTGTGGTACCACATTACTACGTGATCCAAACCAGAAAAAGGCCTGGATCTGGCCAACAAGTATGCGAAAAACGTGAAAGTACGACTCAGATGAGGGCAAATCCCAGACCTAACCGAGACATAACCGGCGTTATCCTCTAAAATATTAATCGCAACCAGGTTTATTTGACTGTTTCGGTGTGGTAACGCATTACTACGTGATCCAAACCAGATAAAGCCCAGGATCCGGCCAAGAAGTATCAGAAAAATGCGAAAGTTCGAGCCAGATGAGGGCAAATACCAGACCTAACCCAGACAAAACCGGCGTTATCCCATAAAATATTAATCGCAACCAGGTTTAATTGACTGTTTCGGTGTGGTACCGCATTGCTACGATGTTCCAAACCAGAAAGAGGCCAGGATCTGGCTAACAAGTATGCGAAAAATGCGAAAGTACGAGCCAGATGAGGGCAAATCCCAGACCAAGCCGAGTCATAACCTGCGTTATCATGTAAAATATTAATCGCAACCAGGTTTAATTGACTGTTTCGGTGTGGTACCGCATTACTACGTGATCCAAACCAGAAAAAGGCCAGGATCTGGCCAACAAGTATGAGAAATATGCGAAAGTTCGAGCCAGATGAGGGCAAATACCAGACCTAACCCAGACAAAATCGGCGTTATCCCCTAAAATATTAATCGCAACCAGGTATAATTGACTGTTTCGGTGTGGTACCGCATTGCTACGATGATCCAAACCAGAAAGAGGCCAGGATCTGGCCAACAAGTATGCGAAAAATGCGAAAGTATGAGCCAGATGATTGCAAATACCAGAACTATGCCTGACATAACCAGCGTTATCCTCTAAAATACGAATCGGAACATGCTTTTAATGACTGTTTCAGTGTGGTAGCACATTACTACGAGATCCAAACCAGAAAAATCCCAGGATCGGGCCAACAAGAATGCGAGAAACGCGAAAGTACGAGCCACATGAGGGAAAATCCCAGACCTAACCCAGACATAACCGGCGTTATGCGCTAAAATATTAATCGCAACCAGGTTTAATTGACTGTTTCGTTGTGGAACCACATTACTACGGGATCCAAACCAGAAAGAACCCAGGATCTGGCCAACAAGTATGCGAAAAATGCGAAAGAACGATCCAGATGAGGGCAAATCCCAGACCTATCCGAGACATAACCGGCGTTATCCTCTAAAATATTAATTGCAATCAGGTTTAATTAACTGTTTCAGTGTGGTACCACATTACTACGTGATCCAAATCAGAAAAAGCCCAGGATCTGGCCAACAAGTATGCGAAAAATGCGAAAGAACGATCCAGATGAGGGCAAATCCCAGACCTATCCGAGACATAACCGGCGTTATCCTCTAAAATATTAATTGCAATCAGGTTTAATTAACTGTTTCGGTGTGGTACTGCATTACTACGTGATCCAGACCAGAAAAAACCCAGGATCTGTTCAACAACTATGAGAAAAACGCGAAAGTACGAGCCAGATGGGGGCAAATCCCAGACCTAACCATGACATAACCAGCGTTATCCCGTAAAATATTAATCGCAACCAGGTTTAATTGACTGTTTCGGTGTGGTACCGCATTACTACGTGATCCAAACCAGAGAAAGGCCAGGATCTGGCCAACAAGGATGAGAAAAATGCGAATATATGATCAAGATGATTGCAAATACCAGAACTAACCCAGACATAACCAGCGTTATCCTCTAAAATACGAATCGGAACATGCTTTTAATGACTGTTTCAGTGTTGGTAACACATTACTACGTGATCCAAACCAGAAACATCCCAGGATCTGGTTCACAAGTATTCGAAAAATGCGATAGTATGAGCCTGAGGAGGGCAAATACCTGAGTTAACACAGACATAACCGCCGTTATCCTCTAAAATATTAATCGCAACCGGGTTTAATTGACTGTTTCCATGTGGAACCACATTACTACGGGATCCAAACCAGAAAAAACCCAGGATCTGGCCAACAACTATGAGAAAAACGCGAAAGTATGAGCCAGATGATTGCAAATACCAGAACTATCCCAGGCATAACCAGCGTTATCCTCTAAAATATTATTCGCAACCAGGTTTAATTGACTGTTTCGGTGCGGTACCACATTACTACGTGGTCCAAGCCAGAATAAGGCCAGGATCTGGCCTACAAGAATGCGAAAAATGCGAAAGTACGAGCCAGATGAGGGCAAATACCAGACCTAACCCAGTCATAACCGGCGTTATCCGCTAAAATATTAATCGCAACCAGGTTTAATTGACTGTTTCGTTGTGGAACCGCATTTCTACGGGATCCAAACCAGAAAAAAGCCCAGGATCTGGCCAACAACTATGAGAAAAAGCGAAAGTATGAGCCAGATGATTGCAAATACCAGAACTATCCCAGACATAACCAGCGTTATCCTCTAAAATATTATTCGCAGCCAGGTTTAATTGACTGTTTCAGTCTGGTGCCACTTTACTACGTGGTCCAAGCCAGAATAAGGCCAGGATCTGGCCAACAAGTATGCGAAAAATGCGAAGGTCCGAGCCAGATGAGGGCAAATACCAGACCTAACCGAGACATAACCGGCGTTATCCTCCAAAATATTAATCGCAACCCGGTTCAATTGACTGTTTCGGTGTGGAACCACATTACTACGGGATCCACACCAGAAAAAACCCAGGATCTGGCCAACAACTATGAGAAAAACGCGAAAGTATGAGCCAGATGATTGCAAATACCAGAACTAACCCGGACATAACAAGCGTTATCCTCTAAAATACGAATCGGAACATGCTTTTAATGACTGTTTCAGTGTGGTAACACATTACTACGTGATCCAAACCAGAAGCATCCCAGGATCGGGCCAACAAGAATGCGAAAAATGCGAAAGTACGAACCAGATGAGGGAATATCCCAGACCTAACCGAGACGTATCCGGCGTTATCCCCTAAAATATTAATCGCAACCAGGTATAATTGACTGTTTCGGTGTAGAACCGCATTACTACGTGATCCAAACCAGTAAAAACCCAGGATCTGGCCAACAACTATGAGAAAAACGCGAAAGTATGAGCCAGATGATTGCAAATACCAGAACTATACCAGACATAACCAGCGTTATCCTCTAAAATACTTATCGGAACCACCTTGTATTGACTGTTTCAGTGTGGTACCACATTACTACGTCATCCAAACCAGAAAAGGGCCAGGGTCTGGCCAACAAGTATGCGAAAAATGCGAAAGTCCGAGCCAGATGAGGGCAAATACCAGACCTAACCGAGACATAACCGGCGTTATCCTCTAAAATATTAATCGCAACCCGGGTCAATTGACTGTTTCGGTGTTGTACCGTATTACTACGTGATCCAAACCAGAAAGAGGCCAGGATCTGGCCAACAAGAATGCGAAAAAAGCGAAAGTACGAGCCAGATGTGGGCAAATCCCAGACCTACCCGAGACATAACCAGCGTTATCCTCTGAAATAGTAATCGCAACCAGGTTTAATTGACTGGTTCAGTGTGGTACCACATTACTACGTGATCCAAACCAGAAAAAGCCCAGGATCTGGCCAACAAGTATGCGAAAAACGTGAAAGTACGAGCCAGATGAGGACAAATCCCAGACCTACCCGAGACATAACCGGCGTTATCCTCCAAAATATTAATCTCAACCAGGTTTAATTGACTGTTTCGTTGTGGAACCACATTACTACGGGATCCAAACCAGACAAAACCCAGGATCTGGCCAACAAGTATGCGAAAAATGCGAAAGTATGAGCCAGATGATTGCAAATACCAGAACTAACCCAGACATAACCGCCGTTATCCCCTAAAATATTAATCGCAACCAGGTTTAATTGACTGTTTCGGTGTGGTACCGCATTACTACGTGATCCAAACCAGAGAAAGGCCAGGATCTGGCCAACAAGGATGAGAAAAATGCGAATATACGATCCAGATGATTGCAAATACCAGAACTAACCCTGACATAACCAGCGTTATCCTCTAAAATATTAATCGCAACCAGGTATAATTGACTGTTTCGGTGTGGTACCGCATTGCTACGATGATCCAAACCAGAAAAAGGCCATGATCTGGCCAACAAGTATGCGAGAAACGCGAATGTATGAGCCAGATGATTGCAAATACCAGAACTAACTCAGACATAACCAGCGTTATCCTCTAAAATACAGATCGGAAGCAGCTTCTATTGACTGTTTCAGTGTGGTACCACATTACTACGTGATCCAAACCAGAAAAAGCCCAGGATCTGGCCAACAAGTATGCGAAAAACGCGAATGTATGAGCCAGATGATTGCAAATACCAGAACTAACTCAGACATAACCAGCGTTATCCTCTAAAATACAGATCGGAAGCAGCTTCTATTCACTGTTTCAGTGTGGTACCACATTACTACGTGATCCAAACCAGAAAAAGGCCAGGATCTGGCCAACAAGTATGCGAAAAACGTGAAAGTACGACTCAGATGAGGACAAATCCCAGACCTACCCGAGACATAACCGGCCTTTATCCTCTAAAATATTAATCAAATCCAGTTTAATTGACTGTTTCGTTGTGGAACCACATTACTACGGGATCCAAACCAGAGAAAACCCAGGATCTGGCCAACAGGTATGCGAAAAATGCGAAAGTATGAGCCAGATGATTGCAAATACCAGAACCAACCCAGACATAACCAGCGTTATCCTCTAAAATATTAATCGCAACCAGGTTTAATTGACTGTTTCGATGTGGTGCCGCATTGCTACGTGATCCAAACCAGAGAAAGGCCAGGATCTGGCCAACAAGGATGAGAAAAATGCGAAAGTACGAGCCAGATAAGGGCAAAACCCAGACCTAACCGAGACATAACCGGCGTTATCCTCTAAAATATTAATCGCACCCAGATATAATTGACTGTTTCGGTGTGGTAACGCATTACTACGAGATCCAAACCAGAAAAAGCCCAGGATCTGGCCAACAACTATGAGAAAAACGCGAAAGTACGAGCCAGATGGGGGCAAATCCCAGACCCAACCGCGACATAACCAGCGTTATCCTCTAAAATATTAATCGCAACCAGGTTTAATTGACTGTTTCGGTGTGGTACCGCATTACTACGTGATCCAAACCAGAGAAAGGCCAGGATCTGGCCAACAAGGATGAGAAAAATGCGAATATATGATCCAGACGATTGCAAATACCAGAACTAACCCTGACATAGCCAGCGTTATCCTCTAAAATACGCATCGGAACATGCTTTTAATGACTGTTTCCGTGTGGAACCACATTACTACGGGATCCAAACCAGAAAAAACCCAGGATCTGGCCAACAACTATGAGAAAAACGCGAAAGTATGAGCCAGATGATTGCAAATACCAGAACTATCCCAGGCATAACCAGCGTTATCCTCTAAAATATTATTCGCAACCAGGTTTAATTGACTGTTTCGGTGTGGTACCACATTACTACGTGGTCCAAGCCAGAAAAAGGCCAGGATCTGGCCAACAAGGATGAGAAAAATGCGAATATTTGATCCAGATGATTGCAAATACCAGAACTAACCCTGACATAACCAGCGTTATCCTCTAAAATACGCATCGGAACATGCTTTTAATGACTGTTACAGTGTGGTACCACATTACTACGTGATCCAAACCAGAAAAAGCCCAGGATCGGGCCAACAAGAATGCGAAAAATGCGAAAGTACGAGCCAGATGAGGGAAAATCCCAGACCTAACCGAGACGTAACCGGCGTTATCCCCTAAAATATTAATCGCAACCAGGTATAATTGACTGTTTCGGTGTGGTACCGCATTGCTACGATGATCCAAACCAGAAAGAGGCCAGGATCTGGCCAACAAGTATGCGAAAAATGCGAAAGTATGAGCCAGATGATTGCAAATACCAGAACTAACCCAGACATAACCAGCGTTATCCTCTAAAATATTAATCGCAACCAGGTTAAATTGACTGTTTCGGTGTGGTACTGCATTACTACGTGATCCAGACCAGAAAAAGGCCAGGTTCTGGCCAACAAGTATGCGCAAAATGCGAAAGTACGAGCCAGATGAGGGCAAATCCCAGACCTAACCGAGACATAACCGGCGTTATCCCCTAAAATATTAATCGCAACCAGGTTTAATTGACTGTTTCGATGTGGTACTGCATTACTACGTGATCCAGACCAGAAAAAGGCCAGGATCTGGCCAACAAGTATGCGAAAAATGCGAAAGTACGAGCCAGATGAGGGCAAATCCAAGACCAAACCGAGACATAACCGGTGTTATCCTGTAAAATATTAATCGCAACCAGGTTTAATTGACTGTTTCGGTGTGGTAACGCATTACTACGTGACCCAAACCAGATAAAGCCCAGGATCTGGCCAACAAGTATCAGAAAAATGCGAAAGTTCGAGCCAGATGAGGGCAAATACCAGACCTAACCCAGACAAAACCGGCGTTATCCTCTAAAATACGAATCGGAACATGCTTTTAATGACTGTTTCAGTGTGGTAGCACATTACTACGAGATCCAAACCAGAAAAATCCCAGGATCGGGCCAACAAGAATGCGAGAAACGCGAAAGTACGAGCCACATGAGGGAAAATCCCAGACCTAACCCAGACATAACCGGCGTTATCCGCTAAAATATTAATCGCAACCAGGTTTAATTGACTGTTTCGTTGTGGAACCACATTACTACGGGATCCAAACCAGAAAGAACCCAGGATCTGGCCAACAAGTATGCGAAAAATGCGAAAGAACGATCCAGATGAGGGCAAATCCCAGACCTTTCCGAGACATAACCGGCGTTATCCTCTAAAATATTAATTGCAATCAGGTTTAATTAACTGTTTCAGTGTGGTACCACATTACTACGTGATCCAAATCAGAAAAAGCCCAGGAACTGGCCAACAAGTATGCGAAAAATGTGAAAGTACGAGCCAGATGAGGGCAAATCCCAGACCTAACCGAGACATAACCGGCGTTATCCTCTAAAATATTAATCGCAACCAGGTTTATTTGACTGTTTCGGTGTGGTAACGCATTACTACGTGACCCAAACCAGATAAAGCCCAGGATCTGGCCAACAAGTATCAGAAAAATGCGAAAGTTCGAGCCAGATGAGGGCAAATACCAGACCTAACCCAGACAAAACCGGCGTTATCCCATAAAATATTAATCGCAACCAGGTTTAATTGACTGTTTCGGTGTGGTACCGCATTGCTACGATGTTCCAAACCAGAAAGAGGCCAGGATCTGGCTAACAAGTATGCGAAAAATGCGAAAGTACGAGCCAGATGAAGGCAAATCCCAGACCTAACCCAGACAAAATCGGCGTTATCCCCTAAAATATTAATCGCAACCAGGTATAATTGACTGTTTCGGTGTGGTACCGCATTGCTACGATGATCCAAACCAGAAAGAGGCCAGGATCTGGCCAACAAGTATGCGAATAATGCGAAAGTATGAGCCAGATGATTGCAAATACCAGAACTAACCCAGACATAACCGGCGTTATCCCCTAAAATATTAATCGCAACCAGGTTTAATTGACTGTTTCGGTGTGGTACCGCATTACTACGTGATCCAAACCAGAGAAAGGCCAGGATCTGGCCAACAAGGATGAGAAAAATGCGAATATATGATCAAGATGATTGCAAATACCAGAACTAACCCAGACATAACCAGCGTTATCCTCTAAAATACGAATCGGAACATGCTTTTAATGACTGTTTCAGTGTGGTAACACATTACTACGTGATCCAAACCAGAAACATCCCAGGATCTGGCCGACAAGTATTCGAAAAATGCGATAGTATGAGCCTGAGGAGGGCAAATACCTGAGTTAACACAGACATAACCGCCGTTATCCTCTAAAATATTAATCGCAACCGGGTTTAATTGACTGTTTCCGTGTGGATCCACATTACTACGGGATCCAAACCAGAAAAAACCCAGGATCTGGCCAACAACTATGAGAAAAACGCGAAGGTATGTGCCAGATGATTGCAAATACCAGAACTATCCCAGGCATAACCAGCGTTATCCTCTAAAATATTATTCGCAACCAGGTTTAATTGACTGTTTCGGTGCGGTACCACATTACTACGTGGTCCAAGCCAGAATAAGGCCAGGATCTGGCCTACAAGAATGCGAAAAATGCGAAAGTACGAGCCAGATGAGGGCAAATACCAGACCTAACCCAGTCATAACCGGCGTTATCCGCTAAAATATTAATCGCAACCAGGTTTAATTGACTGTTTCGTTGTGGAACCGCATTTCTACGGGATCCAAACCAGAAAAAAACCCAGGATCTGGCCAACAACTATGAGAAAAAGCGAAAGTATGAGCCAGATGATTGCAAATACCAGAACTATCCCAGGCATAACCTGCGTTATCCTCTAAAATATTATTCGCATCCAGGTTTAATTGACTGTTTCGGTGTGGTACCACATTACTACGTGGTCCAAGCCAGAAAAAGGCCAGGATCTGGCCAACAAGAATGCGAAAAATGCGAAAGTACGCGCCAGATGAGGGCAAATATCAGACCTAACCGAGACAATACCGGCGTTATCCTCTAAAATATTAATCGCAACCAGGTTCAATTGACTGTTTCGGTGTGGAACCACATTAGGACGGGATCCAAACCAGAGAAAGGCCAGGATCTGGCCAACAAGGATGAGAAAAATGCGAAAGTATGAGCAAGATGATTGCAAATACCAGAACTAACCCTGACATAACAAGCGTTATCCTCTAAAATACGAATCGGAACATGCTTTTAATGACTGTTTCAGTGTGGTAACACATTACTACGTGATCCAAACCAGAAGCATCCCAGGATCGGGCCAACAAGAATGCGAAAAATGCGGAAGTACGAACCAGATGAGGGAAAATCCCAGACCTAACCGAGACGTAACCGGCGTTATCCCCTAAAATATTAATCGCAACCAGGTATAATTGACTGTTTCGGTGTAGAACCGCATTACTACGTGATCCAAACCAGTAAAAACCCAGGATCTGGCCCACAACTATGAGAAAAACGCGAAAGTATGAGCCAGATGATTGCAAATACCAGAACTATCCCAGACATAACCAGCGTTATCCTCTAAAATACTTATCGGAACCAGCTTCTATTGACTGTTTCAGTGTGGTACCACATTACTACGTGATCCAAACCAGAAAAGGGCCAGGGTCTGGCCAACAAGTATGCGAAAAATGCGAAAGTCCGAGCCAGATGAGGGCAAATACCAGACCTAACCGAGACATAACCGGCGTTATCCTCTAAAATATTAATCGCTACCCGGGTCAATTGACTGTTTCGTTGTGGAACCACATTACTACGGGATCCAAACCAGAGAAAACCCAGGATCTGGCCAACAGGTATGCGAAAAATGCGAAAGTATGAGCCAGATGATTGCAAATACCAGAACTAACCCAGACATAACCAGCGTTATCCTCTAAAATATTAAACGCAACCAGGTTTAATTGACTGTTTCAGTGTGGTACCACATTACTACGTGATCCAAACCAGAATAAGCCCAGGATCTGGCCAACAAGTATGCGAAAAACGTGAAAGTACGAGCCAGATGAGGACAAATCCCAGACCTACCCGAGACATAACCGGCGTTATCCTCCAAAATATTAATCTCAACCAGGTTTAATTGACTGTTTCGTTGTGGAACCACATTACTACGGGATCCAAATCAGACAAAACCCAGGATCTGGCCAACAAGTATGCGAAAAATGCGAAAGTATGAGCCAGATGATTGCAAATACCAGAACTAACCCAGACATAACCGCCGTTATCCCCTAAAATATTAATCGCAACCAGGTTTAATTGACTGTTTCGGTGTGGTACCGCATTACTACGTGATCCAAACCAGAGAAAGGCCAGGATCTGGCCAACAAGGATGAGAAATATGCGAATATACGATCCAGATGATTGCAAATACCAGAACTAACCCTGACATAACCAGCGTTATCCTCTAAAATATTAATCGCAACCAGGTATAATTGACTGTTTCGGTGTGGTACCGCATTGCTACGATGATCCAAACCAGAAAAAGGCCATGATCTGGCCAACAAGTATGCGAAAAATGCGAAAGTATGAGCCAGATGATTGGAAATACCAGAACTATGCCTGACATAACCAGCGTTATCCTCTAAAATACGAATCGGAACATGCTTCTAATGACTGATTCAGTGTGGCAACACATTACTACGAGATCCAAACCAGAAAAATCCCAGGATCAGGCCAACAAGAATGCGAGAAACGCGAAAGTACGAGCCAAATGAGGGAAAATCCCGGACCTAACCCAGACATGACCGGCGTTATCCTCTAAAATATTAATCGCAACCAGGTTTAATTGACTGTTTCAGTGTGGTACCACATTACTACGTGATCCAAACCAGAAAAAGCCCAGGATCTGGCCAACAAGTATGCGAAAAACGCGAATGTATGAGCCAGATGATTGCAAATACCAGAACTAACTCAGACATAACCAGCGTTATCCTCTAAAATACAGATCGGAAGCAGCTTCTATTGACTGTTTCAGTGTGGTACCACATAACTACGTGATCCAAACCAGAACAAGGCCTGGATCTGGCCAACAAGTATGCGAAAAACGTGAAAGTACGAGTCAGATGAGGACAAATCCCAGACCTACCGGAGACATAACCGGCGTTATCCTCTAAAATATTAATCAAATCCAGTTTAATTGACTGTTTCGTTGTGGAACCACATTACTACGGGATCCAAGCCAGAGAAAACCCAGGATCTGGCCAACAGGTATGCGAAAAATGCGAAAGTATGAGCCAGATGATTGCAAATACCAGAACCAACCCAGACATAACCAGCGTTATCCTCTAAAATATTAATCGCAACCAGGTTTAATTGACTGTTTCGGTGTGGTGCCGCATTGCTACGTGATCCAAACCAGAGAAAGGCCAGGATCTGGCCAACAAGGATGAGAAAAATGCGAAAGTACGAGCCAGATAAGGGCAAATCCCAGACCTAACCGAGACATAACCGGCGTTATCCTCTAAAATATTAATCGCACCCAGATTTAATTGACTGTTTCGGTATGGTACCGCATTACTACGAGATCCAAACCAGAAAAAGCCCAGGATCTGGCCAACAACTATGAGAAAAATGCGAAAGTATGAGCCAGATGATTGCAAATACCAGAACTAACCCAGACATAACCGGCGTTATCCTCTAAAATAGTAATCGGAACATGCTTTTAATGACTGTTTCAGTGACATAGCCAGCGTTATCCTCCAAAATACGCATCGGAACATGCTTTTAATGACTGTTTCAGTGTGGTACCACATTACTACGTTATCCAAACCAGGAAAAGCCCAGGATCTGGCCAACAAGAATGCGAAAATAGCGAAAGTACGAGCTAGATGTGGGCAAATCCCAGACCTACCCGAGACATAACCGGCGTTATCCTCCAAAATATTAATCTCAACCAGGTTTAATTGACTGTTTCGTTGTGGACCCACATTACTACGGGATCCAAACCAGAAAAAGGCCATGATCTGGCCAACAAGTATGCGAAAAACGCGAAAGCATGTGCCAGATGAGGGCTAATCCCAGACCTAACCGAGACATAATCGGCGTTATCCTCTAAAATATTAATCGCAACCAGGTATAATTGACTGTTTCAGTGTTGTACCACATTACTACGTGAGCCAAACCAGAAAAGGGCCAGGGTCTGGCCAACAAGTATGCGAAAAATGCGAAAGTACGAGCCAGATGAGGGCAAATCCCAGACCTAACCGAGACATAACCGGCGGTATCCTCTAAAATATTAATCGCAACCAGGTTTATTTGACTGTTTCGGTGTGGTAACGCATTACTACGTGATCCAAACCAGATAAAGCCCAGGATCTGGCCAACAAGTATGAGAAAAATGCGAAAGTTCGAGCCAGATGAGGGCAAATCCCAGACCTAACCCAGACAAAACCGGCGTTATCCCCTAAAATATTAACCGCAACCAGGTATAATTGACTGTTTCGGTGTGTGTACCGCATTGCTAGGATGATCCAAGCAAGAAAAAACCCAGGATCTGGCCAACAAGTATGCGAAAATGCGAAAGTACGATCCAGATGAGGGCAAATCCCAGACCTACCCGAGACATAACCGGCGTTATCCTCTAAAATATTATTCGCAACCAGGATTAATTGACTGTTTCGGTGTGGTGCCGCATTACTACGTGATCCAAACCAGAAAAAGGCCAGGATCTGGCAACCAAGAATGCGAAAAATGCGAAAGTACGAGCCAGATGATTGCATATACCAGAACTATCCCAGACATAACCAGCGTTATCCTCTAAAATACGCATCGGAACATGCTTTTAATGACTGTTTCAGTGTGGTACCACATTACTACCTGATCCAAACCAGAAAAAGCCGAGGATCGGGCCAACAACAATGCGGAAGACGCGAAAGTATGAGCCAGATGATTGCAAATACCAGAACTAACACAGACATATCCAGCGTTATCCTCTAAAATACTAATCGGAACCAGCTTTTATTGACAGTGTGGTACCACATTACTACGTGATCCAAACCAGAAAAAGCCCAGGATCTGGCCAACAAGTATGCGAAAAACGCGAATGTATGAGCCAGATGATTGCAAATACCAGAACTAACCCAGACATAACCAGCGTTATCCTCTAAAATTCTTATCGGAACCAGCTTCTATTGATCGTTTCAGTGTGGTACCACATTACTACGTTATCCAAACGAGAAAAGGGCCAGGGTCTGGCCACCAATTGTGCGAAAAACGCGAAAGTATGAGCCAGATGATTTCAAATACCAGAACTAACACAGACATAACCAGCGTTATCCTCTAAAATACTAATCGGAACCAGCTTTTATTGACAGTTTCAGTGTGGTACCACTTCACTACGCGGTCCAATCCAGAAGAAGGCCAGTATGTGGCCAACAAGTATGCGAAAACTGCGAAAGTACGAGCCAGTTGAGGGCAAATACCAGACCTAACCGAGACATAACCGGCGTTATCCTCTAAAATATTAATCGCAACCAGGTTTAATTGACTGTTTCGGTGTGGAACCACATTACTACGGGATCCAAACCAGAAAAAACCCAGAATCTGGCCAACAACTATGAGAAAAACGTGAAAGTATGAGCCAGATGGTTGCAAATACCAGAACTATCCCAGACATACCCAGCGTTATCCACTAAAATATTATTCGCAACCAGGTTTAATTGACTGTTTCGGTGTGGTACCACATTACTACGTGGTCCAAGCCAGAAAAGGGCCAGGATCTGGCCAACAAGTATGCGAAAAATGCGAAAGTACGAGCCAGATGAGGGCAAATACCATACCTAACCGAGACATTACCGGCTTTATCCTCTAAAATATTAATCGCAACCAGATTTAATTGACTGTTTCGGTGTGGTAACGCATTACTACGTGATCCGAACCTGAAAGAGGCCAGGATCTGGCCAACAAGTATGCGAAAAATGCGAAAGTATGAGCCAGATGATTGCAAATACCGGAACTAACCCAGACATAACCAGCGTTATCCTCTAAAATATTAATCGCAACCAGGTTTAATTGACTGTTTCGGTGTGGTGCCGCATTACTACGTGATCCAAAACAGAAAAAGGCCAGGGTCTGGCCCCCAAGAATGCGAAAATTGCGAAAGTACGAGCCAGATGATTGCAAATACCAGAATTATCCCAGACATAACCAGCGTTATCCTCTAAAATACAAATCGGAACCAGCTTCTATTGACTGTTTCAGTGTGGTACCACATTACTACGTGATCCAAACCAGAAAAAGGCCAGGATCTGGCCAACAAGTATGCGAAAAACGCGAAAGTACGAGCCAGATAAGGACAAATCCCAGACCTACCCGAGACATAACCGGCGTTATCCTCTAAAATATTAATCGCAACCAGTTTAATTGACTGTTTCGGTGTGGAAACTCATTACTACGGGATCCAAAGCAGAAAAAACCCAGGATCTGGTCAACAAGTATGCGAAAAACGCGAAAGTATGAGCCAGATGATTTCAAATACCAGAACTAACACAGGCATAACCCGCGTTATCCTCTAAAGTATTATCCGGAACCAGCTTCTATTGACTGTTTCAGTGTGGTACCACATTACTACGTGATCCAAACCAGAAAAAGCCCAGGATCTGGCCAACAAGTATGCGAAAAACGCGAATATATGAGCCATCTCATGATTGCAAATACCAGAACTAACCCTGACATAACCAGCGTTATCCACTAAAATACGCATCGGAACATGCTTTTAATGACTGTTCCAGTGTGGTACCATATTACTACGTGATCCAAACCAGAAACAGCCCAGGATCGGGCCAACAAGAATGCGAAAAATGCGAAAGTACGAGCCTGATGAGGGAAAATCCCAGACCTAACCGAGACGTAACCGGCGTTATCCCCTAAAATATTAATCGCAACCAGGTATAATTGACTGTTTCGGTGTGGTACCGCATTGCTACGATGATCCAAACCAGAAAGAGGCCAGGATCTGGCCAACAAGTATGCGAAAAATGCGAAAGTATGAGCCAGATGATTGCAAATACCAGAACTAACCCAGACATAACCAGCGTTATCCTCTAAAATATTAATCGCAACCAGGTTTGATTGACTGTTTCAATGTGGTACCACAATACTACGTGATCCAAACCAGAAAAAGCCCAGGATCTGGCCAACAAGTATGCGAAAAACGCGAAAGTATATGCCAGATGATAGCATATACCAGAACTAACCCAGACATAACCAGCGTTATCCTCTAAAATACTAATCGGAACCAGCTTCTATTGACCGTTTCAGTGTGGTACCACATTACTACGTGATCCGAACCAGAAAAAGGCTAGGATCAGGCCAACAAGTATGCGAATAACGCGAAAGTATGTGCCAGATGATTGCAAATACCAGAACTATCCCAGGCATAACCAGCGTTATCCACTAAAATATTATTCGCAACCAGGTTTAATTCACTGTTTCGGTGTGGTACCACATTACTACGTGGTCCAAGCCAGAAAAGGGCCAGGATCTGGCCAACAAGTATGCGAAAAATGCGAAAGTACGAGCCAGATGAGGGCAAATACCATACCTAACCGAGACATTACCGGCTTTATCCTCTAAAATATTAATCGCAACCAGATTTAATTGACTGTTTCAGTCTGGTGCCACTTTACTACGTGGTCCAAGACAGAAGAAGGCCAGGATCTGGCCAACAAGTATGCGAAAAATGCGAAGGTCCGAGCCAGATGAGGGCAAATACCAGACCTAACCGAGACATAACCGGCGTTATCCTCTAAAATATTAATCGCAAACAGGTTCAATTGACTGTTTCGGTGTGGAACCACATTACTACGGGATCCAAACTAGAGAAAAACCCAGGATCTGGCCAACAACTGTGAGAAAAACGCGAAAGTATGAGCCAGATGATTGCAAATACCAGAACTATCCCAGGCATAACCAGCGTTATCCTCTAAAATATTATTCGCAACCAGGTTTAATTGACTGTTTCGGTGTGGTACCACATTACTACGGGATCCAAACCAGAAAAAACCCAGGATCTGGCCAACAAGTATGCGAAAAATGCGAAAGTACGATCCAGATGAGGGCAAATCCCAGACCTAACCGAGACATAACCGGCGCTATCCTCTAAAATATTAATCGCAACCAGGTATAATTGACTGTTTCGGTGTGGTACCGCATTGCTACGATGATCCATACCAGAAAGAGGCCAGGATCTGGCTGACAAGTATGCGAAAAATGCGAAAGTACGAGCCTGATGAGGGAAAATCCCAGACCTAACCAAGACGTAACCGGCGTTATCCCCTAAAATATTAATCGCAACCAGGTTTAATTGACTGTTTCGGTGTGGAACCACATTACTACGGGATCCAAACCAGAAAAAACTCAGGACCTGGCCGACAAGTATACGAAAAATGCGATAGTATGAGCCAGAGGAGGGCAAATACCAGACCTAACACAGACATAACCGGCGTTATCCTCTAAAATATTAATCGCAACCGGGTTTAATTGACTGTTTCGGTGTGGAACCACATTACTACGGGATCCAAACCAGAAAAAACCCAGGATCTGGCCAACAACTCTAAGAAAAACGCGAAAGTATGAGCCAGATGATTGCAAATACCAGAACTATCCCAGGCATAACCAGGGTTATCCGCTAAAATATTATTCGCAACCAGGTTTAATTGACTGTTTCGGTGTGGTACCACATCACTACGTGGTCCAAGCCAGAAAAAGGCCAGGGTCTGGCCAACAAGAATGCGAAAAATGCGAAAGTACGCGCCAGATGAGGGCAAATACCAGACCTAACCGAGACATTACCGGCATTATCCTCTAAAATATTATTCGCAACCAGATTTAATTGACTGTTTCGGTGTGGCGCCGCATTACTACGTGATCCAAACCAGAAAATGGCCAGGATCTGGCCAACAAGTATGCGAAAAATGCGAAAGTACGAGCCAGATGAGGGCAAATACCAGACCTAACCCGGACATAGCCGGCGTTATCCGCTAAAATATTAATCGCAACCAAGTTTAATTGACTGTTTCGTTGTGGAACCGCATTACTACGGGATCCAAACCAGAAAAAAACCCAGGACCTGGCCAACAACTATGAGAAAAAGCAAAAGTATGAGCCAGATGATTGCAAATACCAGAACTATCCCAGACATAACCAGCGTTATCCTCTAAAATATTATTCGCAACCAGGTTTAATTGACTGTTTCAGTCTGGCGCCACTTTACTACGTGGTCCAAGACAGAAGAAGGCCAGGATCTGGCCAACAAGTATGCGAAAAATGCGAAGTTCCGAGCCAGATGAGGGAAAATACCAGACCTAACCGAGACATAACCGGCGTTATCCTCTAAAATATTAATCGCAACCAGGTTCAATTGACTGTTTCGGTGTGGAACCACATTACTACGGGATCCAAACCTGAAAAAACCCAGGATCTGGCCAACAACTATGTGAAAAACGCGAAAGTATGAGCCAGATGATTGCAAATACCACAACTATCCCAGGCATAACCAGCGTTATCCTCTAAAATATTATTCGCAACCAGGTTTAATTGACTGTTTCGGTGTGGTACCACATTACTACGTGGTCCAAGCCAGAAAAAGGCCACGATCTGGCCAACAAGAATGCGATAAATGCGAAAGTTCGCGCCAGATGAGGGCAAATACCAGACCTAACCGAGACATTACCGGCATTATCCTTTAAAATATTAATCGCAACCAGATTTAGTTGACTGTTTCGGTGTGGTACCGCATTACTACGTGATCCAAACCAGAAAAAGCCCAGGATCTGGCCAACAAGTATGCGAAAAACGCGAAAGTATGTGCCAGATGAGGGGTAATCCCAGACCTAACCGAGACATAACCGGCGTTATCCTCTAAAATATTAATCGCAACCAGGTATAATTGACTGTTTCAGTGTGGTACCACATTAGTACGTGATCCAAACCAGAAAAGGGCCAGGGTCTGGCCAATAAGTATGCGAAAAATGCGAAAGTCCGAGCCAGATGAGGGCAAATACCAGACCTAACCGAGACATAACCGGCGTTATCCTCTAAAATATTAATCGCAACCAGGTTCAATTGGCTGTTTCTGTGTGGAACCACATTACTACGGGATCCAAACCAGAAAAAGGCCATGATCTCGCCAACAAGTATGCGAAAAATGCGAAAGTATGAGCCAGATGATTGCAAATACCAGAACTATGCCTGAAATAACCACCGTTATCCTCTAAAATACGAATCGGAACATGCTTTTAATGACGGTCTCAGTGTGGTAACACATTACTACGAGATCCAAACCAGAAAAATCCCAGGATCGGGCCAACAAGAATGCGAAAAAAGCGAAAGTACGAGCTAGATGTGGGCAAATCCCAGACCTACCCGAGACATAACCGGCGTTATCCTCTAAAATATTAATCGCAACCAGGTTCAATTGACTGTTTCGGTGTGGAACCACATTACTACGGGATCCAAACCAGAAAAAGGCCATGATCTGGCCAACAAGTATGCGAAAAACGCGAAAGCATGTGCCAGATGAGGGCAAATCCCAGACCTAACCCAGACAAAACCGGCGTTATCCCCTAAAATATTAACCGCAACCAGGTATAATTGACTCTTTCGGAGTGGTACCGCATTGCTACGATGATCCAAGCAAGAAAAAACCCAGGATCTGGCCAACAAGTATGCGAAAATGCGAAAGTACGATCCAGATGAGGGCAAATCCCAGACCTACCCGAGACATAACCGGCGTTATCCTCTAAAATATTATTCGCAACTAGGATTAATTGACTGTTTCGGTGTGGTGCCGCATTACTACGTGATCCAAACCAGAAAAAGGCCAGGATCTGGCAACCAAGAATGCGAAAAATGCGAAAGTACGAGCCAGATGATTGCATATACCAGAACTATCCCAGACATAACCAGCGTTATCCTCTAAAATACGCATCGGAACATGCTTTTAATGACTGTTTCAGTGTGGTACCACATTACTACCTGATCCAAACCAGAAAAAGCCGAGGATCGGGCCAACAACAATGCGGAAAACGCGAAAGTATGAGCCAGATGATTGCAAATACCAGAACTAACACAGACATATCCTGCGTTATCCTCTAAAATACTAATCGGAACCAGCTTTTATTGACAGTGTGGTACCACATTACTACGTGATCCAAACCAGAAAAAGGCCAGGATCTGGCCAACAAGTATGCGAAACCCGCGAAAGTATGTGCCAGATGATAGCAAATACCAGAACTAACCCAGACATAACCAGCGTTATCCTCTAAAATACTAATCGGAACCAGCTTCTATTGACTGTTTCAGTGTGGTACAACATTTCTACGTGATCCAAACCAGAAAAAGGCCAGGATCTGGCCAACAAGTATGCGAAAAACGCGAAAGTACGAGCCAGATGAGGACAAATCCCAGACCTACCCGAGACATAACCAGCGTTATCCTCTAAAATACAAATCGGAGCCAGCTTCTATTGACTGTTTCGGTGTGGTACCACATTACTACGTGATCCAAACCAGAAAAAGGCCAGGATCTGGCCAACAAGTATGCGAAAAACGCGAAAGTACGAGCCAGATAAGGACAAATCCCAGACCTACCCCAGACATAACCGGCGTTATCCTCTAAAATATTAATCGCAACTAGTTTAATTGACTGTTTCGGTGTGGAACCACATTACTACGGGATCCAAACCAGAAAAAACCCAGAATCTGGCCAACAACTATGAGAAAAACGCGAAAGTATGAGCCAGATGGTTGCAAATACCAGAACTAACACAGGCATAACCCGCGTTATCCTCTACAGTATTATTCGCAACCAGCTTTTATTGACAGTTTCAGTGTGGTACCACTTCACTACGCGGCCCAATCCAGAAGAAGGCCAGTATGTGGCCAACAAGTATGCGAAAACTGCGAAAGTACGAGCCAGTTGAGGGCAAATACCAGACCTAACCGAGACATAACCGGCGTTATCCTCTAAAATATTAATCGCAACCAGGTTTAATTGACTGTTTCGGTGTGGAACCACATTACTACGGGATCCAAACCAGAAAAAACCCAGAATCTGGCCAACAACTATGAGAAAAACGCGAAAGTATGAGCCAGATGGTTGCAAATACCAGAACTATCCCAGACATACCCAGCGTTATCCACTAAAATGTTATTCGCAACCAGGTTTAATTGACTGTTTCGGTGTGGTACCACATTACTACGTGGTCCAAGCCAGAAAAGGGCCAGGATCTGGCCAACAACTATGCGAAAAATGCGAAAGTATGAGCCAGATGATTGCAAATACCGGAACTAACCCAGACATAACCAGCGTTATCCTCTAAAATATTAATCGCAACCAGGTTTAATTGACTGTTTCGGTGTGGTGCCGCATTACTACGTGATCCAAAACAGAAAAAGGCCAGGGTCTGGCCACCAAGAATGCGAAAAATGCGAAAGTACGAGCCAGATGATTGCAAATACCAGAACTATCCCAGACATAACCAGCGTTATCCTCTAAAATACAAATCGGAACCAGCTTCTATTGACTGTTTCAGTGTGGTACCACATTACTACGTGATCCAAACCAGAAAAAGGCCAGGATCTGGCCAACAAGTATGCGAAAAACGCGAAAGTACGAGCCAGATAAGGACAAATCCCAGACCTACCCGAGACATAACCGGCGTTATCCTCTAAAATATTATTCGCAACTAGGATTAATTGACTGTTTCGGTGTGGTGCCGCATTACTACGTGATCCAAACCAGAAAAAGGCCAGGATCTCGCAACCAAGAATGCGAAAAATGCGAAAGTACGAGCCAGATGATTGCATATACCAGAACTATCCCAGACATAACCAGCGTTATCCTCTAAAATACGCATCGGAACATGCTTTTAATGACTGTTTCAGTGTGGTACCACATTACTACCTGATCCAAACCAGAAAAAGCCGAGGATCGGGCCAACAACAATGCGGAAAACGCGAAAGTATGAGCCAGATGATTGCAAATACCAGAACTAACACAGACATATCCTGCGTTATCCTCTAAAATACTAATCGGAACCAGCTTTTATTGACAGTGTGGTACCACATTACTACGTGATCCAAACCAGAAAAAGGCCAGGATCTGGCCAACAAGTATGCGAAACCCGCGAAAGTATGTGCCAGATGATAGCAAATACCAGAACTAACCCAGACATAACCAGCGTTATCCTCTAAAATACTAATCGGAACCAGCTTCTATTGACTGTTTCAGTGTGGTACAACATTTCTACGTGATCCAAACCAGAAAAAGGCCAGGATCTGGCCAACAAGTATGCGAAAAACGCGAAAGTACGAGCCAGATGAGGACAAATCCCTGACCTACCCGAGACATAACCAGCGTTATCCTCTAAAATACAAATCGGAGCCAGCTTCTATTGACTGTTTCAGTGTGGTACCACATTACTACGTGATCCAAACCAGAAAAAGGCCAGGATCTGGCCAACAAGTATGCGAAAAACGCGGAAGTACGAGCCAGATAAGGACAAATCCCAGACCTACCCGAGACATAACCGGCGTTATCCTCTAAAATATTAATCGCAACCAGTTTAATTGACTGTTTCGGTGTGGAACCACATTACTACGGGATCCAAACCAGAAAAAACCCAGAATCTGGCCAACAACTATGAGAAAAACGCGAAAGTATGAGCCAGATGATTTCAAATACCAGAACTAACACAGGCATAACCCGCGTTATCCTCTAAAGTATTATTCGGAACCAGCTTCTATTGACTGTTTCAGTGTGGTACCACATTACTACGTGATCCAAACCAGAAAAAGCCCAGGATCTGGCCAACAAGTATGCGAAAAACGCGAATATATGAGCCATCTCATGATTGCAAATACCAGAACTAACCCTGACATAACCAGCGTTATCCTCTAAAATACGCATCGGAACATGCTTTTAATGACTGTTTCAGTGTGGTACCATATTACTACGTGATCCAAACCAGAAAAAGCCCAGGATCGGGCCAACAAGAATGCGAAAAATGCGAAAGTACGAGCCTGATGAGGGAAAATCCCAGACCTAACCGAGACGTAACCGGCGTTATCCCCTAAAATATTAATCGCAACCAGGTATAATTGACTGTTTCGGTGTGGTACCGCATTGCAACGATGATCCAAACCAGAAAGAGGCCAGGATCTGGCCAACAAGTATGCGAAAAATGCGAAAGTATGAGCCAGATGATTGCAAATACCAGAACTAACCCAGACATAACCAGCGTTATCCTCTAAAATACGAATCGGAACATGCTTTTAATGACTGTTTCAGTGTGGTACCACATTACTACGTGATCCAAACCAGGAATAGCCCAGGATCGGGCCAACAAGAATGCGCAAAATGCGAAAGTATGAGCCAGATGATTGCAAATACCAGAACTAACCCTGACATAACCAGCGTTATCCTCTAAAATACGAATCGGAACAAGCTTTTAATGACTGTTTCAGTGTGGTACCACATTACTACGTGATCCAAACCAGGAAAAGCCCAGGATCGGGCCAACACGAATGCGCAAAATGCGAAAGTATGAGCCAGATGATTGCAAATACCAGAACTAACCCAGACATAACCAGCGTTATCCTCTAAAATATTAATCGCAACCAGGTTTAATTGACTGTTTCGGTGTGGCACTGCATTACTACGTGATCCAGACCAGAAAAGGCCAGGATCTGGCCTACAAGTATGCGCAAAATGTGAAAGTATGAGCCAGATGAATGCAAATACCAGAACTATCCCAGACATAACCAGCGTTATCCTCTAAAATGTTATTCGCAACCAGGTTTAATTGACTGTTTCAGTCGTGGTACCACTTTACTACGTGGTCCAAGCCAGAAGAAGGCCAGGATCTGGCTAACAAGTATGCGAAAAATGCGATAGTCCGAGCCAGATGAGGGCAAATACCAGACCTAACCGAGACATAACTGGCGTTATCCTCGAAAATATTAATCGCAACCAGGTTCAATTGACTGTTTCGGTGTGGAACCACATTACTACGGGATCCAAACCAGAAAAAACCCAGGATCTGGCCAACAAGTATGCGAAAAACGTGATAGTACGAGCCAGATGAGGACAAATCCCAGACCTACCCGAGACATAACCGGCGTTATCCTCTAAAATATTAATCGCAACCAGTTTAATTGAGTGTTCCGGTGTGGAACCTCATTACTACGGGATCCAAAACAGAAAAAGCACAGGATCTGGCCAACTAGTATGCGAAAAACGCGGAAGTATGTGCCAGATGATAGCAAATACCAGAACTAACCCATACATAACCAGCGTTATCCTCTAAAATACTTATAGGAACCAGCTTCTATTCACTGTTTCAGTGTGGTACCACATTGCTACGTGATCCAAACCAGAAATGGGCCAGGGTCTGGCCAACAAGTATGCGAAAAATGGGAATGTCCGAGCCAGATGAGGGCAAATACCAGACCTAACCGAGACATTACCGGCGTTATCCTCAAAAATATTAATCGCAACCAGGTATAATTGACTGTTTCGGTGTTGTACCACATTATTACGTGATCCAAACCAGAAAAGGGCCACGGTCTGGACAACAAGTGTGCGAAAAACGCGAAAGTATGAGCCAGATGATTGCTAATACCAGAACTAACACAGACATAACCAGCGTTATCCTCTAAAATACTAATCGGAACCAGCCTTTATTGACTGTTTCAGTGTGGTACCACATTACTACGAGATCCAAACCAGAAAAATCCCAGGATCTGGCCAACAAGTATGCGAAAAATGCGAAAGTACGAGCCAGATGAGGGCAAATACCATACCTAACCGAGACATTACCGGCTTTATCCTCTAAAATATTAATCGCAACCAGATTTAATTGACTGTTTCGGTGTGGTACCGCATTACTACGTGATCCAAACCTGAAAGAGGCCAGGGTCTGGCCAACAAGTATGCGAAAAACGCGAAAGTACGAGACAGATGGGGGCAAATCCCAGACCTAACTGAGACATAACCAGCGTTATCCTCTAAAATAGTAATCGCAACCAGGTTTAATTGACTGTTTCAGTGTGGTACCACATTACTACGTGATCCAAACCAGAAAAAGCCCAGGATCTGGCCAACAAGTATGCGAAAAACGCGAATATATGAGCCATCTCATGATTGCAAATACCAGAACTAACCCTGACATAACCAGCGTTATCCCCTAAAATACGCATCGGAACATGCTTTTAATGACTGGTTCAGTGTGGTACCATATTACTACGTGATCCAAACCAGAAAAAGCCCAGGATCGGGCCAACAAGAATGCGAAAAATGCGAAAGTACGAGCCTGATGAGGGAAAATCCCAGACCTAACCGAGACGTAACCGGCGTTATCCCCTAAAATATTAATCGCAACCAGGTATAATTGACTGTTTCGGTGTGGTACCGCATTGCTACGATGATCCAAACTAGAAAGAGGCCAGGATCTGACCAACAAGTATGCGAAAAATGCGAAAGTATGAGCCAGATGATTGCAAATACCAGAACTAACCCAGACATAACCAGCGTTATCCTCTAAAATAATAATCGCAACCAGGTTTAATTGACTGTTTCAATGTGGTACCACAATACTACGTGATCCAAACCAGAAAAAGCCCAGGATCTGGCCAACAAGTATGCGAAAAACGCGAAAGTATATGCCAGATGATAGCATATACCAGAACTAACCCAGACATAACCAGCGTTATCCTCTAAAATACTAATCGGAACCAGCTTCTATTGACCGTTTCAGTGTGGTACCACATTACTACGTGATCCGAACCAGAAAAAGGCTAGGATCAGGCCATCAAGTAAGCGCAAAACGCGAAAGTATGAGCCAGATGATTGCAAATACCAGAACTAACACAGACATAACCAGCGTTATCCTCTAAAATATTAATCGCAACCAGGTTTACTTGACAGCTTCAGAGTGGTACCACATTACTACGTGATCCAAACCAGAAAAAGCCGAGGATCTGGCCAACAAGTATGCGAATAACGCGAAAGTATGTGCCAGATGATTGCAAATACCAGAACTAACACAGACATAACCAGCGTTATCCTCTAAAATACTAATCGGAACCAGGTTTAATTGACTGTTTCGGTGTGGTGCCGCATTACTACGTGATCCAAAACAGAAAAAGGCCAGGGTCTGGCCAACAAGTATGCGAAAAACGCGAAAGTACGAGCCAGATGGGGGCAAATCCCAGACCTAACTGAGACATAACCAGCGTTATCCCCTAAAATATTAATCGCAACCAGGTATAATTGACTGTTTCAGTGTGGTACCACATTACTACGTGATCCAAACCAGAAAAAGCCCAGGATCTGGCCAACAAGTATGCGAAAAACGCGAATATATGAGCCAGATGATTGCAAATACCAGAACTAACCCTGACATAACCAGCGTTATCCTCTAAAATACGAATCGGAACATGCTTTTAATGGCTGTTTCAGTGTGGTACCACATTACTACGTGATCCAAACCAGGAAAAGCCCAGGATCGGGCCAACAAGAATGCGCAAAATGCGAAAGTATGAGCCAGATGATTGCAAGTACCAGGACTAACCCTGACATAACCAGCGTTATCCTCTAAAATACGAATCGGAACATGCTTTTAATGACTGTTTCAGTGTGGCACCACATTACTACGTGATCCAAACCACGAAAAGCCCAGGATCGGGCCAACAAGAATGCGCAAAATGCGAAAGTATGAGCCAGATGATTGCAAATACCAGAACTAACCCAGACATAACCAGCGTTATCCTCTAAAATATTAATCGCAACCAGGTTTAATTGACTGTTTCGGTGTGGCACTGCATTACTACGTGATCCAGACCAGAAAAATCCCAGGATCGGGCCAACAAGAATGCGAGAAACGCGAAAGTACGAGCCAGATGAGGACAAATCCCAGACCTACCCGAGACGTAACCGGTGTTATCCTCTATAATATTAATCGCAACCAGTTTAATTAACTGTTTCGGTGTGGAACCTCATAACTACGGGATCCAAAACTGAAAAAACCCAGGATCTGGCTAACAAGTATGCGAAAAACGCGAAAGTATGAGCCAGATGATTGCAAATACCAGAACAATCCCAGGCATAGCCAGCGTTATCCTCTAAAATACTAAGCGGAACCAGCTTTTATTAACAGTGTGGTACCACATTACTACGTGATCCAAACCAGAAAAAGCCCAGGATCTGGCCAACAAGTATGCGAAACGTGCGAAAGTACGAGGCAGATGAGGGCAAATCCCAGACCTAACCGTGACATAACCGGCGTTATCCACTAAAATCTTTATCGCAACCAGGTTTAATTAACTGTTTCGGTGTGGTACCGCATTACTACGTGATCCAAACCATAAAAAGGCTAGGATGAGGCCAACAAGTAAGCGAAAGATGCGAAAGTACGAGCGACATGAGGGCAAGTACTAGACCTAACCTAGACATAACCGGCGTTATCCTCTAAAATATTAATCGCAACCAGATTTAATTGACTGTTTCGGTGTGGAACCACAATATGACGGGATCCAATCTACAAAAAACCCAAGACCTGGCCAACAAGAATGCGAAAAATGCGATAGTCCGAGCCAGATGAGGGCAAATACCAGACCTAACCGAGACATAACTGGCGTTATCCTCGAAATTGACTGTTTCGGTGTGGAACCACATTACTACGGGATCCAAACCAGAAAAAACCCAGGATCTGGCCAACAACTATGAGAAAAACGCGAAAGTATGAGCCAGATGATTGCAAATACCAGAACTAACCCAGACAAAACCAGCGTTATCCTCTAAAATACTTATCGGAACCAGCTTCTATTGACTGTTTCAGTGTGGTACCACATTACTACGGGATCCAAATCAGAAAAAGCCCAGGATCTGGCCAACAAGAATGCGAAAAATGCGAAAGTACGAGCCAGATGGCGGCAAATCCCAGACCTAACCGAGACATAACCAGCGTTATCCTCTAAAATATTAATAACAACCAGGTTTAATTGACTGTTTCGGTGTGGCACTGCATTACTACGTGATCCAGACCAGAAAAGGCCAGGATCTGGCCTACAAGTATGCGCAAAATGCGAAAGTATGAGCCAGATGAATGCAAATACCAGAACTATCCCAGACATAACCAGCGTTATCCACTAAAATGTTATTCGCAACCAGGTTTAATTGACTGTTTCAGTCGTGGTACCACTTTACTACGTGGTCCAAGCCAGAAGAAGGCCAGGATCTGGCTAACAAGTATGCGAAAAATGCGATAGTCCGAGCCAGATGAGGGCAAATACCAGACCTAACCGAGACATAACTGGCGTTATCCTCGAAAATATTAATCGCAACCAGGTTCAATTGACTGTTTCGGTGTGGAACCACATTACTACGGGATCCAAACCAGAAAAAACCCAGGATCTGGCCAACAAGTATGCGAAAAACGTGATAGTACGAGCCAGATGAGAACAAATCCCAGACCTACCCGAGACATAACCGGCGTTATCCTCTAAAATATTAATCGCAACCAGTTTAATTGAGTGTTCCGGTGTGGAACCTCATTACTACGGGATCCAAAACAGAAAAAGCACAGGATCTGGCCAACTAGTATGCGAAAAACGCGGAAGTATGTGCCAGATGATAGCAAATACCAGAACTAACCCATAGATAACCAGCGTTATCCTCTAAAATACTTATAGGAACCAGCTTCTATTCACTGTTTCAGTGTGGTACCACATTGCTACGTAATCCAAACCAGAAATGGGCCAGGGTCTGGCCAACAAGTATGCGAAAAATGGGAATGTCCGAGCCAGATGAGGGCAAATACCAGACCTAACCGAGACATTACCGGCGTTATCCTCAAAAATATTAATCGCAACCAGGTATAATTGACTGTTTCGGTGTTGTACCACATTATTACGTGATCCAAACCAGAAAAGGGCCACGGTCTGGCCAACAAGTGTGCGAAAAACGCGAAAGTATGAGCCAGATGATTGCTAATACCAGAACTAACACAGACATAACCAGCGTTATCCTCTAAAATACTAATCGGAACCAGCCTTTATTGACTGTTTCAGTGTGGTACCACATTACTACGAGATCCAAACCAGAAAAATCCCAGGATCTGGCCAACAAGTATGCGAAAAATGCGAAAGTACGAGCCAGATGAGGGCAAATACCATACCTAACCGAGACATTACCGGCTTTATCCTCTAAAATATTAATCGCAACCAGATTTAATTGACTGTTTCGGTGTGGTACCGCATTACTACGTGATCCAAACCTGAAAGAGGCCAGGGTCTGGCCAACAAGTATGCGAAAAACGCGAAAGTACGAGACAGATGGGGGCAAATCCCAGACCTAACTGAGACATAACCAGCGTTATCCTCTAAAATAGTAATCGCAACCAGGTTTAATTGACTGTTTCAGTGTGGTACCACATTACTACGTGATCCAAACCAGAAAAAGCCCAGGATCTGGCCAACAAGTATGCGAAAAACGCGAATATATGAGCCATCTCATGATTGCAAATACCAGAACTAACCCTGACATAACCAGCGTTATCCCCTAAAATACGCATCGGAACATGCTTTTAATGACTGGTTCAGTGTGGTACCATATTACTACGTGATCCAAACCAGAAAAAGCCCAGGATCGGGCCAACAAGAATGCGAAAAATGCGAAAGTACGAGCCTGATGAGGGAAAATCCCAGACCTAACCGAGACGTAACCGGCGTTATCCCCTAAAATATTAATCGCAACCAGGTATAATTGACTGTTTCGGTGTGGTACCGCATTGCTACGATGATCCAAACTAGAAAGAGGCCAGGATCTGACCAACAAGTATGCGAAAAATGCGAAAGTATGAGCCAGATGATTGCAAATACCAGAACTAACCCAGACATAACCAGCGTTATCCTCTAAAATAATAATCGCAACCAGGTTTAATTGACTGCTTCAATGTGGTACCACAATACTACGTGATCCAAACCAGAAAAAGCCCAGGATCTGGCCAACAAGTATGCGAAAAACGCGAAAGTATAAGCCAGATGATAGCATATACCAGAACTAACCCAGACATAACCAGCGTTATCCTCTAAAATACTAATCGGAACCAGCTTCTATTGACCGTTTCAGTGTGGTACCACATTACTACGTGATCCGAACCAGAAAAAGGCTAGGATCAGGCCATCAAGTAAGCGCAAAACGCGAAAGTATGAGCCAGATGATTGCAAATACCAGAACTAACACAGACATAACCAGCGTTATCCTCTAAAATATTAATCGCAACCAGGTTTACTTGACAGCTTCAGAGTGGTACCACATTACTACGTGATCCAAACCAGAAAAAGCCGAGGATCTGGCCAACAAGTATGCGAATAACGCGAAAGTATGTGCCAGATGATTGCAAATACCAGAACTAACACAGACATAACCAGCGTTATCCTCTAAAATACTAATCGGAACCAGGTTTAATTGACTGTTTCGGTGTGGTGCCGCATTACTACGTGATCCAAAACAGAAAAAGGCCAGGGTCTGGCCAACAAGTATGCGAAAAACGCGAAAGTACGAGCCAGATGGGGGCAAATCCCAGACCTAACTGAGACATAACCAGCGTTATCCCCTAAAATATTAATCGCAACCAGGTATAATTGACTGTTTCAGTGTGGTACCACATTACTACGTGATCCAAACCAGAAAAAGCCCAGGATCTGGCCAACAAGTATGCGAAAAACGCGAATATATGAGCCAGATGATTGCAAATACCAGAACTAACCCTGACATAACCAGCGTTATCCTCTAAAATACGAATCGGAACATGCTTTTAATGGCTGTTTCAGTGTGGTACCACATTACTACGTGATCCAAACCAGGAAAAGCCCAGGATCGGGCCAACAAGAATGCGCAAAATGCGAAAGTATGAGCCAGATGATTGCAAGTACCAGGACTAACCCTGACATAACCAGCGTTATCCTCTAAAATACGAATCGGAACATGCTTTTAATGACTGTTTCAGTGTGGCACCACATTACTACGTGATCCAAACCACGAAAAGCCCAGGATCGGGCCAACAAGAATGCGCAAAATGCGAAAGTATGAGCCAGATGATTGCAAATACCAGAACTAACCCAGACATAACCAGCGTTATCCTCTAAAATATTAATCGCAACCAGGTTTAATTGACTGTTTCGGTGTGGCACTGCATTACTACGTGATCCAGACCAGAAAAATCCCAGGATCGGGCCAACAAGAATGCGAGAAACGCGAAAGTACGAGCCAGATGAGGACAAATCCCAGACCTACCCGAGACGTAACCGGTGTTATCCTCTATAATATTAATCGCAACCAGTTTAATTAACTGTTTCGGTGTGGAACCTCATAACTACGGGATCCAAAACTGAAAAAACCCAGGATCTGGCTAACAAGTATGCGAAAAACGCGAAAGTATGAGCCAGATGATTGCAAATACCAGAACAATCCCAGGCATAGCCAGCGTTATCCTCTAAAATACTAAGCGGAACCAGCTTTTATTAACAGTGTGGTACCACATTACTACGTGATCCAAACCAGAAAAAGCCCAGGATCTGGCCAACAAGTATGCGAAACGTGCGAAAGTACGAGGCAGATGAGGGCAAATCCCAGACCTAACCGTGACATAACCGGCGTTATCCACTAAAATCTTTATCGCAACCAGGTTTAATTAACTGTTTCGGCGTGGTACCGCATTACTACGTGATCCAAACCATAAAAAGGCTAGGATGAGGCCAACAAGTAAGCGAAAGATGCGAAAGTACGAGCGACATGAGGGCAAATACTAGACCTAACCTAGACATAACCGGCGTTATCCTCTAAAATATTAATCGCAACCAGACTTAATTGACTGTTTCGGTGTGGAACCACAATATGACGGGATCCAATCTACAAAAAACCCAAGACCTGGCCAACAAGAATGCGAAAAATGCGATAGTCCGAGCCAGATGAGGGCAAATACCAGACCTAACCGAGACATAACTGGCGTTATCCTCGAAATTGACTGTTTCGGTGTGGAACCACATTACTACGGGATCCAAACCAGAAAAAACCCAGGATCTGGCCAACAACTATGAGAAAAACGCGAAAGTATGAGCCAGATGATTGCAAATACCAGAACTAACCCAGACAAAACCAGCGTTATCCTCTAAAATACTTATCGGAACCAGCTTCTATTGACTGTTTCAGTGTGGTACCACATTACTACGTGATTCAAACCAGAAAAGGGCCAGGGTCTGGCCAACAAGTGTGCGAAAAACGCGTAAGTATGAGCCAGATGATTGCAAATACCAGAACTAACACAGACATAACCAGCGTTATCCCCTAAAATACAAATCGGAACCTGCTTTTATTGACTGTTTCAGTGTGGTACCACATTACTACGGGATCCAAATCAGAAAAAGCCCAGGATCTGGCCAACAAGAATGCGAAAAATGCGAAAGTACGAGCCAGATGGCGGCAAATCCCAGACCTAACCGAGACATAACCAGCGTTATCCTCTAAAATATTAATAACAACCAGGTTTAATTGACTGTTTCGATGTGGTACCGCATTACTACGTGATCCAAACCAGAAAGAGGCCAGGATCTGGCCAACAAGAATGCGAAAAATGCGAAAGTACGAGCCAGATGTGGGCAAATCCCAGACCCACACGAGACATAACCGGCGTTATCCTCTAAAATATTAATCGCAAACAGGTTTAATTGACTGTTTCAGTGTGGTACCACATTACTACGTGATCCAGACCAGAAAAAGCCCAGGATCTGGCCAACAAGTATGCGAAAAACGCGAATGTATGAGCCAGATGATTGCAAATACCAGAACTAACTCAGACATGACCAGCGTTATCCTCTAAAATACTGATCGGAACCAGCTTCTATTGACTGTTTCGGTGTGGTGCCGCATTACTACGTGATCCAAAACAGAAAAAGGCCAGGGTCTGGCCAACAAGTTTGCGAAAAACGCGAAAGTACGAGCCAGATGGGGGCAAATCCCAGACCTAACTGAGACATAACCAGCGTTATCCCCTAAAATATTAATCGCAACCAGTTTAATTGAGTGTTCCGGTGTGGAACCTCATTACTGCGGGATCCAACACAGAAAAAGCACAGGATCTGTCCAACTAGTATGCGAAAAACGCGGAAGTATGTGCCAGATGATAGCAAATACCAGAACTAACCCAGACGTAACCAGCGTTATCCTCTAAAATACTTATAGGAACCAGCTTCTATTCACTGTTTCAGTGTGGCACCACATTGCTACGTGATCCAAACCAGAAATGGGCCAGGGTCTGGCCAACAAGTATGCGAAAAATGGGAATGTCCGAGCCAGATGAGGGCAAATACCAGACCTAACCGAGACATAACCGGCGTTATCCTCTAAAATATTAATCGCAACCAGGTTCAATTGACTGTTTCTGTGTGGAACCACATTACTACGGGATCCAAACCAGAAAAAACCCAGGATCTGGCCAACAACTATGAGAAAGACGCAAAAGTTCGAGCCAGATGTGGGCAAATCCCAGACCTAACCGAGACATAACCAGCGTTATCCTCTAAAATATTAATTGCAACCAGGTTTAATTGACTGTTTCGGTGTTGTACCGCATTACTACGTGATCCAAACCAGAGAGAGGCCAGGATCTGGCCAACAAGGATGAGAAAAATGCGAATATATGATCCAGATGATTGCAAATACCAGAACTAACCCTGACATAACCAGCGTTATCATCTAAAATATTAATCGCAACCAGGTATAATTGACTGTTTCGGTGTGGAACCACAATACGACGGGATCCAATCTACAAAAAACCAAAGATCTGGCCAACAAGTATGCGAAAAATGCGAAAGTATGAGCCAGATGATTGCAAATACCAGAACTAACCCAGACGTAACCAGCGTTATCCTCTAAGATACTTATCGGAACCAGCTTCTATTGACTGTTTCAGTGTGGTACCACATTACTACGTGATCAAACCAGAAAAACCCAGGATCTGGCCAACAACTATGAGAAAAACGCGAAAGTATGAGCCAGATGATTGCAAATACCAGAACTATCCCAGACATAACCAGCGTTATCCTCTAAAATATTATTCGCAACCAGGTTTAATTGACTGTTTCAGTCTGGTACCACTTTACTACGTGGTCCAAGCCAGAAGAAGGGCAGGATCTGGCTAACAAGTATGCGAAAAACGCGAAAGCATTTGCCAGACGATAGCAAATACCAGAACTAACCCAGACATAACCAGCGTTATCCTCTAAAATACTTATAGCAACCAGCTTCTATTGACTGTTTCAGTGTGGTACCACATTACAACGTGATCCAAACCAGAAAAGGGCCAGGGTCTGGCCAACAAGTATGCGAAAAATGGGAAAGTCCGAGCCAGATGAGGGCAAATACCAGACCTAACCGAGACATAACCGGCGTTATCCTCTAATATATTAATCGCTTCCAGGTTCAATTGACTGTTTCGGTGTGGAACCACATTACTACGGGATCCAAACCAGAAAAAAACCCAGGATCTGGCCAACAACTATGAGAAAAACGCGAAAGTACGAGCCAGATGGGGGCAAATCCCAGACCTAACCGAGACTTAACCAGCGTTATCCTCTAAAATATTAATCGCAACCAGGTTTAATTGACTGTTTCGGTGTTGTACCGCATTACTACGTGATCCAAACCAGAGAGAGGCCAGGATCTGGCCAACAAGAATGCGAAAAAAGCGAAAGTACGAGCCAGATGTGGGCAAATCCCAGACCTACCCGAGACATAACCGGCGTTATCCTCTAAAATATTAATCGCAACCAGGTTTAATTGACTGTTTCAGTGTGGTACCACATTACTACGTGATCCAAACCAGAAAAAGCCCAGGATCTGGCCAACAAGTATGCGAAAAACGCGAATGTATGAGCTAGATGATTGCAAATACCAGAACTAACCCAGACATAACCAGCGCTATCCTCTAAAATACTGATCGGAACCAGATTCTATTGACTGTTTCAGTGTGGTACCACCTTACTACGTGATCCAAACCAGAAAAAGGCCAGGATCTGGCCAACAAGTATGCGAAAAATGCGAAAGTATG